>NC_037338.1:37206276-37846097 GCF_002263795.3 Bos taurus | reverse complement strand
GGCAAGTCCCTCATCATGTGCTGTTTACACACTCACATGCTCATACACAGG
This sequence comes from Bos taurus, assembly GCF_002263795.3. NCBI lineage: Eukaryota > Metazoa > Chordata > Mammalia > Artiodactyla > Bovidae > Bos > Bos taurus. The sequence continues at coordinate 37,846,046 of NC_037338.1, read as the reverse complement.
CACATGATAATTCATGTTAGTTTTCAGGATCCTATCCCACTCCAGTACTCTTGCCTGGAAAATCCCATGGACGGAGGAGCCTGGTGGGCTGCAGTCCACGGGGTTGCTAAGAGTCTGACACGACTGAGTGACTTCACTTTCACTTTTCCTTTCATGCATTGGAGAAGGAAATGGCAACCCACTCCAGTGTTCTTGCCTGGAGAATCCCAGGGACAGGGGAGCCTGGCGGGCTACAGCCCATGCGGTCGCAAAGAGTCAGACGTGACTGAATGACTAAGTACACATCAGGATCCTAAGCAGCATTGAACTGATAAGTAAAAAAGTGAACTTTTTTAGTCATTAACTGTGGTTAGTGACTAAAAGTCAAACATAAATGTTTCACCCTTTGGGAAAAGGTCTGAAAAAAATGTAATGGCAAGAGCAAAACATTTCAACAAAGTTACAGAAAGAGACAAAGCGAGTACTTGGAAAGAAAGAAGCTTGCTTTGTGTGGGAATTTTCCTTGCACCCCTGCCAGCTCTAGCAAGGCCTCTGCCTTTCCCAGGGGAGGCCCCAGGGCATCCACAGGTAGCCGGGGTCCATTTCATCTGACAGGGAAACAGTTAAATGACAAAACTTAGATGAGTGAGGCCGTTAGCAGATGCCGCAGTTTAGGATGGCTTTTGGTGGAGGGAAAGCAGACGACAAGCGCAGCTGGGACGTGTTCTTTCGCACATGGAGACTGTTCTGTGCCTGGTGCTGTTCTAGGAGTTGGAGATAAGAATCTCTCCCTTCAGCCGGCTCATATTCTCCCTAATAGGGAGAGAAAGATGAAAAATATGTAGTCAAACAACAAATATGTGTCATCAGGAAATAAAACAAGGTAAAATGTAGAGTGACAAGTGAGCAGGTTTGGGGATTGCAGCAGCTAAGCAAAAATTTATGGGAAAAGCATTCTAGGCAGAAGAACAAGTACTAAGGCTCCAGGGGAAGAAGAAGCACCGTGTGTGTGTGTGTCTGTGTCTCTGCTTTTAGAAGATCATTATTATTATTATTATTTTCTTTCTGCCTTTCACCAAATCCAAGTGGTCGTTTTTATCCTGTTTTGCTTACCAGGCCCTTTTGTGGAAAGCTGTAGACCTCACCCCCCAAAAAAATGTATGTAAAGGAACAGTAATTGTCAAGGTTCCTAAACTCTATCCACAGAGCCCAGGTTAAGGACTCTCCCCTTAGGTGCGATGAGATGGTTGAAAGAAGTGGGGAGGGAGTTTGGAGCTCGGGATTATGATTATGAACTATTGCTTCTTTGGAGAAGGAAACGGCAACCCTTTCCAGTATTCTTGCCTGGGAAATCCCATGGGCAGGATAGCCTGGCAGGCTACATGGGGTCACAAAGAGTCGAACATGACTGAGCCACTGAGCACACGTTGCTCCTTTGGCGGAGCAGTGGCCCTGGTGTGGGAAGGCATGGTCTGGCCTCACTGCAGAGTCCTGTAAATACGGACTCTGTTTTTCCCTGCTTGGTCTTCATCACAGCTTAGAGTGTGTGGCGACATGTAAAGTTTATTTGAAAATGCTAGACTTCCCTGGTGGTCCAGTGATTAAGAATCTGCCTGCCAATGCGGGGGACATGGGTTAGATCCCTGGTCCTGGAAGAGCCCACATGCTGTGGAGTAACTAACCCCACACCCCTAGAGCCCATGCTCTACAACAGGAGAAGCCTTGTAAACTATAAACACGGCAAGCCACACGGCAAGCCTTCCTGCTCCCTCTTCCATACAGCGAGGTGTCTGGATTAAATGATTTCTGTAGGTACCTTCTGACTTTAATCCCTTGTCTGTCTCTCCCTTGCCAGCCCCATATCATGTGCTGTTAGTTATTAGATCCAAGGAGTGCCCTGCTCAGAACATGTTCCAGTATATATTCCTCCTGAGAGAATATATGAGAAAATAATATATAATAAAAGATTTTGATGTGCCATTAGTCCAAGTCAAAAGCTATTAAAGAGTATTATCAAGTCACCTGACAGTTAATCCAAAAGAACGCATGTGTGGTTTGCATTTTTATTTGTTTTTTATTTTATTTTTAAAAATTTACTTATTATTTTTGGCTGCACCGATTCTTCGTTGCTGTGCACAGGCTTTCTCTAAGTGCAGCGAGCAGGGGTTACTGACTAGTTGCAGTGCTCTCTAGTTTCTTCGCCTTGAGGTGGCTTCTCCTGTTGTAGAGTGTGGGCTCTAGGGGCGTGGGGTTAGTTACTCCACAGCATGTGGGCTTTTCCCGCACCAGGGATCTAACCCATGTCCCCCGCAGGCAGATTCTTAATCACTGGACCACGAGGGAAGTCTAGCATTTTTAAGTAAACGTTACATGTCCCCACATACTCTAAGCTGTGATGAAGACCAAGCAGGGAAAAAGTGGTCATTTCCACTTTCCCTTCCTTTCCATATGTCCTTGGACATGGATCAATCCCCTCTGTGGACTGGGCCCTAGGGATACCAAACTGTTCCTAGAGTTGGTCTCTGCCTCCCAGCAGCTCATAGTCCCAGCTGGACAAAGATAACGTAAACCACCAAGTGCAATGAGAGAACTGCTCTAGCTGCACACGAGAAGCCAAGAGGAACACTCCCCAACCTAGGCTCCTGAGACATCTGCATGTACGTACAGTCAGGCAGATTCCTGGGCCCTACTTAGATGAATCGTCCTGGTGTTTTAAAACCACAGCTCTGGGGGCACAGAGAAGGGGAATGAGGCTGTCTTTTTCTTTGTAAGTGTTCATGTGTGCATGTGTGCATGCTAAGTCGCTTCAGTCATGTCCGACTCTGTGACCCCGTGGACTGTAGCCCTCCAGGGCTCCTCTGTCCATGGGATTCTCTGGGCAATAATACTGGAGTGGGTTGCCATGCCCTTCTCCATTTGTAAGTGTATGTATTTATAAATTATTTGGAAAACTTAAGAGAGTTATTAAGAATATTACATACCCATTTTTTTGACAAACATTGTTTAAAAACCTGACCATACAAATGATCTGGAGTAAGGACATACTTGAAATCAGCTGGTAGCAGTATAAGCTGGTATGACTACTTTGGAAAACAATTTTGGCAATATCTGGTATAATTGGAGACATGCATATACCATAATTCAGCCATTTCTCTCTAGAGAAATTCCCGTGTAAAGGTACAAAGATACATATATAAGTAAGAACAGTCTTTGCATCATTTATCATTGTGAAAAAATGGGAGCAATCACATCAACAGAATTCAGATTTGCAAAATCAGAATGTTTTATAGCAGTGAAAGAAAATATATTGGACTATTTTTTATCAAATAGATAAATCTCAAAAACTAACTTGAATTTTCAGCATACCATTTATAGGAACTTTTTATAAATGGAAACCAAAGTTATGTATTGTTGTGGATCCATATGTTGTAAAATTAGAATGTTGCAAAGATAACCATAACGATGCTAATGAATATGTGGGACATCTGGAAACCTCATCAATTGCTAGTGATGTGTCAGTTTACTTCAGTTCAGTCACTTAGTCCTGTCCAACTCTTTGCGACCCCATGAATTGCAGCATGCCAGGCTTCCCTGTCCATCACCAACTCCCGGAGTTCACTCAAACTCAAGTCCATCGAGTCGGTGATGCCATCCAGCCATCCCGTCCTCTGTCATCCCCTTCTCCTCCTGCCCCCAATCCCTCCCAGCATCAGAGTCTTTCCCAATGAGTCAACTCTTTGCATGAGGTGGCCAAAGTACTGGAGTTTCAGCTTTAGCATCAGTCCTTCCAACGAATACCCAGGACTGATCTCCTTTAGGATGGACTGGTTGGATCTCCTTGCAGTCCAAGGGACTCTCAAGAGTCTTCTCCAACACCACAGTTCAAAAGCATCAATTCTTCGGCACTCAGCTTTCTTCACAGTCCAACTCTCACACCCATACATGACCAATGGAAAATCCATAGCCTTGACTAGATGAACCTTTGTTGGCAAAGTAATGCCTCTGCTTTTGAATATGCTATCTAGGTTGGTCATAACTTTCCTTCCAAGGAGAAAGCGTCTTTTAATTTCATGGCTGCAGTCACCATCTGCAGTGATTTTGGAGCCCCAAAAAATAAAGTCTGACACTGTTTCCCCATCTATTTCCCATCAAGTGATGGGACCAGATGCCATGATCTTAGTTTTCTGAATGTTGAACTTTGAGCCAACTTTTTCACTCTCCTCTTTCACTTTCATCAAGAGGCTTTTTAGTTCCTCTTCACTTTCTGTCATCTGCTTCACTTTCTGCCATAAGGGTGGTGTCATCTGCATATCTGAGGTTATTGATATTTCTCCCGGCAATCTTGATTCCAGTTTGTGCTTCTTCCAGCGACTAGTACAATCATTGCTGTTTGGCAGTTTCCAGTCAAATTGAATATGTGCAGATGTGTACAGAAATTTCACCTCTACGTACATACTAAACAGAAATACATAGATGGGCTATGAATCATGTGTAAGAATGTTCATAGCTGCACTGTTCACAGCATTCCCAAACTGGGAAAAAAAAAACCCAAATTGTCACCTGGATGAACAAATTGTATTAAATTTATACAGTGAAATATATAACAGCAACAGGACTAAACAAAGTGGTGGATTAATCTCACAGACATAATGTAGAGTAGAGGAGGCCAGACACAAAAAAGCACATCCAATAGGACTCCATTTATATAAAGGTGCAAACCAGGCAAAATTGGTTGATGGTGATAGACATCTGGATGGTGGTAACCTTCGGGGAAAAGGTGGTAGCTGCAGGCTCCCTAAGGGACTTCAGAGATGCCAGTTAGTTCCACTTCTTGGTTTCAGTAGCAGTTACATGGGCGTATTCATTTTGTGAAAATTTGTTGAACTGTAAATTTATAATCTGGATAGCATGCTATACGTTAATCAAAGTTACAACAAAAACAAGCTTACATGTGCTTATAGACCGTCAATTCTTGAAATTGGTCTACAGCTTTATATTCCTGTCCTGGCTGATAAGACAGGCACCTTAATCTTTGTTTCCAATTTAGATGAATGGGAAATTGAATTCAATTAAAATAGCTGCTGTCCTTGAGGGCCAATGACACTTCTGTGTGTGGCGTGTATTTGATAGCAAGGGCTTGAAGTTGGAAGTCTTGACTTTTCTGAATTCTATTAACTAGTCATCTATTAACTCTGTGATCTTAGACATGTCATAATATTCTCTCTAGCCTTAGGTTTGACTCAATGAGGACTACAATAATGGCTTGTTGTGAAGATCACACAAGATATATCTATGAACATATGTTTTAAACCTTAGAGCTACAAAATTGATTTATTATGATCCAAAAAATGTATAGTGAGATGATACTCATGTCCCATAAGGTCTGACTTCAGACAGAAGCTGGGGTCTTTAATGATGTGCATCAAAGGATGGAATGAGCCTGGACAGGATCTGAAACACAAATTCATTTTTTTCTGTGTAGGTGGGGGAATGATTATGCAATGGTTAACTTTATAATGTCAACTTGGTTGAGTGTGGTGCCTAGTTGTTGAATCAAACATGTCTAAGTATAGCTGTGAGGTATTTTTTTTTTTTAGATGAGACTGACATCTCTATCAGTAGACTTTAAAGGAGATTAGCCTTTGTTATATGAATGTACATTGCCAGTCAGTGGAAGGCCTTAAGAGAAAATACCAAGACACCTTCATGAGGAAGAGATTCTGCCTCCATGCAGCCTTCAGATCAAAGGCTGCAATGTCAGCTTTCTGCCATGCATATTTCCTTCTTGCCAACCCCACAATTGCATGAGCCATTTCTTTAGATTAAATCTCTGTATATTTCTCTCTATATATATATCCTTTAACTTTGTTTCTATGGAGAATCCTGACTAATACAAGTTAGGTGAGGGAAGGTTGGCAGTAGGGTAAGAGGGAAATTTTTATGGCTGTCAGAGAAAAGAAGATCCAAAGCCCTTTTAAAAAGTGAATTCTGTAGGCTGGGGTGAACTGCTTTCTCTGGATTACTTATGAAAGTGTAGTGTTTCCTCTTACAATTCTCCTTAATTTTGTATTATTTAAGTGAACATTTGTGTGTGTGTGCTTCGTCTCTCAGTTGTTTCTGATTGTTTGCGACCCCATGGACTGTAGCCATGGAAATTCCATGGGATTTCCCAGGCAAGAATACTGGAGTGAGTTGCTATTTCTTTCCTCAGGGGATCTTCCTAACCCAGGTATTGAGGCTGTGTCTCCTGGGCCTCCTGCATTGCAGTGGATTCTTACCCACTAAGCCATCGGGGAAGGTTTCCCTATTTTAAAAAAACTAGCATTTTTACTTCCAATATATGTGTGTGTGTCTTTAAACATAGTTAAGGTCATTCTGTGTGCACATATTCACATCCTGCTTTCTGTTGTTCTTTAGTCACCAAGTCGTGTCTGACTTTTTTGCGACCCCATGGACTGTAGCCCACCAGGTTCCTCTGTCCATGGGATTTTCCAGGTAAGAATACTGGCTGTTGCTGCTGCTAAGTCACTTCAGTCGTGTCCGACTCTGTGCGACCCCATAGACGGCAGCCCACCAGGCTCCCTGGCCCCTGGGATTCTCCAGGCAAGAACGCTAGAGTGGGTTGCCATTTCCTTCTCCAATGCGTGAAAGTGAAAAGGGAAAATGAAGTCGCTCAGTCGTGTCTGACTCTTAGTGACCCCATGGACTGCAGCCTACCAGGCTCTTCCGTCCATTGGATTTTCCAGGTGAGAGTACTGGAGTGGGGTGCATTTTCTTCTCTAGGGGGATCTTCCCAACTCAGGGATCAAACCTGTCTCTTCTACATTGCCAGGCTGATTCTTTACCACTGAGCCACCAGAGAAGTCCCCATTCTGCTTTTACATTATATAAATGCTTAAATGTAAGCATTTTTGAGTGTGTGACAAACTGTCAGAAGTATCGCTTTTAATGACTGCATATCCTACTTAATGTTATTAATTATTCATTCAGTACCTTTGGTTATTGATGCATTGATTATTGTTACTACTGTTTTAAATCATAATACAGCAAAGTTTAGTGGGTAAAGCACAAACTTTGGAGACTTTAAACCTGAGCCTGAATTTCAGAAATGCTACTTAGCTGTATAATTCAGGGCAAGTCACTCAACCATTTCAGTGTGAGATGAGGCTGCTACTACTTTACTTTATAATGATTAGCTGAGAAAACATATAAGATGCCTAGTGGAATACCTGGACATGGTAGGCATTCAGTAAATGATAAATATAAAATTTCCAGTCAACTGTAATGTCCCCAAGAGCAAGCAATGATTTTATTATTTCCAACACCTAATCTGGTTTATGGTACATTGTACTCAGTACAATATGTATTTGTTGAACTATTGACTGCTTTAGTGAGCTTTGCAGAAATGTAGGATTATTTTCTTAAGTGGAATTACTAGGTCAAAGGAAGGCCTTTTAAACGTGTTATAGATTGATCTCCTAAAAGGTTTGACTCAATCGAGGTGCTGTTATACAAACAGGAAATGTATTTATGAGTGAAAGCAGCAGGCCTCGTCTGCTACGAGTCATGACTGTAGTCATAACCAGGGCCTTGGCTTTGAGTCCCACTGCCACCAGTTTCCCGTCCTCTAGGGAAGGGAACAAACCAGGGCCACCAGGCCATGGGCAGGTAAAACTGGCTAGTCACCAAGATTGGCTTGTTAGAGCAACCCACCATGGGACTGCCTGTTTTAGGAACTTATTTGGGAGTGTGGTGGTGTAGTTCTGGGGGCTGCTTCTGATCTGGGTGTTCTCCAGTCCTTCACATGGAGGGGCTAAATGTATCTCCAGTAACATTTTAGTTGTGACGTAAGTTCTGACTGTGTAGGAAACAATGATGAGGTGATTATTTACTGTTGCTTTTATGGAAAACCAAAGTATCAGGTGAATGAGCCTTGGTTCCTATATTAACAAGCACCCTGGACACAGCTCTGTCAGCCTGATCTGAGCTCCAATCCAGGACATGATAGAGCCAGTAAGAAATAAGTCTCTATAGTTTCAGAAATTACAATCTTAAAGAAGACAATTTTTTTGCATATTTATGCCTAGAGATTGCATCAAAGACTGAAATTCAATTTGGGCCTTCTATTAAGAAAAATGCCCACCTGCTGGGAACAATAGAACGGCAGTAGTATTTCAAGTCAGCATGAAGATAAAGAACAGAATTTATGTGTGTTCAGGCCTCCTTTCCCCCACACTTGGTAAGAATGAATTCACAATCTTGATAAGCAGAAAGGAAGGACATTCCATTTTTTTCTATCACTGAGATTTGCAATTAGTGCAATAATCAAAAATGTTTAATATTCAAAATGTCTGTTCATTTATACACATACAATTCTGTGTTGCAAATGTGACATTTAAATTAGACAAAGAATGAGTTTGGGGTTCCTTTTCTTGTGGGTAGTATCTTAAGAGAAGGGGAAGGCCATGTACCCTTTTGAGAGATCTAAATGTAGAAAGAAAAAAAAAGTATCATGTCACCACTCCCTTTTGAAAGAAATTTTTTTCTTTTTCATTTTTAAGACCAAAAGATTTTTGAAAGATAAAGCATATCTATTCTCTACCCAGTGTAAAGTAAATTATTTAAAATCAATTTAATTAAATCTCACTAAAGAGATACCATCAAAAGCATAGTTTGTGATATGCATCATACATATAAATGTGCAAAACACTGTAGTTTATTGGATATAAATAAAAGAGAAAGGACCATGTGCCCTATACATTAGGAAAGCTAGAATACTTTAAAAGAAGATGAAAAACTCTTCTTAGTAGAAAGGTGGTTTCAGTCTACTCAATTTTTCCTATCCTTTCTTCAGTTCCCTTTGCTTTCAATAGAGACTTGTCATTGAAATTCTCTCAAAGAAGAGTTTGAAGCATAATCATGTTTGAAATGAAACAAGTTCTATTCTTGGTATGGGTAACTGAGGAATGTGGGGCTAAGGCCTTAAAAGAGGATATGAAAGTTGTGAGTCTGACACAGGATGTGAGAAATACCCTGATGGAGATGAAATATGACAACAGAATCATGGGAACTGATATGAACGTGCCCTTTTCACTCAGATACAAGGATTCATGTTTCTTTCTTTTTTTGTATAAAATTAAATTTGACTTAGTACCTCCACCCAACCAGGATAATTGGAAATCCACTCAGTGTGGAACCACTCCCTACACTCATAAGTGAGGGTCCCTTCCTTTTCCCTTGAAATTAAACAAAAATACAGTTGTCCCTTGGTATCCACGGGAGATTTCAGGACCCCCAGTGGATATCAAATTCTGTGAATTTTCACCTCCCTTAGCCAGCCGGCCGTATGCATGGGATCCACATCTGTTGATAGGGAAGGCCGACTCTAATGCAAGCTACATAAAGCTCACCCTGTACCAGGCCCTGTTCTAACATATTAATTCATTTTAGTATCACAACTCTCTAAGGCAGGTCATGGTATTATACTCACTTTTAAATTGAATAAACTCTGGTCTAGAGAGTAGCTTGCACTAGATCGCCTGGCTAGTAAGGGGCCAGGATTTGGACTAAGGCAATCTGTGGCTTGGGCATCTGTTCTCTTAATGATAATACCAATTCCAGAGCTTCTGCATTTCAGGAACATTGGGACAGGACTCTTGGTCCCTTCAATCCTAGGCACTGTCTTTCTGTAGCAGAGTTCAGGTCTGGGGGTCCACGATCTGACGCCCAAAGTCAGAAAACTGGCGGCCTGAGATCATTTCTGACAGCAGACAAGCTTGGTTCAATGAGTGTAGTACCTTTCAACACTCTGAATTAATTACCAACATTCAAAATATAGAGAATTCACTACAAAGTCAAAATTTCTAGCTTTTATTGAAAGATCACAACGTGTGGAAGTACCCCAATGTTCACACTGGAACAGAGGCTGGGACTCACTGTCTTCTGCCTGCTTACACAAGAACTTGTGAACTACTTGCTCTTCCAGGTTTTATCCTTAGGCTGTTTATTCATCTAGTTTACCTGACAGATTCAGTAGTTCAGACTTGAAAAACAAAACCTCACCTACCCCTCCTTTGAGACAAGGAAGCTTAACCCTCCAGGACACAAAGATACGTCTGCCCTACCAAGAAATATGAGAGAGAAGAAATATGACTTGTTCCTTCGTGACACGTCAACCACCCAGACACAATTCATTTCTTACTAGCACTGGTATAATTTGTTGCTTTTATAAGGGCCAATATTGCTTTGGGTTTCCCCATCATCTTTCCAGGCACTGAGATTTGAAACCTTGGCAACCTTTTTGGTTGTTCCCTTGTCTTTGCCTAAAAGATCAATCAGCTGCCAACCCCCAGATTCCACCCAAAACCTTTGGTGCCCACAAGCTCCTCTATATTTTCTTTGTTCTCCTTCAAGATGCCGGCTTAATGAAGGCTCTTCTTACCCTGTGCCTGGACATCATAATCCATAACCTCTTGCTGGTCTACAGGCTCCAGTTTATCTTTTTGACTTTATTTCCCATTTTTCAATGCTCATCGTCGTCCTGAGTGCTCAGATGAACTCAACCTCTTTTTTTTTCCCAGTACCTGCCCTGGGTTTTTCTACTTCTGCTATCATTCCATTCTCTCAATCTAAAATTCCCTTCTTCCCCTTCTGTTTATTCAAATTTAACTCTCTTCTATAGCCTTAAATTTTACTTTCTCCTTGAATGTTAATGTGCTCTTACCTGAAAGTAATTACTGCTCCGCCAGATCCCCACAGCACTTTACATTCACCCCTTCTGAAGTATTCCCACTTTTACCCTATGTTTACAAAGTGTCCCTACTTGACAGGAAAGCTTTTGAAAGTACAGTTCTTTTTTTTTTTTTTTTAAACCATTTGGAATGCTCATTTTGTTTTATATTTCCCACAACTCCCAGAATGGTATCTTATAAATATTTTCAGAAGGTTTTCAATATTTGTTGATGTAAGGGGAAAAAAGTAAGGCAGGCTAATGTTTCCTACAAAGCAAAGAAGTATTTAGGAATAGGAAATTGTTCATTTTTTTGCTACTGTTCCTTTGCCTCGACAATATTAAAGAAGAATTGGAATATCATTTCTAAATTTATACTATTTGGCTTAAGAATAATATGGTAAAACTATTATTTCTAGCTTGATGTTTCCTTATTTTATGACACTCCTCTATGAGCTAGCTTCAGAGTCACTGTCAGCTTCTACAACATCCTGCAGAGCAGGTGAATTACTGAAGCACATCACCTTCATGAGTGTGAGTGTCTGAGAGAAGACTGGAAACTGATGTCAAGGATGGACGGGGTTAATATCACCAGCTAATTTCATTGCTTGAATTAGGCAGGTGAGTAGCTTTGGAGATATACTGTAGCTTTGACTTAGACTTACAAATGTAGCCTGGTGATGCGACTGGGGCAGGTGGCCCTAAGAGAATGTGGTAATGTGGGTGGTACTCCAGTTCTCATGTGGGAGACTGGGGCTCAGCTCCTGGCACTGTCGCTTACCAATGAGTGATCCAGACAAGTTTATCACTCTCTTTCTTGGCCTTGAGGTGAAGAAAGTTGTGCTTTACCTCTCAAGTTTTTTTTTCAGTTCTCAATATCTGTGAATCACACTGTGAGATTGTGATTTTCAATAAGTGAATTGGCAATTTTTTTCAGAAAACCATTGATGTGAGCAGTCTGGGAATTCTAGAGATTGTATTTTTAAGTGGTACCTAAGAGCAGAGGAACCAGAGATCAAATTTCCAACGTCCACTGGGTCATGGAAAAAGCAAGAGAGTTCCAGAAAAACATCTATTTCTGCTTTATTGACTACGCCAAAGCCTTTGACTGTGTGGATCACAATAAACTGTGGAAAATTCTGAAAGAGATGGGAATACCAGACCACCTGACCTGCCTCTTGAGAAACCTATATGCAGGTCAGGAAGCAAGAGTTAGAACTGGACATGGAACAACAGACTGATTCCAAATAGGAAAAGGAGTATGTCAAGGCTGTATATTGTCACCCTCCTTATTTACCTTATATGCAGAGTACATCATGAGAAATGCTGGGCTGGAAGAAGCACAAGCTAGAATCAAGATTGCCAGGAGAAATATCGATAACCTCAGATATGCAGATGACACCACCCTTATGGCAGAAAGTGAAGAGGAACTAAAAAGCCTCTTGATGAAAGTGAAAGAGGAGAGTGAAAAAGTTGGCTTAAAGCTCCCCATTCAGAAAATTAAGATCATGGCATCTGGTCCCATCACTTCATGGCAAATAGATGGGGAAACAGTGGAAACAGTCTCAGACTTTAATTTTCTGGGCTCCAAAATCACCGCAGATGGTGACTGCAGCCATGAAATTAAAAGACACTTACTCCTTGGAAGGAAAGTTATGACCAACCTAGGTAGCATATTCAAAAGCAGAGACACTACTTTGCCAACAAAGGTCCATTTAGTCAAGGCTATGGTTTTTCCAGTGGTCATGTATGGATGTGAGGGTTGGACTGTGAAGAAAGCTGAACACCAAAGAATTGATGCTTTTAAACTGTGGTGTTGGAGAAGACTCTTGAGAGTCCCTTGGACTGCAAGGAGATCCAACCAGTCCATTTTAAAGGAGATCAGTCTTGGGTGTTCACTGGAAGGACTGATGCTAAAGCTGAAACTCCAATACTTTGGCCACCTCATGTGCAGAGTTGACTCATTGGAAAAGACTCTGATGCTGGGAGGGATTGGGGGCAGGAGGAGAAGGGGACAACAGAGGATGAGATGGCTGGGGGGCATCACCGACTCGATGGACATGAGTTTGAGTGAACTCCGGGAGTTGGTGATGGACAGGGAGGCCTGGCGTGCTGCAATTCATGGGGTCGCATAGAGACACGGACACAACTGGGTGACTGAACTGAACTGAACTGAATAGCTCCCTGCAATTTTTGTATACATTGACACCAAGATAAATTTCATATAGATGTTCCATGTTAGAATTTTGTTGAATTTCCCAAATTCTTCCAAAAGATGTTGGGGCAGTCATTAACCCATTACCTTAAGTAAGCCAATTTGCTGTCCTATTCCCCTTTCTCCTTTGCTCTTAGCCCTGTAGACAGCACGTGAGAATTGAACTACTGCGACTGTTTCTTCTAATGATCACAACTAAAAGTTATGCTACTGCATATTTATGTTTTATATAAAACTGTTTGTAGACAATACCATAAACAGTGAACTATGATGAGATGCACACTGGATTATGAAACTGATACGCTTAGTTGTTTGATATTTATGGAGAGAAATGAATAATGAGATGGAGCTAAAGGTTATCCCCAGTTGGAAAGATAAAGGTCCTCTAAGTGCATGCGTAGCAAGGAAGTCCATTTAAAAATGGTTTCTTTGGGAAATAGGGCTAGTTAGAACTGTCTTGTTTTTTTTGTTGTATGGTGTGTACAATAAAACTTTTCTTTATGATTTATTTTAAAATATGTGAAGTGCAGCCTAGTCTCTTAATAGCATTGCCCAATGAAACTGCAGAAATAGATAATTATATTGGGGGATGGAAATTAGAAGAGGCAACTGAATAAGAGAAAAGCAATAAAAAACAGCAAATAAAAAAGCTTGTTTCAGGGGGTAGAGTTACAGAAAGAACACCAACAATTTATCTTTTGATTATTTGAATGAAATACAGCACATTTAAGGAAGTATAAAGCACAAATGGTAACTCTGAAAAAAACAAATAACAGCTATATTTGTGATCTTTATATTTAGAGATTTCCAAATTTGAAGATCATGTAAACATTCCTTTGGACAATGTCAAAATTAGAATGACTATCAAGTCTCATTAGGCATGTGCTCAAGTGCTAAGTGGTGGAGATATATCTAGAACACCAAGATGGCACCATGATAATTAAAGAAAAGAACTTCCTCAGAAAACTTATTGTCAGAAATGAAAGCTTTAAAAATATGTGTGCCCTTTGATCCAGAAACTTCATGATCAAGCATGCATCCCAATCCCTTTTGGATTCTAAAGTCCTTAAACTAACTCAGTCACTGTAACACTGCTATGTCACACTTATTTAGATTCATCTCTCCTGACTGTTATGATTCTCCCCTTTCTTCAGTAATAAATCCACAGAATCTCTCAAAAGATTTTGGGGTCTTATTTGTTTGGATCTTTCATTACAATCACAGCCATGGCTGCAGTGCTGGGATTATGATAAAGGCTTGGGTTACTGTTTGCTAAGAAGAGATGATCTAGAAATTCAGCATTTGAAGTCAGTGATTGCCTGTAGGATTTTTCATAGAATCAGACCACATTTGTTCTCTGCACCAGTAGTAGCAAGTGACTGATATTTTTAGTGGCAAACAGTCCCACTCCTACAGCGGTAAGACCAATCATATGCAGTTAAAAGTAGAAAAGGTCACGAAACACTTTGAGGCTGCTTGTTAATGGGTTTCAGTTTTTGCAAAGAACATGACTTAATTACATATGAGTATATTTTCTCTTAACTTTTCAAAGCACTTTTACATCTCCTTTCATCATACCCTTATAATCTCCTGTACAGAAGGTAGGTGAGGTACTACTGCAGCCATTTGCGAAATGATGAAACCAAGACAAAGGGATTTAATTTTAGAGCAGTAGTAGGGAGACTGGTGGGCTGCCGTCTATGGGGTCACACAGAGTCGGACACGACTGAAGTGACTTAGCAGCAGCAGCAGCAGCAGAGGACCCAAGGTGACTGACTCTGAGCTGGACATTTTCTCTTGTAGAATCCCCTGGTAACCAGTAATTATTACTATAGAAGTGAGGTAGATTGTGAAACTATTCCCAGGGACTCAGCTTGGGCTTACAGTTCTGCAGTTACATTAAAAAAAAAAAAAAGAAATTCAGAGCAGCTGTTTGCCCTTGAAAGGAATGGAGGGTTTTCTGTGCTGAGGTAATAATATATCTAGACCAGTGGTTTTTAACGCGGGCCCATTGTGTCTCCTCCTCTCAACCTCTCCCCAAGGACATCTAGCAATGTCTGGAGACATTTTCGGTTGTCTTAACTGGGAGGAAGTATTACTGGCATCTCGTGGGTAGCAGCTAGGCCTCCTGCTAAATATCCTGCAAAACACAGGACAGTCTCACAGCAAAGAATTATCCTGTTCATAATGCAACCAATGCTGAGACTTGAGGAACTCTGCTCTAGATCTCTTTGCTTTGGTTGATGGTGATCGGCATGCTCTCAATCGCGTGTTCAGTCTCTGCCATCAGAATTATATAAACTAATGATGGGCAAAACTTTTAAATAGAGAGTTCAGAAATGTGTTCTCTTTCCACTCTATATGGTGCTTCCTCTTAATTCTTCACCCCCTCTCTCAGTTCTTGCTCCCCAGTAGTCATCCTCCCCACCTCCCCGGCTTAATACATATTTCCATGTTTCCCCCTGCGCTTTTGATCTTTGACATCAAACTGATGTGGGATCACTCTGCTCTGACCCCTTTCACTTGCTCTCTGAGTGAGCACGTGGTCTGGGAAGAGACCAGGTAATGGGTGAAACTTCAGGCCCTTGGAGGCATCACCAGGAATGTTGATTGGGCCTCTCGGGGAACTGCCTATCTCAGAGCTTCTGCTATTATTTTGGAAAGAATGGTTGGGTGAGGGAGTGCCTTACAGAAAACCCACAGGCTAACTTTCCTAAAAGTAGAATAAACTTGTATGCTTCTCTTGGGAAGAGGGTAAGCAGCTGCATTCCACACTCCACTGCGCATTGTAACCCCCTCTGCTTAATTTTAGTGAGCTATGCATAGATAGCCTCTGGCTATTCAGATATTTGTAGCTTGCTCTTAGACAATGGCAGAATTGAATGTACTAGGTAAGAGGAGCGATTGGAGTATTAAAGAGAGTTTTTGATTTGAGGGAGGGAAGGAGATAATTATTTTGGTATTTTATTTTCCAAAAGAATGCTGACATGGATGAGAAACATTATCCACATTTCAGTAATAAAGATTAGAACTACATATCCTAAAGAACTGATTTCTTGAATGTGATTAGAATAACCATGACTATTTTAATTAGTCTCAATAGGGTCAGCTCTGAACCAGGTGAAATGTGTCGGTTTCTTCAGCTGAATTTTCACTTAGCTCAGCAGTTCTCAAAGTGTGACCTCCGCATCCCTGGGGCCTCGTGAGATTCTTTCAGAGTCAGAAAGGCCCAAAATTTTTCATAATTATATTAAGAAGTTATTTGCTTTTCTTTTTTCTGTACCACTCTTCTCGCTCGTGTTGCAAAGGAAGGGTAATGAGAACCTGTAAGCTAACCCTCACCCAACCCTGGTGCCTCGGCACAAGTCAAAGTACTGGCTCTCCAGTGCACTAGCTGCCGTTGTCTTCCTCACCTCCATGCACTCACAGTAAAAGGAAAATTCACTTTCACTAAAAATTTTGCCTAACATCCTGTTGAAGCAGTAGAAATGATTAATTTTGTCAAATCCTGACCCTTGAATATCATATTTTTGACATTGTGGGTGACAAAGTGGGAAGTATGCGTGAAGCACTGTGGCTGCGTACTGAAGTACAAAAGTGCAGTGATGCTCTTGAGAAAAAGTCTCACGCAGCTGTTGGTGTTGCAAGCTGAACTGGCCACTTTTTTCTATGGCACATCATGTTTACTTGGAAGAACTATTGAAATATAAATTATGGTTATTCGAACTTGGGTGTTTGGCAGGACATTTCAGAAAAATAAATTGGGTGGACTCATCATTACAAGGGGAAAAAAAAAAAAAACCCAAACTACAATATTTTCTAAAGTTAAAATGTGAGTTTTTAAGCACAACTCAGAATGCTTGAAAACTTGTCTCCACCACTGTGAGTTTGACAGTTTCTGAATACTAAAAGACGTCTAATGAAATGAGTGGTGATATTCATTAATGTGATTTAGTATTGTATAAGGAAATATGTCAACATTGGGAAGACCTGAATAAATATGTGTACTGATATTTTTGATATGACCAGTGAATAATGTTACCAAATCATGAGTGGGTGGAAGATTCATTCAAAGTGCCACATAGATCAGTGAATTTTAATGTAACAGAGTAGGAGAAGTTCATTGTTGTGAACTTCTAAAATAATTAATTTTTGACCATGCTGGGTCTTGGGAATGGCAACCCACTCCAGTACTCTTGCCTGGAAAATCCCATGGATGGAGGAGCCTGGTGGGCTGCAGTCCATGGGGTAGCTAAGAGTCGGACATGACTGAGCGACTTCAATTTCACTTTTCACTCTTCACTTTCATGCATTGGAGAAGGAAATGGCAACCCGCTCCAGTGTTCTTGCCTGGAGAATCCCAGCGGCGGGGGAGCTTGGTGGGGGAACTGTCTATGGGGTCGCACAGAGTCGGACACGTCTGAAGCGACTTAGCAGCAGCGGCGGCAGGGTCTTGGTTGCTGTGTAGGGCTTTCTCTAGCTGTGGCAAGCATGGGCTACACTTTGCTGCAGTGCGCAAGCTTCTCGTTGTGGTGGCTTCTGCTGCAGAGCACTAACTCTAGAGCGTGGGCTCAGGAGTTGTGGTGCGTGGGCTTAGGAGTTGTGGTGCGTGGGCTTAGTTGCTCCACAGCATGTGGGATCTTCCTGGACCAGGGATCAAACCCACGTCTCCCGCACTGGCAGGCGGATACTCTACTACTGAACCACCAGGGCAGTCCCTGTTGGGAACAACTTTTTGTTGACAAAAAAGCAATGAACCAAGTTTGTGGGTTTCAGATTCAGATTGCAAATAACCTTTAAAAAACCACCTCTTACTGGGTTTTGATATGGTATCAAAGTCATACTAACAATTGTCTGAAAGGCTATTCATATAGTCCTTTTTTTCCCCAGTGATGTATCTATGAAAGGCCAAATTTTCTTCATGTACTTCAACCAAAACATGTTGCAACAGATGGGATGCAGAAGTAGATGTGAGAATCCAACTGTCTTGTATTAAGCTAGATATGAAAGAACTTTGTAAAATGTAAAAATAGTATCTCTCTTCTCACTAATTATTCTTTGTTTTAGAGAAAAATAGCTCTTTCTCACAAAACTTAGTTATGTTAACTAACGAATGGGTGTATTAATATTATTTTAAAATAAGTATTTAAAAACTTTCTGTTTCAATTTACAGTAAACGTAGATAGCTAAAATCCGCATCACAAAGAGTGTAAAGGGGTCCTGAGAATAAAGGTTTGGGAACCACTGATCTAGGCTACCATAAATTGCAGTATGGCACTGCAAACTTCATCTCTTCAAAGCAAATATGGACTATTTCTTTCCTCATTTAAAACAATAATGATTAAATTTGAATATTTTTTTGTACTTTTAAAGTGCTTTTATATGGATCAACAAATTAATCTTTTGAGTAATTTTATAGGTGAGGCATTGTTTTCTCTATATATGAAAAAACAAAAAAGAGATCCAAAGCAATCCAGCAGCTTACCTTAGGTCAGAGAGCCAGGTAAAGAATAAGATATGACCCCAGATTTTCCAATTTCCAATCTCATCATATCTCTGAAATACTACCATATTGGTTCAGAAACTGTTGGAAATTATTAGTATGTGAACAATTCCAATTATAATCAATTTGAAAAAAGTGGTTATTAAATTACTTTCAGGTGACCAGTATTAATTCAAATATATATTCAAATCATATTGGATTTGAGTTATGCTCTTTATGTTGATATTCAAATTATTTCAGATTCTGAACTAGTAATATCTAAATGGATGTTTTTTATAACCTCTTTATAGAGGTTTGTGGTATGAGATTTATCTGTGAGAAACTGTTGATATTCTCATGTTTTGACTTATAAAAATGACTTCATATGGCTCAATGCGATTTTGAAAACAAAAGATTTATGAAATCTTTGAAATAAGGTTAAAAATTATATAAAAAATATCAAAAAGTATTGGGAAGAAAAAAAAAAGTCGACTTGAAAACCCTAACTCCTAGTTCCATACCCCAACATTCTGAGATAACTACTGCCAACAATTTCCTGTATATCCTTTTACAAATTGTCCGTGTATATACAATCATACACGCACAAATGGAATCATACTAAACAAATTACTCAGCAAATTGCTTTTTTTGCTTGATATGTTTGGATATCATTTCATTTGATTCATATTCATTCCTTTTTAAAGTTCTGTTAGTCTGTTGGGTGATGTACAATACTTGACTCCTGAATTTAAAATAATAATAATATCCACATAGTAAAATGCACTAATCTTAAGGTTTATTTTCTATTTGTACAGTCTCTACATGTGTATGTATACCTGTGTAACCATCACCTAGATCAAAGTATAGAATATTCCCAACATTCTAGAAAGCTCCATCAAGTTGTTTTTGTTGGGAAGGAAGAAATGTTCCTCTATCCTTCTAGGTTCATCTGGCTGGTCTAAAAATTAAATTAACATGAAACAAATTAACAGGCGAAAATCACACAAAAGTTTAATAACATGTTTACATGGGAGAGACCCAGAAAAACAGGGTAACTCTTCAAAATGGCTGAAGCCCTCATTTTAAATACCATTTTCAGCTAAAGACAAAAGAGGATGTTGGAAGCAGTTGTTTGTGACTTCAAGGGGGTAGCATGCAAAGCATAGCAAGATGGAAAAGCAGATGTCTGGTGAATAAATGTTTGCTGGGCCGTACAGAGACAGTGGGACACAGAGAGAAGTTCTAACAAGCAGATTTTGCTGAGTTCCTCCTATCTACACAAGGGTTCCTCTTAGTTCATAATATAGTTGTCTACGGTGATTGATCCCTTCCTAGAATATGTCCCCTATCTAATATTCTTTTAGGCAGCTGGGGGAAGGTCAAAGTTTCTTCCTGAGTCTTTTGGGCCTCGATTGTTTTCAACTCAAAATAATCAACATGCTGGGGACACTGTGGGGTGGCACACTTTGCTCCCCAGCAGTTCCCAGCCAGTAACATCACCCCAACCCCTGCCCCCATTGTTCTGATTTGTACCAACATATACTGATTTTGTCTGTTCTTAAACTTCATATAAATAATCATATTATATGTTTTTGGTTTGTGAATGCCTGGTTTCTTTTACTCAACATCAGTTCTCTGAGGCTGATCCACATTATTGTGTGTAGCAGTAGTTTATTTTTATTGCTGTACAGTTATTCCATTGCATGATTTTTTTCATTCTACTGTTGACAGACATCTAGTTTTTTATTTTTAAAGTTTTAGATATTATTAATAAAACTTTCATGAGTATTCTTTACATGTCTTTTAGTGGACATGTCTATTCATTTTATTTTGGTATGTTTTACCAAATGATAGATTATACCAAATAGAATATTCTATAATTAATATTTAAAATATTTAAAAGGTTGACACTGAAGTTCTTAAATCATCAAAGAATTCAGTTTATTCTTTGATTTAGGAACTTTTGTGTCAATCTTTAGATATTAATGATTTTTGCAAAAGTGCTACAGATTGACTAAACTTGGGATGACTCTGGAAATATCTTTAAAAAATTTTTGCTATCATGTAACATTTGAAAGCTTAAATTAATTTTTTAAAATCAATATTTTACCTAATTCAGATCTTTTAAATAAAATATTATTACTTCAACAGCATGTCATAAGTAAAACAAACAAAAATTAAGAATACTACTTCACTTCATTTTTACCAAAATGACACTAAATAGTAATTTTTATCAAATTATTTTGGTTTAGTTTTTTTAGTTTATTTTTTTAATTGAAGGATAATTGCTTTCCAGAATTTTGTTGGTTTGGTTGGCCAAACATCAACATGAATCAGCCATAAGTATATATGTGTCCCCTCCTCTTGAGCCTGCCTCCCATCTCCCTCCCCATCCCACCTTTCTAGGTTGTTACAGAGCCCCTGCTTGAGTTCCCTGAGTCATGAGCAAATTCCTGTTGGCTATCTATTTTACATATGGTAATGTGACTTTCCATGTTACTCTCTCCATACGTCTCACCCTCTCCTTCTTCCCCGGCCCCCATGTCCATAAGTCTGTTCTGTATGTCTATGTCTCCATCACTTCCCTGCAAATAATTTCATCAGTACCATCTTTCTAGATTCCATATATATGCCTTAGTATATGATATTTATCTTTCTCTTTCTGAATTACTTCACTCTGTATAATAGGTTCTAGGTTCATCCACTTCATTAGAACTGACTCAAATGCATTCCTTTTTATGACGAATATTCCATTGTATATGGTACACATATACAATGTGTACCACAGCTTCTTTATTCATTCATCTGTCAATGGACACCTAGGTTTTGGTTTAGTTTTTTATTATTATTCATTTGCTTTATTTTTGGCTGTGCTGAATCTTTGTTTCTGTTGTGCAGGCTTTCTCTTGTTGAAGCAAGTAGGGGCTACTCTTCGTTGTGGTGTGGTGCTTCTTTTAGCAGAGCGCAGGCTCTAAGCATGCAGGCTTCAGGAGTTGCAGCACATGGGCTCAACAGTTACGGTGCAGAGGCTTAGTTGCCCCTCTGCATGTGGAATCTTCCCAGACCAGGAACTGAATCCATGTCCCCCACATTGATAGGCAGATTCTTAACCACCAGACCACCAGGGAAGCCCTGTTTTGGTGTAATTTTTAAACAAACTGCAGTAGAACATGTTCTTAACATTTAAAACAATCTGACATTATTACCTGTTCCTAAACATAAACATGGTTCTGGTTATTCGTTGCTTACAACCACTATTATTAATAAATTAATATTACTGTAAATAGATTTATTAGTATGGCTTCTTTCTTTTGATTAAATCCTGAGCAACCAAAGTGCATTTTTAAAATAAAGTATCATCTATGGTAATTTATAGATGGGGAATTTTTAAAAACACTGGAAACCATACATTGCTCTCATGCTCTAGATGTTTAAATTGCCTACTTGACACCTCTGCTTCAACATCTGGAATTCAGCATGTCTAAAATGGAATCCTACCTCCCTCCCCCTTTCTAATGTGCTTTACATTTCATCCATCAGTGAGTTCTGACATTTCTCCCTTATAACCATCTCTCACTTGTTCTCTCCTTCCCTTCTTCAGAGCAGCCACAGAAACCCAAGCCACTAGCTTGTCTTGCCCAGACCTCCATAATAGCATCTGTTCTGTTGATAGTGCTTTCACTTTTGACATCCTCTGTCTGTTCCACACAGAGCAGTCAGAATAATTTCTAACAACATAAATCAGTTTTGTTCTCCTGCTTACAACTCTTATCATTGCACTTGAAAAAAACTTCATTACCATGGCCTACTGGTCCAGAGCAATGAGGCACCTACTCACTTGTCGCAACCCATCTTGGGCCTTTAAGCTCTAGCTAAAGGGCCTCCTTTTAATTCCTTGAACTTTCCAGACAAGTCCTTTCTCACCTCTTCACTATCTACATGTAGTTTCCTCTTCTTAGGATGCTCCCTACCATCTCGCATGGTTTGCTCCGTCTCAGCATTTCACTCTCAACTTAAATGTAACCTCCTTGTAGTGGCCCTTCCTCATCACCTGGTCTAAATAGCCCAGTATCTTCTATTCTTCCTATTCTATTTTTAAGGTAGATTTACCAAAAATTGTAAATATATTTATATATTTTCTTATTTATTGTCTTCTTTGTTGCATCAGATAAGATTTAGTTCAACTGCTAAAAACCAAAGTACAGTGGCTGGAAAAGACAGCGGTTCATCTTTCTCTCATATAAACAAAGTTTAGAGGTATACAGATCAAGATTGGTATGATAGCTCTATGATCCTTAGACCTGGGTTCCTTCTATTTAGCTGCTTCACTAAATTCATCATGTGGCTTCCACCACACAGCTGAGAGTGGTTACTCACTTTTATTCCATCCATCAGGAATCAGGAAGGTAAATTTGGTCTTTATTCAAGGTGGGTAAAAATCGTTAGTTCTGTTTTAAAATATTTATTTACCACAACTCTTAGTTGTGGCATGCGGTATTTTCAGTCTTTGTTGCAGCGTGTGGGATCTTTAGTTGTGGCATGCGGACTCTTAGTTGCGGCATGTGAGATCCAGTTCCCTGATCAGGGATCAAACCTGGGCCCCCTGCACTGGGAGTTCAGAGTCTTAGCCACTGGGCCACCAGGGAAGTCCCTAACTTCCAATTTTATAGGAATTACAAGGGAAAGAGAAAGATACCAAATGATACCCTGAGGAAGCAATCAGATAGACTGAGGACCTGGGACAGTTGTCACTGTCTCTCTTTAATATTTCAGTATCATGAATATAGGGACTGACTTGTTTTAAGGAGACTGAGGGAATATAACAACCAGATGTGATGTGTGTTTCTCAACTGGATCCTAGTTTGGACTAACTATCTGTACAGGGCATTGTGTAGACAACTGGAGAAGTGTCAATATGAATAGGTATTAAGATGACATACTGTTAAGGAATTATTAATATTGTCAGCTGTGATTATGTTATTTAGGCTATATAGGAAAATGTTCTCAGTTTAAAGGATGCATATTAAAATTTAGGGGAAGAATGATGACTGTTATTAAAATTCTTCAACATAAATTGGAGTTCTATTTTCAAGAAGAAGGGATAATGGATATTGGGGGCCCACAAGAAGTCTTTGGCACACTCCACCCCTAGACTGTAAGCTGTATGCGAGAAGGGGCTATGCCCACTTTGCTTCCCACTCCATACCCAGTGCCTAACATATGGCCCAATATGGAGGCCCTTCAGGTATCTTTGTTAAATGAAGAAGTAAATGAATATGGGATAGAAATGCAGAAATTACTCATGACTTCTATGGACACTGAAAATTCAGCAGACATCACTTAAGAGATCATGGTACTTGAAAAATAAGTACAACTGAAACATTGACCATGTGTTATAATTGTAATTAAAAAGATGATAAAAACTAGAAACATGAAAATGAAAACCCCAAATGTAGAAAACATTGAAATAGTAAAATAAAAATGAGCAGGATACTATTAATTTTCCTGCCCTATAACTATTTCTTTCCGAGTCCAGGACATTGAACTGGCATTTTGTAATAAAAGAAAACTAGCTAAGTATGCTCAAACAACCGCACAATTGCACTCATCTCACACGCTAGCAAAGTAATGCTCAAAATTCTCCAAGCCAGGCTTCAACAGTACGTGAACCGTGAACTTGCAGATGTTCAAGCTGGATTTAGAAAAGGCAGAGGAACCAGAGATCAAGGTGCCAATATCCGTTGGATCATCAAAAGAACAAGAGAGATCCAGAAAAACATCTACTTCTACTTTATTGACTATGCCAAAGCCTTTGACTGTGGATCACAACAAACTGTGAAAAATTCTTAAAGAGATGGAAATTCCAGACTACCTAACCTGCCTCCTGAGAAATCTATATGTAGGTCAGGAAGCAACAGTTAGAACTGGACATGGAACAACAGACTGGTTCCAAATCGGGAGAGGAGTACGTCAAGGCTGTATATTGTCACCTTGCTTATTTAACTAATATGCAGAGTACATCATGAGAAATGCTGGGCTGGAAGAAGCACAAGCTGGAATCAAGACTGCCGGGAGTAATATCAATAACCTCAGATATGCAGATGACACCACCCTTATGGCAGAAAGTGAAGAAGAACTAAAGAGCCTCTTGTTGAAAGTGAAAGAGGAGAGTGAAAAAGTTGGCTTTAAACTCAACATTCAGAAAACTAAGATCATGGAATCCAGTCCCATCACTTCATGGCAAATAGATGGGGAAACAATAGAAACAGTAAGAGACTATTTTGGGGGGGCTCTAAAATCACTGCAAATGGTGATTGCAGCCATGAAATTAAAAGACACTTGCTCCTTGGAAGAAAAGTTATGACCAACCTAGACAGCATATTAAAAAGCAGAGATATTACTTTGCCAACGAAGGTCCATCTAGTCAAAGCTATGGTTTTTCCAGTAGTCCTGTATGGATGTGAGAGTTGCACTATAAAGAAAGCTGAGCACCAAAGAATTGATGATTTGAACTGTGGTGTTGGAGAAGACTCTTGAGAGTCCCTTGGACAGCAATGAGATCCAACCAGTCAGTCCTAAGGGAAATCAACTCTGAATATTCATTGGAAGGACTGATGCTGAAGCTGAAACTCCAGTACTTTGGCCACCTGATGTGAAGAACTGACTCATTTGAAAAGCCCCTGATGCTGGGAAAGACTGAAGGGAGGAGGAGAAGGGGACGACAGAAGATGAGATGGTTGGATGGCATGACCGACTCAATGGACATGAGTTTGAGTAAACTCCGGGAGTTGGTGATGGACAGGGAGGCCTGGCGTGCTGCAGTCGATGGGTTGCAAAGAGTCGGACACAACTGAGGGACTCAACTGAACTGAACTGACTGAGCTAAATATGAAAAATTAAATTCCATGTGTTATACAGGAGATTGTTTGAAATTCAAGTATATATTTTTTTCTCCTGCTTGCTCCCCAGCTTCTCTCTTCCTCCTAATCCTGCAATAGTAAGATAGTTAGACATCCACTGAAACTAACCAAGACCCCGCAGAGTCTTCCAGGGACCTCTGTTTCCCCTGCCTCTTGTTTGTTAAAAAAAAAAAAAAAAAGCTTTATTCCCTGAATTCCAAAGAGTGGATTTAATCAAAGAAGTTTTAAAAAAGAAAGAAGCAGAAACCAACAAACACCTGCAGAAACAAAGGAAAACAGTCAAGCAAGACAAAATAATAATAGTTTAGCCATAAAACAAAGTCAAGGACCTTTAGTTCCTCCTCAGGGGCTATAGATAACATCCTGAGCCATACCCTTGAGTCGTTTTGCAGGTACTAAAACCCCCACCAGGTGTAAGAATCGTACAATGACTATCAGCATGTAGTCCCCAGAAACTGGAGCCTGAAAGTTGATAACACTAACCCCTGTAACATCACCTTGTTACCTCGCTATCAACCAATCAGAAGAATGTCCACAAGCTGATCAGGCACTCCATGACCCTCTTCCTCACCTTGCCTTTAAATCCTTCCTGGAGAGCCTTTGGAGTTTTGGCAGTAGTCACCAATTTCCCTTGCTTGGCCTTGCAGTAAACACTGCACTTTCCTTTATCACAACCTGATATCAGTTGATACGCTTTACTGTGCTTTGGGCTGGTGGACCCAAATTTGGTTCAATTTGGTTCAGCAAAAATAATTATGTTTGCTGGCTGTACCTTCTACTAATTAGCCAACTGCATTTGAGGAGAGTTTTTTCCTTGCCTGCATCTTTAATTGAAAAGTAATAATTAAATTTTTACTATATGTATGAATTAATTTTTTAAAAAAGAAAAAAAGTATAAGTCTAAATCACATATCTTATTCTTGGGGAGTCAGGATCAACACAGGGAAACCAGAAGTAAAAAACCCCAAAAATATTTTTCTGTGGTGCTTTATATTCACCAAGAGCTTTGACAATAACATTCCATTTTTTCCTGAAATGATACCTACTGCAGGCTAAGTCAAAAGAGATTAGTTGACTTGCTCAAGGTCCTCTCCGTAGTTAGAGGTAAATCTGATACCAGAAGCCTTGTCATCTGACTCTTGTCCCACATCCTTGAGCATGGCACTACCTTCTGAAAGCCAGAACTTAAGACCAGCATTGCATCTTTAACTCTGCAGTGTGCCAAGGATAACTAACTGAACGATCTAATGACTGAAGTACATTTGGACTTAAAGATGATTTCTAAAACTCTGTCCGTTCTGTGGGATTTCACCCCCTGGCACCCATTCTTTTTAGCAACTAAGAAATACCGCTTTACATTTCCTCTTCTCCCTGCTGAGCTCCTGCAGCTGCACCCAATGCCATCATCCAGAGACAAGTACCGTGAACTGTGCTTCACCCAATAAGAGAACACTGTGCATTCTACTAGAACTTCGGCTAAAATTTCATCCACACAGCAAAGTTGTGAAATGCATACCAGCTGAAAGTGGCTGTTAGCTGGCATGTATACCATAGTAATCTCTTAGGAGTAAAAAAGAATCTGTGATTTTGCGTGCTGCATTTAACATTCTCACCACCTACACATTCAGTTAAAAGCTGTTCATGGCTGAGGAGAAACCCCTGATTCCCTCCCACATTGTATCTCAGCTTCGTTTTGGTGTGAGCTGTGGGTGGCTTCATCAAGAATGTTTGTACCCTTTACCAGAACAAACATTCCCATAGTGCAACACTTGTAGGATCCATAAAATAGAAAATCAATTTAGTAATATTTAATAATAAGTAAATAATAAATTCCCCTTCAGGGATCACAGCCTTGTGATGGTAAAGGGGCTTGTGTAACTCAATGGAGCTATGAGCCATGCTGTGCAGGGCCACCCAAGAGGGACAGGTCATGGTGGAGAGTTCTGACAAAACACAGTCCACTGGAGGAGGAAACAGCAACCCAGTCCAGTATTCTTGCCGTGAGAACCCCATTAACAGTATGAAAAGGCAAACGTATATGACAGCAGAAGATGAGCCCCCCAGGTCAGAAGGTGTTCAGTATGTTACTGGGGAACAGTGGAGGGCAATTACCAATAGCTCCAGAAAGAAAGAAGCGGCTGAGCCAAAGCAGAAATGACGCTCAGTTGTGGATGTGTCTGGTGATGAAAGTAAAGTCTGAAGCTGTAAAGAACAATATTGCATAGACCTGGAATGTCAGCTCTGTGAATTAGGTAAATTGGAGGTGCTCAAGCAGGAGATGGCAAGAGTGAACATCGATATCTTAGGAATCATGAACCAAAATGGACAGGAAACAGCAGATTTAATTCAGATGACCATTTTATCTACTACCGAGGGCAAGAATCCCTTAGAAGAAATGGAGTAGCTCTCATAGTCAACAGAAGAGTCTGAAATGCAGTACTTGGGTGCAACCTCAAACATGACAGAATGATCTCAGTTGCTTTCCAAGGCAAACTATTCAACATCACAGTATTCCAAGCCTGTGCCCCAACCACTTATGCCGAAGAAGCTGAAGTTGACCAGTTCAATGAATAGCTATAGGACCTTCTAGAACTAACCCCAATCAAGTTCTTTTCCAGCTCAAACATACAATAACTTGTAAAGTCTTAGTTGCTCTGACAGTCCAGGTCCTCTAGAATGTGGTCTCACCTTATCTAGTGACCTCACCTTGCTCTCCAAATAATACTAACAACAATAATTACTATTAACTGAGTACACAAATCCCAGGCTCTGTGTGAGGTGCTGTCTGTATCCAGTTTGCTAACACAAACTCTTGTTCCAGCTAGTCCTGTGTTTTTATGTTTCCCATGTAGGCTTTGCTCTTTTCTATACTATTCTCTATTTTGATATATTCTTTGTCCCCAAATTCTACTAATATTTTGATACTGAGATAATTTTTCAGCTCCTCTAAAAATCCCCTCAAATTATTCCACACTATTGATCTTTTCCAGTCTACTTTTTCATATTCTTTCTACACCACACACTAAAATGTTTAATACCATTTTGTGATTATTTAGTCATTTCAGGGATGTAAATTTACCTCCAGTTAAGTTGTCATATATTGGCAGCCACTGATGGGCTTTAAAGGGTGCATGAGCCATTTAAAATGATATTTTAAAAATATTTATTTTTGGCTGTTCTGGGTCTTTGTTGCTTTTCTCTAGTTGTGGCTAGTAGGGGTTGCTCTCTTGTTGAGGTGCACTGGCTTCTTTTTTCAGGGGCATCTCTTGTGGAGCACAGGCTATGGGCTTGTGGGTTTTAGTAGCTGTGGCTCTCAGGCTTGAGAGCAGAGGCTCAGTAGTTTTGGTGCACAGGTGGCATGTGGGATCCTCCCGGATAAGGGATCAAACCTTCGTTCCCTGCACTGGCAGGAGGATTCTTTACCACTGAGCCACCAGGGCAGCCCTAAAGTTACCGGTATATTTTGCACTTGTGCATTTTTCCTAGGTCAGGAGATCCCACGGCATTCCAGAGAGGTCCATGAAGAGGGTTGAGTTAGTCCCTGGATACCAATTTATGCTTTTAGTCATTCCTACTTAAACAGAGGAAATACATTTCTTATTGCATACCCTCTGATTCTCCATTGTAGAAAAACTTCTAGCTAAGGTGCATGGGCCTGAGTTTGAAAATTCTGATCATTTTTTTTTTCTGTACTAAATGAGATGTCCTGAATTTTAATGTGGAATATATGCACAACTTATTTCAACAATAATTTTTAAATTAAATATTTTTTGAATTGGTAATACAGTTAGACAATTTGAAGATCAAAACTACATGAAAAGGCTAACCAGAGAAGTCTCACTCCCATCTGCCTTTTATTGATAATTATCATTAAAAAATATTTTAATGCCATAGGTAGTACAATAATGTCTGTGGCTTCATTCATTGAGGCTCTTTTGGTTGCAAGTGACAGAAGTTTATTTCATACCAATGTAAACAACAAGAGAAATTTCTTTCAAGAATGGAATATCTCAAGGAAGGCATAAAATACAGCCAGGTTTCAGGAATGATTGGAACCAGGACTTGTCAATCCATCAGGAACACAGCAGCCAACTTCTGTCTGACTTATTGTGCTCATTGCCTTCAGTTATCTCTCTTTTGCAAATTGACTTGGTTGCTTTGGCTGCATGGAGAAGCCAATGGCAACCCACTCCAGTACTCTTGCCTGGAAAATCCCATGGACGGAGGAGCCTGGTGGGCTGCAGTCCATGGGGTCGCTAGGAGTCGGACACGACTGAGCGACTTCACTTTCACTTTTCACTTTCATGCATTGGAGAAGGAAATGGCAACCCACTCCAGTACTCTTGCCTGGAGAATCCCAGGGACGGGGGAGCCTGGTGGGCTGCCGTCTATGGGGTCGCCCAGAGTCGGACATGACTGAAGCGACTTAGCAGCAGCAGCTTTGGCTGCATAAGGCCAAACATAGCCACCCCCTTGCTCCTGAGTATACTTATCCTCAGTTCAAGTGACCAGCCCAGCCTCTTATCCCTTAGGGCTCATTCTTAGACAGACGGAGACAGAGATATTGAGGTGACTAGAGTCATGTAAAGAAATAGAGGAAAACAACAGAATGGGAAAGACTAGAGATCTCTTTAAGAAAATTAGAGATACCAAGGGGACATTTCATGCAAAGATGGGCTTGATAAAGGACAGAAATGGTATGGACCTAACAGAAGCAGAAGATATTAAGAAGAGGTGGCAAGAATACACAGAAGAACTGTACAAAAAAGATCTTCATGACCCAGATAATCACGATGATGTGATCACTCATCTAGACCCAGACATTCTGGAATGTGAAGTCAAGTGGGCCTTAGAAAGCATCACTACAAACAAAGCTAGTGGAGGTGATGGAATTCCAGTGGAGCTATTTCAAATCCTGAAAGATGATGCTGTGAAAGTGCTGCACTCAATATGCCAGCAAGTTTGGAAAACTCAGCAGTAGCCACAGGACTGGAAGAGGTCAGTTTTCATTCCAATCCCAAAGAAAGGCAATGCCAAAGAATGCTCAAACTACTGCACAATTGCACTCATCTTAAATGCTAGTAAAGTAATGCTCAAAATTCTCCAAGCCAGGCTTCAGCAATATGTGAACCGTGAACTTCCTGATGTTCAAGCTGGTTTTATTTATTTATTTATTTTTTTCAAGCTGGTTTTAGAAAAGGCAGAGGAACCAGAGATCAAATTGCCAACATCCACTGGATCATGGAAAAAGCAAGAGAGTTCCAGAAAAACATCTATTTCTGCTTTATTGACTATGCCAAAGCCTTTGACTGTGTGGATCACAATAAACTGTGGAAAATTCTGAAAGAGATGGGAATACCAGACCACCTGACCTGCCTCTTGAGAAATCTGTATGCAGGTCAGGAAGCAACAGTTAGAACTGGACATGGAACAACAGACTGGTTCCAAATAGGAAAAGGAGTACGTCAAGGCTGTATATTATCACCCTGCTTATTTAACTTCTATGCAGAGTACATCATGAGAAACACTGGACTGGAAGAAACACAAACTGGAATCAAGATTGCCGGGAGAAATATTAATCACCTCAGATATGCAGATGACACCACCCTTATGGCAGAAAGTGAAGAGGAACTAAAAAGCCTCTTGATGAAAGTGAAAGAGGAGAGTGAAAAAGTTGGCTTAAAGCTCAACATTCAGAAAACGAAGATCATGGCATCTGGTCCCATCACTTCATGACAAATAGATGGGGAAACAGTGGAAACAGTGTCCAATTTTATTTTGGGGGGCTCCAAAATCACTGCAGATGGTGACTGCAGCCATGAAATTAAAAGACGCTTACTCCTTGGAAGGAAAGTTATGATCAACCTAGATAGCATATTCAAAAGCAGAGACATTACTTTGCCAACAAAGGTCCGTCTAGTCAAGGCTATGGTTTTTTCTGTGGTTATGTATGGATGTGAGAGTTGGACTGTGAAGAAGGCTGAGGGCCGAAGAATTGATGCTTTTGAACTGTGGTGTTGGAGAAGACTCTTGAGAGTCCCTTGGACTGCAAGGAGATCCAACCAGTCCATTCTGAAGGAGATCAGCCCTGGGATTTCTTTGGAGGGAATGATGCTGAAGCTGAAACTCCAGTACTTTGGCCACCTCATGCAAAGAGTTGACTGGTTGGAAAAGACTCTGATGCTGGGAGGGATTGGGGGCAGGAGGAGAAGGGGACGACAGAGGATGAGATGGCTGGATGTTATCACTGACTCGATGGACATGAGTCTGAGTGAACTCCGGGAGTTGGTGTTGGATAGGGAGGCCCGGCGTGCTGCGATTCATGGGGTCGCGAAGAGTCGGACACGACTAAGCTACTGAACTGAACTGAACTGAGGGTCATATGTATGTTCTTGATTGATCAACTCTGGACATGGGAGCAGGGAAACAGTACAAGCATGGATGTCAGGGATTCAGCCCTGGGTAAGGAAGTCCTTAAAGCAAAGAGGTGTAGACCAGCCTAATATCCACCATGGTGACCTAAAGAGGTCTTACTGACTGTAGTCAACTAGCTATTAATTTTTATGGCCCTGAGGCCACCTTTGTTCCAGATAGGTACCCAGTGCTGATGATCTTTTTTCCTTTTGGTGGGAAAAAACCCGGAGTGTGAATAGCATACTCTCCTGAGACCTGGAGAACTGCTTATCCTATTTTTATTTAAAGTTGTTAAAAGTTTCCTTGGGTCAGTGTTTGTCAGCTACTCTTCTCCCACCCTAAAGATCAAACCGGATCTCTTGCCCTGGAGGCAGATTCTTTACTGGCTGAGCCACCAGGGAAACCCATTCTCTCTCTAGCTGATGGTTATCACCTCTGGTTACCTCCTGGATATCTCCTAGTCAGGAACAAGGACCACTGCCTACTACCAAGTATAACAGAGCAGAGTAAGGTGGTGTTCATACCAAATCCTTCCTTCCATCTCTGTTTTGAGTAGGGGTGAAAGCTTCTAGGAAAAACAAGTATTGCCTAAGTAACAATAGCAAATTTTAATATATAAAAATATGGCTCTAATGTATTTTACATTTCATAATGGTGCTAAAGGAACTTCATGGAGGTTATATCTTATCAATACTTTACTTATCCATAAACTGATCGTGGTATTAGTAGAAGCTATTTGAGAAAAGCAAGAGATAGTGTCTCTTTAGGTGAGATTTTACAGCAGAACAAGTATTAGTCTTCCATCGATCTCTCCTTCCTTCCATCCTTCCAACCTTCCTTCTAAATATAGCAGCATTTTCTCAGAACTTCCTAAGACTTGGATTGTATGAAGTTTTTTCACGCTCTATAAAATAACCTAAGTAATGTTTATGAATAAAAACTAAACTGAATAGTGTACTTCTGTGTGCTAGCCACTTTTATAAGTATTTTATGATTAGTTAACTAATCCTGAAACCACTCTATGAGTTGGCCATGATTATTATCCCTATTTTTCAGATGAAGAATGAGGCACAAAGAAAACAATTGCTCAAAATCACAACCCTAGTAACAGCGGACATGGAAAAAAAAAAAAAACAAACCTATCACACCCTTGTTCAATATTTTCACAAAAAGTTGTCTTATGAAAATTTTCTATTGGAAAATTTCATCATAAAATTATGAAATAAATGATTACTGCTCTCAAATTCTTCCTTTGAGACTCACATGGCTTAGTAACAATAAATGCTGTAACATGGCTGCCAATTTAGAAATAGTTCCCTGTAGCTGTTTTCTGAGTTTTTATCACTTGAGTAGGCTGTCTTGCCTCTTTCAAAGATATTGTGTTATTTCTTCCTTGGAAAAATATGCCTTTTCTTATCAGCTTCTTTTCCCTTTTATTGTTTTTTTCAGTCACTAGATTGTGTCTGACTCTTTGTGACTCCATGGACTGTAGCCTGCCAGGCTCCCCTGTCCTTGGGATTTCCAGGCAAGAATACTGGAGAGGGTTGACATTTCCTTCTCCAGAGGATCTTCCCAACCCAGGGATTGAACCCTCATCTCCTGCACTGGCAAGCAGATATTTTACTGATGAGCCACCAGGGAAGCCCCCTTAGTTTCCTTACATAACACAATATTTAAAAAGCAATGTTTTAAAGAGCTTTGTGTAAAGATTGTACGGCTTCATGCACTATTTTAACTAATTACTCAAGTTCACACTGATCATATTAGATTTTTTGAAATCCAATAATTTGACAAATATAAGGGTTCTCTTTTTGTGTGAGCCTACCTGCGTGCACGTAACATTTGTCTATATGTTTGTGTTCATTTCCTAGGGCTGCTGTAACAAAATACCACAAACTGGATAGTTTGGAACAATAGAAATGTATTCTCTCACTGTTGTAGACTAGATGGAGAAAGTTAATGTGTTGGCTATGCCATGCTCCCTCCAAAGCCTCTAGGATCCTTCCTTGCCTCTTCCAGATTCTGGAAGCTTCCTTGGCTTTCTGCCTGTCTTCACGTGGCTGTCTACCCTATGCATCTCTGTCTCCTACTTTTCTTAAGAGGACACCAGTCATTTTGGATTAAGGATCTACCCTAGTCCATTAAGGGTCTATAGTTAGTAAAGATGACCTCATCTTTACTAACTATATATGCGATGACTGTATTTTCAAATAAAGTCTAGTCTAAAGTACTGGGGTTAGGACTTCAGCATATCTTTCAGGAGGACATGATTCAACCCACAGCAATATCTAGTTACTAAGAAATCCATTGTAAGCTTTTTAGGAATGTGGGTATATTCATTTAAAAGCATAATGTCAACTTTGCTATTTGAAATAGAGAAGAGAAATGAAGGAATATACTATTAAAATATGCAGTGATAAAATTTTGCATGTTGACCAGGCTTTTATGGAAAATCTTCATTTTTCACGTGAACAGAAGCTCTTCAGGCAATATTTTTTAAAAATATTTTTGATTAAGCTATTTGGCTGAATCACTGACTTTATTTTTTTTATTTTTTATTTTTTTGAAGTTAAAAATGCTTCCTTTATTACATAAAGCCAGTACTGCTACTTCTAAATTCCACCGTTTGTGGGTCTCTAGGTGCTCAGTGTTATGCCTGTGATGTGAAGGACAGTCACTTCCCAGGGTCCTACTGGATGCATGGTAGAGACTGCCTTGAAAGGTGTAGGCTTCGAACCAGTGCTGACCTTGCAGAGCGCTGTTGCAGCCCATAGTTGGCAGAGGAAGCCACTCGCGAACCTGGGGCCACTCACTCACAGGGCTGGTCGGGAGACTGTTCTGAGAGTGGCCTTGCACCCTGGATTCAGGAGAGTGTGCACCATCTTATAACAGCGAATTGTAAAGCAGACCTGGGCTCCAGCGTAACCCACTTTGTTAATGAAAAACGGTGAGGGTGGTGTATTGACAGACTGTGACTCAGTGCTGTCTTTAACTAATTATGTCTCCTTCAGAACTTTGTTGCTTCTGGTATGATAAAGTATGGAAGAATGTTACTTTTACTCTAGGGCCCGGGAGAACTTCCTCTCCTAGAGTAGCTTGCAACTGTACATGCGGTGTGGAGCAGGTATGATGGACGACACGGGAAGCCGCGCTGAATCACTGACTTTAATACAGTTTTCTTGAATCTATTTCTAAGCTTATTCAGCTTTCTACATAGTTTTCATATTTGCTTTTAGAAATGAGAAAGATAAAGTTAAAAGAGAAACTCACCCGACTATCCTCTTTATCTTCTTATTTTGAAATATATAAAAGGGAAAACTGTCTTCTTTCAAAAAAGGCCAGAAAGAATCTTGCTTTAATTCAGACCATTGTTGCAACCTTCCTATCATAAAATACATCTTTCTGAGTGGCTTATCCCAATATTTGACATTGGCACTAGACAGATATTAAAGGTTAAAAATAAACAATAAAAAATGATCCTGAAGGTAGATCAGAGTGAGGGAGTTGTTAGGTGTAATCCCCCTGATTCACAGACGAGGGTACTGGGACCCAGAGGTTCTTGAAAGTCCCCAGGCTCGGTTGGCAAAGCTGGAT
Source organism: Bos taurus (assembly GCF_002263795.3). Classification (NCBI taxonomy): domain Eukaryota; kingdom Metazoa; phylum Chordata; class Mammalia; order Artiodactyla; family Bovidae; genus Bos; species Bos taurus. The sequence continues at coordinate 37,810,713 of NC_037338.1, read as the reverse complement.
CCAGAATCTTGCTTTACTGCATCACATTGTCTTTTCTTCCATATCTTATTCAAAACTTGTACAAAAGGTAAGGAATAGCTGGCACTGAGTTGTATACTTTAAATGTATGAATTGTATGGTACAGGAATTGTATCTCAGTAAAACTGTTTAAAAAGAGATGAATGGCTGGATTTCAGAGGTACAGCAATGAAAGTACAAATACACTTAGGAAACATTCATTTTAAACAATAGTTTCTTCTTTAAAAATTGCATAGTACAGAGTCAGCTGAAAACAGAAACTAGCCCCAATTTTAAGATCTAAATAACAACTTAAGCTAGACTTGGTTTTATTTACAGCATTATCAATTTCATAGAGATAGAAGGTGACTTAGAGAAGGAAAACTGTATAAGATATAGTCTTAAGACATTTACTGATGCCCCCCAAAGACTGTGCACATTTATAAGGTTAAGTTAAAATGAAAACTCAAAAAATGCTCAGTCATGGAGTTTGAAAAACCATATTGCAGGTTCACCTTTCTAGAGGACAAATTGGATTAATGGGAAACTTTGTGTTTTTCTGTTCTTTCCTTCTGGATCTCTTATTAGTGATTCATAGGCCTCCTAGATTTATCTTCTAGCTTTTTCATCCTTTGTCTTCTGTATTGTACCTTTGTCTTTTTAAAGAAAAATAATCAGCTTTACTGCAATATAATTTTTATCCAACAAAATGCATTTATTTTAATCATACAGTTCAATGAGTTCTGACAATGTATATAGTCGTGTAAGCACCAACACTATCACTTCAAGAAATTCCCTTGTCAGCTCTTTGATAACTCCCTCCCCTCCCCCTGCCCCTGGCAGTTTTGCCTTCTTAGGAATCACATAAACAGAATTATAGGGTATGGAGGCTTTTGGGTCTTGCTTCTTTCACTTAATATAATCCTTTTCAGTTTCCTCCATGCTGTTCCTATCAACAGTTTGTTCTTTTTTGATTGCTGAGTAGGATTCCAAAGCCACAATATGCTTGTCCACTCATTAGTTGATGGGTATGTGGATTGTTTCCAGTTTTCATTTCTTTTGGATAAATATCTAGGAGTAAAATTGCTGAGTCATATCCTTAGGTATGTTTAACCTTATAAGAAATTACCAAATCATTTTCCAAAATGGTGTTACCATTTTGTACTTCCAACAGCACTCTTTATGTAGTCTTGCCACATTTTAGTTTTGCTGTTCTATTAATGTCTAGGTTCATTTCAATTATTTATTTTTGGTATATGGATATCCAATTGTTCCAGCACAATTTGTTGAAAAAGATTCTGCTTTCCCCACTGAAATATTAATACTTTGGCACCTGTGTAAAAACCTGACTATGTGTATATGGGTCTATGAGTCTTTCTGGACTCAATTCTGTTCCATCAATCTACTTGTCCATTTTTGTGCCAGTTCTACATTGTCTTAATTATTGAGCTTTAAATCTTGAAACCAAGTTGAAGCCCTTCTAGTTTCTTTAATTTCTCTAGCAATGTTGGCAATGTTATAGTCTTGGGAACATTTTGTTAAATCCATCATTAAATAATTCATGTAAATTCATGTAAAATTATGAAATAACTAATAATTTTAAAAATTAACTTTATTATTTATTTATTTACTTATTTCTTCAGTTTTGGTTGCACCAGGTCTTTGTCGTTGCACATGGGCTTTCGTTCCCGCTGGGTGGGGGGTGCTCCTCTTGGCTGTGGTGTACCAACTTCTCATTGCAGTGGTTTCTCTTATTACAGAACACGGCTCTAGGCACATGGGCTTCACTGGTGGCAGCACATGGACTCTAGAGCACAGGCGCAGTAGATGTGGCGCACAGGCTTAGTTGCTTCAAGGCATGTGGAATCTTCCTGGACCGGGGATCTAACCCATGTCCCCTGCATGGCAGGGGAATTCTTATCCACTGTACCACCAGGGAATTGCAATTTATTTATTTTTTTAAATTTGAGGATAATTACTTTGCAATGTTTTTAAAAAATTTTTTAAAAAGTAATTCATGTTTTCTGAGGCTATTGTAAATGATGTTGCTTTACAAAAAAAGAAAAAGAAAAACCCACTTCAACTTCCGTTTGTTTGTTGCTAAAACATTTTTTTTTTTTTCATATTTCCCTGGGAGGTTTTACAGGGCTTCTCTGGTGGCTCAGATGGTAAAGAATCTGCCTGCAATGCCAGAGACCAGGGTTTGTTCCCTGGGTTGGGAGGATTCCCTGGAGAAGGGAATGGCTACCCACTCCAGTATTCTTGCCTGGAGAATTCAATGGACAGAGAAGGTTTTATAAATGTATCTTCCAACACTTCAATTTTTTAAAGTTGCAATTAAAATCATTTTAATGTAGTAAAATGAAATTTACCGTTATAACTATTTTTAAGTAAGCAGTTCGGTGGCATTAAATGCATTCACATTGTTGTGTGAGCATCACCACTACCCATCTCCAGAACTTACCATCCCATAATGAAACCCTGTATATACTAAATACTCTCTAAATAGGAACTCCCCATTTCCACCTTCCCACCACCACGGTACCTACTGTTTTACTTTCTGTCTCTATGTATTTGACTATTCTAGGTACCTCATATAGGTGGAATCATACATTACTTGTCCCTTTGTGTCTGGTTTATTTCACTTAGCATAACGTCTTCAAGGTTCAGCCATGTTGTAGCATATATCAGAATTTCATTCGTTTTTAAGCCTGAATAGTATTCCATTCGGAGAAGGCAATGGCAACCCACTCTAGTACTCTTGTCTGGAAAATCCCGTGGATGGTGGAGCCTGGTAGGCTGCAGTCCATGGGGTCGCTAAGAGTCGGACAAGACAGAGCGACTTCACTTTCACTTTTCACTTTCACCCATTGGAGAAGGAAATGGCAACTCACTCCAGTGTTCTTGCCGAGAGAATCCCAGGGACCTCGGAGCCTGGTGGGCTGCAGTCTATGGGGTCACACAGAGTCGGACACAACTGAAGCGACTTGGCAGCAGCAGCAGCGGCAGTATTCCATTTTATGTACATACCAGATTTTATTTTTCCATTCATTCATTAATAGATTCTGAAGGGAGGTGGGAGGGGGGTTCAGGATGGGGAACACAGGTACACCCATGGCTGATTCATGTCAATGTATGGCAAAAACCACCACAATATTGTAATTAGCCTCAAAAAAAAAAAAAAGATTCTGGGTTGTTTCTATCTTTTGGCCATTGTAAATAATGCTGCTATGAACATGAAATTGGTTTTACTTTGTGAACTCTTTCATGTTCTTTAATTTTTTCACTTATTATTTCTGTCTTTGTTTTATGGAGTGATATCTGTTATCTCCCTATAAATATTATAGTTTCTATGATATTTTCTTCTCTCTTCTGTATGCCTGTTCCCTCCTCAAGTTTCTTTAGTTTATTTTCATTTTTAGCTTCCATTCAAGACTTTCGTTAAATATCTGGTGTTTCATATGTTTTAATAGTAGAGAATTTTTTTTTTTAAAGTAGAAGTTTTGTGGGGAGAAAGGGGCAGGTGGGGCTCATCAGGTCTTTTTACTGGGGTACTTCAAATACTTGGATATGCCAATATAGTGGGGTATGTCAATACTTTGAGAAATTTTCCCTGGAACTGTTTTGTTTCTCCACAAATGAATTCTCCAACTTCCTGTCTGGAGGAGAACGAGGTATAAGGGACAGCAGGGATCGTGGGAGCAGTGACCGTGGGGCAGTGGTGACATGCTTACGCTTTGCTGCAGGCTTTCTGAGTATAGAAAGGGGACATGGGGCTTAGGATTTCTCTTTTACTTAGTCCACTTGTTTTCAGTTCTAGCACCTCTAAGGGCTGAGTGCCTCAAGGATTCTATTGCACAAAACAACGAACTTCTAGTTGGTAATGCCCCTTGAGAGGTGTTTAGGTTGTAACCTCACAGTCTGCTAAATCAGTAATTGTTCCTCTGTCTGCTTTGTCTTCCAAAAAGATGTTGATATGTTTTATCCACTGTTGTCTCCGCTCTTATTCTCTTTGTCCTTACTGCTTAATACCATTTTTATTGCTTTACTGACATTTTAATGGGGTTTTAGAAGGGAGAGGAAATGAACACATGATGAACTATATTTAACTCATTAAATAGTATTTATCATTCATAAATGATTTACATTTCTTTTACCACCTGATAGGAAAAACTTCCACTCAGGACAATAAATAAAACTCAGATAAAATGGAAATACTGGATCACAGTAAGTTTGTAGTAGTGAAAGGAAAAAGAATTTCAAAAATAAACATATGTAAGGCAATATACTTCCAGAGATAAATGTGTTTCTCAGTTTTCAGGAAAGTAGGGAAAAAGTTGAATATGAGCAATATAAGTCTGTTGATTTAAAAGGAAATCATATACCTCATAAATACAAGTAGTATGTAAAAGAATCATTTATTGTAATTTATAGCATTTGCTTAATTTCTTATTGCTTTTCTTTCAGCCATTTCTTTCTCTTTAGCATTTTTATTAGTGGCTGGTTAGTTACATAAAAAGGCAAAAGTCCACCAGGCAATTCTTCAAATTATTGGCTAAGAGGCTGATATTACTAGTTTTTTAAAAAGTTATATTTATTTTTAATCGATTGCGTTACAGTGTTAATTTGGTTTTTGCCATACATCAACATACATTAGCCATAGGTGTACACATGTCCCATCCCTCTTGAACCTCTCTCCCACCTCCTACCCTTTCCCACCCTTCTAGGTTGTTACAGAGCCCCAGTGTGAGCTCCTTTAGTCATACAGCAAATTTCCATTGGCTGTCTATTTTACATATGTATATACTTCTGTGCTACTCTCTCCAATCATTTCATTCTCTCCTTCCTTTCCACTGCCCTTGTCCATAAGTCTGTTCTCTATGTCTCTGTAGGAGTCATTAGTTTAATGAGGGTTTGGGAAGACTCTGTGGCTTAAATTATTGGCACTATCCCTATTACTATAGGTTGTGTGTATGTTAGTTGCTTAGTCATGTCTGACTCTTTGCAACCCCAAGAACTGTAACCTGTCAGGCTCCTCTGTCCATGGGGATTCTCCAGGCAAGAATTACTTGGTATTAAATACAAGTGATTGAGTGCTTATTGGAATATTATTTTGAGTTCTGAGTTTAAGGTAGATGGAGAAAATAAAATGAGCACCTGTTTAAAAACCAGACCTGTGAAGAAAGGTCTTCCCTGGTGGCTCAGAGGGTAAAGAATCTGCCTGCAATGCAGGAGACCTGGGTTCAATCCCTGGGTTGGGAAGCTCCCCTGGAGAAGGGAATGACAACCCACTCCAGTATTTCTGCCTAGAGAATTCCACAGACAGAGGAGCCTGGCAGGCTATAGTCCATGGAGTCACAAAGAGTTGGACATGATATAGCAACTAACATGAAGAAAAGCTAAAAGAAGCTCCTTTGTTTTGATTTGTATTTTCTAGGAAAAGAAAAGGATCAGTGGAAATAACACTCTTCAAATACGTCGAGATGCTTCACCTAATGTTTCCCAGGGCTCTATTCTAGGCTTTTTGCTCCCATGGGCATTAGATGGTATCCATCAACCTGCTTGGCCATCCCCTCCCATACCCATCACTTTCCTCAAATATTTACCCATGAAACCTCACCAACAGATTTAGTTACCCGCTCTCCAGACTAGATCTAAGCTCCAGCCCTAGGTTTTCAGCTGCCTTCTAATTATTTCTAGTCCAATGTTCTGTAGGCAAATCAAGTTCAATGGATCTAAAAACTCAGGTCATTAAATTCTTCCCAGCATTACTCAGCCATCTGTGCTCCTCTCCTGACTTCTTTTCTTTAATAATGGTAACACCTATTTACCTTGTCAACTAGGCTTAAGTCTTAGAATCAGCTTTTCTTTCTTCAGCCCCTCCATTCAATTAGTCACCAAATTCAATGAATTCAATTTAAATCTTTTTGAAATTTATCTTCTGTTTACTATGCAATTAGTTTAGTCTCTTATCAACTTCTGCATGAACTATGAGAAGTGGTTATGTTTCACTTAAACCAGCCTGTCGGTCTCCTTCTATTTTTTTTTTTTTATCATATACATATGTTGTTGTTGTCCACTCACCAAGTTGTGTCTCTTTAGAAGCCCCATGGACTGTAGCCCACCAGTCTACAGGTGGGCTTTGTCTATGGGACTGTCCCAGGCAAGAATACTGGAGTGGGTTGCCATTTCCTTCTCCAGGGGGTCTTTCTGACTCAGGGATCAAACCCTCCCCTCCTGGCAGGCAGATTCTTTACCACTGTGTCACCTTTTGTCATTGTTCAGTCACTAAGTTATCTCTGACTCTTTGTGACCCCATGGACTGCAGCATGCCAGGTATCCCTTTTTCTTTCCTTCACTCTCTCCTGGAGTTTGCTTAAACACATGTCCATTGAGTTGATGATGCCATCCAACCATCTCATCCTCTGTTGACCCCTTCTCCTGCCCTCAATCTTTCCCAGCATCAGGGTTTTTCTAATGAGTCAGTTCTTCACATCAGGTGGCCAAAAGTATTAGAGTTTTAGCTTCAGCATCAGTCCTTCCAATGAATATTCAGGGTTGACTTCCCTTAGGACTGATTGGTTTGATCTCCTCTCTGTCCAAGGGACTCTCAAGAGTCTTCTCCAACACCACAGTTTGAAAGCATCAATTCTTCGGTACTCAGCCTTCTTTATGGTCCAACTCAGATACCCATATGTGACTACTGGAAAAACCATAGCATTGACTATATGAACCTTTGTCAGCAAAGTAATGTCTCTGTTTTTTGATATGCTGTCTAGGTTTTTCATAGATTTCCTTCCAAGGAGCAAGTGTCTTTTAATTTCATGGCTGCCATCACTATCCGCAGTGATTTTTGGAGCCCAAGAAAATAGTCTGTCACTGTTTCAGTTTTTTTCCCCATCTATTTGCCATGAAGTGATGGGACCAGATGCCATGACCTTAGTTTTTTGAATGTTGAGTTTTAAGCCAGCTTTTTCACTCTCCTCTTTCACTTTCATCAAGAGGCTCTTTAGGTTCTCTTCACTTTCTGCCATACTGGTGGTATTTGCATATCTGAGGTTATTGGTATTTCTCCCGGCAATCTTGATTCCAGCTTCTGATTCATCCAACCAGGCATTTTGTATGATGTACTCTGCACATAAGCTAAATAAGCAGGGAGATAATATACAGCCTAATATACAGATGTACTCCTTTCCCAATTTTGAACCAGTTCTTTGCTCCATGTATGTATGAAAGTCCCTCAGTCGTGTTCAACTCTTTGCAATCCCATGGACTATACAGTCCATGAAATTCTCCAGGCTAGAATACTGGAGTGGGTAGCCTTTCCCTTCTTCAGGGGATCTTCCCAACCGTGTATGTCTATATACACACATATGTATATACCCATATACACTTAAGTAAACTAGACTGTATGTTCCTTGATGTTAGGAATTGTGTTTTACTCTTTATCACCAAACCCCAAATGCTCAATAGATTTTAGTTGAAGAAATGAATGTTTATTTTAGAGATAGTAACCACCTGGTTTCTATTTCTACTTACAATAAAATGACATTTATATTTCAATGTTTAGGTATTAGGAAGAGTGGGATACATACTGGAATGAGTTTTTTATAAACCAGGTAATTTTGCAAATTCTTATTTGTAGCTCTTTTTTCTCATGAAGACAGATTTATGTGTCTAAGATGGTTTAGGAATTTCTTTGCTTGGATTTGTGGTGCTTAGACCAATTGATTTTCTGCTGGATCAAAAATAGTTTTTTTGCTAGATCAAAATACATTTTACCAGAGAAATGTTGCCTATTGAACTAGAGAGGAAATGCAGTACTAATGCAGAGGACCTTCTTGGACCTTGTGACTTTCACTTGCATGTTGTATCATTTCTCTTTGAAATTTTAATTTTAGGTCCAACACTAATTGACAGTGCATCACCAGCATTGATCTTATACTATTTATATATCTATTCTTATTACGATAAACTTAGATGTAAGGTGTTAACCAGAACCATAAGCTGCATTACATAAAATGGTACATTTCAGAAGATCTAAAATCCCAGCAAAATGGTAGGGACAATGACATAGCCAGTTGTTAATTTTTCCCCGAAGAGTGCCAAAATGATGTTTCAGTCCTTTTTTAATACAAAGGTTGAATGTAATTCATTGGTGCTTTTGAACACAAGCAAGGCATTCTCATAGGCAAAAAAGCTGTTATGCCCAACTTCTTGAAACAGATCTGTCAGGAACTACCTTTCATCTTTCTCCCATGGTTATTAACCTACTGTCTAGTTTACATCCTGTAGTAAGTAGATAAGAGTACACCAATCCCACACTTTTAACTCTCTCAGGGAGCATACATGATGCAGGGACAATTAACCTGTTCCATATATGTATACCAGATTGGGTGTCAATTCGACACTCTCCAATAAGGTGTAGGTAAAGTAAAGCGCTACTTGCTCAGTCATGTCCAACTCTTTGCGAGCTCATGGACTGTAGCCCGCCAGGCTCCTCTGTCTATGGGATTCTCCAGGCAAGAATACTGGAGTGGGTTGCCATTCCCTTCTGCAAGGAATCTTACTGACCCAGGGATCAAACCCAGGTCTCCTGCAATGCAGGCAGATTCTTTACCCTTTGAGCCACCAAGGAAGCCCCGATAAGGTATAATACTACAGAAATGGAATGGGCTATTTCCCTAAGTAGTAATTATCCCTGTACTGAAAATGATCATGCACATTTGTGTCTGATATGTTCCGTGCCATAGTTCAGTCTTGACCACTGCTTCAGTTCAGTTCAGTCGCTCAGTCGTGTCCGACTCTTTGCGACCCCATGAATCGCAGCACGCCAGGCCTCCCTGTCCATCACCAACTCCCAGAGTTCACTCAGACTCAAGTCCACCGAGTCAGTGATGCTGTCCAGCCATCTCATCCTCTGTCATCCCCTTCTCCTCCTGCCTCCAATCCCTCCCAGCATCAGAGTCTTTTCCAATGAGTCAACTCTTAGCATGAGGTGGCCAAAGTACTGGAGTTTCAGCTTTAGCATCATTCCTTCCAAAGAACACCCAGGGCTGATCTTCTTCAGAATGGACTGGTTGGATCTCCTTGCAGTCCAAGGGACTCTCAAGAGTCTTCTCCAACACCACAGTTCAAAAGCATCAATTCTTTGGCCTTCTTCACAGTCCAACTCTCACATCCATACGTGACCACAGGAAAAACCATAGCCTTGACTAGATGAACCTTTGTTGGCAAAGTTCTCTGCTTTTGAATATGCTATCTAGGTTGGTCATAACTTTCCTTCCAAGGAGTAAGCATCTTTGAATTTCATGGCTGCAGTCACCATCTGCAGTGATTTTGGAGCCCCCCAAAATAAAGTCAGACACTGTTTCCACTGTTTCCCCATGTATTTGCCATGAAGTGATGGGACCGGATGCCATGATCTTCATTTTCTGAATGTTGAGCTTTAAGCCAACTTTTTCACTCTCTTCTTTCACTTTCATCAAGAGGCTTTTTAGTTCCTCTTCACTTTCCGCCATAAGATGGTGTCATCTGCATATCTGAGGTGATTGGTATTTCTCCCGGCAATCTTGATTCCAGCTTGTGTTTCTTCCAGTCTAGCATTTCTCATGATATACTCTGCATAGAAGTTAAATAAGCAGGGTGACAATATACAGCCTTGACGTACTCCTTTTCCTATTTGGAACCAGTCTGTTGTTCCATGTCCAGTTCTAACTGTTGCTTCCTGACCTGCATACAGATTTCTCAAGAGGCAGGTCAGGTGGTCTGGTATTCCCATCTCTTTCAGAATTTTCCACAGTTTATTGTGATCCACACAGTCAAAGGCTTTGGCATAGTCAATAAAGCAGAAATAGATGTTTTTCTGGAACTCTTGCTTTTTTCCATGATCCAGAGGATGTTGGCAATTTGATCTCTGGTTCCTCTGCCTTTTCTAAAACCAGCTTGAACATCAGGAAGTTCACGGTTCACGTATTGCTGAAGCCTGGCTTGGAGAATTTTGAGCATTCCTTTACTAGTGTGTGAGATGAGTGCAATTGTGCGGTAGTTTGAGCATTCTTTGGCATTGCCTTTCTTTGGTGCACAGTAAATACTATATATGTATATATAGTATGTGTCTGTATATGCATATATGTGTGTGTGTGTGAATGAATGAATGAAGCACATAATGGAGGCACAAAATGGCTGATGTTTAAGTTAGCTTTTGCTGTGTAATGAACCATGCCAAAAGGTGGCAGTTTAAAACACTGATTCATTATTTTTCATGATTCTGTGGGTTGGCTGAACAGTCTGAGATGGTCTCATATTTCTGGGACATGAGCTCTTTGACTGGGAGAACTAAGTCTTTCTCTCCAGGTCTCTCAGCATTTCGAGAGAGTGAGAGTGGGAGCTGTAATACCTCTACTGGTTAGGCTTGGGAACTCATTTCCTGTGTATTACATTGGACAAAAAAGTCACAAGGCCAGATCCAGAGATGAGGAAATCTACCTGACCTCTTGATGGGTGGTGTTGTTGCAGATTTGTAGCCATTTTTGATCTACCATAGATGGCCAAGTTAAAAAAACCATTTGTATGGAATTTTTGTGATGGGAGGAAGATTGGTCAATCTCCCAGAGTCCTTCCAACTCTGAGACTCCACCAGCCTGAATGGATCTCTTATGTTCTAATAGAGAACAGTTACTAACCCATTGTAATTGTAAACTTTAATCTCCTACATCTGGTAAGATAATTTCAAAGATAATTCATTGAATAATTATTACTATGATCTAGAATTTATAGTCTTCCTTTAGCCATTTCAAATACCTACCAGAATGCTCTTGTTAGTGAGTGGTATTTACAACTAGTTACACTAATAGGCACTAACTCTACTTTGAATTCTGGTGTACTAGCAACATTGCAGCCATGAAATTAAAAGACGCTTACTCCTTGGAAGGAAAGTTATGACCAACCTAGATAGCATATTCAAAAACAGAGACATTACTTTGCCAATAAAGGTCCATCTAGTCAAGGCTATGGTTTTTCCAGTGGTCATGTATGGATGTGAGAGTCGGACTGTGAAGAAAGCTGAGCGCTGAAGAATTGATGCTTTTGAACTGTGGTGTTGGAGAAGACTCTTGAGAGTCCCTTGGACTGCAAGGAGATCCAACCAGTCCATACTAAAGGAGATCAGCCCTGGGTGTTCTTTGGAAGGAATGATGCTAAAGCTGAAACTCCAGTACTTTGGCCACCTCATGCAAAGAGTTGACTCATTGGAAAAGACTCTGATGCTGGGAGGGATTGGGGGCAGGAGGAGAAGGGGACGACAGAGGATGAGATGGCTGGATGGCATCACTGACTCGATGAACGTGAGTCTGAGTGAACTCTGGGAGTTGGTGATGGAAAGGGAGGCCTGGCGTGCTGCGATTCATGGGGTCGCAGAGTCGGACACGACTGAGCAACTGGACTGAACTGAACTGAACTGAGCAACATTCTCCTTTCCTTGTGCTTTGTTGACCATTCTATGAAAACTGGATAAATTCTTTATTTTTTTAATCCATCAAATACTTAATCTTTTAGAAGTCACTGAGATAATAATATAAAATTCTTATTTTTCTTCTGCATCAGAAGTGAGTGCTTATATCATTGCCTCAGTATTTAACGCTATTAACTCTTAAAGTTGTAGATCTACCACTTTTCTGTAATGATTCTTTTATGACAATTTTAATAAACTAAAGATATTCCTTTGTGATTATTTTAGTAATAATCAGATACACAGATATATGAATACAGAAATATCACATAAATAACTTACAGTTAATTAATGAAAACCCTGTGGAACTTTCCATTAAGGTGTTTCAGAACAATCACAGTAGGAAAAATAGTACTGGAGAGACTGAACTGATGGCTAAATTGTGATTTAATTGAAAACTTCACACCAAAGAATTTTGCCAGTGTATTTTTGTATGTGTATGGACTTAGCTGAAATATCATGTATGTTTTTGACAATTTTTGACAAATATTTGACAAATACTTGAAATATGTTTAGTTATTATTGAGGAATCTGTTTTAAAATTTTTAGTTTGGCATTAAATTTCCTGCCTCCAAATTCTACACTAATATTTCTCTCTTCCTACTCTTCCCAATTCTTCTAAAAACAAACAAACTCCAATCAACTCACAACAATTTTCTAAAAATAAAGCTAAAGTTCATCTCTGTGGGACTATTAAGCTAGGTCTTGAATGTACTGTTGATAACTAACTAATAACCTGATCAGGTAACAATGCCAGAAAATCTAGTTTTACCTTTGCTTTTTTAAAAATTAAACTTTGTTTCCCATTTACAGAAAAGAGAGTTCTTATACACTCTCATGCCTACCTCCCAACCAGCTTCCCCTATAACTAACACCTTGCATTGGTGTGTAGGCTTCTTACAACTGATGAACCAATATTGACTATGTTATTCACTGAAGCCCACAGTTTACATTAGGATTCCCTCTTTGAACAGGTCTGAGTTTTGCCAAATGTATGTCATGTATCCATGACAGTGTCATACACAATAGTTTCACTACCCCAAAAAGCTCCTGTGTTCCCCCTCTGTGTCCGTCCTCCCTCCCCCCAATCCTCACTTTTCCTTTTTAATTACCCCAATTGAGGGTAGTATTAGTTGAAGCTAAGAATTTGCTTAAGTAATCCATGATTCTCCATGGAAATCAACGTTTCTTAATCATCAATTTAGACTAGCACTGTCAAACAGAAATAAAATATAAGCCACATATATATTTAAAAATTTCTAGATGCGGTATTAAAAGAACAAGTAAAATTAATACATTACACTTATCCCAATATATCCAAAATATTATCAATTCCAATATAACCACTATAAAAATTGAGACACTTAATTTTTTTGGTACTTTCAAAATATAGTATGCATTTCAATCTTACAGCACATCTCATTTCAAACGACTCATATTTCAAGTGCTCAGTAGCCAGGAGTAGCCAGTGACTAAGGACTTGAATAGTGCAGGCCTAGACTGAGAGCAACTTGAAAGCAAGCTATCCTCCTCTCTCCAGGGCCTCTAGAATAGACAGGAAGGGGATATTTTTGGAAGGTATTCAGTACATCAGAAAGACAAAAAGGACTCTCTAAACCTCTGGATGCTGGTACCTAAAATGTTCTGCAATCACTTTAAACTCTCCAGTTCTGGAAAGAGTCGAATGGGGATTATACTCATTTTGACATATCAAAGAAATGAGTTTGTACGTATCCTGACTCCCAGAAAGCCTGAATCATCCAGAATGTTGACTCATGGGCCTAAGGTGACTGAAATACAATGTGAATCAAATTTGCCTTCCAAGGCATCCTTCTCTTTCCACTTTCCTCTCTCCCCTCCCTCTTTTGGGTGACTCATCCTTCTACCAATTAAGTCCCGCAGCGGGCAGATCCCAAAGCCCTCTTTGAAGAAGTACAGACTTTCATCAAATGGTCTGTTCCAGTCCGTCCCTATATCGTCTAGCCTAGTTGTTTTGCCTACCTCATCCAGGGTCTGCAGTTAAGACTGGGAGTGACTTTAAACCTGTAAAAAATATTATTTTTTCTTTTAAGGTGGTGATGGTAGTACCTCACCACCTTAAGGTGATAAGGTGGTTTGGGAATTTACGTTTGAAAGAAAACAAATTTTTATTTCGAAATCTGAAATTTAACGTTTGCTTCAATCCTTAGGGCCTACTCCACAGTACCGTTATTCAGAACCTTTCTGCGCTCTGGGTTTTTTCCTTTCCTGGGAGGAAAGTTTCCACTCCCAGTCTCCAAGATAACGCCCTTCCGGTGGCGTGCCAGGAACGTCTCCGACCCCTCTGGCGTGGGAGGGAGCCGGTTCGTTTCCTCAGTGCTGTAAACACACAGACTCCAGCTTCTCCGAGGCCAAGACCAAGACCCCAGCTGGACCCGCAACTACCCTAGGCAGTCGGTGGGGTTCCCAGCTCCAAACCCCGCCCATCGAACCCACCCGGGCCGGTAAGACAGAGGAAGTGCAGTGAGACCCACCCACTTTCGTCTTTTTCCTTTTCTATTGGGCCGACTGGTTGCCCGTCAACTCTATTTCTTCGCCGATTGGCTCTCTCCCTCCCGCGTTAGTGCCTCCTTCTCCCTGGCTGGGAGGGTGTCACGCCAAACTGGGCGGAGCGTCGGCTGGCCTCTCTCCTTCTCTCATCTGGGCGGCGGCGGCGGCAACTGGGGACGGGGCGGGTGGCGCATCACGGGCGCGGAGGCTGGAGGAGCAGTCTCATTGTTCCGGGAGCTGTCGCCACTGCAGGTCCCTCGGCTCGTTGGGCCCTGCCCCTCTCAGTCCTCCCCACCCCCCACAACCGCCCGCGGCTCTGAGAAGCTTCTCCCGCGGAGGCAGCAGCTGCAGCATCACCTCTGACCTGCCAGCCATGGAAGACATGGACCAGTCGCCTCTGGTCTCCTCGTCCTCGGACAGCCCACCTCGGCCTCAGCCCGCATTCAAATACCAGTTCGTGAAGGAGCCCGAGGACGAAGAGGAAGAGGAGGAGGAGGAGGAAGACGAGGACGAGGACGAAGACCTGGAGGAGCTGGAGGTGCTAGAGAGGAAGCCCGCCGCCGCGCTGTCGGCGGCCCCGGTGGCCGCCGCCGCCACCGCCGCCACCCCGGCTAGCGCGCCCCTGGTGGACTTCGGCAATGATTTCGTGCCCCCGGCGCCCAGGGGGCCCCTGCCGGCCGCGCCCCTCGCCGCTCCGGAGCGGCAGCCGTCTTGGGACCCGAGCCCCGTGTCGTCGTCGGTGCCCGCGCCCTCCCCACCCTCCATTACAGCAGACTCGCCCTCCAAGCTCTTTGAAGACGAGGAGCCTCCGGCCCGGCCTCCCCCTCCTCCACCGGCCGACGTGAGCCCTGAGGCCGAGCCCTCGTGGACCTCGGTTGTCCCAGCCCCCGCCGCGCCCCCCTCCACGCCGGCCGCACCCAAACGCAGGGGCTCCTCGGGCTCAGTGGGTGAGTGCCGCGCCCTCCGCCTCGCCGCCGCCCCTCTTGCCCCTCGCGCCCCTCCCTCTTTTGTGCGCAGCCCTTAAAGCCTGGACCCTGCCCTTCTCTCCATCCGGAGGGGGCTTTGTCTGCAGATCTTTGGGCGAAGGCGCCCCCGCTGGTGGGAGCCGTGGGGAGCAGGGTGGGGCGGCAGAGGAAGCCCGGGCTTACTCTTTATTGTCCGTCTGGGTATCGGGGAGCACGTGCGCCCCGACCGCTCCCGGGTTGTTCTGTCTGCTCTCCATTCCACCGGGTCGGGGAAGTTAGGAACCCATCTCTTGCAGGAACTGGGTCTGTAAGGAGGGAACTAGGGGTGTGAATTCATCGGGCTGCCTTGGTTCCGGGGTGAGGATGGAAGGCCTTGGCGCCCTAATCTTTTGTCTGCCCGACTAGGTTGCTCCTGGGGAAAAGACGCAGTTTCTTGCTGGTCTTTGCCCGCATTCAGCCCTGGCCCCTCTCCTCACCCCTTCCTTGGCTTGAGTGGCCCCATGCTCTTCATCTACCCCGCCCCGGCCCCGCGCTCGTGGGGAGCCGGTCCAGTGGGAAACGTCCACATTGACCTGACTGCAGTGAAGGGAGAGCGCCTCCAGTGGTGTGACGCGTGGAGAATTGGGGAGCGGAGTTTCGGCGAGGTCCTGCCACCGCCCAGTTGACTCGGGTTGTGATGTGGCTATTTACCACCAGCTTAACGGAGCCGGGGAAATGGGACCTGGGCACCGTGTTCCAAGGGGGCGCAGTTCTGCCGGGAGCTCTGCCGCAGAAGGAGGGGAATAGCTGTTAGGATGCACAGGTTTAGCCTCTTAATGCATCGTAATTGAATAGTAGAGATAAAAGGAGAAGGCAAAATGGTTGACATTCCCAAAGAAGGGGAAACCTGTGGATTCCCTGGCGGGAAGGGGACAGTTGAAATTGTGGCAGATTTACCATGGGACTTAAGAAATGTTTTGAGACAGACGTTTTCATCTGTTGGTTAGAAATACTGTTTCGTAGAAGTAATATATTTTAGGGCTGCAGAGACAGATTTGCATTGTCTGTAAATAGTTTTCAAATCTTTTCATTTACCAGCACCTGATTGTTTGTTATTACTACTTTAGGAAGGATTGTTTTATTATCCTTTTCATTTTGGGAGATTGTTTATTCTGGAAGAGAAAAAAGTTTGTTACAGGTTGAGAATTCATCCTATTAGACACGTTAATTATTAACAAGTAGCTTGTTAGTTTGGGGACAGAAAGCGTCCCACTAGTAGAAGGACCTTTATGTGTAAAAAGGCCAGGATCAAGAATCAGGTAGTGTAACAGCCTGGTGAGAAATTGTCATAGCCTTGTAGGATTTTAGAAACGGTGGTTTTTCCAGAAAAAGATACTCAGTGGGAGATCATGGAAGAATTTTTTTTTTTCTTCAGCTCACTCTTGCACCACAAGGAAGAAAATAAGTCAATAGTGATATTGACATACCCCAGAGCATTACTCAAAACATTAATTACTCCACTACAGATAATTAGAATGTGAGAAGTAACTCAAGTTTTCCTTTTTATGAGTAAAAACACTTTTTCGAGAAACTAAAGTGAGGTGGGAAAATATCAAGTAATAAGACATTTACAAGTGATAAATTTAATGATTAAGAAAAGCAAACTGATTTTTCATATTGTATTCCTATGTGGAAAGAAAAGAGTTCTGTTCTTTGAACCTTGGAGAGTCAGGAGGTGACAGCATTCTTTCTGTATTTTGACTTTAGGAATACTAACTTTGGAAGACAAAGGAGAGAGAATATTGCGTCACTTAGCAATTCTATCTTTCCATGGCTCCCTAATTCTGTATTGATGTTACCTATCTAGAAATTTTAGTTCCTTTAGGACATAAAGGAACATTGTGATTATGGTCAGATAGTTTCCATGTCACTGAGTCTGGCTTTCTTAACAGTTCTTTGCTGCAGCTGGTTATTGATTACATACAAAGAGGCACTATTCTAGGCTGGGAAGATAGAGCAATCAGCAAGACAGATGTGTTCCCGGTGAGAGGAGTGCAGATAATAAACACCTAATTAAGGAACTGAGACTAGTGTTAAGTGTTATGAGCAGCATAGGACGGATGATGATGTGGAAAATTATTGAGATGTGTGGGAACCTTTTTAGATAGGGTGGCGCAGAGAAAGCCCTTTCTGAGGAGGTAAGATTTAAGCTGCAGATATAAAAAAATTTCCAAGAAGCTCCTGGGAGGCAAAAGCCCTGATGCAGTAATGTATGTTTGAGAAGCTAGTAAGAAGACTAATGAGAAAGCTAAGGAGAGAGTGGTGGGTGTTAAGGTGAGGGTGGGTGGTAGACTACACTTAGGTCGTTTGAGGTCTCTAATAGGCCATGGTAAAAAATTTCGCTTTTTGAAAGATTGTTCAGTTTAGAAATGTGCTCCTTAATTATATTGGGGTTTTGGAGCAGAAATACAGTTTTGAAGATTGAGAGAAACTAAAAGGATGGATGTGAGTAAAGACAAAGAGGTGAGAAATGTGCAGAGCATAGTTAGAAACCTAGATCAGTCTGACTGGAGGACGGTTTATGTTATTGCATATGGTAGATCCCTGACACTTGTGTATTGCATATTGTTGTTTAACCTCTTCTTGAGTAAGTGCTGATTTCCCTTATTTGAGAAATTGTAATTTTGCTGTTTGCTGTTGTATCAGTACTTGGAGCATCCCCATGCTGAATGACTGAAGTCTTTCCCCTGCTGACTGTTTTTCATGGGGAAACATTGGCTTCAGGTTAAAATGGTGGTTGTTTAACCTAGGCTTTGAGAACATGCAAGGGAAACTGGATAGAAATTTGAGTTGAGAGATGCAAACCATTCATTAAGGATGGCATTGAGCTGATCTCTGGACATGTTTTTTAAGCCAGTAAAATGTGCAGTAGATCTGGATTCTGAAGGGTGTCGAATGCCAAGTTAAGGATTTAGGGTTTTATCATCCTGCTTTTATTCATGTTCTGCCATCCACAGTTGCCCTTGCACTTGGCAATTTAAATTATGAGGCAAAAAGTGTTTTCATTGTTGTTTCCAAAATATGATGTTATTTCCTTATTTATCGTCCTTTTCCTGAATTACTGCTTTCAGCATTGGGAAGCCATCAAGAATTATTGAACTGAGGCATGGAATAATGAAAGCAGTGTTAGAAAAGTGAATTGGTGGCAATTTTCAAGATAGGTTGGAAAGAAAAAATGGAAACTATTTAGAAATCTTTCACAGTAGTTCTGAGAGAGGTGAGTAGAGCCTGAACTAGTTCATTTAGTGGAAATGAAATATAGGGAGGAATATAAAACTTTAGGAAGGATGAGTTTTTTGGCTCTGAGTCTCTGTTTTTATAGTTAGGTTAAGAAGAAGTTTTATGAAAGAGAACTGCCATGGATACAAATAATATAATGTTGGTGGTTTTTAAATTTGAGACTATCAAAAGTTTTTGAAATGGAAATTTGTATAGAATTGGATATTGCTCATAAGTATAGTATAATATTGCTCATTATATGGCTTAAGGATTGAAAGTTATTAGTCATTTTTACAGTCATTTCTTATTATATCAGTATTGAAGCACATGATAGAAGTGTTAAAAGATTCTGAGTGATTATAGTTTATATAGTTTAAATATTAGTCTTTAACATAAAGTTCAAGTAAACAGTGATGTGACATTCCCAGGAAGTAGTTGTCACCAAAGAAAGAGATGTTATGTCAAAATCCATTTCCCATCCTCCCTTCTTCATTTTTATCTAGAAAATGTTAACAAGGAATGAAACTGATGGGTGTAGAGGTTCTGAATAATTCTTTTGTTAACCATTTCTAATGTTCTGACGAGGAATACAAGTTGGGAACAGGTGCTGTGCTTGTTGTTGTTTAGTTGCTAAGTCATGTCCGACTTACGGATAAAGTGAATTACTTTTCAGATTGGTTCCTAGGAAGCTCAGTGTCAAATTTATAGTTCTTTTTAGTAACTAACAAGCTTCCTCAAATCCTTTTTAAAATGAAGTGATGAAGTTATATTGAATCTTTAATAAATATCTAATTATGTGAAATAACATTTAGAAACATGCTATCTTAACACTCTCTTTCTGTAAACCTGGAGGATTACTATGTTATCTATGTGTGCTTGCTTGCCAGGTGGTGCTAGTGGTAAAGGACCACTTGCTATTGCAGGAGACATGAGAGACTCAGGTTTGATCCCTGGGTTGGAAAGATCCCTTGGAGGAGGGCATGACAACCCACTCCAGTATTCTTACCTGAAGAATCCCATGGACAGAGGAGCCTGGCAGGCTACAATAGGGTGGCAAAGAGTCCGACATGACTCGTGACTTAGCACACACACACCTATTGTCTAATAATTAGCTCTGTATCATGTGTAGTTATTTCATAATATACTTAAAAACAGAGTATTTGAAACACTGCTGTTGCAAAGCCCCAATTTAAATGGCACATTTTAAAGGTCCTTTGCTAGCCCAGGATAAAAGTACCAACCAAATGGATGATATTTCTTGATTTTTTTCCCTGGGACCTCGAAGTAGAAGCAAATGTTGGTAGACACACTGTTCTTATAGTGTATTCTTTGAGAATTTTTATTCCTGTTTCTAAATATAGACCCTAGAAGATTGCTCTGGGGGTGACAGCCCCAGGGATGGGAACTGTAAGAGCAGAACCATAATTCATCACCAGTGTTTAAGTGGGTGAGTGTGACCTTTGTGGCTAGCTAGTGTAGGACATAGGCATGCACTGTGGGAGGACCCAGCTCTACTGATGCTAGAGTTTTCTCAGACTGAAGGCCTCATCATTCTTTCAGCTCTAAAGGAGGAATTGATAATTTCACATTTAAACTAATGATTTTTTTTGTTTCTTGGAATGGTGATTTTTAATTTTTAAATCACTTTACTCATGCATTCCCATAACATTCTGTTCTTACCTCACCATACCATATATATGGGAATGGTATGTTCACTCATTTCTGTTCCCCAGATTATATGCTCCTTGAGGAAAGGGACTGTATTTCCTTTTTACCTTGAGGGAAAGGACCACATGCACTATCTCTCCATTGCTGAGCGCAATCCTTTAGATGTGGCATAGGCAGTCAGGTATTTGTTGAACTAATATTATAGATGAATCCTGATCTGTATTTTGTGTGACTTTACAAGTACTGAAATATTTTCTCTCAAAAGTCCCAAGTCTTGGTACTTTCCTGGTTGTCCAGTGGTTAAGACTGTGCTGCTACTGCGGGGGCACATGTTCAGTCCCTGATCAGGGACGTTCCTCATTGTGGTTTGGCCAGAAAGGAAAAAAAAAATCCCAAGTCCTATGAATTAAAGCATTGATCTATTTAAAAATGCAAGGTATATGGATGTACTTTTTTATTTAACCAGTCTCTTATTGATAGTTAATTAGGTTATTTTTCAGCTTTTTCTGTTATAAGTAACATTGTGGTGAACACCTTTATATATACTTCTTTGCAAATACATGCTGTTATGTGTTGTAGAATAAATTCACATAAGTGGAATTACTGATTCAAAGGGTAAAGCATTGAAAATGTTGGTGGATAATGCCAAACAGTAGTACAGTAGGTGTTATTCCTACTCCTGTAGTAGGAGCTGTAGCTGCTAAAGATTGGATTATCTTTTCAGCAGTCTCTGAATCCTTATGTGGCTGTCTAAAAATTACTTCTTTAATGTCTTGTTCTTATTACGATAGATGAAGAAGGCTTATAAAGTTTTCTTCAAACAGATTTGGCAGTAGGCTGGTCATACTGGTGGTCTCTTGGGAGTTCAAGATTAAGGAACGTTAGCATGTTGCTGCTACTGCTGCTGCTAAGTCGCTTCAGTCATGTCCGACTCTGTTCTACCCCATAGACGGCCTCCCACCAGGCTCTGCCGTCCCCAGGATTCTCCAGGCAAGAACACTGGAGTAGGTTGCCATTTCCTTCTCCAATGAAGTTAGCATGCTGCTATGTCGCTTCAGTCGTGTCCGATTCTGTGCGACCCCATAGACGGCAGCCCACCAGGCTCCCCCGTCCCTGGGATTCTCCAGGCAAGAACACTGGAGTGGGTTGCCATTTTCTTCTCCAGTGCGTGAAAGTGAAAGTGAAGTCGCTCAGTCGTTTCTGACTCTGTGCGACCCCATAGACAGCAGCCCACCAGGCTCCTCCGTCCACAGGATTTTCCAGGCAAGAGTACTGGAGTGGGTTGCCATTGCTTTCTCCAATGAAGTTAGCATACTCCTTTTTAAAACCAGGTGTAGGGCTGAGTATGGAGACTTGAAGATGAGTAGAGACTATAGTTATGAGAGGTACATGTGGCAGATAAGGAAAGAATACAAGCCCCTTCCTGTGAAGTATTTTCTGCTGTCTTAAAAGCAGAGGACTCCTGTGGTTTTACTGTAGGAACAATCATATATTTACAAACCTGTCAGCTGCTTTTGTGAAAAGAGAAAAAAAACCTCATTTTATTCCCCTCCTGAACTTTATAGATTGACTTATAAACTTTACTAATTGAAAGGCACCATTATTAAATTTATTTATCTTAGTATACTGACAGCCCTAGGTGAAGCTGACCTAAAGCATGAACAATTTTTTTAAATCTGCTGGAGTCTTTGGTCTCAGAGGGAATTTACTTGTTTAAAATTCTGTTCATCTTTGTTCTAAGGGAGTTTATTAAATACACCTAAACCTATCATGTAAGTCCCTTTCACAGTCTTTAGAACTTCTCAGTCTCAACTAATTAACATCATTATTAAATTGAGAGTTTTATTCTTCTACGAAGTTCTGAATTCAATTTGCTGATATTTTGCTAACAATTTTGCATGCCTTGTGTAAGGAATATTTTTCTCTATTTTTTTAAAAATAGCTTTGTTTCTTTTTTTTCATTGTGTGTGGGTTTTTTTTTTTTTGACTGACTAGTTGGTTCGGCTGAGCTGGGTCTTTGTTGCAGCATGCAGGATCTTTAGTTGCAGCCTGTGGAATCTGATTCCCTGACCAGGGATCAAACCCATGCCCCTGGGGGTTCATTGGGAGCTTGTAGTCTTAGCCACTGGACCACCAGGGAAGTCCTTATTTTTCGGTATTTTATATTTTCTTGTAATAATTCTGTCTGGTTTTGGTATTAGTGCATAAATCTATGAAACATTTTGGGAAGTGCTTCCTCTTAATATACTGAAAAAGTTTGTGTAAGCATCCTTCAGTGTTGATAGAATTTATTAGTGTTGGGGCTTCCTAGGTGGATAAGTGGGTAAAGAATCCACTTGCAATGCAAGAGATCCCTGGGCTGGGAAGATCCCCAGGAGGAGGAAATGGCAACCCACTCTAGTATTCTTGTCTGGAGAATCCCACAAAGAGAAGCCTGGCAGGCTAAAGTCCGTAGGGTGGCAAGAATCACAGCTGAAGTGACTGAGAACACGCACACAGTGAAGCTGTCTGGCCTTGGAGTTCTCTGTGTGGAGGTTTCAAATTATAGGTATACTATTCTAATGTGATACAGGGCTATTCAGATTTTCTGTTTCAGCTTGTGTCAGTTTTGGAAATGTATGCTTTGCAAGGAACTTCATTATTTCATCTTTATGAGGGAACATCAAGGAATTTGTCCACTCAACCTAAGTTGTCTGATTTATTGGCATAGACTTGTTTGTGTAACCTCTTACCTTTTTAGAAGTTATAGAGCTAGTCCCTCTTTTATTTCCAATATGTGTTTTCCTCTCTTTTTCTTAATCATTTTAGGGATTATCACTTCTATTAATCTTTTCAACAAACCAACTTTTGGTTTCATTGACTTTTCTCTTGAGTTTGCATGTTTCCTGTATCATTGGTTTCTGATGTTATTTTATTTATTTTCTATTGTTTATTTGGATTTACTTGCTGTTTTCCTAGTTTACTTTGGTGGAAGCTTTAAACTTTAACCCTTTTTTAAAGAGCATTTAGAGCTATAAACTTCTCTCTAAGCATTACTTTAGCTGTATTCTGCAGATTTCCATTATCATTTGATTTAAATTACTGTTTAATTTTTCCTGTGATAATTCTTTGATCCATCAGCTATTTAGAATTGTGTGTTTAATTTCTAGACATTTGAGGGGTTTTCCAGAATTTTTCTGTTTTATTGATTTCAGCTTAATTCATGTGGTCAAAGAACCTGTACTGCATGATTTCAGTCCTTTTAAATGTATTGAGATTTACTTTGTAGACCAGGAAATGGTTTATCTTGGTGTATGTTCCATGCATACTTGAGCAGAATGTATATTCTGTTATTGGTTGTAGTGCACTATAATGAAGTCAGTTTATTGGGGTGTTGTCTAAACCATCAGTATCCTTGTGTAGAATGTGTGTATGTGCATGTGTGTCTAGTCTATCAGTTAACTGAGAGTTGAGTGTTAACATGTTTAAATAATGTTTGTAGATTTGTCCTTGTCTCCTTTTAGTTTTTGCTTCATGATTTTCCATTACACCTTTCCTGTGTAACCTTTAGTGTTGTTATATATCTATTTAGCATATGTCTTATTGCTCTTTTATCATTATCAAATGCTCCTGTTTACCTCTGGTAATCTGAAAGTAATACTTTTTTTGTTTGAATCTATTTCGCTTGACATTAATATCGCCATTCTAGATTTTGTAGGATAAGTACTTGGATCGTATATCCTTTCACAGCCTTTTACTTTTAACCTTTCTGTGTTTTTATATTTAAAGTGTGTGTCCTGTAAGTGACATTTAGTAGGGTTTTCATCTAGTCTGAAAATCTCTGCCTTTTAATTGGAGCAGTTTACTATATTCAGTGTAATTATTAGTATAGCTCATTTAAGTCTCTTTTCTCTTAGTTCCATCTGCTTTTTTTTTTTTTCTGTACTTCTGTATATTCCTTCCATCTTTTGTGCTTTTATTGTCATTGTCATTTTAACTCTCTCTATATTGTAGTTATTTAAGCTTTAAAAATCAGTTATTCTTGAAAGAAATGAGAATACTTTATATTTACTCATATATTTACCTTTTCTTTAGGAAATTAGAAAGTGAGACTATTTTGTATCTACTCATATATTTACCATTTCTGCCCTTCTTCATTCCTTTATGAAGATTCGGTTTCTATATGGTATCTTTTTTCCTTCTTTCTGAAGACCTTCATTTTACATTCCTTGTTGTTCTGGTTCCTTGGTGATGAAATCTTTCACTTTTTGTTTTCATCTTTTATCTCTATTATCTTAAGTCATCTTTATTTTTGAAGGATTTTTTTTGAAGAATACAGTTAATTTTATTGTTTGTAATGGTCTATAAAATCACAGAAGGTACTGAATTAGCAGATACTGACTGAATCATTGTTGCTTGGGGAAATACAGGGTTAGGTTCCTGTGAACCTCATGGCGTTTTTGTTAATGATAAGTATATAACTTTATTTTAGGTGTGTTTCTATTTAAAGAAACACATTATTTAATATATATTGTAGACTCATTAACATTGAACTCATGGCCAAGAGTACTACAACTCATGTCTGAATGAACCTTATCTAAAACATGTGTTTCCTCTGTAAGGTACATCATAATCTTCTTGCTCTTAAGAACACGAGATAGTACTTAAGCACTATGCTTAGGGCCCACATCAGAATCACCAACAAAAAGCATAGAAATGTAAACAGTGGGGCACTGAATAGACTGCTAAAAGAATACTTGTTTACTGTATGGGAGCTGAAACGAGATGGCATAGGGTTGCTTTGTTTGACCTCACCTGATCGTGTGTTCAGTATGTTGGGGGACTGGAATGTTTGGTTCCTCTGCACTTGCCCATTTCTGTAAGTACTGACTTTTGGTTTATCAATTTAGTGAGTAGACTGGCAAATTAAGGAATTAGTGGTTTAGAATTGGGAAAGGAGTATGTCAAGGCTGTGTATTGTCACTTGCTTATTTAGCTTATGTGCAGAGTACATCATGTGAAATGCTAGGCTGGATGAATCACAGCATGGAATCAAGATTGCAGGGAGAGATATCAACAGTCTCAGATAGGCAGATGATAACCCCTCTATGGCAGAAAGTGAAGAGAAACTAAAGAGCCTCTTGATGAGGGTAAAAGAGAGTGAAAAAGCTGGCTTAAAAACTCATTGTTCAGAAAGCTAAGATCATGGCATCTGGTCCCATCACTTCATGGCAAATAAAAGGGGAAAAAGTGGAAACAGTGACAAATTTTATTTTCTTGGGGTCCAAAATCACTGAGGATGGTGACTGCAGCTGCTCCTTGGAAGGAAAGCTATGACAAACCTAGACAGCATATTAAAAAGAGAGACATAACTTTGCCAACAAGGATCTGTATAGTCCAAGCTGTGGTTTTTCCAGCAGTCGTGTGGATCTGAGAATTGGACCATAAAGAAGACTGAGCGCCCATGATTTCGTGCTTTCAAATTGTGGTGCTGGAGAAGGCTCTTGAGAGTCCTTTGGACTGCAGGGAGATCAAACCAGTCAATCCTAAAGGAAATCAACCCTGAATCCTCATTGGAAGGACTGATGCTGAAGCTCCAGTACTTTGGCCACCTGATGTGAAAGACTCATTGGAAAAGACCCTGATGCTGGGAAAAGATGGAGCTCAGGAGAAGGGAGTGACAGAGGAAGAGATGGTTTGGATAGCATCACTAAATCAATGGGAGTGAGTTTAAGCAAACTCTGGGAGATGGTGAAGGACAGGGAAGCCTGGCGTGCTCCAGTCCTTGGGGTCACAAAGAGTCTGACATGACTTAGTGACTGAACAACAACAAAGGGTTGACTGCACTCAGTTCACTAGGCTTTCACTTTCTTTCTCTGCATCATTTTAAAGAATGTTCTATTATCTTTTGGGTTACATTGTTTCCAATTGAGAAGTCAGGTCATTCTTAATATTGTTTGCCTGCCCTTTCCCTTTGTTTTCTACAGTTATCTCTTTGTGGTTTGTGTTTATCCTGCTTGTAGTTCATTGAGCTTCGGTGGCTGGTATTTTCTATCACGATTGTCAAATTTTAGGCCATTAATAATTGTAATTTTTCCCCCTATATTATTGCCTTTTGGGGGACTCCATTTTACATATACTTTAACTGTGTGAGTCACAAAAAACTGTGGAAAATTCTGAAAGAGATGGGAATACCAGACCAGCTGACCTGCCTCTTGAGAAACCTGTATGCAGGTCAGAAAGCAACAGTTAGAACTGGACATGGAACAACAGACTGGTTCCAAATAGGAAAAGGAGTACATCAAGGCTATATATTGTCACCCTGCTTATTTAACTTATATGCAGAGTACATCATGAGAAATGCTGGGCTGGAAGAAGCACAAGCTTTAATCAAGACTGCTGGGAGAAATATCAATCACCTCAGATATGCAGATGATATCACCCTTATGGCAGAAAGTGAAGAGGAACTAAAAAGCCTCTTGATGAAAGTGAAAGAGGAGAGTAAAAAAGTTGGCTTAAAGCTCAACATTCAGAAAACGAAGATCATGGCATCTGGTCCCATCACTTCATGGGAAATAGATGGGGAAACAGTGGAAACAGCCTCAGACTTTATTTTTTGGGGCTCCAAAATCACTGCAGATGGTGACTGCAGCCATGAAATTAAAAGACGCTTACTCCTTGGAAGGAAAATTATGACCAACCTAGATAGCATATTCAAAAGCCGAGACGTTACTTTGCCAACAAAGATCTGTCTAGTCAAGGCTGTGGGTTTTCCAGTAGTCATATATGGATGTGAGAGTTGGACTGTGAAGAAAGCTGAGTGCCGAAGAATTGATGCTTTTGAACTGTGGAGAAGACTCTTGAGAGTCCCTTGGACTGCAAGGAGATTCAACCAGTCCATCCTAAAGGAGATCAGTCCTGGGTGTTCATTGGAAGGACTGATGCTAAAGCTGAAACACCAATACTTTGGCCACCTCATGTGAAGAGTTGACTCATTGGAAAAGACCCGGATGCTGGGAGGGATTGGGGGCAGGAGGAGAAGGGGATGATAAAGGATGAGATGGCTGGATGGCATCACTGACTCGATGGACATGAGTTTGAGTGAACTCTGGGAGATAGTGATGGACAGGGAGGCCTGGCGTGCTGCGATTCATGGGGTCGCAAAGAGTCGGACACGACTGAGCGACTGAACTGAACTGACTGAACTAACTGCTTGGTTATCTCACCAGTTATTGAGACTGTTCATTTATTCCCCCTCCCCCCACAGCTTTTTGTTTTTCATACTGTGCTTCAGTTTGGATAGTTTCTGTTACTCTTTGTTTAAATTTATTGATCCAATCTCCATTGTCCAATCTGCTTTTAAGCTTATCTGGTGAAGTTTTCTTTAGATTAATGTAATTTTCAGTTATAGCATTTCCATTTGGTTCTTTTTCTAGTCTGTGTTTTTCTGTCAAGATTCTCTGTTCACTCATTATGTTGGTCTTTTACAAAAGCTATTTTAATTTCCAATTAATATTCATTAATCCAACATTTACACTATTTCTTTTTGTTTACGTTGGCTATTTTTTCTTATTCTCATATTTTCTTGCTTCTTTTCTTGTCCAGTAATTTTTTTATTTTATACTGCTTGTCATGGATATGGTTGGATTTTGGCAGACAGTTGGTTGCTGACAAATCACTTTAATCTTTTCAAGTCTTGATTTTAAAATTTGTGTGGGTCTAAAGCAGTGATTTACTTTTTCTTTAAGGGCAGAGTAGTAAATATTTTAGGCTTGCAGGTCGTACAGGTTCTATCTAACTACTCCTCTTTGCCCTTACAGTGCAGAAGTAGCCATAGGCAAAATGACACACGAATGGGCTTTTTCCAGTACAGCTTTGGCTCATGAGCTGTATTTGCTGACTTGTCCTAGAGTACCCCTTACTTTAGGGTTACGTAGTCCCACTCTTAAGGTGTACCTTTTCTGGAATCTTATTTTTGTGCTGGGATGTTCAGGAGCTGTCTCTACTCTGACTGGCCAACACTTTTAGGTCAGGTCTTACAACACAGTCTGACCTCCAGAATATCCACTCAGTTCACAGCTTGATCATAGATTAGTCTGCTGGGTCTTGGTAAGTCTTGTGATGTGTCTGTGCAGCATTGTATTCAGCTAAAGGTTTAAAGGGAACATCTGTCTAGATTTCTGGAGTTCCTTTTCTTTGAAGCTTTCCTTTGTATGTCACCCTGCTCCACAAATTCCAGACAACTCAACAGCTTCCTCTGCCCAGCAAGAGTGCAGTATCCTGGGGCGGCTCTGCCACGTGCTGTTGACAGAAAGAGCCTTCGGAAAGCCAGGGCACTCAGCTGGTGTGCTTGCCTCTTAGGAATTACACTCCTGTGCTGCCTGTGGTCCAGTGTCTCAGGACAGTTGCTTCATATATTTTGCCCAGTTTGATAGCTGTTTATGTTGGAAGGGTTAGTGTGATAAAATTACTCTCATAGCCAGGAGCAGAGGTTCTTCTCCATGATTTTAAAACGCAGTTTATTTTCCTTGTTGTATAAGCTAGGTATGATTTTACTGACCAGTTGGTTTTGAAACAGTCAGCATAAGAATGTGTGGACGTTGGTGAGATTGTAATACGTGCTAAGTTGCTTCAGTCGCATCCAACTCTATGCAAACCCATGGACTCCCACCAGGCTTCTCTGTCCTTGGGATTTTCTAGGCAAGAAAGCGATGTCCTTCTCCAGAGATTGATAGTGTATATGTTTTTCCAGTTTACCAGTAACAAATTCAAAATTGATAACTCCATTTTTACTTTTTCGGAGAAGTGATTTACTTAAAAGAAATCTCTCTAGTAAATTTTAATTTTGACACTGATTATTGTTTGGTAGAAGTAATTAGCATTCAAAGTTTGTAGTCCTAAGGCAGTTAGTCTAAACTTATGTTCTAGTTTTAGGCTTTGGTAAGGAAAAGAATCGAGCACTAGGGCCTATGTGAGGAATAGATCATTTGGAAATCTTTCATACTGTTATTATAAGTAATTCAGTGATTCTGTTCCTTTTACTGAGGGTAATAAGGAAATTAGTGTATATCTGATTATAGTTTAAATTTCAAATTTCTAGCTCTGTCATTAACTATGCTTTGAATAAGTTACTTTAAGGTACTCTGAGCTTTGGTAAGTAGAAATGCAGAGGACTAACAAAAATAAGGTAAGGTTGAGTATATTTTAGAAAGTTATTGGGGCTGAATATGGTGAATTTGAGCATTACTGGATGTTAATATTCAGATATTAACATGAGAGGGAAGCATGAGAGGGAAGCATGGGTTTGAACAGGAAGAAGTTTGTTTGATTGGTGTAGATAATATGTTGAGATAAGTTTGGACAGTTAAATTGGAGGTTCCCTGGTGGCTCACATGGTAAAGAATCTGCCTACAATGCAGGAGACCCAGTTTCAGGAAGATCCTTTGGAGAAGGGAATGGCGCCTCACTCCAGTATTCTTGCCTGGAGAATTCCGTTGACAGAGGAGCCTAGCAGGGCTACAGTCTGTGGGGCCGCAAAGAGTCAAACACAACGGAGTGACTAACACTTTCACTTTTTCAGTGCAGGCCTTAATATGTCTTAGAGTTTTTGGTATAATTCAGTGTATAACCAGGAGCGCGTAAATGTCTTTTGAGCAAGAAAATAAACCGAATTGTCCTTTTTGATGGCTGTAGGGGAGAGACTTAATGAGTTCTAGATTCCTTTTGCCTATTTAGTGAAAACTTGTTTTTTCAATATGCCATTATGTTTTTACTTAGTTTGGATATAATTAAGTCCCTAATATTTATTATTTCTCTGGCTGTCTGTTCAAATAGTACAAATGAGATTGGATGACTAAGGTTTTGGTTTCTTTGTTTTTTGTTTCTCATTTTTTAAAAATCTGTCATTCTTTTATTTTTGACTCCTTTTTAAATTTATTTTTTAATTGGAGGAAAATTGTTTTGCAGTATTATCTTGGTTTCTGCCATACAACAATCCAAATCAGCTACAATTACATGTATATCTCCTCCCTGTTGAACCCCCCGTCCCCTCATCCCACCTCTCTAGTTAATCACAGGGCCCCAAGCTGGGTTCCTGGTGTTGCACAGCAACTCCCCACCATAGTTTTACACTCGATAGCGTGTATGTGTTGATGCCGCTTTCTCCATTCATCCCACCCTCTTCTTCCACCTCTCTGTCCACAAGTCCGTTTTCTGCATCTGTGTCTCCATTTCTTCCCTGCAGGTAGGTTCATGAATACCATTTTTCTAGTTTCCATATATATGTGTTGCTGCTGCTGCTGCTAAGTCGCTTCAGTCATGTCGGACTCTGTGCGACCCCATAGACGGCAGCCCACCAGGCTCCCCCGTCCCTGGGATTCTCCAGGCAAGGGTACTGGAGTGGGCTGCCATTTCCTTCTCCAGTGCATATATGTGTTAATATATGGTATTTGTTACTCTCTTTCTGACTTACTTCCCTCTATATAATAGGCTGTAGCTTCATCCAGCTCACTAAAAGTAACTCAAATTCGTTCTTTTTAATGGCTGAGTAATATTCTGTTGTACACATATACTGCATCTGCTTTATCCGTTTGTCTGTTGATGGACATCTAGGTTGCTTCCATGTCCTGGCTATTGTAGATAGTGCTGCCATGAACATTAGGGTACGTGTGTCTTTTAGAATTGTGGTTTTCTCAGAGTATATGCTCAAGAGTGGGATTGTTGGGTCATATGATAGATTTATTCCTAGTTTTTTTTTTTTTTTTATAGTAATTCTAATTTATTTTTTGTGAATGTCCACAATGTTTTCCATAGAGGTTATACCAATTTATATTCCCAATAATGCATAAAGGTTACCTTTTTTCCACATCCTCACCAATACTCATTTGTTGTCTTTTTGATAATAGCCATTCTGACAAGTGTAAGGTGGTATCTCATTGTGGTTTTTAATGTGCGTTTCCCTGATGATTAGTGAGCATCTTTACATGTGCCTGTTAGCCATCTGTTGTTAGTCATTTTTGGAAAAATATCTATTCAGTTTACTGCTCATTTTTTAAAAATTGAATTGTTTGTTTTTTGATGCTGAGTTGTATGAGTTCTTTGTATATTTCGGATATTAACCTCTCATCAATTTCAGTTTAGTTCAGTCGCTCAGTCATGTCAGACTCTTTGCGACCCCAAGGACCACACCACATCAGGCTTCCCTGTCCATCCCCGGCCCCTGGAGCTTGCTCAAACTCATGCTCATCGAGTCGATGATGCCATGCAACCATCTCATCCTCTGTTGTCCCCTTCTCCTCCTGCCTTCAGTCTTTCCCAGTATCAGGGTCTTTTCCAATGAGTCAGTTCTTCGTATCAGGTGGCCAAAGTATTGGAGCTTCAGCTTCGGCATCAGTCCTTCCAAAGAAAATTCAGAACTGATTTCCTTTACTGGTTTGAACTCCTTGCAGTCCAAGGGACTCTCAAGAGTCTTCTCCAACACCACAGTTCAAAAGCATCCGTTCTTTGGCACTCAGCTTTCTTTATAGTCCAGCTCTCACACCCATACATGACTACAGGAAAAACCATAGCTTTGACTAGATGGACCTTTGTTGGCAAAGTAAGGTCACTTCTTTTTAATATGCTGTCTAGGTTGGTCATAGCTTTTCTTCCAAGGAGCAAGCATCTTTTAAGTTCATGGCTGCAGTCACCATTTGCAGTGATTTGGAGCCCCCCGAATTAAAATATCTTACTGTTTCCATTGTTTTCCCATCTATTTGCCATGGTGTGATGGGTCCAGATGCCATGATCTTAGTTTTCTAAATATATCATGGAATATATCATTTGTAAATATCTTTTCCCATTCAGTAAGTGATCTTTTTGTTGTGTTGATGGGTTCATTTCATGATATAATAACACATAATAAAAGCAGACAACTTAAATAGTATTGTAGCTGGTATGAACATATTTGCTTATCTCTCCTCTCCTTTTTTAACGTACCTAATGTGTATCATAAGATTTTTCAACTCAAAGCATTGTGTCAACAAATAACTGTTCTTTAAAAATTATCTATTACCCCTGAGGTCAATTTGTTACTATTTCATTTACTTTCTAACCAAACTCCTCCTGGTCACCTCTATATTTGCCTTTGTTCATCTAAAGTAATGCTGTCATATTTTCCTGGACTAATTCTGAAACAGTTGATATTTCTTGTCTTTAAATATATCCCGTTTTACAGTTTAGTGCTATGTACTTGGTTTTAGCCTATGTATGGATTTAACTTTAAAAAGTAGTTGCTATGGTAGAACACTGACTTAAACCTGGCTGAATAGAGCCTCCATGCAAATGGGTGGGTAAGTGAGTGAGTGAAGTCGCTCAGTCATGTCTAACTCTTTGTGACCCCATGGGCTGTAGCCCACCAGGCTCCTCCATCCATGGGATTCTCCAGGCAAGAATACTGGAGTGGGCTGCCATTTCCTTCTCCAATGCATATATGTGTTAATATATGGTATTTGTTACTCTCTTTCTGACTTACTTCCCTCTATATAATAGGCTGTAGCTTCATCCAGCTCACTAAAAGTAACTCAAATTCGTTCTTTTTAATGGCTGAGTAATATTCTGTTGTACACATATACTGCATCTGCTTTATCCGTTTGTCTGTTGATGGACATCTAGGTTGCTTCCATGTCCTGGCTAATGTAGATAGTGCTGCCATGAACATTAGGGTACGTGTGTCTTTTAGAATTGTGGTTTTCTCAGAGTATATGCTCAAGAGTGGGATTGTTGGGTCATATGATAGATTTATTCCTAGTTTTTTAAAGGATGTCCCTACTGTTTGCCATATTGGCTGTATCATTTTACATTCCCACCAACAGTGCAGGAGGGTTCTCTTTTCTCCACATCCCCTCCAGCATTTATTGTTTGTAGATTTTTTTTGATGATGGGCATTCTGAGTGATGTGAGGTAATACCTAATTATAGTTTTGATATGCATTTCTCCAATAATGAGTGATGTTAAGCATCTTTTCACGTGTTTATTGGCCATCTGTATATCTTCTATGGAGAAATGTCTGTTTAGGTCTTCTGCCCATTTTTTGATTGGGCTGTTTTTGTTTTTCTGATATTGAGCTTTTATATTGTGATTTTATATTGTGCTTTTTTAATTTTGGATTTGTGTCTTTATATTTTGGAGATTAATCCTTTGTCAGTTGCTTCATTTGCACTTATTTTCTCCCATCTTGAGAGTTGTCTTTTAATCTTGTTTATTGTTTCCTTTGCTGTGCAGAAGCATTTAAGTTTAATTAGGTCCCAACTTATTTATTTTTGTTTTTATTTCCATTACTATAGGAGGTGGGTCTTAGAGGATCTTGCTGTGATTTATGTCAGGGGATATATTGCCTATGTTTTCCTCTTAAGAGCTTTATAGTTTCTGGCCTAACATTTAAGTCTTTAATCCATTTTGAGTGTTTTTTTTGTGTATGGTATTAGGAAGTATTCTAGTTTTATTCTTTTATAGGTCGTTGTACAGTTTTCTCAGCACCACTTATTAAAGAAGCTATCTTTTCTCCATTTTATATTCGTGCCTCTTTTGTCAAAGATAAGGTACCCATAGGTATGTGGGTTTATCTCTCCGCTTTCTATCTTGTTCCACTGGGCTATATTTCTGTTTTTGTGTCAACAACATACAGTCTTGATGACTGTAGCTTTGTAATATAGTTTGAAGTCAGGAAGGTTTATTTCTCCAGCTGTGTTTTCCTTTCTCAAGATTGCTTTGGCTTTTCGGAGTCTTTGGTGTTTCCATGCAAACCGTGAAATGTTTTTGTTCTTCTGTGAAAAATGCTATTGGTAGTTTGATAGAGAGTACATTGAATCTATAGAATATTTTACATAGTGTAGATGTTACATTGTGAAGTAGAAGCAAACAGTCAAATATTTTGGATAATTACAATGTATTTGCTGGGAGACAATTTTTCTTGTTTCAGGAGCTCAAACTTATGGGGCTGATCAACTAGGAATATGTAATTTATAACAGTTGCATTTGTGCATAAATACATCCCTCAGAAGATAAAGCACTTGAGCTTGAGAGACCTTTTTCAAATCCTGGCTCTCTGGTATCCTAGCAGTGTGACTTAGAGCAAGTTGTTTCTTTTTTCCCCTTCTTTCTCTCACAACTTTTTGAGGTAGTTACTATTTCTTTTCTTATTTCATATGAGGAAATGAAGCCCAGAAAGGCTCGGTAATACCTTTCTCAGGGTTGTACATTTGTAAGTGACGGATCTGGCATTTGGACCCAGGCAGTTTGATCCCATGATTCATAGTGGGCCTTAGTGAGAGTCTGAGCAGCTCTCTTCTTCAGGGCCAAATGTTAGTGATCTCTTCTGGATTTTTTTCCCTAAGCACTTTTAGAAATGGAATACTTGTTTTGTGACTAATTTTGGATTGAATCTCATTTCACAAATGGGGATTGAAAAAAATTTTTTTTAGTGAATATTTCAACTACCAGTTTGTAAACTTTCTTACTTGACCAAGTGCCAGAAATATAATTTTTACTGTAAGAGTGATTCTGGATAGCAGTAAGGATATATTTTGAAAAAAAAAAATACTTTTAAATTTTGGCACAATTGTAGATATATTTTCCTTTCCCTATAATTTTAACGTAACAGGTTTCTAGTTCACTTTCCAAATAGACTGTCTCTGAATTAGTTGGTTTTTAACTATATTGTCTAGAAGAAAAAAACAACCATTTTCTTAGGAATTTGCTACCTTTTATTTAGATGGAGCAGCTGTGTAATTATTTGGTTTTTTCCTTTGACCCCCAAATCTCAGTTTTGTACAACATTTTAATTCATTATCTTAGCTGAAAGGAATTTTCAAATTGTGATTTTACAAATGAGAAACAATTTAACTAATATTACAGAAATCATCTTTTAAAAGTGTGTACACTGAAGCAGGAGCATGGATTTTAAATCTAGGCTATTGTGTAATTTAGAGCAAGCTACTAGATTGTCATCTGTAAAAATTCTCATATTTCTCATTGGGTTGATGTGTAGATTAAGTATGAAAAGTCCTTGGCCTGGCAGTAAGCATGAAATAAATGCTAAGTATTAGTTAAAAAATAAAATGTGTATGCATATGTGTGCGTGTGTGTGTGCTAGGTCGCTTCAGTCGTGTCTGACTCTTTACGACCTTAGGGACTGTAGCCCACCAGGCTCTCTGTCCATGGGATTCTCCAGGCAAGAATACTGAAGTGGGTTGCCATGCCCTCCTCCAGGGGATCCTCCCAACCCAGGGACCAAACTGCGCCTCCTGCATTGCAAGGAGATCCTTTACCGTTGAGCCACTGGGGAAGCCCACGCATATGTGTACATTTTACAAAATCTCATAAGGCAAAGAGTCTCAAAGGTTTGGGTGAGTGGCCTATCCAGCCTGTGGTTCTGGGTTATAGGAGACTTCTAAATGCTTGTCATGGATTTCACCTCACTACCAATCTAAGAAGCGTTTATTTCTTTCTAAAATAATTTATTTATTTACTTTGGCTGTGCTGGGTCGTTGTTGCTGTGTGAGGTTTTCTGTAGTTTTGGTGAGTGGGGGCTGCTCTGTAGTTGCAGCACACCGGTTTCTCTGCTGGCTTCCCTTGTGGAGCACAGGCTCAAAGGCGTGTGGGCTTCACTAGTTGCAGTGTGCAGGTTCAGTGGTTGTAGCTCTCAGGCTCTAAAGCGCAGGACCAATCGTTGTGGCACAGAGGCTTAGTTGCTCTGCTGCATGTGGGATTGTCTCAGATCAGGGATTGAACCCATCTGTGTCGCCTGCATTGGCAACCGGATTCTTTACCACTGAATCACTAGGGAAGCCCTGAGAATCCTTTAGGTATCATACCTAGGGTGAATTTGTTTTTAAATTTTATGTGACATTTTGAATTCTTTGAGAAGAATACCCTTGGAAGAAAAGACTTTGTTCATGATAGCCACATCTCTGATTGCTCTTTTTTCATGTTGATCAGGCTTGTCTAGCTTGTCCTTACCAGTAGAAGTGTCCAAATTTATTATTTCCTCTACGTGAAAGAAATACCTCCTGTCATCTCTCAAACTGTTTCAGGTTGTCTTTTGTTAGGGGCCTTTCTCTAGTGTAAACCAAAGATCTTTTGCATAAGATTGCCCGCCAGCAGGTATAAAATGACATTGTACAAGGTTAATATACCAATATGTAGTGTATTAGTCTATGGGCTGCCATAACAAAACACCATAGACTAGGTAACTTAAACAAGGGAACTTTAATTCTTACAGTTCTGAAGACTGGAAGGTCTTAAGACCAAAGCATGGGCAAGTTAGGTTTCATTAAAGGCCTGTTTTCTTGGCGTATAGGTTGCTGCCTTCTCACTGTGTGCTCACATGACCTCTTTATGTGACCATGGCCCGACCCTCATGACCTCATGTATTCCTCTTTACCTCTGAAAGGCCCCGTTTTCAAACATGACTCACTGGACCTTAGGACTTCAACATAATGAATTTGGGGGGAAACACAGTTTATAACATACGGCATACATTGGTTAAGAAAGGGAGCTCTGGAGTCTTGCTACTGATGTATCCCCGGAGTCTTTGTTACTTATGTACTGAGTGAGTTTCTTAATTTGTCTGTCTCTCAGTTTTTTAATCTGTTAAATGGGATATTAACAACACTGTAACAGAATTATAAGGAGTAAAATGAGTTCTTGCATCATGTAAAGCACTTAGAATAACAAATAGAGAATATGCATGATTTTCTGAAAGTGTTCTTCTAAAATGAACATGCTGCTGCTGCTAAGTCACTTCAGTCTTGTCCGACTCTGTGCGACCCCATAGATGGCAGCCCACCAGGCTCCCCCGTCCCTGGGATTCTCCAGGCAAGAACACTGGAGTGGGTTGCCATTTCCTTCTCCAGTGCATGAAAGTGAAAAGTGAAAGTGAAGTTGCTCAGTTGTGTCAGACTCTTAGCAACCCCATGGACTGCAGCCTACTAGGCTCCTCCATCCATGGAATTTTCCAGGCAAGAGTACTGGAGTGGGGTGCCATTACCTTCTCCAAAATTGAACATAGACCAATAAAAAAGAAAAGATTAGTGTATTAAAGCCATGATGATTCATGAAGTTTCTTTAACATAAACATGTTATTGCCTCTTGAGAAATGATAGGTTCTATGGGTATCATTTAGTCAATTTTGTAAATTATAATTTAATCTGGATTAATGGAACTACTAATGGTACTACTTTTTCCTTTCCATCTTGACTTTTTCTCTGTAGATAAAGTTTTGTGTTAACTCATTACAAACTGAACCCCTTGCTTGCTCCTCTTTAGTCTCCTTCCAGCTCTGTCTTTATTTCTGCTGAGGTTATATTCTATTTGTTTTTCAGATGAGACACTTTTTGCTCTTCCTGCTGCATCTGAGCCTGTGATACACTCCTCTGCAGGCAAGTTCTTTCTGCTAGCCTTTTATCTTCTGTGTATTCTAACTTTAACTTTTTAGTTTTGTTAACTATGCTTAGTAGTTTGAATTTACTAAAAATTAGCATGATTCCAAGAATGTTTGTCTACTGACCAAGTTGAAATTTGCATTTTATATGCTATATCCAAGAGAGAAATGGGCAGAATCTTGATTAATAATTGGAAATGTGTAAAGAATTCTTGGACCCTTGATTTATGTTTACTTATTGACTAATCATTTCCTCCAAATATAGTTTATTTTCTTATAGCTGACAGGCTTTCACAGAACAGAATGCCAGTCTATGGCATTTAATTATCCATTGCCCCTTCTTTTCTGTACTGTCGGTCAAACTCTCTTCTCAAATTCTCATTTCTTCCTCTAATACTAGTTAATAGTAGTTTTTCTCAATTTTACTTGAGGTTTTTCTCAAAGACTTGATGTCTTTGCATGGCATATAATCGCCTCTGTAGCTGTGCACATATTTTTTGACCATAGCTTTAATTTCTTCAATAATGATTCAGTTGACTTGATAATTATTTATAAACTAAATGTTATTAGCATTTTAGTTAACAGTAAGTCTTTACTAACACTGTTTTTTGAATCTGTCATAAAACTTGCATTAACTCTGAGCATTAGCATCAGAGCACTGGCATTCTCTAACTTTCCTTTCTGTCCACGGTCACAGAAAAAGTTATGGATTTGAAGGAGCAGCCAGGTAACACTGTTTCTGCTGGTCAAGAGGATTTTCCATCTGTCCTGCTTGAAACGGCTGCTTCTCTTCCTTCTTTATCTCCTCTCTCAGCTGCTGCTTTTAAAGAACGTGAATACCTTGGTGATTTACCAGCAGTACTACCCACTGAAGGAACACTTCCAGCAACTTCAAATGAAGCTTCTAAAGCATTCTCAGAGAAGGCAAAAAATCCATTTGTAGAGAGAAATTTAACAGAATTTTCAGAATTGGAATATTCAGAAATGGAATCATCATTCAGTGGCTCTCAAAAGGCAGAACCTGCCGTAACAGTAGCGAATCCTAGGGACGAAATAGTTGTGAGGAGTAAAGATAAAGAAGAGGACTTAGTTAGTCTTAACATCCTTCATACTCAGCAGGAGTTATCTACAGTCCTTACGAAATCAGTTGAAGAAGAAGATAGAGTTCTGTCTCCAGAAAAAACAAAGGACAGTTTTAAGGAAAAGGGAGTTGCAGCAGAAGCTTCTATGAGGGAGGAATATGCAGACTTCAAACCATTTGAGCGAGTATGGGAAGTGAAAGATACTTACAAGCAAGATAGTGATGTTTTGGTTGCTGGAGGTAATATAGAGAGCAAATTGGAAGGTAAAGTGGATAAGAAACATTTTTCAGATAGCCTTGAACAAACAAATCGTGAAAAAGATAGTGAAAGCAGTAATGATGACACTTCATTTCCCAGTACACCAGAAGCTGTAAGAGGTGGTTCCGGAGCGTACATCACGTGTGCTCCCTTTAACCCAACAACTGAGAATGTTTCAACAAACATTTTTCCCTTGTTGGAAGATCATACTTCGGAAAATAAGACAGATGAAAAAAAGATAGAAGAAAAAAAGGCACAAATTGTAACAGAGAAGAATGCAAGTGTCAAGACATCAAACCCTTTCCTTATGGCAGCACAGGAGTCTAAGACAGATTACGTTACAACAGATCATGTGTCAAAGGTGACCGAGGAAGTAGTGGCAAACATGCCTGAAGGTCTAACCCCAGATTTGGTTCAGGAAGCATGTGAAAGTGAATTGAATGAAGCTACTGGTACAAAAATTGCCTTTGAAACAAAAATGGACCTGGTTCAAACTTCAGAAGCTGTGCAGGAGTCACTTTACCCTGTAACACAGCTTTGCCCATCTTTTGAAGAATCTGAAGCTACTCCGTCACCGGTTTTGCCTGACATTGTCATGGAAGCACCATTAAATTCTGTAGTTCCTAGTGCTGGTGCTTCTGCAGTGCAGCTCAGTTCATCACCATTAGAAACTCCTCCTTCAGTTAATTATGAAAGCATAAAGTTTGAGCCTGAAAATCCCCCACCATATGAGGAGGCCATGAATGTATCACTAAAAAAAGAATCAGGAATGAATGAAGAAATCACAGAGCCTGAAGGTATTAGTGTAGCTGTTCAGGAAACAGAAGCTCCTTATATATCTATTGCATGTGATTTAATTAAAGAAACAAAGATCTCTACTGAACCGACTCCAGATTTCTCTAGTTATTCAGAAATAGCAGAAGTTGCACAGCCAGTGCCCGAGCATTCTGAGCTAGTTGAAGATTCCTCCCCCGATTCTGAACCAGTTGACTTATTTAGTGATGATTCAATACCCGAAGTTCCACAAAAACAAGATGAAGCTGTAATACTTGTGAAAGAAAACCTCACTGAAATTTCATCTGAGTCAATGACAGGACATGACAATAAGGGAAAACTCAGTGCTTCACCATCACCTGAGGGAGGAAAACCGTATTTGGAGTCTTTTCAGCCCAGTTTAGGCATCACAAAAGATACCTTAGCACCTGATGAAGTTTCAGCATTGACCCAAAAGGAGAAAATCCCTTTGCAGATGGAGGAGCTCAATACTGCAGTTTATTCAAGTGATGGCTTATTCATTGCTCAGGAAGCAAACCTAAGAGAAAGTGAAACATTTTCAGATTCATCTCCGATTGAGATTATAGATGAGTTCCCGACCTTTGTCAGTTCTAAAGCAGATTCTTCTCCTACATTAGCCAGGGAATACACTGACCTAGAAGTAGCCCACAAAAGTGAAATTGCTGACATCCAGGATGGAGCTGGGTCATTGGCTTGTGCAGGATTGCCCCATGACCTTTCTTTCAAGAGTATACAACCTAAAGAGGAAGTTCATGTCCCAGATGAGTTCTCCAAAGATAGGGGTGATGTTTCAAAGGTGCCCATACTGCCTCCAGATGTTTCTGCTTTGGATGCTCAAGCAGAGATAGGCAGCATAGAAAAACCCAAAGTTCTTGTGAAAGAAGCCGAGAGAAAACTTCCTTCTGATACAGAAAAAGAGCGAAGATCTCCATCTGCTATATTTTCAGCAGAGCTGAGTAAAACTTCAGGTAATCAATCCATACATTATTTTGTGCTTTCTTGCCACCTTATGACTTACGGAACATTTGTTATGTTTATAGGGTCTAAATATATCACATCGGTAAGAATTCTTTTTACTGGCTCAGTTAAAGGTTTTAGTGCTTTTTTTACCCCTCTTGCACTCATCACTCACTCTTGCTCTTAACTTGCCAATAATTATTTGTTGGTAATTTTTGTATTGTGCCACAGAACTGGAACAAAATTTTATTAGAATTGACTTCAACATCTGTTTCTTTCTTCTCTTTTGCTTTAGTGTTTCCTAATAGTGTAAAGAGCAAGAGGTATTAAAAAAGAAGTATTTTCAGATATGTTTACTTTTGTTTTCCCAGAAATATCTTCATTTTAAAATCTTAAGGAAAGAACATTTCTGTTATTTATCTCTACTATTTCAATATAATGCAGTAATTCCAGTAATAGGTGTAAAGTTAAGCATATTGAGTATTACATGTTTTGTGAAGTATACATTGAGGTATGCTATTAATTCTCCTGGAAAGTACTAATTCTCATTTTTTTCTTTTGACTCCACATTTCCCACATACCTGATTTGTGTAAAGTAACTTGTGCATTTGTTTTTATTTAGCATCCTAATTTAGATGTGTTTTCTATAAAAATATGTAGTGATTACTATGAATTTACTGAGTATACTTAGGCATTGGAGATAGACCAGTTTACAGTTTGTTGCTATAATCAAAAAAAGGGGAGATCATGAATATTAAGGCAATGGGATGGGCACAGAGACGTAATAGTGTTTGATTGGAATCGGACATGAAGATAAGGGGAGGAGTTAAAGCTTACTCTGGGGACCCCGGGTTCCTTTTATGTGCAGATACCTGGATGGCAGTATGAGAAACTGAGTTGGAAACATGAGAAAATAAAGTGGGTTTAATGGGAGAAAATAGTTGTTTTTTTTTTTTTCTTTTAAGAGTGCTTAGTGTTTATTAGACATAGTAGTATATATTACCTGTAGATTATTCATGTGCAAGGCAGATGCTTTTTTAAAATGTTTTTTAATTGGAGTATAATTACTTTACAGTGTTGTGTTAGTTTCTGCTGTGAATCAGCTATATGTATAATATATTCCCTCCCTCTTGAACCTCCCTGCCACCCACCCCTATCCCACCCCTCTAGGTCATCAGAGCATGGAGCTGAGCTCCTCATGTTATACAGTAGCTTCCCATTAGTTACCTGTTTTACTCATGGTCGTGTATATATGGCAGTGCCACTCTCTCAATTCGTCCCAGCCTCTCCTTCCCATACTGTGTCCGCAAGTCTGTTCTCTGACTGCAACTCTATTCCTGCCCTGCAAATAGGTTCATCAGTACCATTTTTCTAGATACCATATGTATGTTTTTCTCTTTCTGACATGCTTCACTCTGTGTGTCAGACTCTGGGTTCATCCACGTCACCAGATGACCAATAAAAATTCAGTTCTGAGAATGTTGTAATTAAGGTACCTATGTGATCCAAGAATGAGAGATACTATACATAGGAAGCTCTTGAGAGAGACCGTAACTGTATGCATGTATTTACTGTGGACTCAAGGCAGTAGTTAAAGCCGCAGACATCAACTACGCAGAAGGGTTACAGGTAGAAGAATTGATCAACATTACCAGATTCTGGAGAGGCTTAGTTAAGATAAGGATTGAGGATTTGTCAGAAGGAAGGGAGTTGTAATGGTCATCTCTGTTCTCAGAGGGCTAATGATTTTCTGCATCCTTGTTTGTGATCTAGGTGTTTTTTTTTTTTAGATTTCTGTGTCTTAATACTGAGTATACTTTTAAATGTGAAAACATTAATCAGTATTAAATAATAAATAAAAGTTGCTCAGATAATTTATTATTTCCAATTTGTTCTCCTTATTTTCTTAAAATGACATTTATAGGCAGGATTCAATTTTAATTGGGGGAAAAAAAAGACTGATTTTAATCAGCAAAGGAGATGAGCAAAATGTGATGCAGACTTTGATGCCTTGTTGATATATTTAGATAAAATTAATTAGGAGAAAAATGAATGCTAGTCTTCTTTTCCGTTGATAAAAAGGTATTTTATCAAAACGTATTTTTTTTCTTTGTTTTTTGTTTTTTATATTTATGGGGATATAGTTGATAAACACTATTGTATTAGTTTCAGGTTGTACAGTAAAGTGAATCTGTTCTGTATATCATATACCCACTCTTTTTTAGGTTCTTTTCCCATATAGGCCATTATAGCATATTGAATAGAGTTCCCTGTGGTATACATTAGGTCCTTATTAGTTATCTATTTTATATATAGTAGTGTGTAAATGTTAATATCAATCTTCCAATTTATCCTTCCCCTTTCCTAACCGCCCCCCCACCCCCACATAACCACAAGTTTATTTTCTACATCTGTGACTATTTCAGTTTTGTAAATAAGTTTATTTGTACACTTTTTTTTAGATTCAACATAAAAGCGGTATCATATAATATTTGTCTTTCTCTGTCTGACTTCACTTAGTATGACAAAGAATACAGGATGGAAAAGGGAGAAAAAGAGTCATTTATAGTGGAGAAGCCTAAAGTACTACCTCGGCCAGGTGACCAGGGTTAACATTCACAGTGATAAGCTATGTTGATAGTCTGTGCCCAAACTGAGGGACATCCTACAAAATAATCTGGCTAGTACTTCTCAAAACTGTCGGAGTCATCAGGAACAATGAAGTCTGAGAAACTAAGGAGACATGATGATTAAATGTAATGTGATAGCCTGGATGGATGGCTCAGACTGTAAAGCATCTGTCTACAATGCGGGAGACCCGGGTTTGATCCCTGGGTCGGGAAGATCCGCTGGAGAAGGAAATGGCAATCCACTCCAGTACTATTGCCTGGAAAATCCCATGGACAGAGAATCCTGGTAGGCTACAGCCCATGGGGTTGCAAAGAGTTGGACACGATTGAGCGACTTCACCTTCACTTCAGCCTGGATGGAATACTAGGACAGAAAGAGGACATTATGTGAAAACTAAGAAAACCCAAATAAAATATGGACTTTAGTTAATAAAAATGTATCCCTATTGACTCATTATATATGACAAGTGTACCATAGTAATATAATAAGAAACTGAGTACAGGGTATATGCTAACTCTCTGTAATATTCTTGTTATTTTTATGTTAATCCAAAACTATTGTAAAATAAAATAATTAAGTGTTCTTTTTAAAAAGGCCTGGAAATTACCTGGCATATATAGGCATTCAACAAGTGGTAGCTTTTTTATTTTTTAAATGATTTTTGCCATTTTGAAAAATAAAGGAAACATTTTTTTGTTTTAATTTGAATTTTTTTGATTACTTATGAGTCGGGACCATTTTTTAAAGCTTCTCTTTGCTTTTTATATTCATGCCCTTTATCTGGTTCAGTCAAGCTGTATTCTTTTTACTTTTTTGGCCATACCGCATGACCTGTGGGATCTTAGTTCCCTGACCAGGGATTAAACATGGCCCACTGTGGTGAAAGCACTGAGTCCTAACCACTGGGCAACCAGGGAATTCCCTCAAAGTATATACTCAATAGTAAAATGTAAATACTGGTTTCTCTCAGTTCATAATTAATGAACGTTCATTATGTTATTTTTTGCTTCACTGTACTTCATTATTTAGAGGCTGAGCATTTCATATGTGTTCTTTATTTATTTTATTTAATTAATTTATTTTAATTATTTTTTAATTATTTTTTTAAATTTTATTTTATTTAACTTTACAATATTGTATTGGTTTTGCCATATATCAAAATGAA
The DNA here is from genome assembly GCF_002263795.3 of Bos taurus. Taxonomy (NCBI): domain Eukaryota; kingdom Metazoa; phylum Chordata; class Mammalia; order Artiodactyla; family Bovidae; genus Bos; species Bos taurus. The sequence goes on along the minus strand of NC_037338.1, from coordinate 37,766,501 downwards.
TCTGCCACAGGTATACATAAATAAATACACATTCATTTTAAAAAAGATTTGTGGCTAAAGATTTATGCTTTTGGTACCTTGATGGTTTTCATATTTTGCTTAAGATATATTATGATTATCATTGGCATTTTAATTTTTCACTTTCCACTTATTTTAAGTATAAATATCTAAGTTAAAATATTTTAATAATTGCTTAAATTTATGCTACTAAATTTAGACCCATATAGTGAAACTTCTGAATAGTTAACTGATAGCACTACCAGATGACAATTGAAATATTTTTCTCAGATGATGAATGGAAGTCTCAGTTTGGCATAGAGTGACAGTTCAGGGATATAAGTGTATAATGATTGGAAGATTATTAACAATTCTAAGGGCACAAAGAGGCTCTCTCTACCTTGGGATATTAAGAATGGCTTCACAAAGAGGTGCTACTTTAAAAGTTAGAGTTAGCAAATGTGAGTAAACATATAGACTTATTCATTTATATAAACATGATAAACATTTTCCAGATCCTGTTTTGATATTTTGGGGGCAATGTGTGGGTATTATGGTCAGTATGTAGAAACTTACTCACTCGAAGCTAGGGACAGATGAATTTGCAAACTGACCACGAGGGACTCTGTGAAAAGAAACATCAGGTTTATTCAGAACTAAAATGAAAAACCAGTCTGTGTTAAAAGAGGGTTTATTACACATTATACGCTAAATTTCCTGTGACTGTAATTAAGCTGAATTTTTAGAAAATCTATGGTATCACTTGAGTTTTTAAGATAATTGCTTTTTGAAAACAACTTTCATTTGGGAGTAATTTCAAACTTAAAAACAATTGCAAAAATAAAAGTACAAAAAATGTCTTATACTTTTCATCTAAATTTACCTGTTAATATTTCCCCATTTGCTTTATTATTTATGATCTCTTTTTATAAATAACTAGACAATGGATACATAAATACACCCTTTTTTCCAGAGCCCATGAGATAAGTTCTGTACATTCTGTTACCCCTAAATACTTCAAAAAGGGATATTCTCTTACATAACCTCAGCATAGCTATTAACTTTGTAAATTTACATTGATAACAGTGCTTTTTTCTAATCTACCATTCATATTCCAGTTGCTAGTTGACCTAGTGTCCTCTACTGTAAGGTCCAGTCTAGAGCCAAGTTTTATATTTAGTTGTTATGTTGCCTTTGATTTCTTTAATTTGCAGCATATCCAGTTTTTCTCTCTCATGACTAACATTTTTGAAGAACACAGGCCCTTTCCCTTCTCTCTTTTTAGTAGAAAATTCCTTGTTTTTTTTTTTTTGCATTTGTGTATTGTTTGTTAGTGATTAGATTGAGGTTATGATTCATGGCCAAAATGAAGATGATGTAGTGCCTCTCTCTTGATGTCAATCTGGAGGTACCTACTATCCGTCAGTCCTTCATTGATGAGGCCATTCGGTCAAGTGGTTCCTGATTTCCTTATATAATTATTATCCTTCGTGACAGCTGACGGGTGACACTGCAAATATCCTGCCCTTTATTAAAATTCTTTCCCTAGATTTAGTATCTATTGAAGACTCTTGATTGATTTATTCTTTACCACTAAATTTGCAAAAGATGATTTTCAAAACTTCCTCCGCATTTGTCAATCAACACCAGTGTTCTACTCTTAGCAAGAAATCTCTTTTTCCATTAGTTGACTAATTAATTATCAGTATGGATCCATGAATTTCTCTTTTCCCCTAAGGGTTTACAAATCATTACCATACTTAAATTATTTTGGTTATAAATTGCCCCAGAGTTGAAGGGCTCCCCTTCGAGTTGGCTCAGTGACATGCAGCTATCCTTTTGAGTGAAGGGCGAAACACTTCCTACTTTCTAACATAACGAAATGTTGTAGGCTCATCTTTTGCCCACTTTGTCTCAGCCACACAGTCAGCAGTTTCTCCAAGGGTCCCTGATTCCTTTCAGTGATCAAGAGCTGGATGCAAAGTACGAAGAGTTGTACTTTGCTCCTGTGGGATCTGTGCATTTTAGCTTTTCAATGCACAGAGGAAGGAAATACTTTTATACACACATATGAATAAACATAAGTACATCCATGTATTTATGAAGTCATGAGTTGATATATACTTCAGATCCAAAACATTCCTAGAGTACTGTTTCTTGCTTCCCTCATATCACATTTGCATTTTCCCTCAGATGGTAGAGAATCTGCTTGTAATGCAGGAAACATGGGTTCGATCCCTGGGTTGGGAAGATCCCCTGGAGAAGGGGAATGGCTTTCCCACTCCAGTATTCTTGCCTGGAGAATTCCCTGGACAGAGAAGCTTGGCAAGCTACAGTCAGTCCTTGGGGTTGCAGAGAGCCAGACACGACTGAGTGACTTAACACTTTTCTATAGTGAGAACATGACTCCTCACACTTTGTTTAATCCTTGAATGCATCTGAAATAGTCTTAGAATGTTTTATAATATCATTATAATAAAATAATGAGGATTATTTTTCAAATCCACCTGATAACCTGCCTCAGCCCTGCCCAGTTACATGGGTTGGTTTTATTTTCCCTTTTCCTTTGGTTATACTACTCATTTGAAATAAAGTTAGATTTGTTTCAGTTCGCTTTCACTTTTAGGTGTTCTTCCTATTTGGGATGTTTTTAAACTAAGTATTTTGAACGGCCAAGAAAAGCCTAATTATTTGCATTTTACCTGGAAAGGAGGGACTTCGATTTATGGGAAATCTTTTAAGTACCAAGAACTTTCACATAAGTCATCTCATTTAGTCTTCATCATAATCTGAAAGAGGGAATCACTTAATGGATGAAAAAACCTAAGTCCGGGAATGTTAAGAAACTTCCCCAAGGTTGCATAGCAAATTAGGTATAGTAAACATAATACCTTTTGAGCTTCTGCTGTGTTTCAGATATTGGGCTAACTTTTTGCAAAATAATTTTTTATTGAAGTATAGTTGATTTGCAATGTTGTGTTAGCTTCAAGTGTACAACCAAGTGAATCAGTTATGCATATACCCACTCTTTTATAGATTCTTTTCCCATATAGGTCTTTAGAGTATTGGGTAGAGCTCACTGTGCTATACTATAGGTCCTTATTATATATTTTATATGTAGTAGTATGTATATGTCAATCCCAGTTTCAATTTATCCCTTCCCCCTGGTAACCATAAGTTTGTTTTCTACATGTCTGACTCTGTTTCTGTTTTGTGAGTAAGTTCATTCGTACCTTTTTTTTTAATAAGATTCCACATACAGTCAATATGGGGCTTCGCGTGTGGCAGTAGTGGAAAAGAACCTGCCTGCTAGTGCAGGAGATGTGAGAGACGTGGGTTTGGTCCCTGGGTTGGGAAGATCCCCTGGAGGGAGGGCATGGTAACCCACTCCAGTATTTTTGCCCGGAGAATCCCATGGACAGAGGAGGCTGGCGGGCTACAGTCCATAGGATCTCACAGAGTTGGACACGACTGAAAGTGACTTAGCACGCAAGCACATAAGCAGTATATAATATTTGTCTTTCTCTGGCTTACTTCAGTCAGTATGATGATCTCTAGATCCATCCATGCTGCTGCAGCTGGCATTATTTCATTCTTTTTTGTGGCTGAGTAATATTCCATTGTATATATGTACCATATCATCTTTATCCACTCTGTTGATGGTCATTTAGGTTGCTTCCATGTATGACTGCTGTAAGTAGTGCTGCAATGAACATTGTGCTGCATATATCCTTTTTTTTTTTTAATTTTATTTTATTTTTAAACTTTACAATATTGTATTAGTTTTGCCAAATATCGAAATGAATCTGCCACAGGTATACCTGTGTTCCCCATCCTGAACCCTCCTCCCTCCTCCCTCCCCATACCCTCCCTCTGGGTCGTCCCAGTGCACCAGCCCCAAGCATCCAGTATTGTGCATCGAATATGCACTGGCGACTCGTTTCATACATGATATTATACATGTTTCAATGTCATTCTCCCAAATCTCCCCACCCTCTCCCTCTCCCTCAGAGTCCATAAGACTGATCTATACATCAGAGGGTATATGCCCAGTAGTGGGATTGCTGGGTCATATGGTAGTTCTATTTTTAGTTTTTTAAGGAACCACCATACTGTTCTCCATAATGGTTGTACCAATTTACATTCCCACTAACACTGTAGGAGGGTTCCCTTTTCTCGACACTCTCTCCAGCATTTATTGTTCGTAGATTTTTTGTTTTTGATGATGGCCGTTCTTACTGGTGTGAGGTGATATTGTAGTTTTTGTATCTTTCTAATAATTAGTGATGTTGAACATCTTTTCATGTGTTTGTTGACCATCTTTACGTCTTTGGAGAAATGTCTGTTTAATTCTCCCCATTTTTGGATTGGGATGTTTGGTTTTTTGATATTGAGCTGCGTGAGCTGTTTGTATATTTTGGAGATTAATCCCTTGTCAGGACTTGTACTAATTTTTGCCCTTCTAATAATAAGAAAACCCATTACTCTGTTGATTACCAACAATGAATATTTATTAATATTTTTATAAAAAATTGATAGTTAATGACTTACACATTATACAAAGTTCAATAAGTGTAATTACGGTAAGTCTTCTCCCTTTCATAACCAGCTGCCTAGTGTACCTTCCTAGAGTCATTTACTAGGATTTGCTTCGTAAGTATCCTTCCAGACATTGTGTACCTGGCTTTTTTTTAAAAAAAAAAAACCTGTAGTAGTTTGACAGGTTAAAGTAACTATCTTGCTGTTTTGATCTTTATTAGTGAAAGTGAACGTGTTCCACATATTTATTGATTATTTGTATTTCTTGTATGAAGTGCCTGTTCATCCCCTTTGCCCATTTAAAATTTAGAATCACCTCTTTCTGATTTTGAGAGTTCTTTGTATACAGTACAAAGATGCAAATTTTTGTCATTTTATAGTTTTCCCTTAGTTTTGTGAATTTTATTTTACTTTTTAGTGGATATTTTCAGTTTTCACATGGGAATATTTATAACCTTTAGTTTATTTACTAATTTACAGCTTCGTTTTTATGTTTGGGCTTCCCTGGTGGCTCAGTCTGTAAAGTGTCTGCCTGCAATGCGGGAGACCCGGGTTCGATCCCTGGGTTGGGAAGATCCCCTGGAGAAGGAAATGGCAATCCACTCCAGTACTCTTGCCTGGAAAATTCCATGGACTGAGGAACCTGGTAGGCTACAATCCATGGGGTTGCAAAGAGTCAGACACAACTGTGTGACTTCACTTTATGTTTAATTCCGATCTGTTCGAAATTGATTTTGAATTCTGGTCAGAGATCGTTTTATTCCACATGTTATTTGGTGTTGGAGTTATTTTCCTTTTCCCATAGTACTCGGATCTAGTTCCTGACTGCCAATCAATCCTGGGAAAGAGCTGGAAAATTGAGTAGTTTTTGCCAGATTGCCTGTCTTGGGTTGGACAGTCAACTGTACTGTGGGTGTTGGTGCCATCTAGTGTTGGAGACAGAAAAGGGTATCTGTGGAATGCTCTGTAATCCACCATATTCAGTTGGGCAAAGGAGTTTAGTGAGTTGTGCATATTTGCTTCACACTAAGAAATGACTTTGAAAATGACTTTATATATAAGAGGATTTTGAATTCAGGCACAACATATTAAATCAAGCAAATGCTTGAATAATGCTATGATAAACATTATGAAGTGACCTTGAAGATTCCCCCAAACATGTATTTAGCGAAAACTTAAAAGTTTTCAAAGATTTGTTCAAAACCTAATGAGTATTTAATTCCAAATTTTAAAATGCTTTGGATCTTTTGTAATATCTATTTTGGATTATAATATAAGAAATCAACATTTATTTAGTTCTTATTGAATAGTATCACTTTCAGTTTCTTTATGGTTTGTACTATTCATTTTTAGCAGCTTATATGAAATTGTTTATAGACCTTAGAATGTTCATTATTTTTTGGTTATTTGTAGCTTGTTCATTTTCTAGAATACAGTCTTTGTTCATGTCTTAGGTTCAATTCAGTAATTAATGCTGAAGTGCTATAATTTAGTCCATAGAGGGCATTATATTACAGCGTATGGTGTTAAGCGTTATAATTTAATCCCTTTCAGTAATGGGACATATGTTGAGTTTCATACTTTTGTATAGCTCAGAATAATTAAATTTTGAAGTAAGTGTAAAACTACTCTGTAACTATAACTTTTTTTATTACAAATTCCTGTTGTCCATTGCTGGAAAGTAGAAGTAATTTTTTTAGTTATTAAGAATTGTATACTAGCAACTGCCAATTTAGAGAGTAGCACTTCAACCCAAATGATCCCTTCTTTCTCACCTTATTTGCCTTCATCTCTAAACATCACAAAGCAAACAAAGCAAAACAAAAACTTGAGTTTTTCTGGGGTTCAGAATTAGAGGAAGGAAAGAAATGGAAAAGGAGGACTATCTTGCAAGAGGTGGCCTGGGAGGTCTTACAGCTTAAATATTGCTGCCTACTCCAAAATACAGACTTCTGCTGTCCGAAATCCTAGATTGAACCAAGTCAAGTACCAGAAGATGTGAATAATATGAATGGTAAATACCTTTTGTCTCAAGAATTCTTTTTTCCTTCTCACATTAGTGTAGTAATCTCTGACTTGAAACAGTGTTTGGGCGATGTTTTTGAGTGCATTATTCTAATGCTAAAGTAGTTACTGGCCTTCAGTCTTAAGGAATTCATTATTAGAAAATACTACTTTGGAAATGTTACATAGTTAGTGAATAGTTTCTGATTTCTAACTACTGCAGGAAGAGGCCAAAGATTTTTAGCTGTGATATGACGTGGTGACAGTGTTCTCAAATATCACATTATCCAAGGGTCCAGTGAGGAGAATTTAAAGTTAAATATTAACTTTTTATCTGAGAATACTAGACTCTTTAAAAATTGCTTGCTTTATTTGTGTTTGGAGTTAGAGAGGCAGAGAGGGAAAGGAACTGAGTTCTTTATTCAGGCCACTTCTGGTATGATCACGGGTTTTTTGCAGCCCCAGTTTTACAGCAAGTTCTAATATATATACATATATATATAATATATATATATAAAACATATATATATGTTATACTATTTCATTGTAGCTAATCTTCTGAAGTATGTAGTTTCCTGCGTAGGCTCCATTCTTTATACTTCAGCATATAAAGCATTTAAAAATATATGTTGCCTGTCCTGCTAAAGTCAAATGATAGTGTTAGTTAAACCAGTTATGAAATGTTAGTAAAGATAAAATATTCTGTACTGGAATGAATGTCAGTTTTATAATTTTATAATAAAAATTTTAGAAATTCCTTTGATTTGTTTTTGTATTTATCAGTAAAATTTTATTTTGGTCTTATGTCACTTTCCCAAAGCAAATGATATAATTAGCATGTGAATATTTCTCCTCAAGCAAAGAGTCTATTAATAGTACCTGCAGTGGTGCCTAATAGATATTTATTGAAAGATTGAGTTGGAGCAGGTGGTGATTACGAATAAGTGTATATTTACAAGTCTCTGGATTTCTGTAATTGAAAAAGAAGAAAAAGCATTACATTAGAAATAGAATAAAAACTTTTTTCTATTTAAATAATTTATATTCAAGAAACAGTAATAATTTAACTTTTGAGATTCTCTTGTCATACCCTTATAAGGGTGCAAAATGCTGATAATTTAGGAAAAAGTAGAAAGAGAATGCATTTGCAAGACTTGAAATTTAAGCTGTTACCCTTCTGTGGATCGGTCCATTTTTATCTTTTCAGGTAATCATTAATTTTAAAGTTTTAAATGAGGCTGGAAAGCAGCAGCAGAATTCCCCTATCAAGAAAAAAAGCAAGAACCGAATGTGGTCTTCAAGTGTATTACAGATATATTCAGTGATTAACTCTGCCAGAGCAACCCTCTTTTCTCTCCTTTCTTTTGGTAGCTTGCCTCCCACCCCACCCCACCCTACAAAAGTAGCTCCATTGGGTGTGAGCAACAAGCAAAAGACTAGAACAATAAGCAGATAGAAGAAGGCGGTAGTGCCTGGGCATTCGTAGCCTAGTTACAGATTGCACTGCGTCAGACTGTTCCACACCCAGAAGGCGTCAGGTGACTTCAGTCCTGCTGCAGTTGTGCAGCAGAGGAGACTGCAGGCTTCGGTTGAGGAAACGGGTATTTCATGTCTCAGGGGGTAGATTTTCACAGTTGCAGCTTTTCTGCTGGTATGCATAATTGATAATTGCATCTGTAGGGCAGATTGTGACAAGAGATGGACGGTCAGAAGAAAAATTGGAAGGACAAGGGTATATCTGCTTTTTAATCTTTTGTTCATTTTTTATGTGACCAGTAATGTATTTCTATGAATAACCTTTGCAATTTAGATATATTTTGGATTGAAAATGAAGTCGAATAAGGGTTTAAGAGTAAAGGATTAAATCAGCTATTTCAAATGTTTTTGCATTTGGCTGTGTGTGAGAAAATGTCATGCTGTTCTGTTTCACTGGCACTCGATTCGTCTTTGCAGTCCTGTCGTTGCTTAGGTTCTGTTCTTAAATCTTTCATGTTTTAAACAATGTCCTTTTAACAGGATTTCATTTGGTCACTTGGGTGTGATAAATCTACATAGGCATGTTTGTATTCCATAATGACATATTTTCTGCGACTCAGTGTTTTTTTTTTTTTAAAGCTGACTTGGTGTAGTTGAAATTCTATCCAAAGATTTGTAGGTAGCAAGATTCTGTGTTTGCACTAAGCCTGTTTTCTTCTTTGGAAATATTATTGAACCTTTAAAGTTATTACCAGTTACCTTTTAATTAGATTATAATTTTGTATGTCTTAAAACATTTAAAATATATACACAGTAGTTTTAACTGTGTGTCTATATTTAAGTCAGTAACCTTTGTCCTTGTACTAACCAATCAGTGATCTTGATCCCCTTTCCTCCCCCTTGAAAGCCCAGATCCTTTCAAGTCTCAGTGGATCTGGGTTGTGTAAGAATTTAAGCTCGTGAGTGTAATGAATATTTTAAAAATATTTTATTATGTAGATGGTTAAATGTGCCATTTTAAGGAAAAAGGAAAGTGGTAGACTGTATATCTGACCTTATAATAAATTACCTTAAAAATTGTTAGAGCTGTTTTTAAGTAGTCTGATTAGACATTCCATACAAGCAATTTTTTGGCCACATTCAAGTTTTATAATTAAAAAAAGTATTTCTATAGCAGAATTATTAGCAGGATTGGTGGTAAATGTATAGTAAAAGCAGTATATGGAGCTAATTACAATATCTTTAAAAATTTGGTCAGTAAAGTATTGTGGGGAAATGGTGAGCTTAAGATTGAGGTCATATTGAGACATTGGAAAGAGTTTATAGTTAACACTTAAAGAACAAAAAACAATAATAGTTTGATTTTTTTTTACCTTTATGGTTTCCTTACATAGGAATTTAATGAAGAGAAGGATTTTTATTCATCTTTCTGACCATTAGCATTACAAAGTGAAAGTAAATTGCTTTATTAGGTTTTGTTAAGTAAAAACATCAGTAGGGGTAACAATACAATAAATATAGACTTTAAAAATAGGTGAAAAGTCACATTACAGCCTACTCAGCAATCAGTAAGGCTCTGTATTAATAATTTGAATGTTAGACCATTTAACAACGTCTTAAGTTCTTTATTTGCTGAACTAATTTAGGAATACTTTGATATTGGAGAAATTAAGATCGAGTATAATCCATATTATACCAGAGATTTATTTTGATTATTTTCAGGCACTATATATAAAATCAAATTTATTCTGAAATATCTCTGGAGAGCCTCATTTTGTATGTAAGTGGAATTGCCTGATACTTTTTTTAGTGCCTGTCTTTGGCTTTTTTGCGTGGGAAGACTAACTTTACCTATTGTTTGTATTCATTTGTTAAGTTATATTTTAGTGTTTATCAGCTAATTTTAATGTTGCAGATTAGAGGTTATGACTTAAGTGGAAATCAGTGAGAAGCTGAAACTACCATGGAGTGAGTTTTTCTTCATTTTATGAAAAGTGTGACAACAGAGGAAAGAATCTAATCTAAGCTCTCTAGGTATACTAAACAAAAAACAGTCTTAAGCCCATACATATATTTTTCTACTCCCTTACCACCCCTATTCGTCTAGTTGTCACATCTAATGATGGTAATATATAAGGGTATAAAGAAATGAGATATTCTGATTTCAATGTTTAAAATTTGGTTTTGGTTTTGTTTTTGCTGATTAACTAGTGTTGAAGACATTTTATCTTTCAGGCTAAGCCCCACGTAATAATTTATATTATTTTATATATTTTTCATATTGGGTTTTCTATTGTTCTTAGTGGAATACTTATAACAAATGAAATCTATGAAGTACTTGACCATTGAGGTTAATTTGAAAAGCACTGATTAAGACAGTCAAAAGATTTTTAAAGAGCCCAAAATAGAAGGAATAGATTTGGGGATTTGGGTGGGGTGGGAGAATGATTTAACCACTAAACAAGGTATAATAGAGCTTTCTGGGTAGGACAGAATAGAATGTTTATAGGATAGTAGCTGCAAGATAAGATCGGTATGATTAAAGAATGTAGAAGATTTGTAAGATCTAGGTCAGGTTTCCTCAAAGTTCCCTGAAGAGAAGAATTACCTTCTTTTTTGTATGGATTCCTGTGATCCTGTTCAGATCTAACCAAATCAGAACTTATAAGGGAAGAGTGTGGCAATATATTAAGCATCTTGACACTAGGGTTATAACACCATTTATGTTATAATCAGACACATTTAGAAAACCCCAATCTATGTTTTCAGGTTTCTTTCTGTGGTTTTTCTTAGTGTGTGATTTTGGCCAGAGTAAGAAACTTAACTTTATTTTTGTCTTCATTTTCCTCTTTTGCATGATTTTTGGTGTACCAGTGTTGATGTTCTCTGGTTTTATGAAAAGATACTCTGGGTCAGATTGCAGAAGACACTGCAGTCTTCGGATTTTATCATAAAAGGAGTGAAGAGCTTTTGGAAGCTTTAAAGACTGTTTTGGGGTGCTATATAAGATAAATTGGAGAAGGACTTAGAGGCAGAAGGGGATGACTGTATTTGTGCCCACATTTAAAGCAAATAGTGCCTAGATTTGGCCTGAAATAAGAATGAAAAGGGGGTGACAGGTTTGAGAAACTTAGAGAAGAGTACTTGACATTTGACATAGATTTGTGGGAATAGGGTGAGTGAGGGAGGGACTCGGAGGACAACATGAAATTTCAGAGTGAAAGTTTGGCAATGCTCGTGCTTTAGTGTCAGTAGAAATAGAGCTAAAGTAGGTAGAAATGATGCCAAGTTCTGTTTTGGAAACTTACTGAAGCTTAGTGAAATGACAGGCTTAATGATGAATGACTAATTGAGAATTGAATGTAAAGTGAGACAGATGAATACTGTGAGGACATTAGCATAAAAAGAACAGAAGATTAAGTAAGGAAAGCCTAAAACCTATTGAAATAGTGGGGATGTGCAGACCAGGAAGGATCAGGAAGTTAGAGTCCAAGCAGGATGGTAGTGCCTGTTCCCTGATCTTAAGGAAGGAGAGATTTTTCAAGAGAAAATAGAATGGGTGGTTAAAACACTACAGAGAAGTCATTTAATGTGAAGATGGAGGAATGACTGTGGACCCTGTTGAATTTTAGAAATGTGCAACACTACCCAGTATTACCAGTGCTTTTGGGATTTGGCAGTTAACATGCTGTAAGTGAACCTTGAGAGAAGTTTGTGTAGAATGGGGACAGAAGTTTTCTAGCATTTAAACCTAGTTTGATTGTAAGGCAAGACAGATTGACTTAGGACCATTTCTGGAGTTTAGGGCTCTCTTTACTGTTGCTAAGTTGCTTTCAGTTTCTTTCAAAGCGTAAGGTCACTGAGTATGTGGATATAGGCGTATGCTTATACTGACATTTAGGTAGAAGAAGGAATCTTGCTGCTTGAAACATGCCTTATGTAACCCCTTACTTAAACCCACCGCCCCAAAAAAATCCTTAGAAGGGAACTTGGGTGTTAATCAATTGAGAGACCTATTGATTAGAGGAAGCCTCCCTGCTTTTTAGTTCTAAACTTAGTTGAAACCCAATGTCGAGTCATTCATTAGCGATTTTTTCTAGTTTTTTTTACTGCTTTAGTATTGTTACACTCTGTGTATGTGTGTGTGTGTGTATGTTGTAGAGAATTTAGAAGGTCTGTGGAAGAAGGAAGCTATCACTTCACAGAGTGGTTTTGGTGTGTATTTTTAACAGTGGGTGTATGTGTTTGGGGGTTATGTATGGTACAATTTGTTCTGTAATCATTTTTCTCCCACTAAATGGGGAAATACTTTGATTTAAAAACATTCTACATTGTTTTAATGGATGTAGTATTCTAAGTATGCCCTGTTAATCCCATATAGTTAAATATTCAAGTTATTCCTAAAGTTTTCGCAAGTATGAGCAGTGCTAGAACAAATATCAGTTCAGTTCAGTTCAGTCGCTCAGTCGTGTCGGACTCTTTGCTACCCCATGGACTGCAGCACGCCAGGCTTCCCTGTCCATCACCAACTCCAGAGCTTACTCAAACTCATGTTCATTGAGTCGGTGATAGCATCCAACCATCTCATCCTCTGTGGTCGTCTTCTCCTCCAGCCTTCAATCTTTTCCAGCATCATGGTCTTTTCAAATGAGTCAGTTCTTCACATCAGGTGGCCAAAGTATTGGAGGTAAATTATTGTTCTTATTCATAATTATTTCCAAATTGCTGGATTATAGTATTTATACTTTTGATTCATGTTGCAAAACTACCCTCCAGAAAGATGCAAATTATTTTGAGCAATGTATAGAAGTACCTGTCCTGAAACCCTGGCTAAAATTAAATACTCCATATGCTTTTTTGATGGTTTTAACTCTTTTCTAAGATAGCTATTTTTGTCTGTTTTAAGTAAATTACTTGATGAGAACCAGTTTAAGTTGAAAAAGAGTAAATTTGCAATTTTTTCCTCCTGTATATGGTTTAATTATCTTGAGTGGATAAGTAGTGGGAGCAATGGAAGTATCTTCTCTGTTTTCTATGTTTACCCAAATCTGGGTTCTCCTCATTCCTCACCAGAACTTCTAACTGGCTTTTCTATTAAATCCTATGTATCAAGCCAAACACTTCTAAAGTATGGCTCTGATTATAGCACTTAAGGGAATTTCCTTTACTTTTCAAATTAAGTTCATACTTCTGCCCTGGACTTTTGAAAGGCATTCATAGTCTAGTCCTAGCCTCTGTAATGCCATCTCCCTTATTCTGCCTCCAGCCACACTAAAGGACTCATTCCCTCAACATGCCTGTTCTTTGCATTTGCTTATGTTTTTCTCTGTCTAAAATCCAATCCAAGTTTTAGGCCCAGTCCTTCCTGAGGTATTCACCTCTCAAGTGGAGATAATCCAGTGTTCTTCAGAACTCCCAATCTCTTGGGTTTCATTCTGTGCCTTCTGTTACAGTTTTACATATATAGTGGTAAAGAACCTGCTTGCCAATGCAGGTTAGGCGTAAGAGATGCCGGTTCGATCCCTGGGTTGGGAAGATCCCCCGGAGAAGGGAATGGCAATCCACTCCGGTATCCTCGCCTGGAGAATCCCATGGACAGAGGAGCCTGGCAGGCTACAGTCCTTAGGGTCTCAACAGAGTCGGACACAAATAAAACAGCTTAGCACAGCACACACACGTGCGCGCGCACACACACACACACACACACACACACACACACAGAGGTATATGTATAAAATTGGCTTTTTTTTCCCCCTAGTCTGTAAATTACTTGAAAGCAGAAGAAATAGTGGTGGCCTCATTACTGGGTCTTCTCACTGACTGTGCATAGCTTTGCAACAGAGTGAGAGGATGAGAACTTTGATATTCAGCCAGGTTTACTCCTGTCCTTGAACCATATACATCCATTCTGTGTGTGTGTGTGTGTGTGTGCACGTGCGCGCTCAGTCATTCAGTTGTGTCCGACTCTTGGCAACCCCATAGACTGTAGCCCATCAGTTTCCTCTGTCCATGGGATTCTGCAGGCAAGAATACTGGAATGGGTTGCCATGCCGTTTTCCAGGGGATCTTCCTGACCCAGGGATCAAACCTGCATCGCCTGCGTTGGCAGGATTCTTTACCACTGCCACCTGGGACGCCCATACATCCATTCTTGGGAATTTTAAAAAATGTATTTTCAAATGGGAGAAATAAAAGAGAGTCTCCCTACCTTACCCCTTCTTAAAGGAGCAGTTAAGTAACTTAAGCAACTTTTGTGAATCCAGGATTTTTATATTTTACCCATAGGTAAAACATCTTAAGAGTCATTTATCCTATTCTAACTAGTCATGTTTTACAGGTCAGAAAAACAAGAAAACTAAAGGGATTGAATTATTTGTTCAGCACTACATAGCTAGTGGCATAGGGTCATCATCAAGGATAATGCTTATTTATGTTACTAGATGTGTGTTTCTGTGTATATAATATATAAATGATATCTACTTCAGTCTGCTTCATTGTCCTCAAATTTTTAATCCAGTCACATTTTAAGCATTATGTAAGGTATTGATAGACACTAAAATACTGTTGCATCTGTGCTGCCAGTGCAGACACGGGTTTGATTCCTGGGTTGAGAAGATCCTTTGGAGGAGGGCTTTACTCCAGTATTGTTGTCTAGAGAATCCCAGGAACAGAAGAACCTGGCGGGCCACAGTCCATAGGGTCACAAAGAGTTGGACACGACTGAAGCAACTAACACACATGCATACACACACATTGTATGTACTATTGGCCATTTATTCATTGAGCATTTATATTGAGTATGCAATAGATATGTAAGGTTATAGAGGTTTACCTACTAGTGAAGTTCATTCTCTTTTTAAACTAGTAATTTGCTCTGACTTTTCCACCTATTTCAGTTTATTAAGCTTTTCAGATTTCTGGAGTAATGGAACAGTATGTTTCCCACTTATTTTTTATTAGTAGAAAATAGGACTTCTGCAGCACTTTCCTCGTTCTAAGGTTTGGTGCCTATTTCTTGTATTGTGTGGATGCCAGCACATTGCAAGTGAGAAGTTAGAACTATTTTCTGCTGTATTTTTTGGTTCTCTTGATACAGCTAGAAATGGAATGTGGGATTAAAGGAAGTGTTGAAAACAACATGAACTAATGAATTAAGTAAATTGGTTGGCTAGTTAGGGAACCTCAAAGTTCTCTTAACTCATAGAAGTTTGGATTTTCCTTAGAAGGCAGCAACAATAATAGTAGTTTTACCTTCCTGCAGTATACTGAAACATTTTCTCCTTGAGGATACTTAATATAGGAGAAACAACCACTTAAAGTAAGCTCAAATTTCATGGCAAATAACAGGCCAAAAATTTATTTAAGACTTTATCTTGAAACATAAAACTAACAGTTATGAAACTTAAAATTTAGGTTGTAATCACAGCTGTGCATAAGTTCTTAGAATAAACAGAGATGAATCAAGTTTGGGGGCTTTATGATGTATAGTTTTTACTAAGAAATTGGTTAACCCAAAATGACATGTTTTCTGGTTGAATTTTCACAGTGGATCATACATAATGTCCTTTTACAAAAAAGGTTCAAGGGTTTTCATGACTTTCCTGTTGGTTATTCTTAATCTTTTGAGGTCACATATTCTATTTTGAAGTGCCTATTGGACTATCAGTCTCTTTTGGAGCAATTCTCCAATGTTGCTTAAGACATTGATCTTACAAAATGCTACATTATTAGGAAGATGTGCAGTTTTGTGGTTGATTTATGTTGCCTCATCTATCTATATGTATTGCTATTATAGTTTTAATTTATTATTTTCAAAGAGAGGGACAATTTAGATAGGTTCTAGGAATCACAATTTGCAATTTAAACAGAACATGATTCATTCCTATTAATGAATCTGTATTACTGAAATTGCGTCTCCTCAGTTATTTAAACTAGGGTTGAAACACTATATGGAATCCTCAAGAACGATAAAGAGCAAATGAGGACTGATCAGTTCAGTTCAGTTCAGTCGTTCAGTTGTGTCCAACTCTTTGTGACCCCAAGAATTGCAGCGCTCCAGGCCTCCCTGTCCATCATAAACTCCTGGAGTCTACTCAAACCCATCTCCATTGAGTCGGTGATGCCATCCAACCATCTCATCCTCTTCTTTCTGGAGTTATTTCTCCACTGGTCTCCAGTAGCATATTGGGCACCTACCGACCTAGGGAGTTTATCTTTCAGTGTCCTATCTTTTTGCCTTTTCACACTGTTCGTGGGGTTCTCTAGGCAAGAATACTGAAGTGGTTTGCCATTCCCTTCTCCAGTGGAACACATTTTGTCAGACCTCTCCACCATGACCCGTCTGTCTTGGGTGGCCCCACACGGCATAGCTTAGTTTCATTGAGTTAGACAAGGCTGTGGTCCATGTCATCAGATTGGCTAGTTGTCTGTGATGGTGGTTTCAGTCTGTCTGATCCCTCTCAGCACCTACTGTCTTACTTGGGTTTCTCTTAACCTTGGACGTGGGGTATCTCTTCACGACTGTTCCAGCAAAGCGCAGCCGCTGCTCCCTACCTTGGACGTGGGGTAGCTCCCCTCAGCTGCCACCCCGACCTTGGATGTGGGGTTAGATAAATTCCTTTAAATACAAAATGTGGTATGATGGAAGGAGTGAGACATTCATGGTCAGACCTGAATTTCAGTTGGTAACCCTGCACAGTTTAATAATATTAATACTTCTAAGCCTCACTTTCTTTATGTATAAAATGCAGGTAATAGGCACTTTATAGAGGTGTTGTGATCAGTGATAATGTATACAAAATAGTTGCGCAGTTCCTTGCTCAGAATAGGGGATTACTAAATTACTACGGAAAGGGCAAATATAGAATTTATACTAATTTTATGTAAAATGTTTCTTCCTTAGATGGACAACCCGCTGTTAAGTTGTCAGGAGTAAGACAGGGAAGATTTAGTGATGAAAGACACAAGGACCTGTCTGAAATTAATGTCTTTTAGAAACTCAGGCTACAGGATGAGGAGAGATGGCCAAGAGGGAGGCTGGTTTGCCAAGTATTTTGTTGAGATACTTTGTAGCAATACTAGGTACCCTTCAACATGAAACTTCCTAACTGAAACCAAGTTAGCAGTGCTTTCTTTCAAAGAAAGCTGAACTCACCTTTTAAAAAAATCAGAGCTTAGTTGAGCATTAAAGCATTGTATTTAATATTTGATTGAGCTACTTGACTTTATCTCTTCAGACATTACTTTTATTTAGTATTTAGTTCATCAAGCATTTTCACGTGTGAAATCCCACTTCATTTTCAACTAACTTGTTAGGTGGCTGTCATTTTTCCAGTTTTATACATGGGGAAACTAGGTTAAGTGATCTAACCAGGGTCATACTGATGGTAAATAGGTGGAAGAAATAGGACTCAAGCTTCTCTTACTGTCTTTGCTGAAAGGTTAAACTCCCACTCTGCACAGATCTTTTTGTGTACCTTCACCTGTCGCTTATTAGCCAAGTGAATGCTTATTGTGTGTGTGTGTGTTAGTCCCTCAGTCATGTCTGACTCTTTGCGACCCCTGGACTGTAGTCCATCAGGCTCCTCTGTCCATAGCATTCTCCAGGCAAGAGTACTGCTTATTATGTGGAGATAAAAACTTACTATGTGGTAATAAATGATTAACTCTGAATTCTAGTCATTTTTCCTGGCAATTGGGAAAATTTTATTTAAGGCTTGTGATTTCTAATAAATAACATAAGTATGTAATAGTGTGAAGACTATGATTGTGAAAAATAAACTAAAAATTTAATATCATTCTAATCATTTCAGTCGCTCAGTCCTGTCTGACTCTTTGCAACCCCATGAATCACAGCACGCCAGGCCTCCCTGTCCATCACCAACTCCCGGAGTTCACTCAAACTCACGTCTATTGAGTCAGTGATGCCATCCAGCCATCTCATCCTCTGTCGTCCCCTTCTCCTCCTGCCCCTGGTCCCTCCCAGCATCAGGGTCTTTTCCAATGAGTCAACTCTTCACATGAGGTGGCCAAAGTACTGGAGTTTTAGCTTCAACATCAGTCCTTCCAATGAACACCCAGGACTGATCTCCTTTAGAATGGACTGGTTGGATCTCCTTGAAGTCCAAGGGACTCTCAAGAGTCTTCTCCAACACCACAGTTCAAAAGCATCAATTCTTCAGCATTCAGCTTTCTTCACAGTCCAACTCTCACATCCACACACGACGACTGGAAAAACCATAGCCTTGACTAGATGGACCTTTGTTGGCAAAGTGATGTCTCTGCTTTTGAATATGCTATCTAGGTTGGTCATAACTTTCCTTCCAAGGAGTAAGCATCTTTTAATTTCATGGCTGCAGTCACCATCTGCAGTGATTTTGGAGCCCAAAAAAATAAAGTCTGACACTGTTTCCACTGTTTCCCCATCTATTTCCCATGAAGTGATGGGACCGTGTGCCATGATCTTCATTTTCTGAATGTTGAGCTTTAAGCCAACTTTTTCACTCTCCTCTTTCACTTTCATCAAGAGGCTTTTTAGTTCCTCTTCACTTTCTGCCATAAGGGTGGTGTCATCTGCACGTCTGAGGTTATTGATATTTCTCCTGGCAATCTTGATTCCAGCTTGTGCTTCTTCCAGCCCAGCATTTCTCATGATGTACTCTGCATATAAGTTAAATAAGCAGGGTGACAATATCCAGCCTTGACGTACTCCTTTTCCTATTTGGAACCAGTCTGTTGTTCCATGTCCAGTTCTAACTGTTGCTTCCTGACCTGCATACAGATTTCTCAAGAGGTAGGTCAGGTGGTCTGGTATTCCATGTCTTGAAGAATTTTCCACAGTTTATTGTGATCCACACAGTCAAAGGCTTTGGCATAGTCAGTAAAGCAGAAATAGATGTTTTTTCTGGAACTCTCTTGCTTTCTCGATGATCCAGCGGATGTTGGCAATTTGATCTGTGGTTCCTCTGCCTTTTCTAAAGCCAGCTTGAACATCTAGAAGTTCACAGTTCACATATTGCTGAAGCCTGGCTTGGAGATCATTCTAATAGTTAAACATTTATTTGTTTATATTTATTAATTTCCTTTTTAACTGCCTTTCTTCCTTTCTCATTCTTCACCTTACTTTATTAAAGAGTACTTAATATTTGCTTTTGCTTAGGAAGTAGGCATTTTTCAACTAGCTGTTGCTTGTTCTATCGGTGTTTTTAGGAACACCTAGTTAAGTGTTTTTTCCTACCCAGATAAAAGATTTAAGAATTGGAACTTGACTTCAGGCTATTCAAGGAAGAGCTTCAGTAAGAATTTGATTAGGGGCAAAATGTAATTGGATGACTCCTGCATGTCAGGCTGGCACTATTTTTAGCTATGACAGTTGACAATTTATGATTACCACATGTACGCAAACTCTTCCTACTCTTCCTTGGGCCAGAAGTTATTTCATTTGAATAAAAGACTGTAGTGTATGGGGAATTATTTTAAATTAAAATTTTGATTTGATAGTGATGCTGTACTACTCTGTGCACTGCACAAAGCACAATCAAAGATTTTTCACAGTTTTATTTGGAAAACAAAAATGGGGAAGCACTGCAGGGAATAAATCACTTTTTTCTAAATGACAAAAATTTTGTTTAAATTGATCAAAATTATTAATATTTGGTAATCCATAAGCATTCTCCACTGTTACAAAAGGAAAAAGCACTGTTAGATTTAATTTCAGATTTTTAAAAGGAATTTCATGGACATTTTATTTAAGAATAAAGTTTAGGTTGCCTTGCATGATTAACACTCCATTCTGCAATACAGAAGGGACTTCAGGAAGCGTGAAAGGGTAAACTTTTCCTTGTACAAGCCCTTTGTCTTAATTTTGGTTTCTCAAGAATATAGAGGCCATTAAACTCTTCCTTCATAAACAGCAGTCCTGAAGTGATTGCAGACGAATCCAAAATTAACATTTTAGAGATCTTGTAGTTCATATTTAAAGATGTCCTTTAATTTGAAAACATTAAACTCTTTAATTATTCTTAGGAATAGAAACTTGTTAATCTGGTCATTATTCAGACAGTGCAGGAAATGTTAGTGAAGCAGGTAATATAAAGATTAAAGGCATTTAGCAGTCTTTCAGGATCTAGTAAGGAGAGAAAAGCCTGTAAGACAGTATTTACTGTTTTATAAGTTATCTGAAAGCATCACTGTTTTTTACTTAAAAGTGTAGATATCTGATAGTTTAAATAAACAAATGTTAAATCCAAAGCATAGTAACATTTTTTGAACAATTAGAATTACCGCATGCTTTAAACTGGCATAAGTATGCTTTCATTCTAATCACTAATATTTACTGAAGGGTTTTTTGTTTGTTTAAATTTTTTAATTAAATATACAACATTGATTTTTAGTGTATTTCCAGAATTGTGCAGCCATCACCATTATTTAATTTCAGAACATTTTCATCCCCACCGTCAAAAAAATCTTAAACCCATCATCAGTCATTCCCAGTCTCTGCTCCCAGTTCTTGGCAACCACAAATCTGCTTTCTGCTTCTATAGAATTGCCTATTCAAGACACTTGATGTAAACAGAACCGTACAACTGTGTAACCTTTTGTGTTTGGCTTCTTTAGCTTAGCGTAATATTTTCAAGATTCATCCATGTTGTTGCATGTTATCAGTACTTCATTCCTTTTTATGGCTGAATAATATTCTGTCATATGAATATTTTGTTTATCCATTCATCAGTTCAGTTCAGTTGCTCAGTCGTGTCTGACTCTTTGTGACCCCATGAATCGCAGCACGCCAGGCCTCCCTGTCCATCCCCAGCTCCCGGAGTTCACTCAGACCCACGTCTATCGAGTCAGTGATGCCATCCAGCTCATCCTCTGTCGTCCCCTTTTCCTCCTGCCCCCAATCCCCCCCAGCATCAGAGTCTTTTCCAGTGAGTCAACTCTTCTCATGAGGTGGCCATAGTACTGGCCATTCATCAGTTGACAGATATTTGGATTGTTTCCTCTTTGGGTTACTATGAGTAATGCTGCTGTGAACGTTTGTATACATAGATTTTTCTAGTCTTTTGAATGGCAATTCCTAGGAGTGGAATTGCTTTGTCATATGGTAACTCTCTGTTCAACTTTTTGAGGGATTGCCAGTTTTTCACCATTGCTGAATTTTATATTCCCATCAGCAATGTAAGAGGATTCCAGTCTTTTACTTCTTGCCAACATTTGTCATCTGCCTTTTTTATTTTAGCCAGCCTAGTGTGTCTGAAGTGATATCTGGTTGTGGTTTTGGTTTGCATTTCTCTAATGATTAATGACACCTTTACATTGCTTACTGGCCATATTCTTTGCAGAAATTTATATTCAAATCCTTTGCCAATTTTCAGCTGATTTGTCTTTCTATTGTTGAGTTGTAAGAGTTTCTTAAATATATTCTGAAGTCAAGTCTTGTATCAGATGTTTAATTTGTAAATACTTTCTCCTATTCTGTGGTTGAATATTTACTTTGATAATGTCCTCTAAAGCACAGAAGTTTTTAATTTATTGAGGTCAATTTATTACTTTTTTTAAACTGTTGCTGCTATAAGGAAACATTGCCTAATCCAAAATCATGAAGATTTATACTTATTTTTTTCTTGTAAGTTTTGTACTTTAAACTCTTCAGGTCTTTAATCCGTTTTGAGTTGTATATGGTGTAAGGTATGGGTCCAACCTCAATCTCTTTGAAGTTAAATGTCCAGTTGTCCTAGCGCCACTTGTTGAAAAAACTGTTCTTTCCCCCATTGAATGTCTTTGCATCCTTGTCAAAGATCACTTGACCATAATGTAAGGGTTTATTTCTGGACTTTTAATTTTATTCCATAATCTATCTATCTGTCCATCCTTATGCAGCTACCAAACTGATTACTGTAGCTTGTTGGAAGCTTTGAAAAAGGAAAGCTCCAACTCTCTTGTTTTTCAAAATTGTTCTGGCTATTCTGGATCTCTTGCATTTCCATAGGAATTCTATAGTTGGCTTGTCAGTTTTTTCTAAAAGGCAGCTAGGATTTTGATAGAGATTGCTCTGTAGATCAATTTGAGGCGTATTCCCATTTTTATAATAATGCCTTTTAATCTGTAATCATGGGCTGTCTTTCTATGTATTTGTCTTTAATTTCTTTCAACACTTGTAGTTTCAGTTTCTAAGTCTTTTGTTCTGTTTAAACTTTTTGATGCTATTGTAAATGGAATTCTTTTCTTAATCCATTTTCAGATCATTTACTGCTAGTATAGAAATACAATTGATTTTTTATATATTGATCAATATGTGTGTGTGTGTGTGTGTGTGTGTGTGTGTGTGTGTGTGTATCCTACAACCTTTCTGGACTTGTTTATTAGTTTGTTGCTTTTTTGGTGGATTCCTTAGGATTTTCCACCTGTAACACTGTCTTATTTGCAAATAGAGATCGTTGAATTTCTTCCTTTACTGTCTGGATACCTTTTATTTTTTTTTCTTGACTGCCCTACCTCCATATCTCCAGGACAGTGTTGAATATAAGTTGAAAGAGGAATATCCTACCCTAGTTCTTGGCCTTAGGGGAAATGCTTTCAGTCTTTCACCATTAAGTATGATGTTAGTTGTGGGTTTTTTGTAGATAACCTTTATCAGCTGGAGGACATTCCTTCCATTCCTATTGTTAGTTTGTATTTTTCTGATGAAAAGGGTCTTGGATGTTGTCATATGCTTCTTTGTTGTGATCATGTGGGGTTTTGTCCTTAATTCTTTTAATATGGTATATTATTGATGGGTTTTCATATGTTGAAACCAGCCTTGTATTCCTGTGATAAATACCACTTGGCCATGGTATGTAACCCTTTTAATGTGTTGCTAGATTTGGATTGCTCATACCTTGTTGAGGATTACTATATCTGTATTCATAAGGAATCTTGGTCTGTAGTTTTCTTGTGATGTGTCTGCCTGATTTTGGTGTCAGGGTTGAACAAACATCTAAATTAACTAATGGATATAGTGCATACATTTCTTGATGGATATTAGAAGCAATAGTATTTGAATATATTTCTCAAGAAGGAAAGGATTTTGAAAAAATTTTATGACTCCCTCCATTGAGAATCACCAATACTGGATAAACTTCATCTTTCAAAGTTTTTTCATTAAAACCAATTTAAGGAATCTGTGAAACTAGAAATACTGGTGAATATCAATTAAAATTGTACCCCTCTTTGCTAGAAACTGTATTTTTTTCATCCTTGCAGCTTCATTAACAATCTGTTAAATTCCTTTACAAAAAAAGATTGAAACCCTTCTATACTTGGCACCATGACCATGGCGACCACGCGGATTGCTTCTCAGACCTTCCTGTAGGGTATATTGCTTTTGTCTTACATTTGCCTGTCAGTACCTAGTTGTCGCGTCTCTCTTGACTCTTCTGCCCTTTGTTCCTCCTCATCACCAGGGCATCTCTGGGACTTATTTCCACATGACTCTCATCAAATCTGCTTTGAGAGCTCTTATATAGCTATTTGCATATTTTCACACAGTATATATAGACTTGCAGACAAGATCTTCAGAGCTCTTCCATTTCTTGAAAAGATCTCATTTTTAGGAACCATTTGATAGGTAGAAAGGAAGCAGTAGGTTATAGTTTACTGTACTTGCATGCAGTTAGGTTAACATTAGGCAGCAGTCACTGAATATCACTGGATCATATACATGACTTCTCATATCATTAGCTTAGAGGAAATTGGCTTGATTCAGCCCAAAGCACCAGAACTTTAACTATGAGCTGTATGTAAATATTAATATTGAGGTATCAGGGAGGGTATTTTCTTCCCAGTAGGAAAGCCTACTGGGAGAACCACATTTGTTATAAGATTCTCTAGTGGTATCAAACAGGAATAGAAAGGGTGTATTTTTGGTAAATAAGTAGTAATTCATGCTTCCCTCAAAAAGGGACAATTTCAGGTGGCATAAAAGGGAATGGAGCAAATTAAGTTCATAACAGTTCAACCCAGAGATAAAAACTGTTAACTAGATAGCCTTTCAGACTTCATGCTGCTGCTACTGCTGCTAAGTCCCTTCAGTTGTGTCCGACTCTGTGCGACCCCATAGACGGAAGCCCACCAGCCTCCCCCGTCCCTGGAATTCTCCAGGCAAGAACACTGGAGTGGGTTGCCATTTCCTTCTCCAATGCATGAAAGTCAAAAGAGAAAGCGAAGTTGCTCAGTCATGTCTGACTCTTAGCGACCCCATGGACTGCAGCCCACCAGGCTCCACTGTCCATGGATTTTCCAGGCAAGAGTACTGGAGTGGGTTGCCATTGCCTTCTCCATTCAGACTTCATAGTTAACACATTTTTAATAAAAGTCTGAGCCTTTAATTTGGCATCATGCATGAAGAGGGTGAGTTTTATCTGTGGAAGCCTATGTTAAAAATTCATGTTCACCACTTACTAAATGATCTGGGTCTTGCTTTTCTTGTCTAAAAGCCTGCCTCATAGAGTTTTAATTGAAAGAGATAATGTCTATAGACAGTATTTGATCTAAGTGCCCAGTAAATGCTGACTCAGGAAATAAAGGGATATGTGGAGAATGTAGATTGGCAACGTGGGAGACATTTCTTAGGTGTAAAAAGTCTGTAGCTTCTCAGTCTTTTTCTTTTTTTAGCTCCTCTCATACTGTTGTCGTAATGGCATAGTTTATAATGGCTTGGAAAATTATAGGAATGTGAATTTGTTTTCCTAAATCTTTAATAATGTTTGACCAAAAGGAATGTTCATTTAAAACAACTGATAAAAATAAAAATATTTAAGCTTCTCACCCCCTAGTAAATCTAGATCAAAAAAGAAAGCAGATATTTTAAATTTTTATCTCGCGCAAACAATAGAACATAAAATCTGACTAATTTGGACACACTGATTGGGAATTTGAATGCAGGATTGATGTGTATCTTTGTACTAACTGTGAATCCTGTTTGTTTCTGTGAGTCTACAGAAAGTAGAGCCTCATCCAGAGTTATACAGTGCTGAGGATGTGGGTACCAGGGTGTGGGTTTCTTGAGTCCTTGTTCCTGGTACTTCTTTCCACCACAGCCATCTATACAGCAATCAGAGACTACTAATAAATAATTCTTATCTAGTCATTGAAACTGTTTGGACAGTAACTCTTGTTTTATTATGTAACTTGATTTGACGTTAATATATGTTGTATATACCTCTAAGTCTAATGGTAAGAAATAGTGAGGATATCTGCATTTATCTTTTATCAACAATAGTTGATTTGAGGGTTAATAAGTGTTCTGGAGCACGTTGAGGATCAGACATTTTTACAAAGGAAGAGGTGTTTTTTTTTAATATAAAAATAGATTTGGGGTGTTTACTTGCTCATTCATTTAGGTTATCAACTTGTATTTGCTCTGTAATGATGAAAACTTAAGTATGTTTTAAAATCCTTTTCTGGTGATTTATAAAGTGATATGTTTGTGATATAACACAGCAATGTGTGCTAAGTTGCTTTGGTCATGTCCAACTCTTTTCAGCCCTATGGACCATAGCCCACTAGGCTCCTCTCCATGGGATTCTCCAGGCAAGAATACTAGAGTGAATTGCTGTGCCCTCCTCCAGGGGATCTCCCAACCCAGGGGTGGAACCCAAGTCTCTTACATCTCCTGCATTGGCGGGCGGGTTCTTTACCAGTAGTGCCATCTGGAAAGCACTAGGTTGACATTTTCTTTTTTTCTGTGTATTTATTATTTAAAAACCTGAATAAGAAGGTGATAATGATTATGGTGGCATTTATACTAATAACAAAAATAACAGCTTTGACATTTATTAAGAAATACTTATTTTATGCTGTATACTATATTAAATGTATTCTATTCATTATCTTACTGATGAAGAATTTTGTTAATTCATTATCTCACTTAATCCTTACAACATCTCAGTAAAATCAGTAATGATCTCAGTAAAATCATTCCTATTTGTATACATATTTTATAGAGGAAGAAGGTGAAGTGTAGAGTGATCTAATGACTTACCTGAAGTCACGTAACTAGTATGTTATGGAATCAGTGTTTGAGTCTAGGTGGTTCAACTCTGGAGTCTTAAGTGCTTTGTCTGTGTAAGTTCTGTTGTGCACAGGGGGCGCCTCCAGGAAAGAATGTTACCAAAGGCTAACTTTGTTACTGCTTTCCTTACCCTCTTGCTGAAAGAAAGAAAACTGCACTGGTTATTAGGATTGTTGCTAGCAGAGACTCACAATGAGCCCTGTCCCTGTAGGTTTTCTAGATGCCTACCCATTCTTCAAGACTCAGCTTGATATCTGCCTCTTTCACAAAGTCTTTTAAAATTTCCTCTAGTCTTTTTCCTTTTCTAAATTCTCACAGTGGTATGGTATTTGTTTTAAAATTTACTGATACTGTTTTTATGTGTCTTATCTTTCTAGAATTATAGTGTTTTAGAGTTGGACAGGGCTTAAAGAAAAACCCATGGCCCCATTTTCAGGTCTTTAAATTCATTCTACTAGGTTGAGTTGTTTTTGTTTTTTAACAGTATCAGCTCAGTGAGTGAGTGCTGAATGTCAGAAAGCTGTTAGCATTGCTGTTATTTAGTGTTTGTTATTCATGGTGCAGATGCAGTATTTCAAGTTCTGATCAAGTCACAGTTGTGCTAGTATATTGGCATAGTAGTAGAAACTAGTTGAATAGAACAAAACTGATGTGGGTGTTTTAGGCAGAGTTGAGGAAACTCGAAATAGAGAAACTTTAATAAATAGTTGAAATCAGAGTTTGAAAACAAAGCTGTAAATCATATATAGGATGTTAATAGCATTCAAATCAGATCATATTTAGGAGTGTGGAATAAATGTTCCTTAAACATAATAAATGTTGAACCCCTGGTATGTGTAGCACACTTATGGGCATTTAAAATATCTTAATCAGTACTCATTTACTAACAGGAATTTAGGGCTTCATAATAATATCTAACATTTTGTAGTTCATATACATAAATTTTCCCACAAAAGTACCCTTAACACTAAAGGAAGTTCAAACACATTAGAGGACCTGGGGATCAAGACTGAAGTAGCCCCTAGATGTGATTTTTCTTTATTGCCTCCTTCATCTTAAAAATTAACTATTTAAAAATGTACTCGAGTGTATCCATATTTATTTTACTATAAGAATGCTCCCCGATCCCAACTGTCCACAATCCAGAAAGGGATGAACTATGTTTGGCCTGTGAGTTCAAGAGCTCTTGGGCCTCCTGCAGAGGAGGGTTGTACATAATTATGTTCTCCTTGGGTTGTACATAACCTGATCCTGAGACCACAGGCCCCTGGTTATTCGATCCCCACGGTGGCCTGTGACCATGGACCAAGAGCAGACTTGCTAGGTTAGGCTTTGTCCGACTCCTTACTATTAATAAACATTATATAATAGTGTAACATGTTTTTTTCTTTGACACCTAAAGTTTTATGGCATTGCATTTACCTGCTCCTAGAGGAAAATAGCTTTCTGGGTAGTGTAAAGGCTATTTCCCTCTGTTATTAGCTTTGTAGGAAATGTTTGTTTCAGTGATAGCCAGGTTAGGTTACAGTTTTGTGAAATTTCTCAGAGATCTCTTAAAAGCAGAGCCATGAAACTCACTTGTTTAGTTTTTAGTAAAGTTTTAATTTCTTAGCATGTTTTGAGTTAGTAGTTTTTCTGTGTTAAGATATTTTTTCTATTATTTGAATATACATATATATACACTTAAGGCCTTTTTACTTTTGTAGGTAAATAAAAATGGGTAAGGTAATGTTCTAATTTCAGATCTCTTCTTTTTACATCTTTAGTTGTTGACCTCCTCTACTGGAGAGACATTAAGAAGACTGGAGTGGTGTTTGGTGCCAGCTTGTTCCTGCTGCTCTCGCTGACAGTATTCAGCATTGTGAGTGTAACGGCCTACATTGCCTTGGCCCTGCTCTCTGTGACTATCAGCTTTAGGATATATAAGGGTGTGATCCAGGCTATCCAGAAATCTGATGAAGGCCACCCATTCAGGTGAGATGTCTGGAAAACAAGGCACACGTTGGCAGCACTACAAACAGTCTCAGTATTGACTCAGACTAATTTCTGCTATTTGTAGAGCTACAGGCATGCTTTTTTTTTTTTTTTTTAACTGCTAAAAGATAATTGCAAATTTTTGCTAAAAAGCTATACCAGAAGCATCTGCTTTTGGGATTTCCTAATGGTCATTTCATAGGCTCCTGATGGAAAAGCCTGGGTTTATGTATCATTAGCCGTAGCCTAACTCCACTACATGTTAGTAATATTTACTTATTAGAAGTAGGTGTTGGTTACCTAATTTTACTTTTAAGGAAGCTATATCTTGTTAACATGTTTGGGATTGGCGAGAGTTATATTTTCTTTATTGATTACTTTTTATGCTGATATTATGCTTTTCCATTGTGCTTCCTCACTATGTCTATGTCTTTTCTTACCATTCTTTCCTGTTCTATCTTGTTTCTTCTCCTCCTTCCCTAAGGCATTACTTTGGTATTATCCTTTATTTCACCATTTTCTTGTCTGTAAATTATCTTCTTACCTTATTTTGACAAGTACACCAGCATTATATCTCTGGTTGCTAATGGGGTGGACACACCTCAACTTGGATCTTCTGATCTCACTTCATACTCAGCACTTTCCCCACCCTCATCCCCTCCTTTAAAAATTGAGGTAATTCACATACCGTAGAATTCAGTGGTTTTCCATATATTCATGGAATTGTACAACCATCACCATCTCATTCCAGATATTTTCGTTATACTCAAAAGACATTTTGTCCCTATAGCTGCTCCCCATGTGGCCCCTGACAGCCACTAAATTTTCATATTTTTCAATGAGTCTTTTATCTCAGACTTACCAGTTTCTATCACTTAACACCCCTGTTGTCCTAATTTCAGGTTCCCAGTTTTCATGAGACTCTATGAGACTAGACATTACTACATTTTACAGAGGAAACAGTGAATTCAGTAATACGAAATTGCAGTTTCAAAACAGCAGTTATATCACGCCACAAGTCATAAAGGAGTATGATTTTTAATTAGTTACACTGAAATATATAAAAACATTGTCAGGCCAACAATTCTAAATTATCTATAAATTTTACATATTGTTTGATTTAACGAAGACTTTTAAAAGAAATTAACGAAACATTATCATTAGCTCAAAGGTCTTTTATAGTAATAAATTCAGCTAACATGCCAATTTAACCACCTTTTGGACAGTTTTCCAAGTTCTCCAGTCACATTAGTAAAGTTAATATCATATAGTTGATATGTAATACCTGTGGTCTTTGGGAAAGAGTGACAGCTGTGCTGCCATTGCAGTAATAGCACATAAATGCCAGGTGGATGAATGTAAATATCTTCCGGTGCATGCCTTTGGGCCTGCTGGGCAGACGTCTTGTCTTGAGCAGGAACAAAAGCAGTGGTACAGAGAAACAGAATACAGCTAAGTCATATCAGCCACTTCTCTATATTTCTTAAAACTGCATTAATAAATTTTTGCTGGTTTAAGGGTTAGGTGTGAATGTGTGACCATTTTTAACTTGATAATAATAACTTGCTATTTGTTGGCCAATAAATAATGATGGACTGGGAAGCCTGGTGTGCTGCAGTCCATGGGATCACAAAGAGTTGGACACGACTGAGCAACTGAACTGAAATAGTAGTTGTCCTGTGCTAGACATTGTACTAATAAAGGTAATGTTCTAGTCCTTGACAGTTTATACTGTAGTAGAAAAAATGTACAAGTATACACACGTCTATATTTCAGGATGGATATGATAATTACTATAAGAAGAATACAAAAGAAAGAATTATTTGAGTTACATAGTAGGGTGGTGGAGAGGCTTTCATGTATGGGTGGGATTTGAGGTGGTGCTGACTGACTTGGGTGTGCCCTCGCTAGAGGTGAGAGGAGAGCGCTGTGGATGGGGAGAGAGCATGAGGAACAAAGCCTCCCATTAAGGTAAAGAACGTTTGATGAATAGCTCAATTTTGAACTACAGCAGAGCAATGAGAAAGAAGATTGGAAACATTCAGGGTTGGAAAGTCAGAATCATAGAATGTTTGAGTTTGAATGGATTCAGAAGTCTGTTTCTCTAATTTTGCAGAGTTGGAACCATGACCCAGAGAAGTTACATGCCTTTGCAAGGTTAAATACCTAGGTGGTATCAGGTCTTCTGATTCCTGAGTTCAGCCTGAATAGCACTATCTAGTATAGCTCAAAAAAAAAAAAAAGAAAAGGAATCCAAATAAATCCACTTAAATTATAGTGATGGTATAGTGAATAAAAACAAGGAGATATATTTGGGCATATGGCAGGAGTAGAACTAGGAGACAAGGAATTACTAGAGAGGACTGTAATTTCCAGTGTAACTAGCATCCTCAGACATGGGGAGTTTTTGAGAGGGACTGGATAAGGAGCTGCTTCCAACAGATAAGAGAGAATAGCACTTCTGATTGCTCCAAGATGTTTGAAACAATAATGAAACAATTCCTGCTGACTTGACTAGTTTTCCCCATTACAGTTGTCTTCTTAAATTTGACAATTCCAGCTATTTCATTATAGATTGGAGCACCTGATTGAACAGTCCGGGGGTTGATTTATTGGTGTTTTCATTCCAGTATTCTTGCCTGGAAAATCCCATGGAGGGAGGAACCTGGTAGGCTACACAGTCTGTGGGGTCCCAAAGAGTCAGACCCAACTGATCAACTTCACTTTCACTTTCTTTCCCCTAAAGATTAGGCAAAGTGAGTGTAATTATTTGGAAATGAATAGGATCTTTGTTAGGAAAACTTGATAACATTTTGTCCACCTGAAAAAACCATATCCACAATAATAACTACATTAATTGAGTGCTTCTTTGTCCTTGATTGTGTTAATAAGCACTTTACTCATTGAAATCTCAAGATAATCTCTGTTGTATAAATGAGGAAACTGATTTAAAGGGATGACTAAATAACTTATAAAGTTACACAGCCAGGTAAGTGGCAGAGCTTAACATTCAAGCTCAGATAGGTCTGACTCAAAGCATATACCTGCCTTATCAATCAAACACCCCATGCTTGGGGAGTTTTTACATTGTGCTTATTAATTTGGAAGGAGTACACTTCTATAGTAAAATATTTTATTAATGTGCTCCTTTATGGATATCTACTTGCCAATTGATTGACATTCACAAAAAATTATTCCAGTCAGTGACAGTTAAGGTGTGTCTTCTTTTCTAGGGCATATTTGGAATCTGAAGTTGCTATATCTGAGGAGTTGGTTCAGAAGTACAGCAATTCTGCTCTTGGTCATGTTAACTGCACAATAAAAGAACTCAGACGCCTCTTCTTAGTTGATGATTTAGTTGATTCTCTGAAGGTAAGTTTATTTGCTTTCCATTTTTTGACATACCCAGAATTTAACATTGAAGTTAAGAGAGTAAAACTCTGTTTTCTATATTAAAGTAAATGATAAAGATGTAATGAAATCATTACTGTAAACTTCTGTTCTGAAATTCAGAATCAAATAAAATATTTAAGATGGAGGAAAGGCAATTGCTTTTTAAGGGAAAATGTTATAAATTCTTAAGTTTTGGAAGTCATAAAGATTAAAAATGAGAATTTTGGCTGTAAGAATAAAGATTATCTAGTAGATTTAATGCCAAATATTATTTCATCTGGTTTGACTTTCAGAATCCGGCACTTAATTTCTTAGCTTGTGTGTAATTCATATATACATATAAGCTATTTCATATTCCTACACTTTTTTTGAATGTTTTCTTGAAAAGTGTTAATATTCTGAAACACTTCAACTAATCATCAGTTGGTAATCTTTGGAATTTAGTTTTTGGATCTTGCTACATAGCAGCTATTAGTCTCACCTTGTAAGTAAGCTTGCCAGAGTTCAGACTGACTCTAAATGAGCACTAAATTGGTCACATAATTTGAACCCCAAGAACTGGGACTACAGTACTTTTCCCTTGTGTAGAACCTACTGTCTGTGTTTTGTATAATGGCACCCCACTCCAGTACTCTTGCCTGGAGAATCCCATGGACAGAGAAGCCTGGTAGGCTGCAGTCCATGCCATTGGTCTCGAAGGGTTGGAAACGACTGAGCGACTTCACTTTCACTTTTCACTTTCATGCATTGGAGAAGGAAATGGCAACCCACTCCAGTGTTCTTGCCTGGAGAATCCCAGGGACGGGGGAGCCTGGTGGGCTGCCGTCTATGGGGTCGCACAGAGTCGGACACGACTGAAGCGACTTAGCAGCAGCAGTAGCAGCCTGTGATTTAAGACAGACTTGTTTCCTATCTAAGCCTGGGTAGAAATGTACTATGGTAGTAATTACCACAATTTCTCTTTTCCAAGAGATATGTACAAGTTTGCAGTTTGTGCAAACTAAGGATGTCATAGCAATAGGACGATTGGGCCTTTAGATTTGGCAAAACAATTTCTGTAGTGGTCAGAATAGGTTTAAATGCTCAAAATGCTTTTAACATGTATCTTAGCCTTAATAGGCCAGTAATGGACATTATTTTCAGCTGTATGCTTCTCTATTAAGACTTGGAACCTCAGTTATGAATAACATTAATGGTAAAAAATTGAGTTTCTTTTTATTATTTATTATCTCTTTTGTGTAGAGTGCTTGCATTTAGTGACCCATTCTGTAGTAGTGCTTTAAAATAATCTGATGTCAGTCTGTAAATAAAGAGATGATGGTTATATCATTGGGATCTTTGATTAGTATCAAGAGGAAACAAATAATATTTGGGAGCAAATCAAATTCAACCTTGTACTCATGGGTCCTGGAAGAAACCAGTTTCTATTCATTGAAGTGTATTTGCAGTGAATAGGTTGACTGCTGGGGGTAAAACATGTTTGAAAAATTCTTGAGGGGAATGCACTAGTGTAGTTTAAAATGAAGCGTTTTGTGGGTAGGAGTTGATTGAGAGGAAACACTAAATAGTGACACAGAGGTTCAAACAGCATAGGGCCATCTCTGAATTTGGCAGTCAAAAATTGTTGGAGGGGAGCGGAGGGCTTCGAACAAAGGCATCATGAAGCTGTGGATTGAGGAGTCATTTTTTTTTATACTTATTAATAAAAACTGCAACAGATATAAACTAAAAGTCCTCATGTTTGCACTGTGTAACAGTGAAGGCAGTTATGCATGTCTAACATTTTTCTTGAGAGAAGAGGCATTCTTGAAGAAATCTGTTTAAAACAAAACAAATTGATCTGGGAATGACTCATTCATTGTTTTCTAGAGCTTCAAGTTTCCCCTTGTCTTTAATCAGTTGAAATCTTATTCTTTCAGAGCTTATTGTCCTCCGTACACAGCTCTATGTGTAGACAGTTATGTAGGTGTGGAAGTATTTGCAAAGGGTAGGGAAGTGAGAAAATATTACAGGAGGACTGATTAAATACTTTAGAAAACCTTTAAAATCTGATTTGCACTGAAATTTGAAAGTAGATGAAAAGGAAATTTTATTAATAAATACTTTCATGAGATAATTTCTTTTTGCTGTTAAATCTCATTTTAAAAATTTCCTTTGAAAATTACCTTGGGTTTTTTGGTTTTTTCTTAATGAGGAAACTAACATAAATGAAAGAATCTGAACTTGGTAAATTCTTGCCTTCAGTGATTTTGCTAATTTGAAGGTAATAGTAATTTGAAGAGGCATATAATGAGATAGGTTACTTTTTGGAACACTTACATTTTATGAAATTTTCTTTTATTTAAAAAATATTGTTTCTTAATATTGGGGGGAAAAAAGCAGTTGAATTAGAAGCCTAGTTTACTACTGCTTCTCCTTAAGGATTAGGAAAGAGATAACTCCTTTGAATGGTTTTCCAAAGTAGTGTTTTTTGGCAAGTCCAGAGCTCAAGGAAAGCTGCTTGGTGATTTCTGCTAAGGCAGATTCATTCAGGGCTCAAAATAACATTTGTATTAATACTCTGAATGATCCTTGCATTTAGGTCTCAAAATCTGTTGAGGCAAGGAATAAGGCAGGGTGTCTGTCTTACTCTTGCAATACAAAGCCCTCTGATAATATACATGGAGGGTCTTCCTTGATAAACTTTGTGGTTCTGCTGTACGTGGAGTACTTCAGTTAAACCTTTTCTTACATCATTGTGTATGGGTAGTGTAGATTCCACTTGTTCTCACTGAATAAGGGAACTATAGAAACACAGGATACTTGCTTAATATGTCTTACTGAGAAAAGCTGAGGAAAACAAAGCACTGTTGTCTCCCTTTAAAATGACTTAATAGTATTCCTTTTCTAGAGGACGTTCCTTGAGTATTTGCCACTCTCACCCCCATAGTTTTTATTCATATAGAGAGCATTTTTAAAAAGATTATTTTCCTTCTGACTCGTTTACCCTTTGCCTTTTAGCACAGCAGTTGGTGGGAGAATCATATTCTTCCTCCCTAAAGTGAGCAAAAATGTTTTTTCAGATCTCTTTTTTTTTTCTTTCTCTTCTTCAATTTAAGGGAAAAATCAATTTGCTCTGTTACATTGATTGTATTTCCTTTTATTCAGGTTTTAAATTTGGGAAGTTTGCTAATAAATAGCCCCAGTCTCTGCAGTTTCCAAATGAATTTTTCTTGTTAAATAACAGTTTTTAAAAAATTTATAAGAACCAGCTTTTGATTTGGATTACTTTTATTTTATATTGTTCATAGCTAGGAAAATGGACACCACATTAATTTTAAGAAAATACAGAAGGAAGTAGTCTTACTTATAATTTTGTTTTTCATTTAGAAAATAGACATTGTATCAAGCTCTGTGGCTTATTTAAAATAATAGCTTTTTAAAATTTGAAAGAAGTTTCTCTATAAGTCACTATCTTTGTAAGTGTTTCATGCCCTCAAATTTATATAATCTACATTTCTAGACTCTGGGTCATAATTACCACTACTTCTATTTGAAACCTTCTTCCTCAGAAATTACAAAATTTAGAGTCAGTATTCTTAGCATGTGAAATTTTTCTTCTCCTTTCTTACTATCATATTTTTGGAAGTGTGTGAGGGGGCCTGGCTATTCTATAGGTCATTCTGAAGAAATAACCAAACCCCAGGGTTCATCAGGCCTGTTGGAAAAGACTTGACATGAGACGGTGGTTATCAGTGTGCCTCGTCTAGATCTCCCTTTTGGTGGTTGACCTGGACAAATAAAAATAAGACACATGCTGCAGATTTCTCCTTTTAAATCCTTGTGTACAGTTGACCCTTGACCAGTGTGGGGATCGGGAGCACTGACCCCCGCCTCACACACACACAGAGTTGACAGTCTGTGCGCGGTTCATGACTGGCTCTCCACAGCCCCAGTTCCTCCTTATCCAAGGCCCCTCTGTGTCTGTGGTTCCCCCGGTACCCCTGGCTCCATATTCACAGGTTCAAACAACTGAGGATCCTGTAGTATTTACTGCTGAAAAAACTGTGCTGACAGGTGGACCTGTGTAGTTCAAACTCCTGTGCTCAGAGGTCAGCTGTAATTATTGCATTTGTTTTCTTCCCTTGCAGTTAACTGCAGGCTTCTAAATCTTAGAAAAGATTTCAGGTGTCCCTAGATTGAGAAATAGTCCATTTGCCAGAAGACTAATTCTAGTCAAATATTATGGGCAAAATCATTGACAAAATATTTCTAATTCCATTCAGCAGCATTTATTTCAAACATTAGTATAAAATTTTACCACAGGCAAATGTTTTGATCAATCCTCAGGATTTGTTGTAAAGTGGGTTTGTTACATTGAATGCCAGACGTAAGGGGAAGAGAAATAATGGAAAAGGAGGTAGAGGAGGAGGGTTCTAGTAAAAGTAAGCTGTGAAAGCTGTGTATGTGTCCTTTTCTTGGAGAGCCTAGTGTGTATTACCTTATTAGTTTCTGAGAAGTCCAAAAGAGGCTGGATAACTTTATTTAACCTAGTGATATTTGTCAACCTTGTTTAAATAACACCCATGACTACCAGAACAGTAGTATAAGGTGGTTGAACAAATTTAAACCACCTGGTTACGGTTTAATTCTGTTCTGTGACTGACCTTCTGTGTAAGGGGTCTTTTAGATGGGGGCTCTTATTTTAAAACAATGGTTCTCAGTCTTGGCTGCACATTGCAATCACTGGAAGCTACACAATTTAATGATACTTGGGAGGGGGAAGAGGTGTGAGTCCCATTCCCTGAAATTGTGATTTAATTTTTCTAAGGACACTGCTTGGAGAGTCATTGGTTTTCAAAGTTGTGGTTTAAGCTGTATGTAACCCTGGGCTATAGTTTTCTTCTCACCTTCTTCATTAGAAAAGCATGTGAAGGTCTCCACTGGGTTCAGCTTTACTAGGGGGTTCTGCCTTTTGAAACCTCAAATTCCAAGAAAAAGTCTAGTACTTTCAATTCAGTTCAGTTGCTCAGTTGTGTTCAACTCTTTGTGACTCCATGGACTGAGCACATCAGGCTTCCCTGTCCATCACCAGCTCCCAGAGCTTGCTCAAACTCATGTCCATTGATTCAGTGATGCCATCCAACCATCTCATCCCATCATCCCCTTCTCCTCCTGCCTTCAATCTTTCCCAGCATCAGGGTCTTTTCAAATGAGTCAGGTCTTCGCATCATCCGGTGGCTGAAGTATTGGAGCTTCAGCGTCAGTCCTTCCAATGATATTCAGGACTGATTTCCTCTAGGGTTGATTGGTTTGATTTCCTTGCTGTCTAAGGGACTCTCAAGAGTCTTCTCCAACACCACAGTTCAAAAGCATCAATTCTTTGGCACTCAGTTTTCTTTATAGTTCAACTCTTGCATCCATACGACTACTGGAAA
This sequence comes from Bos taurus, assembly GCF_002263795.3. NCBI lineage: Eukaryota > Metazoa > Chordata > Mammalia > Artiodactyla > Bovidae > Bos > Bos taurus. The sequence goes on along the minus strand of NC_037338.1, from coordinate 37,729,652 downwards.
AGCCATAGCTTTGACTAGATGGACCTTTGTCCGCAAAGTAGGAGAAGGCAGTGGCACCCCACTCCAGTACTCTTGCCTGGAAAAATCCCATGGATGGGAGGAGCCTGGTAGGCTGCAGTCCATGGGGTCGCTAAGAGTCGGACACGACTGAGCGACTTCACTTTCACTTTTCACTTTTATGCATTGAAGAAGGAAATGGCACCCCACTCCAGTGTTCTTGCCTAGAGAATCCCAGGAATGGCGGAGCCTGGTGGGCTGCCGTCTTTGGGGTCGCACAGAGTCTGACTGAAGCGACTTAGCAGCAGCTGCAGCAGGTTGATCATAACTTTTCTTCCAAGGAGTAAGCATCTTTTAATTTCATGGCTGCAGTCACCATCTGCAGTGATGTTGGAGACCAAGAAAATAAAGTCTCTCACTGTTTCCATTGTTTCCCATGTTTTTTGCCATGAAGTGTTGGGGCCAGATGCCATGATCTTAGTTATTTGAATGTTGAGTTTTAAGCCAGCTTTTTTACTCTCCTCTTTCACTTTCATCAAGAGGCTTTTTAGTTTTTCTTCACTTTCTGCCATAAGAGTGGTGTCATCTGCATATCTGGGGTTATTGATACTTCTCCTGGCAATCTTGATTCCAACTTGTGCTTCTTCCAGCCCAGCATTTCACATGATGTACTCTGCATATAAGTTAAACAAACAGAGTGACAGTGTACAGCCTTGATGTACTCCTTTCCCAATTTGGAACCAGTCTGTTGTTCCATGTCCATTTCTAATTGTTGCTTCTTGACCTGCATACAGATTTCTCAGGAGGCAGGTCAGGTGGTCTGGTATTCCCATCTTTTCAAGAATTTTCCAGTTTGTTGTGATCCACACAGACCAAGGCTTTAGCGTAGTCGATGAAGCAGATGTTTTTCTGGAATTCTCTTGCTTTTTCTGTGAGCCAGCGGATGTTGGCAATTTTATCTCTGGTTCCTCTGCCCTTTCTAAATCCAGCTTGAACATCTGGAAGTTCTCAGTTCACTTACTGTTGAGGCCTTGCTTGGAGAATTTTGGGCATTACTTTGCTAGCTTGTGAGATGAGTGCAATTGTGCGGTAGTTTGAGCATTCTTTGGTGTTGTCTTTCTTTGGGATTGGAATGAAAACAGACCTTTTCCAGTCCTGTGGCCACTGCTGAGTTTTCCAAATTTGCTCGCATATTGAGTGTAGCACTTTCACAGCATCATCTTTTAGGATTTGAAATAGCTCAGCTGGAATTCCATCACCTCCACTAGCTTTGTTTGTAATGATGCTTCCTAAGACCCATTTGACTTCAAATTCCAGGATGTCTGGCTCTAGGTGAGTGATCACACCATCATGGTTATCTGGGTCATTAAGGTCTTTTTTGTATAGTTCTGTAAATTCTTGCCACCTCTTCTTAATACCTTCTGCTTCTGTTAGGTCCATACCATTTCTGTTCTTACCAGATACTAAGACCAGGTGTTTTATAGGCAGATGTTCTTATTTTTCTGTCACATGACTTTGTGCAATAAACACTGGATTCTTTATGAAAGTAGATCTGTGACTTTTGGGGAAAATATATTTTTAAATTGTAATAAAATGTCTAGCTATATTTGTCTGAACATCAGGTAACCATAATGTTCCAGAATTCCGTCTGAAATCTGAAAGTGAGGAAAAAGGCCTGAATTCCAGAAATAGCTGACCCAAAAGAACATTAAATATAGCCCTCAGGCTCTTAGGCATTTATTAACATACACATTTTGACAGTTTCTTTTCTGGTTCCTTTGTTTCGCAGAAAATTTAGACAGGAAATGAGTTTGTGAAAATGTGATTAGTAATGAATGAGGCTGAAGATAGCAGAAGTCAAATGATTTTCAGTGTTTAAAACTGCAGAAAAAGTTTGAAAATGTGAATTGCCAAAGTAATTTCTGAAATTGTCATGCATCCTCCCCCCATTTTCCTTAAAAATGCCTCCCCACCCCATAGAGACATCAAATAAAATCTACAGAGCTTTTCAGTGAGGTATACATGTGATACACACTTGAATTGAATTCCTGTACCCCCAGGCAAAAGACAAGACGTGGCCTTTGCCCTCTTCCAGTATTACCAGACCTTCACCGTGCTTGGCCCCCGCTTTCCTTCTGTCTCATTACTGCCTAAAGAGACATGAGCCTTTGACTTCCTCCGTTAGTATGCATTGGCTGCAGAGTTGCCAAGTGTTTGCCATGGAATAGCGTAGAATTTGTAGGTTTAAAGCATTCATTGGACTTTTCCCTGCTTCTTTATAACAGCATGCACATTCATAACCATTAATAAATGGAGGAGGGCATGGCAACCCACTCCAGTATTCTTGCCTGGAGAATCCCATGGACAGAGGAGCCTGGCGGGCTACAGTCCGTAGGGTTGCACAGAGTCAGACATTACTAAAGCAACTTAGCCACATGTCCTCTGTAAGTGGCTTTACTGTATAGCAGAGCGGAGATTCTGGAGCCAGATGAACCTGCAGTTACTGTCACCTCTGGTTTGGCAACTTGCTCTCATCTTTCTGTATCTTTTTTCTTTCTTTTATGGGGATAATAACAGTATTTAACTTCTGGGGTTATGATTAAGTTAACTGAGTTGCTGTTATTACATAATAAGCTTCAGTAATTGTGCAGTTGCTTGATGTTAGCTCTTAAGTCCTTTCTCTTCTGATGGAGTCCTCTCTGGAAACCCTTAGCCAGTATTTTTGTTTTGGGCCTTGAAATGTTATATTTTCTCCAGACTTAGCTGCAACATGTGCAAATTCTGTGATAGCACATAAAAATGTGAATTTCTGGGTTTCTCTCCTAAAATGAGGAAACATGGCGGCATTGGCCTGGAACGCAGGTGCTTCTTGAGAAGCACATATCTGCCTTGGTCCTCACCGAGACTCCCTCATGCATTTGTGTCACCAGCCTGCCCCCACAGAGGTCTGAAGCCTCCCTCCGTTTCTCTCTGCGCCTGGATCATCTGCCTTTTAGAAAGTGTCCTGCAAGAGGCAGATCTAGTGACATCTGAACCCCCTGCATCACCTTGGTGTGAAGACTTGGGCTTCTCTTTTTTCATGGATTTAGAGTGCAGCCTTGTCAGTGACTTTATGACCAAATTAGGACTTATTTTTAGCTTGTGTGTTAGTTTCTGAATTTTGTCATGGTGAGGGTATCTTTATTGCTGAAGCAGTTTCTTCTAAAATGTAGGGCGACCCTTCTCTTTTTGACTTGGTGGATGGTGATGGATGAAAATAACTCTGTTGCTCTATGGTAAACTTGCTCAAGTGAAGAAATTATATTTAGCTTTTGCAATAGGAGTCTTGTAAAACTATGTGAGAGGGAAAGGGTTTGCTAACTGGAGTCAACGCTTCAAACCCTTCTACCAGAGGTTCCATAGAAGTTGGAAAGACCAGGACAGCATTTAATTTTGATTTGCAATTGGAAGCTGTTAAGAATGCTTGATATTTGCTCACTTGAACATTAAATTCAATTATAGGGGTAACCAAAGTGTTGCTCTTTGTAGAACTGACAGTTGGTGCAGGAATCCAAGATTCTTCCTAACCTGCAGTAAATAAATTTCCTAGAGTCTGAACACTTTAATTACTGCTCAATACCCAGCTCATGGCAACCCACCTGGTGGGCTACAGTCCATATGGTCGCAAAGAGTCGCACACAACTGAAGCGACTTAGCACGCACCCCGCTCATAGTAGGTATTCAATCAGATTTTGCTGAATGAATGCTACATGGACAAAGATATGCTTTAGATAAGGGTTAGGAAGCTACTGTTCGGTCTGACTTGTAACCTGTTTTTGTATAGCCTGGGAGCTGATTATACTTTTTACAGTTTTAAAGGATAATATTCAAAGAATATGTGACAGAGATCCTTTGTGGCCCATAAAACCAAAAATGTTTTTCTGTCTTTATTTACAGAAAGTTTGCTGATCCCTTCTTTAGATGGAGGTGCTCACTCCTCTCTCCTTTTCATTTATACTTTGCTCTTAGAAACCTAAATAATTGTTGTCGGTGGTGGCATCGTGGTGGGATGTTTGTGACCTACTAAACAGGGCAGAGAGTGCCAGACATATGAAGGCTTTTAATAGAAAACAGAGAAACTGCTTCTGCTGAATGTTTAATAAAATCCAGACTGACTTGGTATTTACAAGTCTTCAAGAACTGCTTGAACATGTCATTGAGTTTTTACTATATGGTGTCACCAAGAACTGGAAGAAAACTTTGAAATTCTCTTATTCAACCATTCATGAGTAAACTAAAATACGGTGAGGAAATAAAGGACTTCTCAAAATGAAAGCACTTTATAGAAACAAGGCTTTCCCCAAACTGCTGTATGTAATTTTTTTTTTAATCCAAGATTTTGAGATGATTACTAAAAATAGGAGGAGCATTTAGTCTGCACTGCAGTCCCTGGAGGGCACAGTGAACTATGACAGTATAACCTCAGTTCTGGCAAGTTCCTAAACCTCTGTTTTTTCCTTAGTGTCTTCATCTGCTGTGGTAATGATAGCAGTGCCTACCTCATAAAATTGTTAGGCGGAATACATGAGTTTGTATTTGTAAAGCACTTAAAACTGGGTGTGGTACTAATACATCAATAGTAAGAACTGGGTTAGTGTTTGCTAAATAAAGAAGGCGGTGGCTAAAAGAATAATATGGTCAATTTTTTTATTAGGTTTAAAAGTTTGAGGAGTCCTCATTGGCTGTTAAAACATTTATTACTGGGGAGAAAGTCTTTCTGATCCTTAATAAAATGCTAGAGCTGATATTTTGGGTACTTGAGACATAGTCTCCTTGCACCATTATTGCTTATTCAGATATATGTCTGAGTCATTCAGCTCATTTAAATCTTGAATCACTTGTTGGTACTTTAAAGTCATTTTCAATAGTTAATTCTCACGATAGCTTTCCAGTCTTTCCATTTTAGAAGTTGAATACTGTAGTAGAGCTGGGGGGCGGGCAAGGTGGTGACCTTTGTTACGCTTTGATTTTAGGGGAAACAGAATCAACTATTTGGTAATGTACTTCAGAGGAAAATGAATCATATCTATTAACTGTTTTAATTAGATTCTGGAATTCCTGAATCAGCCTGGCAGCTTAGTGAAATATCCATATTGTTTTTATCAAATCTCCAAGGAGTATGCCTATAGTAGTTTGGCATTTACATGGGATGTATTTATTTGAAGGTTTAATTTTAAAACTTTACTTGAATTTTGTCTTTAATTGGCTGTTATTCTCTTACAGTTTGCAGTGTTGATGTGGGTATTTACCTATGTTGGTGCCTTGTTCAATGGTCTGACACTACTAATTTTGGGTAAGTCTACAAAACCAACAGAATGAAACATTTTTAAAAAGATTGGGGACTTCCTGGCAGACTAGTAGTTAAGACTCCATATTTCCACTGCAGAGGCCATGGGTTTGATCCCTGGTGTGGGAACCAAGATCCTGCATACTGCACAGCACAGCCCACCATCCCAGCGCCGCCCCCCCCCCCCCCAAAAAAATGGTGTGCAACGAACTTTAAGATGTTTTAGTGGAAAATATTCTTATATTGTAGAAAAAAATAGAGGGATATACATTAGAGGTTGTGATCTTCTTAAATAAATTGCTAATACTTACATTATTTATGGAAATGCCACTTTACTTCCTGAAGACTACTCCAGCAGTGATAAACCAGATCAAGAGTGGCCTTATTTGATGTGCAGTCATATGTCTGACTAACCAGGGATGCCTATATTTTATAAAGTCTGTAATGTGAAGCCAGGAGTGGCTCCTGGCTCCCTTGGTTAATTCATTGCTCTGCCCACCAGCAGCTGTGTCTCCCTGTATTTGGAACATTCCTGGCTATCTGAAAAGAGTGCTGCCAGTCTGATGACTGTGGTATGATTTAGGGAACAAACACTGCAGTCTACTTTAAAGCTTGTGTATTTCCTTTTTCAGCTCTGATTTCACTCTTCAGTGTTCCTGTTATTTATGAACGGCATCAGGTAATTTAACTGCAGATTTCAGAATACAAACCTCATTCTCTTATGTGGAACTTAGAAATGTCAGTGCCAGTTTCCAAAACCTTATGAAAAATGAGAAATGTGGCAGTTTCTTAAGCCTTTAATATGTTGGAACACAGTTCTAAGATTTGTTAGCAATGGTAATTTTCTAATAAATTCTTTATCTCTTTCAGGCGCAAATAGATCATTATCTGGGACTTGCAAATAAGAATGTTAAAGATGCTATGGCTAAGTAAGTATTTAAAACCTGCACTTTGTTTTACACTCAGGCGAGGTGTACCGGACTTGGACAGCAGTGCGGTATTTTCATGTTAAGACATAGTAGTCAATTTCAGTCAGACCTAAAGTGTGAGTTGCCGGAAGATTTTTTTCCTAACATTTGGATCATCGATTCTGTATCAACTTAACATGTATGTAAGGCTTTCAGTCTATAATTTGTGAGGTCAAGGTGGCAAAATTATAGCTTGTAGTTTGACAGCCTTAGGATTTTATTTCTTGTATAAGCTGAGCAATGTACATGTAAGTCTTGAAGGATAGACATTTTAAGCAGAAAACAAAATATTGTAAATTCACAGTATTTACACTGACATTTTCCCCCTCCTTCTCATTTGTAGAATCCAAGCAAAAATCCCTGGATTGAAGCGTAAAGCTGAATGAGAAAGCCTGAAAGAGTTAACAATAGAGGAGTTTATCTTTAAAGGGGATATTCATTTGATTCCATTGGGGAGGGTCAGGGAAGAACAAAGCCTTGACATTGCAGTGCAGTTTCACAGATCTTTATTTTTAGCAGCGCAGTGTCTGAGGAAAAATGACCTGTCTTGACTGCCCTGTGTTCATCATCTTAAGTATTGTAAGCTGCTATGTATGGATTTAAATCGTAATCATATTTGTTTTTCCTGTATGAGGCACTGGTGAATAAACAAAGATCTGAGAAAGCTGTATATTACACTTTGTCGCAGGTAGTCTTGCTGTATTTGGGGAATTGCAAAGAAAGTGGAGCTGACAGAAATAACCCTTTTCACAGTTTGTGCACTGTGTACGGTCTGTGTAGGTTGATGCAGATTTTCTGAAATGAAATGTTTAGACGAGATCATGCCACCAAGGCAGGAGTGAAAAAGCTTGCCTTTCCTGGTATGTTCTAGGTGTATTGTGAAATTTACTGTTGTATTAATTGCCAATATAAGTAAATATAGATTATATATATATCTATATATAGTGTTTCACGAAGCTTAGCCCTTTACCTTCCCAGCTGCCCCACAGTGCTTGATACTTCTGTCATGGGTTTTATGTGTGTAGTCCCAAAGCACATAAGCTAGGGAGAAACGTACTTCTAGGCGCACTACCATCTGTTTTCAACACGAACCGACGCCATGCAAACAGAACTCCTCAACATAAACTTCACTGCACAGACTTACTGTAGTTAATTTTATCACAAACTCTGGACTGAATCTAATGCTTCCAAAAATGTTTGCAAATATCAAACATTGTTATGTAAGAAAATATAAATGACGATTTATACAATTGTGGTTTAAGCTGTATTGAACTAAATCTGTGGAATGCATTGTGAACTGTAAAAGCAAAGTATCAATAAAGCTTATAGACTTAAAAGACGTTTCGTATTTTGGTTTCCTGAACCTGCTGTAGAATGAAAGAATTAGACACACAGGGTGGACTTCGCCCGCACCAGGGTGTGCACTGGCTTGCACTTCCAGAAAGGCTTTAGGCTCAGGGTAGCCATGCTTCATAATTAAATCTATTTGACACATACCAAAATGTTTTTAAATTATGTATTTTTTATGCTTTAATTGAAAATAAATTCATGCACCAATATGTTAACATATGGAATACAGTGCAGGATTTATGAACATACATAAAATCATACCATGTGTTTACAAATCCGATTTAAGAACTTTTATTGACACACAGACACTATTGCTCTTTAATATAGTGTGTACATAGATCATCACTGATAAATTTGTTCTTCACATAGTTATTTCAATGCAAGGTTCAATCAGTGTGAAAGGTCAGTGTACAATATAGGCAGACATGGTTCTCAGCATCACCAGTCACATGGAGACAGAAAACAGAATTAGGGCTGCATAGGGACTCGAACTGTGGGCCCAACAACCTATTAGTGGGTTAATGTAAGGCATTAATAAACTGGCATATAAAAATAGCTTAATGAGTGATCTAATCCATTTAGAATGTTGAAGCACTTCTGTGGTAAATGTTAATCTATTTAATTGAAAATGCTTCGTTTCACCGTTCCTCTGAACTGACAACTGAAAATAGCCAGTAACTCAAGACCCAGAATTTTAGTTCACTGACTAGAACATCTAATTGGTATAATGTATGTGCTCAGAGTCCCAGCCTGTCACCAACCTGCCTTCCAGCACGTGCCATCATCATCCCTCTTGTTAGTGGTCAGCAAGTGTCAAGTATGATGGGAGGTGGTCCAGGGTGCCTCTGATTTTCTTGGCCGAGTCACATTCTGTCATCCAGCCAACTCTGAGCTAGATTATTTTGCTTTATAATCTTGAATTACCAAATACTGCTTTGGGCTTAGGAATTTGTTCTGCAGAGATTTTTTGAATCCAGACTTGACCTGTGTCATTCACCTGAAGCACACCACTGGAATCAAGTCCACCCCACTCTGGGAGCGGCCCTCCCAGCGCAGCCTCCAGGCACCTCCTCTGTTACCATTTTAGGTTCAGTAGGATAAATCAGCTCATCTTCCTGGACCTACTTGAGCTTTTTTTTTTTTCCCTTCTTCTTCTATTTTGTAGTAGAGTTTTGTTTTATTTGAAATGTTTAGGATGTTGTGGGTTTGGCACGCAGTATAATGAAACCCACTCTACCCACCCATCTTCCAACACCTGAACTTAAGTTTCTTTGCTGCTCAACTTCAAATAGCCACTGTTTCCCAAGCACATAACTAATATCTTTCCTTTGGGAAGCCTTGACCTAAACACATGACATGGGTGACCAGGAATCTGCTAGGATCCTGTAGCCCTCCTCAGTTTTTAAGTTTTAGCACCATATGAGATAATTTGTGGGAGGTGAGATAGCAGCCCACACAACTGGAAGCTTTCAAAGGCACTTTATGGATATAAAACTCTGCAAACGAAACATTAAAAAAATTAAGTTTCTCAACTTGTTTATACATGGCTCATTTGGTTTTGAAAGCTAAATGTGGAGAACAAAGGCTATCAGTATTTCTAGTATTTCAGTGAATCTAACTTAAGCTGTCCTGTTCAACTTCCTTATTTGTAAAAATGAACATTTTTAAAGTATATAGAAACATAATAGCAAAACATCTTTTGTAAAAGTTTTGATGCAAATTAAAAGCTACATATTGGTTAGGGTAACTGAGGCTTTAAATTTTGTCAGTGGGCTACATTATCAGATAGGATTTCTTTGTCAGTGTAGTGAGTACGTGTAGTTTTTAAGTCTCAGGAAGAGAGGCAAGCAGTCTTAACACGTCAGCACTGACCTTCCCTCTTGACATCCTGGTTTTGGAAGCTCCAGGTGATGGGAGCAGTCACATTTCACCAGCACTTGGAGCTCATGTAGCTTGTTGGCGGCGTAGACCTTTCCCAGCAGCTGGCAGCCAGGAGGTACCTTGTCATGGCCTCTGTGGTTGCCAGCCGTGGTGGCAGCAGGAAAGCGGATTCCGGCATTTACAGGCATCGCCACACAAATACACTGAAAAGACAGACCAAACATGTTGCGGGGCTGGACATCACAAAAGTCACTCTTGCCAAGAGCTCCAGAGTCAAGCTCAGGCTGAACATTTTGATTTCAATTTTAGAAGACAAACCAGGGATCTTGCCACCAATGAAAGGTCTATTGGTTATTTTTTTTTTAAGGTCTATGTTATCTGTTTGGTCTGGCTCTTTCAGCATGTCCCTTCTGAACGGGAGGACTGCTGGCAGCTTGACTTCACACTTCTCTCTTGTTACCACTGAAGAGGTTTTATCAGCTCCACTCAAGCAGGAGAGCTCTTTCTAGTGTTCAGCACAGGGCCGGGGTGACAGGAGCCCATGGCTGCCAGGCTGAGGGGGCCCTGTGTTGGGAAGGTGACATCCAAGCCCTTTATAGTGACCGACAGCCCCCTCAGATCTCCAGGTTAGCTTCTGTGTCCTGTGGCTGCTTGTTCACGGTCTGGTTGGTGCTGCTCTGGATGGGGGTCCTCCTGCCCCTCCCCACCCCCGGAGCTGCTGTCGGCCCTCTCTCAGCAGCTCTAAGTGCCTGCGGCAGTTGACACAGTGGCCTGGAGATGGATGTTTCCGGGGGGCCAGCAGAAAGCATCCTTTGGGGCCATTTTCTACAAAATGCTTTTGGGTAGAAAGTGGGTTAAAATGCTCTACAGGTACCTTTTCCACAACCTTACTCAGACTACTAAAAATGCACGTGTTTCTTCTTGATGCCCCTGTGAGCCCAGTCCTCAATTGAACAGAAACCTGTATTCATGTTTCTGTAAAGCTCTTCATCCACATGAGATGTGGAGAAGCTGAATGACTTCGGATGACCTCGTGCTGGTCCCCCACACTCTAAATAAGAAAGGCCCTTGGTGGAGGGACACGAGAGAGCTCCTTGGATAGCATCTCTGGAGTAGGCTGCTAGGGGGTCCTTCCAAAACCTTGGAAGACCAGTCATGCCTCCCAGAGCATGAGGCCTGTTTCTCCCTGAGCAGTGGTGAAGGTTAGGGGCCCACCCGGTTTAGGAGTCCACACGCTGGTGGAGGTTCTGCAGCTACTAACCAGCACTGGTCCTAACGGCTTCACTCCTTGTCTGATCTCATGTGTAAAACCGGGTAATGTGTTCTGCGTGACTGAGGCCCAATGTTACTATTTATAAACCTCTCACAGAGTTGTGGATTAATCATCCATGTAAGAACTCTAGTGATGAACTGGAAGTTCTGAGTTACAAGGCCCATGGATCAAGGTCCCTCTAAGCTCCTGATTATATGCAACAGCCCGCAGCTCCTACTGAAATCGCCACGTGGAGGTTGGGTCTCTCAGCACCTGCCCCTACAACCAGCAATGCTCAGCGTAGCTCTGACCTGCCCTTGGCTTCTCTCGAATCCGAGGCCAACCTAGTGGGGACAGAGGCCCATCACAGTTAGGGTTTGGGGTCACCAGAGACTAAATACCTTACACTGGGAAGTCCTCACTGCATCTCTTGGTCACTGCCCATACCAGCCCCTCCTGTGCCCCTGGGAGGAGCTGACAATTGAGGTGGGGATGGTAGGGGTGAAGGCCAGGCTTCGGGGCAGAGCCAGATGAATCAGGTTGGTACCTGCAGTCGTCTCCTCCAGTGCTGACTACATACTTGTCGTCATGAGAGAAACGGATGTTTGTCACATGAGCTGAGTGACCGAAGTAACGCTTATGTTTGGCCTGTGAGCAAAAGGGAATGGAGGTGACTACGAGAGCCTGTCCTTCAGCCACCCTGGACCACTCCCAGGACTCCGCTCCGCCTCCCCAGGCTTCCCTTCACCCACGGGGTGCCTGTTAGGTCTGGACATCTCTGGGAGCCAGCCCTTCACTGGCTTCCTGCCTCACTCTTGCCCTGCTCGGTACCCTCACCCCCATCCTCCTGGCTTCCAAGACTTCCCCTTGTGAAGGAGAGGAAAAGGTTAGGGGTGGCCAAGTCTCCCCAGGGCTGTGACAAGATTCCTCTTGTGCTAGATTGTAGATAGTCGTGTCCATGTGGCCACAATCTCTGGGAGAATGCACAACGTCAAAGAGCCTAGAGGCTGTGTAGGGAATTACTCTAAGGGAAACTCACAAATTTCTCTGTGCACGGAAAATCAAAGAGCTTCACCAGCCCAAAGTCGTCTCCCGTGACGATGTTCAGCCCTGCGTGGGTCACACAGGCGCAGTTGACGTCAGCCTTGTCTGCATTTCGCGGCCAGATGCCAATGACTTCGTCTCCCAGAATGCTGTTCCAACAGGAAGAGGTGTGAGGTGTGTGACAAGGCTTCCTGCAGAAGAGTCAGTGCAGTCACGTGGCTCTTCTGTCCGCCCCCCCCCACCCCCTTCTCTGTGCACTTGCCCCAGCTCCTGCTGTTCTCTGCCTCGGGCCCCTTTCACCCCAAAAGACAAGTTCCCTCCATCTTTGGTTCTCTCCCTCTTCCCCATAATGCTTCAGAGTATGTGTGGGTTTGGTTGAAGAGTGGGGGCTCCTTTAAGCTCCCAGGCTGGTGGTCTCCTCTCTTCTGACTTGGCAGGGCCCTGCTGCTTACCCTGCTACCTGGTGACCAGCCCTCCCTCCCGTCCCAGGGGTTGGAAAAAGCCTCACTGTACTGGAGGGGGCTTGGCCAAGACCTGGGAGATGGTTTCCCTTTGAACTTGTTGGGTGGAGCTGGGGATGGGTGGGACACATCAAGAGCGACTTTGCATTTCAAAAGCCTAGGTCAGATCAAAGCCTGTGGCCCAATCTGGGAGCTAGAAGCTTCCTTCTCCTGCGCCAAGGGAAAGAGCTCTGTCTCTGAGCTGCTTCAGATCCCAGCCCCACACAAACTTGAGGCTGAGGCTGGGACAAGAGTAGTCTCCCCTGGGACCTTTCCTGCAGTCACCTTGTCCAGGAGGCCCAGGTGATCTTCTCAATGACCACGGCTTCGGTGACCTGCTTCCCCAGGGGAACTTCATGTACCTGGCGCTTATAGGCTCCTGTGGACACCTGCAGACGGGAGGCAGCCATGCCCATCAATGTTCTTTCTTTTCTGCCCAAAGGACTCCCCTTCCCATGTGCTGCTTCCCAGCCTCCACATCCCCAGACCTTTCCACCAAACCCAAGTTCAGCTCCAGCCTGCAAAGCCTGTGGTCAGCCTGCAGCCGAGTCTACACAAGCAGGGCATTTGCCATCCATTTTCTTGCTATTTTCCAAAGTTCTAAGGCAGTGGTTCGCCAACTGTGGTTCTCCACCAGCAGAAGCAGCATCTGGAAATTTGTTAGAAATGTGTGCTCTTGGACCCCCACCCCCAACCCCCCATCAGATGCCCTGAAGAGGGTGGGGCCCAGCAGACATTTTAATAAAGCCTCCAGGGGATGCTGGTACTTGCTCAGACTTGGGGATCCCTGTTCTCAGGGAAGCGAGGTCCTTCAGTAAAGAACTGAAGCAAGGTTTCTCATGGACAACAGCCAACGTAGATTATCTCTGAAGTATCTAGGACCTGATCCTGGCTTCTCTGGGAACCTTCTAGAGGAAACCGATCGTTTTCTAGCACGTGGCTGCTGCCTCCATCTCCAGCCCCTTGTCCCCCTGAGGTGCTGGCCCAGCCACCCCGATTTCCCTGCTGTTCAGGAACGAGCTGCGATCTTTCCCACATTTGGTTTTTCACGCGGAACGCCTGGAACCACGTTCCGCTGTCTTGGTGGCTGACCCCTGCACACCCTGCAGACCTCAGTGTGAACAGCACCTCTGGGAGGGGAAGTCAATCTAAACTCAGTGTGTGTTAAACGCTCCCACAGGGCACTGTGCTTTTCCTTCTCAGCACATAATCAAAATTTATAATTATGGGTACACTGGTGTGATGAGTTTAATGCTCCTCTTGTCCACAACAAGGCAAGCTCCTGGAAAGCAGGGATCAGGCCTGTTTCCTCCACCCAGAAGTCTAATGCAGCGCCTGATTCAGTTCACACTTGACAAATGAATGTGTTCTCTTCTCCTTTCAAAATGACCACCTGACTCCTGGCCAGTTCACCAATGCATAATATTTGTTCAAAGTGCTGGAGACATCATTGTTCTATTCTCAGTGCCACCAGTGGAACCCCTCTTGATCCCTTGCCCAGGGCCTTCACTCCAGGGTCATGGTCTGGAGTCTGCTCCCAAGGGTGGAGGGGCCACACTACCCATGGGATTTGGAATTGAGATGAAGAAGTATAAGAGGCAACAGGCTTCGGTGCGGCCCTGAGAACTAGGAATTAGGAAGCTTTGAAGGGGCGGTGGTGAGAAGCTCAAGATGATTAGGGCTTGTTTCCTGCTTTCCTACTGAAGAATAACTACTATTTTTCATTCTATTTGACTTTCTTAAATTCTTAAGCCTTTGTTTGTTCAGGTATAAAATAGGAAAAGCAACGTCCTTAAGGGGTTCCTGTGAACACACTGCCTGGCGAACAGTCAGCCCTGGTTTCACCTAAGCTGTTGTGAGTAATACTATTATCAATGGTTACCCCAGTTATACTACATATACTTTATAATATATCAAGGGTTTTACTATTCTCAGTAAAGCCGAAGCACACCTGGATGTACTTGCCATCTGCAGAAAAATCCATCTGAATGACGAAGCTGGGGATATCTTTGCAGTAGCCGATGCGGTTCAAACTTGTGCCCTGAGTGAGGTCATAGAAGTCAACTGTGTGTTCAGAAGAACCAACGGCTAAGAATCTGCTGTCTGGGCTGATTCTAGAAAAAGCAATTCAAGAGCACAGTCTGTGAGGAGGGCTGCCTGGGGCCAGTCAGGCATGAGGTCTGCTCTGGGATGGACTTCCCAAGCTCAAGGTCAGGTTGGGTAGCTTCTCCAACAGTCTAAGGAATTTGACCACTTCTCTGGATCGAACCCCCCCAGGAAGAAAGAAAATGGGTGTGTGCAGCCTTCTGTAGAAGGCTCTTCACAAGAAGTTTTTACCACACTCGTGGGAATCAGCAAAGATGTGTCTGAGAACTGACGTGTGAGAGGATCTCCTACCAGAGCTGGCTCACTGAAAGGGACCCTCTCATATGTGAGTTCTTCATCCCCGCCTCCTGGAACGGGAACCATGGGGAGGCAGAATGAATGCCTGCCTTTCTCCTCCCTGCCCAGACCACTTGCTATGTACCTGATATCTTGGATAGCAGATTTCCGGTCTCTTTTCTTCCCCCAAACTTTCAGGCTGTTCACCAACAAGACAACAAACTCTCCATTCTTCATGCCAATGGCCACCATCTCCCCGTCCGGGCTGTAGGCTGCACACTGGGCCGCGTGGCCCAGGCTCACTTTGTTTAGCAGCTTCTACATGGACACAACGTAATACCCTGAGCTCTTGGCCACCTCAGCTAGTCTCCAGGGGAAATCCTGCACCCAGGTCACCTCTAGGGAGGCTCTGAGGCGGGCAGTGTGTTTTGACTGAGCAGCTGGGGAGACTGTGGTTTAAGCAGAGGCTGGTGAACTTTCTCTGTGAATGGCCTGATAGTAAATAGTAAATATTTTTGGCTCTGCCAGTGAAGCACGAAAGCAGCCATGGGCACTGATATAAACACTAAAGCGCAGCTTACTGCAGAAGCAGGCAGCAGGCAGACTTCATCCTTGGGCTGCAGCTTGCTGACCTCTTGTTCAGGGGAAAGAGTTTGAGCTTCAGCATGTGTCAGTAATCCCAGATCCTGGCTCTGTCCCTAGCTGGGTGTGTTTGGGTAAGTTGCTCCTCTCTTTTCCCATATGTGTATACGTGTGTGTGTGTGTGTGTGTGTGTGTGTGTGTGCTCAGTCATGTCTGACTCTTTGTGATCCGTGGACTATAGCCTGCCAGGCTCCTCTGTCCATGGAATTCTCCAGGCAAGAATACTGGAGTGAGTTGCCATTTCCTCCTCCAGGGGATCTTCCTGACCCAGGGATTGAACCTGCATCTCCTGTTGTCTCCTGCATTAGCAGGCAGGTTCTTTACCTGCTGAGCCATCGGGGAAGCCCCATGTGTAGAGAAGTGATACTAATATTGGTCTTGCAAAGTTGGTGTAAGCATTAGTGATGGTATTTATGAAACACCTGGTATGTAGTGGGTGTTAACAAACATAATCAATAATCACAAACTAACTTGAGTATGGGGATTCCCTAATAGCTCAGTTGGTAAAGAATCCACCTGCAATGCAGGAGACCCCAGTTTGATTCCTGGGTTGGGAAGATCCCCTGGAGAAGGGATAGGCTACCCACTCCAGTATTCTTGGGCTTCCCTTGTGGCTCAGCTGGTAAAGAATCCGCCTGCAATGTGGGAGACCTCGGTTCAACCCCTGGGTTGGGAAAATCCCCTGGAGAAGGGAAAGGCTACCCACTCTAGTATTTTGGCCTGGAGAATTCCATGGACTTAAAGTCCATGGGGTCGCAAACAGTTGGACACAACTGAGTGACCTGCACTTTTACTTTCTTTTCACTTTCAACCTGAGTATGACAACCACACTGAGCTGAGGCTTCTCCAAGTCTGTTCCATGATCCTGACACTGAAAATATGACTGAAATATTTACAAGCCATTTTATAATGAAACCAAGTATTTTAATTATTAGAACATAAGTACTTTTTTACTATCAGCTGAGGCTTGGTAAACATCAGTTTTTCTTCCCCTACTCCTGATTATTCTCTGCTATTTTACATTTTTACTCCAGATGGATCTGTTTTTAGAAATTTTTTGTATTTTTAAATTTTTTTCCAAACTCTAAGAGTAACTTTTTTGGAATTTTGATTGAAATGTTCCACTTGGGAACATCTGACATTTTAAATCATTTTTTCTCTTCCCCATTAGGGGAGGACATGATTTCTCTCTTTGTTTTTTCGTTTCATGGGTTTTTTTGTGACAAGAGAATAAAGCATTTTCAGTGAGATTATTCCTGTACTATAAATATTCATAGAAGCATATAGCTAATAGATATATACAGAATGGGTGAGTGTGAACGGGACTTCTCTTTACTATGAGTCTAACTTAGCTGCTACGCTGTGGCTGAGCTCCTATCCAACCCCATCCCCCATCTCTGACTGGCCTGACCCTGGCCGGACTTGCCCTCCCCCCACTTGGGGCCTCCGAGCCCAGGCAGGGTCTGCCCCTCACCTTGTCAGCCAGGTCCCAGATGCGGGCTGTGCCGTCATTGCTGGCGGAGATGAAGATGTCCTTGGAGGGGTGTGTGGCCAGGCCCCAGATCTCCCCTTCCATGTGTCCATCAATCAAGATGTTGGAAGCAGCGTTTTTTTCACCAACTTCAATGATTTCTCCATCCTTGGTTCCCACTAAAATTTTTCCCTGTTGTAATCAAAACACTATTAGAAGAAAAACACTGTAGGATCCCACTCATACGTACTTCCTAGATGAGTCAAATGCATGGAGACAGGAGGTGGAATGATGGTTGCCAGGGGCTGGGTAGGGCAGTCATTGTTTCATAGATGCGGAGCTTCTGGTGTACAGGACGAGAAATGTCCCGAGGAGGGATGGTGCTGCTGGCTGCATAACAATCTGACTGTATCTGATACCAATGAACTGTATGCTGCAAAACGGCTAAATGGTAAAGTTTATGTTCTCTAGATTTTGTCACAATATAAAATAATAATAATAAAAAAACACTATCAGAGCAACTTGGCAAAGTGCATTCACTGGCACTGGTACTAAAACAGCAAGAGTCAGGAAGTGCCTTGTTTTTAACAACAAATTCGCCATCCTTAAGTGACACCCCCCCCAACCAGGCCTTTTCTCCCTCCAGCCCCTTGGGAAGAAGTCCCCCAAAGCCCCCCATCCTCTCGTCTCTGCTGGAATGTTTCAGTGCCTTTGAGCTCACTGCAGAGCAGGGCAGCCAATTTCTGCCCTAGCACAGCCCAAACTCTTCCTCAGCTCTTCCTCAAACTGAACAAAATCCATCCCCTGATGACTTCCAGGTTCTAGACCTCATCCTGCCTCCATCTCATTACCCTTCCCTTCCGGATGACTATCATGTATCTATTTAAACCCAAATTCCCAGTTTACAATTACATAGACTCAGGTTTGCCTTTTTAATGGAAAGCATCTAGAAAGCAAGTTTGTAGACTGATACCAATTCCAACATATAAATACAAAGTATTAAACAGAGGTCAGGAGACTTCAAGTGCTTTAGAATCTCCTGGGGAATTAAAAAAAAAAAAGAAGAAGGAAAGGAAAAAAGAACACACATATCAAAGCCAAGGCCCTACCCCTGAGATTCTGATTTGGCACACTGGGCAAGAGCCTGGATATCCATATTTAAAAAACAAAAGCCAAACTCCACAGCTGTGTGATATTTAGCCAAGCATCTGACCAAATGCCTTAGTGTGGTGGTCCTTAGCTTTCCCCATCCTGGCTGTGCACCCCTGGGCCTGGGCAAACTACCTAATATCCCTGTGTCTATAACAATAGCAGCTGACATATACTGACTGTGACCATGTGCCAGGCATAATGAAAGGTCCTGGGCACTGATGATCATGCAATCCTCACAACCACCACGAGCTGGACACAGAAAGGCTAAGTAACAGAGCAAAGGTCACACAGCCACTTCTCCTGGGTGAGCCACACTCTGCATCCCGGTCTGTCCCACTCTGCTAAGCTGCCTCCCTCTGCAGTCTAAGTCACACCCGGGAGCCTTGTCCTCAGGACTTGACCACCCCCCAGTACAGGGCAAATGTGTGGCTGGGGAAAGGCGGGCCCGCCGGCTCACTTTGCCACGGCACACGGAGCGCACACACTCCACCAGCTGCCCCGTCTCCAGCTGGAAGGCCCGGCAGCGCTTCATCTCCTGGTCCCACAGTTTCACAGCACCTCCTTCTTTGGTCCTGAGAAAGATCAAGAACTTGGCAGGTCAGCCCTCGTCTGAAGACCACTCAGGACCCTCCACTCCCCCTCCCCACAACCATCTCCTCAAGGTCCCGGCCCCACATCCCAGGGCCCAGCAGGACAACCCCTTGGGGTGGCCCCTTTCATAGGCCCTGCTGATGAGCCACCAGAACCCCTTGAGCTTGCAGATTTCCTAGATTGCTGTCAAATGCTACCATCGTAAGAGGAAAGAGAATCCCAATCTAAAAAAATCAAACTGTGCTTTCATTAGATTGGACAATGAAGAGGAGTACTTGGCCTTCACAGGGTCGCAGTCCCCACTGGACATCTGTCCCCTCATCTCGCCACTCCTGCCCCCTCCAGAAGAGCTACCAGCAGTAACACTTGATGGACAGCAGAGTCACGGGGCTATTCAAAAGCATCGTCCAGTTGTTAAGCGATAGGACTCCGCCTCTCTGAGCCTTACTTCTGAAGGTTCTGACCCAGGGCCCTCTTGGAGAGATGGCAGACTCATCTCCATGATGCAGAAGAAACAAGAGAGTGAAACTCTGCATTTTCTCCAATGGAGATGCTTCTGTCTGTTTCTCCCAAGACAATCACAAAAGACCAGCTGTTCCCAGAGGAGCTCCGGCTTACGGCCGCTCTTTCCCGCCAGTCACGATGAGCCCGTCCCGAAGGGTCGTGTACATGGTGAAGACGGGGCCTGTGTGAGCCTTGGCCACCAGCCGGACGAGGAAGTGGTCCTTCCATACATAGACGTCACCATTGATGGCACCCGTGAAAGTGAGGTTGTTCTGTCAACAGAGGGACACCCTCCACACCAGGACACTGGCCGCGGTTCTCAAGAGGGCCCCCTCCCAGCCACCTGCTCCAGTGCCAAGAAACAGGAGCCAGAGAAGCGCGTGCACAGCTTAGATCAACCTTCTGTATCAGGGGAAGGAAAGAGAATCCTACAAAGAGCACATGGTAAGGAAATCACCCAGCTCTGCAATTCACTCTGATGAGTTGGCTCTGGGGACGGTTGATTCCCCATTAAGCACAGCTCTGCTTTTAAATGCACTTCCACTGTGGGAGCAGCCCCCAGTGACTGCAGGGCCGGGCGGGACCCCAGCCTCCCAGCAGACTCTCCTGGGCTCATCTCCCTGGCCAGGTAAACCCACACTGGGAGGACCAAGAGTTGGCTGTGTTCCAGAACATCCCTGGGCAGCTCCTGTTGCCCGAGAGCCACCCACAGTCTGTGCAAGGGGGTCATTAGGGGACTTGTGGCACGAGATGGCAGGGGGCAGGGATGCAGTCTGGTGATGGAAATGTCCCTCAGCCTCTGCATCTATCGAGCTCAACGCAACGGATTTGCAAGTCAGTGTGTCTCTGGAATAATGAACCTCCAGCCCTGGGTGGGGGTTCTGCTTTTTTCTAATTAACATTTTGAGGGGAATGATATAGTCAACTTATGCTAAGGAAACAAAACAGTGCTTGCAAATAGTCCAATGAAGGAGAGCCCGTGGAAATGGCTTTCCTGTTGTTCATAGCTTTTAGCATACACCCGCCCACCCCATGCCCGTGCCCAGGGGTCCAGGCTTCCCTCTCAGGAAGCTTCTGCTGGAACTCACAGCACCGAAGGCCACGGACAGCATCGTCTGCATCTTGGCGGCCTCCATAGACCCAATGACCCCTTTCTTGTAAAGCAGGGCGCTGCCTGCCAGGGTCCAGAACTTCATGTGTTTGACCCCAACCGACACAAACTGCGTGTCTGAGTCAGGGCGAAATTCCACCACGAATATGCGCTCCAGGTGGCCCCCTCGGCTGGCAACCTTGGCACCTGCGAGGGTGAGAGAGTCGGGTGAGGCTGGGCTATGCTTAGCTCAGAAGCCTTGGTGGTTGGTGTCAGCTGTTAGATCCTATCACTGGCTCAGAACCCTTCTATACAGATCTTGTACTGCTTCCAACAAAGACAATGGGAGAAAACTACCAGAGAGAAGTCTTCTCTTTATCTTGGGAACTTGTTTAAAAGTCCTGGCTCTTGGAGGGCAGAAAGGGCCCTAGGAGACCATGAGGAAGGCTAAGAACTACACCGTGGCAGGGCCAGAGCAGGTACTGCCCAGAAGAACAGACAGGACGTTGGGAGAGTGAGCCTGAGCCGAAAAGGATGATACTGTGTACAGGGTTGATGTGACCTTCTTCTAATGAATGAGGATCAGATGTGTTCTTGGCTACTGCAGAGAACACAGTTAGTGCCATAGCAGAAAGGCTTTATGAAGCAAGTTACACCCTCGCCTGAGAAAGGGCTTTCAACAGTGGGTGGGCTGTCTGAGGAGGTAATGCTGGCTGTATATGTGACAGCATTTGAGCAGAAAATGGAAAGAAGCCTGTGAGGAATGCGTTGGAGGGATCTGTCCATGGGGTGGATCCTGACCGGGCAGGAAGGCTTCTCTAAGTCTTTCCAGCTCTAAGACACTATAAGTCTATCAGTGAAGACGCTGTGTTTCTCCTCTGTGGGGCTGAGTCTACTTAATCAGCTGACCATGTGTCATCACAGGCAATGACCTGCATCCCAAGGATACAGACTATGGGGCCATTTGGACCCAAGACACTGATGAACAAGAACATGAGAAATGGAGGGAACATGACAAGTCTCATCATAAATATCTGCAGGTCCCCAGCCTCTTTTCTTCAGATGGAGGGGAGTGGAACTTCCCTCCTGCTGGGCTCATTTACTATCCCCTCTCATGGCTCTGCCATGGGAAGATGCTGAGATCACAGGACTCTTGAAGTCCTGGCTGGAGAAGTGCCACCTCTGTGCGTGCCTGGCTGAGCATGCCCCAGATACAGGCGGCTGGGCTGGAGATGGACCTCATTAATGTCTTAACTAATTGGATCTGCTTTTGCCAACTGAGAGAATATACCCAAAAGGTTGCCTAATTTTGATTCAAAGAAGACTGTAAATTTAGTAGCAGCCTGTGTGTGCACGTGTATTGGGGGAGGACAAGAAAGAAATCTTGTTCCATTAAATGTAAACCTCAATTATAAGGTGAATCCCCATTTCAAAAATGTTTAAAAAAAAGTGTTTCTGAGACGATGGTGGTAAAACCCAGTCCCATTTCCTGTAATAAGACAACGAGGGTGCCAAAGCCGCAGCAGGATCCAAGGGTCACCAGACAGACTGGGAAGCTTGTATAGGAAGGTGATTAGGACAGAAACAGTGGAGGGTGCTGCCTGTTTCCTGAGGAGGAAGGCAGTCAGCCCTGGGCCACTTTCCCAAAGACCCTTCACTGCCCAGCCCAGGACTCTGGGGGCCACAGGGTTCAGGACACAGCAGCAGCTGACCAGCAGCTTCTCCAGGACTCCACAGGCTGGTGTGGGGCAGTGCTGACGGCGGGCTGTGGAGTGAGGCAGACCTAGGCTGGAGCCCAGCCCACGCCACGAGCAAGCCCCACAGGGGCACAGAAAGCCCGCTGCCCTTACCCTCCTGCCAGCGCCAGACGGTGATGGTGTGCTCGGGGTCCACGCCCACTGACACCAGCAGCTTCCCGGTGGCGCTGAAGTTGACGTAGTTCACGCCCTTCGAGTGGAAGCACCGCAGCATGGACACGGTGTGCTTGGTCATGGCGTCCCACACGTGGATGCAAGGTGTCGTCCCTGAGTGTGGAAGCAGGACGAAGAGCTGAGGTTGGAGGTTGGCAGAGCTCGGGCAGCACCGACGCCCACCTAAAAGCTTCTATGACAAGTGCTCAGGGGCGTCACAGAGACTAAGAGGCTAAGAGACCCAGGGCCTGGCCTGGTCGGAGGTGAGAGATAAGGGGAAACACTTGCCTGCTGTGCGTTCAGAGGCAGAGACCTAAGGGTGTTTACATCCAACACACACACTCGAGGTGGACTTGATACAAAGGAAATCGGTGAGGTCAATGATTGTATCTGTGACTCAGCCAGATACAATCAGCAAACATGATAGATTGACATGATTTTGCTGTGCAGATTCAAACTACTCACGGAGGGAACTGCCTTACCTGGGGTCTCCGCAATATCACCTGCATGGGGTGAGCAATGGCAATGAGGAAGCGTCAAGGGAAAACAATAGCTGAAATAAGTCATGTTTCTAAGAGTGAAGCACTTAACACCAGCATCAAAAGTTCCAAATTAAATTAAAAAAATGGGCATGGGTTCAATGAGAACAAGCAGCAAGCTGTTTTGTAAAAACTGCCTTTGAAATGACAAAGTTAAAAACAACAGCAGCAACAACCACTCGTCACAAATATGAATCAATTCACATTTGTCACTGGCAGTTTCCCAGGGTAAGGAGAGTCAGGCACACACATCGGAATCCACCCTCGCCAAGCACAACCTCCAGGGCCCGTCATTTGAACCTGGGCTCTGAAAAACTATTCTCGCAGCCCCCAGGGCTGGGGGTCGTTTATTTGGATCTTGAGTCTCTGGTCTGACTTAATGGTCCCTTGGAGTCAGCAGCACTGGATGTGTCAACTCAGACAACACAGACTCAATCAGGGCTCAAAAACTCAACATCAACATCAAGAAAGGGTGGATATCAGTGACCCCTTCCCCGCCCCCACTGCTGCCCCAGTAGCTGCCGATAAATCAATAAATCAACGTCTCTGCTCAGAGGAGAGCGACTCGGCGCCGGCAGACCCTTCCTACCTATCTGGCTGGTGGCCACCACGTTCCTGTACTTGGGGTGCTGGTTCACCGTCAGGCAGAGGATGTCGTCCGTGTGCTCCAGGTAGAAACTCTGGCTCCCTAGGGGAGACGGGGCAGGGTGGGCAGGGGCACAGGTAAGCTCTGAGGGTAGACCCAAAGCTCAGTGAGGAGTCTTGGCAAACGCCCTGTGCAAGTGAGCACTAACAGCGCCCAGTTCTCACTTACAGAATTGTCCCTGGGAAGTGGGAGATGCTTTGTCACCTAGACACATTCTGTCCAAAGATTAGGAGAGCTAGTGCCTGTTATCTAATCCAGATCTAACACACAGGCTCCCCTCAATCCTCCCGCATCCTGGGTGCAGCCAGAGTGCAGTCCAAGTGCAGAGGTTTCCAGGGTCCAGAAAGTTTCCTCCTCCCACGGCCCAGGACCCACGGCTTCTCACTGTCTTCCTCTGAGCGGGGTGGTGGCGTGCTAGAGACAGTGCTTTACTGACCAAAACGGCACCACTTACTCATCAGAAAGGGAAGACTACACTAGGAAAATGCTTGGGAAATCCCTTTTAATTATCTTTATCTATCAAAGTGCCAACCTACTGGGTACTTGGATGGCAAGGGTGATGGTTTTATCCCTTAAAGCCCTAAGTCAACATATGGTCCAAGTGGAAGAAAGGACAAGAAAAGCTTTATCATTTATTGCAGCAAACGGTTTGCTGACTTGACTGCCCAAGTGGCCACTGTAAACGCACAGGAACTGAGAGGTGAGTGATGGCATTGAATACAAGGAAACAGCACTTTGCTACCAACCTGGTAACATGTGGCTAGAAGACTGAGAAAAACAAAGAAGAAATTCCAAGGTCCTCCCCTCAAAAGACAAATCTTTATGTGCCCAGCGATTTTACTATCTTAAAAAAAAAAATCTATGCATAAACTACACAGAATTATGAAGGAGCATAAAAATTTGGGAGGGAAAAAAGTTTAAGATATAAAGCAAATAAAGGCAACACATTACCATATTTAAATCTTGTGGTAAAGATAAGGGTGTCTCTTAATTTCTGAGTGATTCTTTTTGCTTCAGTTGTTTCTTTTAAAAATGAGTTTTACATTTATAGTTAAATTCTATATAAGGGAAATTTAAGGAATTTTTGTTAATTATTTCACTGTTCTCATTCTCCTTGTGAATCTGGTTAAATATTTGAAACAGGCAAAACTTGAAAATCTGAGCTGCTAAAAAATTTGGTGACTTAGAAATCAATGGGAGAAGGCAATGGCACCCCACTCCAGTACTGTTGCCTGGAAAATCCCATGGATGGAGGAGCCTGGTAGGCTGCAGTCCATGGGGTCGCTAAGAGTCAGACACAACTGAGCAACTTCACTTTCACTTTCCACTTTCATGCATTGGAGAAGGAAATGGCAACCCACTCCAGTGTTCTTGCCTGGAGAATCCCATGAACGGAGAAGCCTGGTGGGCTGCAGTCCATGGGGTCGCACAGAGTCGGACACGACTGAAGCGACTTAGCAGCAGCAGAAATCAGTGAGAAAACCACCCCTCTCCCCCTTGCTTGGTTGTCGGTTACTGTCTATAAAGCTTTCTCTGCTCTCCACACCCTCTTTCTGGCTTCCCTCCATCCCTCTCAGCCTCCGTGGAGCTGAAGGAAGCACCACCTCCCTGCCAGGGGCTGAGATGAGATGCAGCTGGGTGAAAGGCAGGGAGAAATCGGGTCTGACTGTGAACATGAGCATCTTCCAGGACTGAAGGGCACCAGTCTGGAATGGAGTGGAATGGCTCTGAAGGGTAGAGCAAGTTTAAGCTACGGGGCATATAACCAGTGGGAAAGTGCACAAAGGGCTAAATAAACATCTGTTCAGACAGTGGTTTCTCCCGACCCGTTTACCTGTGGAGAGGTTCTGAACGATGCCGGCCGCGGCCGTATGGAAGATGATGTCGGCACCGTCATTCAGGTAATGCAGGTTGTTGCGACAGTCAAAGCCTCTGTAGCCAAACACGTGGTCGAGAGCCAGCTCCTACACTCCCACACAAGATGAAAGGGCCCTTAGGGGAAGTACGAGCAGAGGAACAAACCCGCACCGTGGGGACAGCCACTCAGCACAGGAACCACTCACTCCTCGGCCAGCTGGGGATACAGGGCAGCCCTTTCTTTAGCTCTCCAAGATGCTGGGGGGCAGCCTCACACATAGAATTACAATGAGTTTTCTAAATAAGGCTTCCCTAGTGGCTCGGATAGGATCTTCCCTATAACTCAGATGGTAAAGAATCTGCCTGCAATGAAGAAGACCCAGGTTTGATCCCTGAGTCAGAAAGATCCTCTGGAGAAGGGAATGGCAATCCACTCCAGCATTCTTTCCTAAGAGAATCCCATGGACAGAGGAGCCTGGCGGGCCACGGTCCATGGGGTCGCAAAGGGTCGGACATGACTGAGTGACTAACACTACTACTAATGGCTCAGATGGAAAACGATCTGCCTGCGATGCAGGAGGCCTGGGCTTGATCCCTGGGTCAGGAAGATCCTCTGGAGAAGGGAATGGCAATCCACTCCAGCATTCTTTCCTAAGAGAATCCCATGGACAGAGGAGCCTGGCGGGCCACGGTCCATGGGGTCGCAAAGGGTCGGACATGACTGAGTGACTAACACTACTACTAATGGCTCAGATGGAAAACGATCTGCCTGCGATGCAGGAGGCCTGGGCTTGATCCCTGGGTCAGGAAGATCCTCTGGAGAAGGGAATGGCAATCCACTCCAGCATTCTTGCCTGGAGAATCCCATGGACAGAGGAGCCTGGCGGGCCACAGTCCATCGGGTTGCAAAGAGTCAGACACGACTGAACAACTAACTTTGTAAATAAACCGGGATTTGCTTCCCTGCTTCTCAGGTGAGGCAAAGCCTATCGAAGGGATGCCCAGTTAAGGTTGCCCTGAAGTTGCACATCTGTGACTTGGTGGGCACTCTTGGAGGTGAGCTGAGGGTGGCTCAGGGCTCTTTGCTCTGATCCACTGGATGCATCGGGGACTGCAAAGCAGAACACTGAGGCGAATGCCATGCTCATTCTGTTGCTGGGTACTTGCCCTACAAAGTTTCTATACCATTTGCATTCTTTTTTCCCCTACAGTCTTTCTCTTCTTCCTGTCTAGTCTTCTAGGACAAAGAGCAGTGACTGGTTCAGATCAGACCTGTTCTTAATTCAACTTGATGGCATGGCTGTCATTGCTAGCAGCTCTCCTGTCCTGGGCACCGTGCTGGTTGGGGTGGGATGTGGGGACTGATTCAAGATTAAGAAGATGTGGGTCCCTTTTC
This sequence comes from Bos taurus, assembly GCF_002263795.3. NCBI lineage: Eukaryota > Metazoa > Chordata > Mammalia > Artiodactyla > Bovidae > Bos > Bos taurus. The sequence continues at coordinate 37,703,154 of NC_037338.1, read as the reverse complement.
TCTAGGTTCCCTGAGTCTAGCCTTTCCTCTCTCCAAAGCTTGCCAGTTACAAACATCAGATTAATTTTAAAATACCACAACACGTCCCTACTCAAAAACATGCACTGAGTTTCACTACCTATGGGATAAAGTCCAAAGTTGGCACAATGAAGCCCTGCTCTCACAATCTCCCATGACCTTTCGTCAAGCTGATACATCCATTTAGCCCATGTATCAGGAGCTTTCCTATTTATATGACTCTCTCTTTTTTTTTAAGTCTCTCACCTGGAAAGTTCTTTTCCTCCTTAGCAGCTCCCCACCCCAAGTGTCTCCCCTCACCATGTGCTTCCCAGAAACCTTGTGTGTAATATGTGATCCCCAGTCCCATAGGCAACTGTCTCAAGTTCGGCCAATCAGATAGTTTCCCCCAGGAATTTAGAGCTGGGGATGCTGGTAGGCTCGGCTGCCTAATTAACTGAGGAGCTGTAAATGCCCGCATCGGACAGCACCACAGTCTACTACAGTGGCTCAAGAAGTCTGCAGGAGAAGAGAAGGACGCATCAGGCACACATGAGGCCCTGCTGGGCAGAAAGAGGCACCGTCTTGGCTGATGACAGCCTTTCCGTTTCCGAATCCCATCTTTCCTGAAGTTCAGCTGCATTTCCTGACCTGTGCTATTTCCATGATAATCACCCCTCCCCCCCAATATATTTTCCTCTTCTAATAAAAAAAAATTAACTTAGATTTTTCTGGCCTCAAGGAGTTCCGAGTGTAGTAGGGGACAGATGAGTGTGAAGTAATGGCAGTAGAGTGTGGGACAGGGCTGCAGAGGAGGGGGTGTGGGGCGGGTAGAGGGCAGGAGGGTTTAGGGTGGGGAGCACCAGAGAAGGCTGCACAGAGAAGGGCGGGGAAGGACGGAGTGTGGGGAGGGAAGAGGAGGAGGCTTCTGAGCCCAGGGACCTGAAAGTCCCAGGCAGCTTCAGAGAACACCGATGGCTTCGGGGTTAGAGACCTGAGTTGCTGTGGAGAATCTCAGGTGACGAGCTAGGACAGGGGCTCCTGGGTAAGGTTTTGAAACCATGATCGTGGGTCCCATCGGGAGAGTGGGGCTCTCCTGGGTCTCAAAGCCGGGGTGGAGAGAGAAGAGTTGTATTGTCAAGAGCTGACTCTGTGGACAGCAGGGCATGTGTCAGAGAGGAAAGGGACAGGTCTGGAGGCAGAGAGAACAGTTAGGAGGGCTCTCTCAGAAATCAGCAGGTACCCCAGAGCTCGCATCCTCAAGTCCTGACAACGGAGTTCAAACCCCTCTCCACTCACTGGCTTAGTGATCCGGGGCTGGGACCTAACACATCACTAGACTTCTCTGAGCTACAGCACCCTCTTCTGTAAGATGGAACAATAATGGTACCTGCCCTGTAGACTCGAGGAACGTATGAAATACTCAGTGGGAAGTATCAATATATAGCAAAGTACCCAGCACCCGACAAGTGCTCAAGTAATGTTAGAGACGGTGAGTAAGCTCCCCTGGGTGGCACTAGGTACAAGGAAAAGGGACCAGGTCTGAAGGACGCAGGATATTTTGGGGTTAGTAACCAAAGGGCTTGGTCGTGGGCTGAAGGAACAGGACCCAGGAGATGTGACTCTGGTCGTTGCTGGGGAACACAGTGCTGTGTGGAAGGGACAGGAGAAGCGAGAGCCAGCCAGTCCAGTTGGGGTAAACTGAAGGCGTCCATGGGACTTGCAGATGGTGACGTCCACCGGGCAGATCGTAGAACACTGATGGCAGATGGAAGAACAAAATAGTGTAACCTCCTCACCTCAACCAGTTTCTTTTTTTTTGTGATGTTGTTCTTCTGGAGCTTCTCGGGCTGGGGAGCCGCTCTGCTAACGGGTGGTCTGGAACAGAGTGGCCAAAAGAAGCAAAGTGTTGAATTAAAGGCAGCAAGGTTGCCTGTCCAGTGTGGCCAGCTAAGACCAGCGCCAGGCTCCCTTTGTCCTCCCCTACTCGGAGGACCCCACACCCATGGGTTTGTCCTGTCCAGGCCCCTCCCTAGCTCCTCTTCCACCTCCAGGAAAAGCAGCTTCTGATACTTGGGGCCCTGGATTCACAGGCACGGAATTGGGCTTCCCTACACGTAAGGCATAGAAGTCAGAGTCAGCCCCCCTCTCCTGGGAGCCAGGAAGAACGCATGAGCCATAGCAGTTGGTTTTAAAACTAAAGAGGGATCTAAGCCTGAGAAGGAAGGGGCTGCACTTCCTGAATCCACAGGGCATTTTCAGATGGGGATGCACTATTCAGAATTAGGTGCTCAGAGATCCTGGCGTGGTGTGAAGTAGGACTTACAAGCCAGGCTAGAGAACTGGCTCTGAAGGTCAAGTGCCCAGGTCATTCTTGCCACACAAAGGGCAGATAGGAAGCAAAGGGATGAAGGCCTCGGCACCTAGCCCTCAGGGCAAGCTCATGGTCTGCATTCAACTGCTACCACCACACCAAAGCTTGTTTTCCCCTGCTCAGCTCTGCAGATTTGGGCCTCCAATTTTAATTAAGAAATTTCTCTAACGGGGAAGCCTTCAAGGACACCTATAAGAGGAGGGCAATTTTGGGGTACCATGAGCTTCCCTCAAATGGGACTTCTCTGCATTTAGAGACCCTGGGAGGGGCAGGGGAGGGGCCCAGCTCTTGCCACATGTTCCAATTCATTAGCTCTGGCTTTTGGGGCTACATAAAGAGAAAGGATTACCTGGATCCCCTTGTAAGCAGCAAACAAAGCCAAGTGAGAAACTTAGTACAGTTTAGGGCTGCACTAGCAACCACCTCATTCATGCACAAGCATCGTCCAAGTGAACAGACATTCCTGTGTGGCACACACCATGCTTCCCGAACATGCCAGCAAAGAACTAAAACAGAAATGAAAGAGTGCACCGCTCTACCAAATTCAGAAAGCTCATACCCTGGCGTCTCTGGGCAAACTCTGCACTAAAGCGCCTACAGGATAGGGAGAAAAAAGGAGGCCTTGTCACTGCTTCCGCGCACTTTCTGGGCTGTGCCAATGCGCCAGGGGGCCTCTGCTTAGTTTAGAGTGCGCTGGAGAGGGACTTGTGGTCAGAAAAACAATCACATCCTCCTGGATGTGGGTGGGAGTCAGGCACAATGGCCACTTTGTTTCCGAATCAAGTTCAACTCATAATTTAGCCTAATAGTTCGCAACGTTTCTCGGGAGGGCAGCGTGCCTGCTGGAACGGCTTGCATTTTTGTGCTCGGGAGAAACAAGGTAGCTTTATTTTCTCAGAAGCTCTTCAATCAAAACATGTTATGTAATCATAAGTGATAATTGGACCAAATGGCATCACCGTCAGCACCAAAGAATAGGGAGAGAGCACATCTCTGCAAACGACACCCCCGGCTGACATCACCGCTGCCAAATTGGGCAAGAGCGGGAGGCTGGGGGCAGGCGGTTCTCACAATTAGACTGCATGCCTGGTAATGATCGCTTCCCGGGACATCTGCTCTTTCTTCTGTTTTAGTGGAACTTTTAAATGACATCCGTGGGTTTCTTCTTCCACCTAAGGGTGTCTGCGTGTACGATAAAAGCAAGCCAAGGTCTGAGATGGGAGCAAAGGGCCACGGGAACTAGAGCACGGTTCATACGGCAGAATCTGAGATTACACGCAGGGCTCGTTTTCAGGGCATACACGGGCTGTATAATATGTCGCATATTATACAGTGTATACAGAGTATGCATACAAGCACAAACACTGTGTACTTATATATACAGTGGATTGTATATATATACACGTGGAGGCAATCTGATGCTTTTTTCACCTTGATTTTCAGTAAAAAACTGAAAAGAAAAGCAATCTCAGAATGTTTTCTTTCTTATTTCACAAGCATGTTTACAGCTGTATTGCTTCAAAACTGAAGATGAGGGGGCAAAGGGCAGAAACCTGCATTGTGGCAAATTCAGCAGAGTGTTAAGTATAGACCCTCCACGGCTGTGAATTCTGCATGAACGCTTAGTTCTAGATGCTCATCCAACACCTGGGCTTTTGCAGAGTGCTGCGCATACTTACTTGACAATTCCCTGCCTCCAAAGGAAAGCAAGTTAAAACACAACACAAGCATTAAAGGCTTCTTTCCAGGCATCTATAAACAGGCTTCGTAACATCAGACGTGAGAGGGACTGCCAACAATTTCAACCACAGCCAAACCCTGGAGGTTTAGTATTTTTGAGTGGATCTAAATCCTTCCAGATTCAGATTCCTTTGGAAATGTGACTCTGAAAAGCTTTGCTGAGGTGGGAAAGAGCAGAGCGTGTGAGAACATTCACTCACTTTTCAGTCCAATAAACTCTTTATAGTTGGTTGTTCGCAGCTGGCACACAGGATGGAGAGCGAGGAAGGCCGTGAGCATGGCTGGGAATCTGCAGGGAGGTGTAGGGCTGGGAAGGCGATGGGGTGGGGTCGAAGGTGGGAGGAGCAGAGACAAGAAGGGGTCTCACAGGGCAAGTGGGGCTGTGAAGAGTCTCTGGGAAACAAAGCAGAAAGTTTCCATTGGGAAAAAATTTAAGGAGGGAACCTGGCCAAGAGAGCAAGCAAACTGGATAATCAGGAGAGAGGAGGAAGATCAGGCCTGCGCTTGGAGAGGGTACAAGGAAAAGAGGGTGGAGGTGGGAACCTCAATGAGGAGCCTGCAAGCTCAGGCTTGTGATTCGGTGTTAAGTAATGAGGCAGCCCCCTTCCTGCCCAGTGCTAGGGGGGCGGCTGCTGGAGACCCACCCCACACCCATGAGTCGCCACTCCAGGCCCTGTGTTCCCTGTAGGCACAGAAGGACTATGATAGCTCAGTCCTACCTGTAATCCCAGAGCCCAGAAGCTCAGCTGTGGAAGAGAAAGCTTAGACTCACTTGAAGATGTGTAGAGTGTTACCATGACACGGGCTGTCACCCTACGACAGGCCCCAAGGGTGGCCTGTGCTCAGGCATTTACCTCCCTGCCCACTGCCCCGCACTGGGGTGCTGGGCTGGCAGAGCGAGGGGTAGAACAGAGCACGTGATGACCTGAGATGTACGGGTGAGCGTTCAATGCCAAGGCTCTTAGGGCAGCTTCTGAAATGACTGAGGAGGTTATGGAAGTCAGTCACAACCCAAGAGGAGTGCAATGTGAGAGCCGACTTGGGGGAAGGCTCAGAGAACCGGTAAGAAACAGTCATTCCAAGCAGCTTCTATAAAGAGAGGTGTGGGTGTGGAGAAACTCAGCTACGTTTAGCCAAGAAATGCACATTTGGAAATGTTTTTAGCGCTGTTAGTCCAACGATGTTCAAAGTGTCCTTGGAGGAAGTGTGGCTTTCTTCAGATTCCAAGATGTGTTATTAAAATGCTCTTAAGAGTTTTCAAAACATCTTGGGAAACCCAGTGACCCTGGATCCTGGTTTCAGCTGGAAACGGGATGATTTGAGCACTGGTTTAGGACTGTCCTCTAGCAAGATCTGTCTCCCCTATGAATGGGCTTCAGGGATTCAGTGACACCCCTGGCATTCATGTCAAATTGTGTGTGCATGTGTACATTTTTCTAGGGAAAAGAGGTATGCTTTAATCATATTTTCAAAGATGTCTGTAGTATGAGAGAGACAGGTTAAGACTGAGAGAGGGATTAATTAAGAGCCACTGCTCTAGGATAGGTCCAGGTTTAGGAAAAGTCTCCAAAGCCATGAGAACTATTTTCCAAACAAAAGGAACTGGATTCTGTCAAATGTAGATCTTTCCATAAGACCAAATGGAAAAAACTCAAATGACCTTTTTGGCCAATCCAATATTTATTTGTCTTCCAGAACAGTCTGTAGAGCTGCTCAGTGAAGAAGTGGAGTTGAAAGAAGGGGATCAGGCAGAACTATGGGGAACCCTGAGAGGAGCCTTCCATCTTGAAAATGCTCTTAACTGAGGCCTACAACACAGTCCCTTTTACCAAAATAGAGGTACAGTTCCAGACTCAGCTGTTTTAGGTGAGTCGTCTACTATATGGGTGAAAAGTTGAGGGCATAAAGAAATGGAGCAGAGGGAAGCACAAGTAAAGGTGAACAGACTATCACAGAGGCCAGAGCAACAACTCAAGAGAGGGATGGTGAAGGCGCAGACTAAAGCAGTGGTTGTAGAGAAGGAAACAAATGAATAGTTAAAGAAATACAGATGACTCAGACTTCAAGGACATTGCAATTGACGAGCTCTAGGGGATGAAGGAGGGAGGGCAATTCGGGTTGCACAACAGTTTTCTGCTTTGGCGTCTACGTGGATGGTGGCACCACTGCCTGAGACAGGAGAAGATTTTTGAGGGAAGATGGGGAGTTCCGTTTTGGCTTGTCAAACTCTGGACGTCTGTGGGTTGGCTATTCTAGCTGGAGGTTCAACTGAGAGGTGGGACTCAGACATACAACACTAGGAATCATAGCCAATAGGTGGGATATATGAATCAGGGAGAGGGTGTAAGGTGAAAAAAGAGAATGGCCAAAGGTGAAATCCTAAGCACCAATAGCATATGAGGGGCTGGAAGAGGAAGCAGACATGGGGCCCTGAGAAGGAACGGTTGGAGTGGCAGGAGGACGGCCAGAAGAGATCGTTTCCAAAGGGTAAGTGGAAGAAGAATATCTAAACCTGCACTGTCCAGCATGGTCACCACTGGCCACGCACGGCTGCTGAGTACTTGAACTGTGCCTTGTCCACAGTGCAATGTACTGTAACTGCAAATTACAGACCAGGTTTTGAAGGCTTAGTAAAAATAATAGTTAAAATAGATATAAAATAATGAATTATTTCTATATTGATGACATGTTAAAATGGTATATTTTTTGTATTGGGTTAAAAATACATTATTAAAATTAAATTTCACCATTTCTTTTACTTTTTGTAACTTGGCTGCTAGAAAAATCACCTCTGTAGCTTATACTATATTTCTATTGAACAATGCTACTACAGAAGAAACAAGTTTGTCCTTTAAACAAGACGAAGAGAGTAGATTGGAATTGGGAACTAGAGTGACCATGTCAGCAGGGACAGAAGACAGACGGGATGGCCAGATGAGGCATGGATGAGAAGGGGGAAGGGAGGGAAGGTGAGGGGGTGGGATACGTGTGTAAACTCCGTCAAAGGATTGTTTTTCTCATGAGCAGAGTTGAGTGGAATGGGAAAGATTGGAATGTGTTTCTTGGCTGAGGACATGGATCCAGTTTTGGGCAGGTGGCATAGGAGACAGAGAGAAGATGAGAAATGATGAGGGAGCTTGGATAGTAGGAAGGTCAGGGCCCAAGCACCACCATGAATAGGAGGGACTCACTTCCTCTGAGACGAAGGAAGGAAGTGAATGGTTTTGTAGGGTGGAGCATGGGAAGGACTCTGGTGAGGGCACCCAGCACCAATGTGATCTTCTAGTCAGAGGAGTGGAGGGCTAGGAGAAATACAGGGATGAAGAGCCCAGAGGACTGGAGGGGTGGCATTTAAGCAGGCAAGAGGGAAGCTGAGAGGGAGCTGAGAGAAAAATGGAGGTGTTTAGGTATTGGGTGTCTTGATGAGGATGAAGGTCAGGTGTTCTGGGAATGAGAAATCTAGAGGAGAGAAGGTTAAGTCAGCGAGAGGAGCTATGGGTGATGACATAAGCCGCAGCGTGGCAGGAGCTGGGGTCAGCCAGCTGACCACCAGCCGAACAGAGACAGGAAACTGATAAATGACAGGAACTGGGAGGGGGAAAGATGGCCCGGCATGATGTGAGCTTCAAAGGAATCGATGGGGCTGTTTAGAGCACACGGCTGTTTAGAGCACAACAGTGGCACTCTAGCACACCAATATGCTTTCCACACACCCACAAGAAGCCCAATCCTCCACGTCATACACCCATGGACATCATGTCAAGGGGCACAGATTGTGCATCCTAACAACTGCTTCTGCAAAGACATCAGTTATCACATCTTGACCACACAACAGTAAAAAGTGGGAGGGTAAATGATCCTAGTGGCATGCATTCCCTCTAAATGGAGATCCGAGAGACATTTAAACACTTGACTAAAAGAGTAAGACCCAACTTTGCCACTATCTTCTGAAAGAGACTCCCTCTGGGTAGAAAAGTGCTTACCCATTTGCGATGTGTTCTTTAGCTCCATATGGAGTGGGTTTGAGTCAACAGATCCCACTGTAGGAGTATGACTTCCTAGGTGTGTTAATCTATTAAAAAATCATTTTACAGCACTTCATAGCATTCTATAACACCTCTGCATTTTTACACCCTGGCCCATTCTTTGTGATAAAAAGTGAGCAAGCTATTTTCTAATGAATGGGAGGCTCAATTCCTAAAATTATCCATTACATAGTCATTACTTTGCTTCAAACAACACAGAAAGTCAAGAGATCTGAAAAGGGAAAACCATTTATGAAGGTAGCATTTAATTCCCTTAAGAATCACTAACAAACTTTCAGAAGAGTTATATGACTAAGAAACGGGGCTTTGGAGTGATTAATAGACTCTACCTCCAGTTCTCTCCACCTTGTTAGAGAATAGGAAACTCGCCACCTTCCACCTGCTCAGGGCAGCTCTGCATGTAGGACTCTCACAGGATTAAGGGGTGCAGGGAAGAAGAAGAATTTAGCTTGGAGAGAAATGCTCTGGAGTAGCATGGACTTTCCACCCTACACAGACACAAACACCCTCCCAGCGTGAGGTCTGAGCTTAGCTCACAGGCAACCTGTTTGCAACTGCAGGGCTCTGTACCAAAGTTTATGCTCTTCATGGTCCCTCCACCATGGGATCAAGTGCTTTTGACAGATCTCAGTGATGTTAAGCTCAGCAGCACCTGCCAGCACGACTGTCAGTTCTTAGCAACTATTCGATACAAGCTCACAAAGCAGCTATTGGTCAGTGATGACAAAGGGCTTCTGTCAGGCCAGGGGAGCTGAGGAAAGCGCCAGGAGAGCTGGGCTGTTTATTCGTTAATATCACCATGGATGGGAGCATTGTCTCCTTCATCATGTTCAGCAGGGAAAGCGAAGTCGCTCAGTCGTGTCCGACCCTCAGCGACCCCATGGACTGCAGCCTTCCAGGCTCCTCCATCCATGGGATTTTCCAGGCAAGAGTACTGGAGTGGGGTGCCATTGCCTTCTCCGACCCATTAGTAGTCACTCTCAGTTACTCCCTTTTACCAGCACCTGCAGTCTCTTGCTGTTTTTTGTTGTTGTTTTTTTTTAAGTGAAGTGGGACAACTTTCCTGGGCATGGTATTTTCAGTAGCATGTGGCTTTATATTTTTTGTTAGAATTTTTAGCAGTGAATTCAAACCATGGTCTTTATAAGTATTCTGAGATTATAAAACACCCTCTTTAATATACAAACTATTTTTGTCCCCCAAATGTTTTCTTTATATATAAGACAATAGATTTTTCTATTTCCACTGGAGCATAAAACATTACCATTTTTTTTCTCAATTAAATTCTGTTCTTGTACAAGAAGTGAGAAAAATTGATACTTAAATATTTAAAAAGATGAACGACCAGAGTCCTTATAAACCGTGGGCCATCACACTCTCCTTCTCACTCCTTAAAGAGCTTCAGAGCTGAGAGAGCCGAGGCCTGAAAGGCCAAGCTGCTTGTTTACAGATGAGGAAATGGATCTAATGTGGGTTGGTGACAGGTTCAAGACCAGAAGGCTAGTTTACAGCAAAGGTAGGAAGGTAACCCCCTTTTACTAGTTTTCTATTGGGTTGACCAAAAAGTTTGTTTGGGGTTTCCTGTAAAATGGAGAAAAATCTGAACGAACTTTGTGGCCAACCCAATAGTACTGAATATTGGAAGTAAATGTCATCTACCACATGAATCTATTTATGTCAGTGAATTTCTTTTACAGCTTTAATCTGATCATAAAAATACTTTCTAAAGATAAGGCAGGCATACTTAACCAGGGGGCCCAAATCACTCATTGAAACAGCAAAAAAGAGCTGAGGTTCTGGAGGGACCCGAGAACGCAGTTCAGATTCCACACACTGTAACTCTCCACGCAAGTGTCTGTAGGATGTACCACTTCACGTAAGAAGCAAATAAGTCATGTACATTCATTACTCTGGGAATGAAGGCTTCGTGGGCCGAGGATGTTTTGGAGTTAACCATTGCAGCAAGCCTCAAGAAAGCTTGAAATGTGGATTAACTGATTCAATAAAGCAATTTTTTTTTTAATTGGGGCAGTTTCTCCCAGTGGACTTCTGTCCCCAAATATAGCACAAAAGGTAAGAAGAAAAACTGGGATTACCTATAGATGGGGATTTGCTTCAAATCAGGGAAATCTAAACCTTTCCAAGACTTTGCTACTTGTGAGCATATTCTTTATTTCACTATAAATCTGCTAAGAAGCTTTGTCTGTAAAATAGGTGTGGTGGCTATAATAATATAGACTTTTCTTTCAGTTCTTTTTGCCTTGGGTTATTTAAATAGATTTAAACCAAATAAAATTTAATCCCTAATGAACAAGGGGCATGAAGATAGGAAATCATTTGACCAAGAGCAGTTCCATGGCCAGATGGGGCATCATCCAGTTCTACATGGGTCACACCTTCCCCACAATAGTAAGACCACCCTTCAGTGCTAGCAAAATGAAGGTAAAAGTGGTTTGCTGACAAAGAACAGATTTGTAAGCCATTTGAGAACAGATTAATTTACTTAAATAAGCAGAGGAGCAGGTTAAATAAATGTGCCCATTTGTCTACTCCTTGAGGAAATATTTGCTCACTATGTACCACGTGCAAGGCACGGAGTGAGGCACATGTGGCCACCGTGACAGACACGGGGCTGACCCCTGAGAAACTGAGAGTCAGACAGACAACACTTACAAGACAGTGGAACTTTTAACAATCTTGACACCATGGACTCATATATTAAGGAACTATGCATCAAAGGCAGCTATTAATTTGGGAAGCAAAAAAACACAAAAACAAAACAAACCAACCCCCCTTAACATTTCTTTATATAGCCATGATGTACACTTCTCTTCATAGGATTTTCTTCTTCAGTTCATAAATCTGTTCAAATTGATTCAGAAATGATGTTAAGACAGTAGAAGTAGATAAGCTTTAGGGCCTTTCTCATTCAGCTGTGAGCACAGTTTAAGAAAAAGTTTGGAGAACGCTAGTGCCAGAGTGGAATTTTGAGGTCATTTGGTGCTAAGACTTGTCAGTTCCAAGAGGAGGGGACCACCATTCAGAGAAGGCTCAGAATCTGCTTCTAATCTTGGTTTATAAAAGCTTCTTGGTTTCCTAAGGAACATATGGCCTAGATTGGGAGTGAATATGCACCAGAGGGACTAAAAGATTAATGTAAGAGTATTCGCAGATTCCTCCTTTATAATCCCCTGCTAAGAATAGCTCTGGCACTGCCACCTCAGTGTTTCCTCATGCTGAGTAGCTGAGACGGATGGGCGGCGAGGTTGCCCGGTGGGGGAAGGCAGTCTGTGGAGTGGAAAATACTCTTTTCCCTGCCCTTCACTCTGGGTGATCGGGACATGGATTCCACCCAGCATACAATGCCCTCCCCCTGACCCAGTACTGTCTAGGGGTGCTCACACCATCCTCTCCAGAGTGAGGTTCTAGAGGGAGGGGGAGGACAAAGACCACCCTTCAGGATCCTGATCTGTCTGTAGGTCCACAAGTGGGGGTTACTGAAAGCTAATGAGATGCTGGCAGCCAAATGTGGGTGAATATTGCAATGGGCCAGTGGTGCCCAGGGATGAGTCCCTCCCTGTCCATGGGAACTGTTGGAGGTGCTACTCATTCAACCACATGAAGGGAAGCTTGTAGCATACGTGCCTGAGCACGGAAATTGCCTGACCCTCTAGATCCCTCCTAAACACTCACTGTCACACTCTCCCTGCCAAAGGGGACAACGATCCTCAATGCCACAGAGATGGAGCTTAGGAGTAAGGGTCTCTCCACCTAACGCTGGTGTTCGCAATTGCCTAAAGGCATAACCCTTTAACCTGAGGGCTGGAAGGGACCAGGGGTACCAACTGCTTAGAGACAGATTATGAATATAAAGACAAGATGCTGACAAAATCACAGACTGATATTTAATCCATGGGTGTCAGTGACTGGAAATCAACCTAAATCTTGTTTAGAAGTTTATCCATTCATTCAACAAGTATTTATGGAGTGCTGGTACTGTTATCAATTTGGATATCAAGCAGTATATCAGAAATTTGGCTTTCACAGAGTTGACATCCTAGTTGGATGAGGGGATTTAGGAGAATCGAATTTGGCAAATAACAAAGGCTTGTGATTGTTCAACTCTTAGGGCAATCCTCAGACCTCCAACAAACATGAGTAGGATGAAAAAGCAGTGGCATTAATCCCACTTCTGACACCAATCCCAGTTCTGATTGTCTGAAGCTTGCCAGAAAACAGTCAGCCGCTTTCCTGGATTATTTACTGTGGTTTTAGATGTAAGAGAAAAATCCAAGGGCAGCTAAATGTTGTACTGACTCTCACCAAGCCAACTCTTTTTGTAAAAGTTAGAGAGATTCCAGAACCAAAAAACAAGGAAAATGGAAACATGTGGAAGGTTTCAAATGTTGGAGAGGTAATGGTAGTGATAATAAAGTTGATATCAAACTCTGCCATCAACTAACTTTTGCTTTAAAAAATAGCTAAGATAGAGACTGATTTCAAAGTAAAAAATTTTAACTGTGAGGATTTCTACTTTAAAATATGGTTACCCTCCCACTGAAGAAAAAGTCCAGAATTAGATGCCTTCACTGGGTGAATTCTACCAAACACTTAAAGAAGAATTAACACCAATCCTTCTCGGACTCCTCCAAAAAACTGAAGAGGAAAGAATACTCCCAAACTCATTTTATGAGACCAGCATTAACCTGATACCAAAAACAGAAAAGGACATTACCAGAAAAGTAAAGGCCAAAATCTCTGATGAATACAGGTGTAAACATTCTCAATAAAATACTAGCAAACTGAATTCAGCAGCACATTGCTAGAATCATTCACCATGAATAATGGGATTTATCCTGGGGATGCAAGGATGGTTCAACATATGCAAGTCAAGCAATGTGATACATCATGTTAATATAATGAAAGGAAAGAAATAAATGATCATCTCAATAGGCATGGAAAAAGCATTTTACAAAATTCAACATCCACACATAATAAAAACTTTTAACAAATTAGGAATAGAAGGAACATATCTCAACAAAATAAAGCCCACATAAGACAGGCCCATAGTGAATATTATACTTAATGATGAAAGGTTAAACCTTTTCCTCTAAGATCAGGAATAAGACATGGGTGCCACTTGCACCATTCCTATTCAACACAGCTGGAAGTCTTAGCTAGAGTAATCAGGTAAGAAAAAGAAATATAAGTATCAGAACTGAATAAATTATCTCTATTTTTAGATAACATGATTTTATATATAGAAAATCCTAAAGATAATCATAAACCTGTTAAATCTAATCAATGATTTCAGTAAAGTTACATGATACAAATTACCAGAGAAAAATCAGTAGTGTTTCTATACACTAACGACAAACTTTCAGAGAAAGAAAGAAATCAAGCACATTTACAAGAGCATCAAAAACAAAATACTTAGGAATAAATTTAACTATGCAGGTGAAAATCTCTACTCTGAAAACTATGAGAGACTGATAAAAGCAATTAAAGAAGAAGCAAATCAGTGGAAGGTGCGTCATGTTCATGCATCAGAAGAATGTTGTTAAATTGCCACTACTACAAAAGTCATCTACAGATTTAATGCATCCCTATCAAGATTCCAGTGGCATTTCTTTTTACAAGAGGTAGAAGATACACTCCTAAAATTTGCACAAAGCCACAAAAGACCCAGATTAGTGAAAGAAATCCTGAGAAAGAAGAGTAAAGTAGGAGGCATCACACTTCCTGACTTCAAAATATACTATAAATCTATAGTCATCAGAAAAAATATAGTAGCAACATAAAAGCAGACAAATAGACCAATGGAACAGAATCAAGAGACCAGATACAAACCTAACCATATACAATAAGCTAATATTTGACAAGGGAGCCAAGAGTACTTAATGGAGAAAAGACAGTTTCTTCAATAAACGGTTCTGGGATAACTGGACATTCACATGTAAAAGAATGAAACCAGACCCATAGCTTACACCACTCACAAAAATTAACTCAAAATGGATTAAAGACATTTAAAAGTAAGACCTGAAACCATGAAACTCTTAGAAGAAAACACAGGAACAAAACTCTTTGATACAAGTCTTGGTAATGAGTTTTTGGATATGACATCTAAAGAACAAGCAACAAAATAAAAAATAAACAAGCAGAACTACAGTAAACTAAAAAGCTTCTGCACAATAGAAGAAATCATCAACAAAGTGAAGAGACAGTCTATGGAATGGGAAAAATATTTGCAAACCATATATTGATAAGGAGTTAATATCCAAAATATATTATAAAACTCATACAACTCAAAAGCAAAAAACCCCAAATAATCTAATCTAAAAATGGGCACAGGACCTGAATAGACATTTCTCCAAAGAAGATCCATGGAAGGACAATAAGTACATGAAAAGATGCTCAACATCACTAGTTGTTAGAGAAATACAAACTAAAACCACAATGAGGTACCACCTCATGACCATTAGAATGTCCATCACCAAAAAGATAAATGCTGGCACGGATGTGAAGAAATCGGAGTCCTTGTGCACTGGGAATGAAAACTGGCATAGCCACTATGGAAAAAAGTATGGAGAAGACTCAAAAAATTAAAAATAGGAATTACCAAATGAACTGGCAATTACACTTCTGGAATATTTAAAGGAAATGAAAAATACTAAACTGAAAATATAACTGTACCCCTATATTCACAAGCATTATTTACAGTAGCCAAGGCATGGAAACAACCTAAGTGCCCATCAATGAAGGAAACGGACAAAGAAGTTATAATACATACACACACACAGTTTCTAGTTATCCATAATTTATAAGTAAACTACATCAAACTGGTGCCAAGACAATTTAAGTGTTAAAAACTAACTTTTCTAATTCAGATTTTTTTTTTTTTTTTAAGAAAAATGACCTTGCCAGTCTGAGATAAACAGGACATGCTAGCAGGAAGCCCAAGGCCTTTCTGATAGAAGAAAAAATATGCTTTAGTATGGTATTTTGATTTGTAATTTGTGACTATAAGTTATACAGCTTCTGAGGTGAGGAAACAAGACTGGAGGGTTTGAGTCTCTCCTTCTTTTAGTAAAAGGTGGAAAATGCTATAATAGGCAAGATGATGCTATAAAGATGGTGCAGAAACAGAAAGGGTTAAGTCCCACATTCTTTCATTCGTCCCTGGACAGAGCCCCAGAAGCTGCAAGCCTCAGTGCTCGTTAATAAAGGACCCTGAAAAAATACAGACTGCTGATTCAGGTGCATTGAGAAAACAATCCCTAAGCTAACTATTACATCCACTTAGAAAAATAAAAGTTAGTAAATACTTTAATGCCAACTTCCATAAAAATAATTCAATTTGTATTTATTTTTTCTTTCATCATAAATTTGGGGTTTTGTGTGAATGCAGGTTCCAACTGAATATATTAAATAAGAACCTCCATTATTACTATTCCCCATGCAGATGGTTAATTTAAGCAGTGAAGTGAGGAAAAGGTGGGGACATGGCCCCACTGAGTACCACTGGGAAGACTAATGTGTGGTCGGCATATTTGGATTTTAATAAAAGACGGTACCCCACACATCTGGAGATACTGTTAGAGCCTATCTAGAAAGTAACAAAATGCCTTTTGTGATTCACCTCTGTGGTGATCACCCAGTTACCATGGGATGCAAAACAGGTTGCATGATAATTTTGATCTGTACTAAAGACTGGATATTGATACCAAACAATTCTATAGTTTTAAGTTTCTAATTTCTTGATTTTGTCTTAATGTGAAAATAAAAATCTCTGGAGATGGGCCAACGATGTTGAAATGTTATTGATTTTAAAAAGCTGTAATTCTCATCTCTAATGAGTCGATTCTTGTGGTACCCCTAGACAGTGATGTAAAAACTATGGCTCATCAAAACTGTTCCACTTAAATTAGGTAAAGTTTTAAGTGTCTCTAATAATTCTTGATATTGATTTGGATGTATTTATTGTATTTACTGACTTCTTTGTTATAATATTAGGCAATAAATACCTGTACATATCCAGAAGCATTTATAAAGGGCAGTAATTGCTGTTCAATATTAAAGTGGCCTGAATTTCTCTTTAGTGATAATGATACTAGTTTCCATAAGAAAAATATTCAAGGAGAATGGGCGGGTATTTTCCGTGCGTCCTTCCGTATCTCCCATCTACCCTTCTGTTTTGCTCTCTGCCCTCCATGGCTGCCTGCCATAGATTGCATCAAGGCACGGCCTTGCCCTTCAGGCACAGACTGCATTCAGCTAAAGAGAGGCAGCAGGAGGCCAACAGGCGAGGAGAGAACGCAGCTGAGGCATCCATTCCCTCAACACCTGCTTTCTGGGACTCAGATTAATTACCTTCAACCCTCCCCTCAGGTCTCCTGGAAGGTGGCCTGCTCCTATAGCCACTTTCTCCATACCTGGCAACAGCTTCCTGCCCTTGCCCTTCCAGTCGTTATTACTGCCGAGGTGCCACACCACCTTCTTAAATGCTGCCCACATCGTTGTCCTTTCACTAAGCTCTCCCCGAATGACTTCCTTTTCAGAGTCTCTCTCTCTCTTGCTGAGGCCACAGATGACACAGGGAGTTCAGACCAAGTGTGAAAGATTTAGGTTATTTTTGTCACTGCCTACCAATCTTATGAAATTCTATCTAAGATACCAGAAGTCCTATATTTTTATGGTCTTTGAAGCCAACTTCAGGGAGCTTGAGCCAAGAATCAAAACCAGAAAAGAAAGATTTCTGATGTTTTAGACAAGACTATCCAACATATAACACATCAAAGACGGGGAAAAAAAAAACTTCTATTAAAAGAAAGCAGAAAAAGACTTACATTTAAAATATCAATATAACTTCATGACTTTAAAAAGAGTCAGTTTTTTTCATTTTAGGTCTACAATAATTTAAGCAATATCCAGTCATTTGGGGGAACAAATTGATGTGCCTTCAATAGAGACCAGAGTCCCCGCTTGGGACAGGAAAACCAAAGATGAGTACGCATTCTGAGTGCTACATGAGACTTCTAGACTTCCCTCAGCCATGTGCCACATGTGACTGCTGAGTGGAAGGCTGACCCAACAGCTTACCAAGACTGGGGGCTGGCTAGACAGGTGTGGCGGGGCCAAGGAGGCCACGCACCTAGTGCACCAGAGCAAAGCTGAAGTAAGGGGCCAGGATGCTCGGGGAACACCTGGAAGGGACTATGTATCAATAAGGGTAGCCTAGTATTTCTTTTGAAAGCATTTATCATTTCTCTCAGCTTTCCCACCCCTCAAAAGGCTGAATCTGAAGATCATATGGCTTTTGAAAAATAGGAACTCATAAGGTTATAGAATTATACCGAAACACATAATCCAAAGCATCCCAGCTACTTAATCTATGACTATCATAAATTTTAGGAATTAGGAATTCAGTTGCTTAAAAACTGATGGATGCATAATGTGCAGCTGCCTTCAAGGCATTGTTCTCAACATGACAGATGCTGCACTCATCTCACAGGTTCTAAGGTGGAAAGGGATGTAAACTGAATGTAGAACTGCCTGAAACACTGATAGGAGGCAAAAGAAGTCCCTTGCCCTGAGTGGGTGTTCTGAGCCTAGGTCTCTTGTGATCCTTGAGTATTTATCTCCCGTTAGTCTTACTGGTGCACGTTTTGGCACAGGTGTTAGAACAGGCACAGGAGGGTATTTGCAGGTACACACAGGAGGGAATGGTGAAGGGAAGGTCAAGGCCACTCCTGCCTCTTGAGTCAGCAGGGCTTGAAGTAGTCAAAGGGAGTGGTGTCAGGGCTGACAGTCCTGAATATCCCCAGGGAGAACCTGGGTGCCGCCTGGTCCCCTGGGCCCGACATCCGAGGCCCAGAGCATTTGCCTCTCTCTCATGCCAGGTGCTGGAGTCCATGGAGCCCATTTTGTACCCCAGATGAGCTGTCTGCCTGATACTGTGAGGAGCTCCCCCAACCCCACGTGCCCGGTGCTACCCCCCTTCCCTGTCTCATCCTGCTTTCTCACAAATTCTCTGAATGCCTGTCTTGCCTGGCACCTCTTTCTTCTGCAGTTCAGAAACTGTCTACAGTCCTGTCTCTGAGATTCAAGCTCCCCTAAATTACTGACCAGGATTGGGGGGGGACTGCTGTTCTCAGTTCTGATTAAGAAATGATTTGTCCCCATGAAGGCTGCTAATTCAGACACTACTTACTGCTCCTTCTCCCTTGGCCCCTTCCTGGTGTGGGCCTGCTTAACTCCCAGCATGCTGTGCAGCTGAAACCCTAGAGTGGTTACACACCCCCCCGGGAACTGATGCTGTTAAGGCTTTTTTAAGTTATCAAAGACGCTGCTATCTATAGAAAAGGCTTGACTACGCCACTGGACCCTCTTTATACCTTAAAATTGTATTCTTCACTACATGTTTTCTTCATCACATTTGCTATGAATCATTTGTTTTTGAAGGTGAAAGTGAAAGTTACTTAGTTGTGTCTGACTCTTTGTGACCTCATAGACTATATGGTCCATGCAATTCTCCAGGCCGGAATACTGGAGTGGGTAGCCATTCCCTTCTCCAGTGGATCTTCTGGACCTAAGAATCGAACCAGATCTCCTGCATTGCAGGTGGATTCTTTACCAGCTGAGCTACTAGGGAAGCCCATTTGTTTTTATATGTCAGTAAAGTACTAAAATGGGCTTCCCTGGTGGCTCAAACGGTAAAGAATCTGCCTGCAATACGGAAGACCTGGGTTCAATCCCTGGGTTGGGAAGATCCTCCAGAGTAGGGCACGGCAACGCACTCCAGTATTCTGGCCTGAGAATCCCACAGACAGAGGAGCCTGGTGGGCTGCAATCCAGGGGGTCGCAAAGTGTCGGATACGACTGAGTGACTAAGCACAGAACAGCATTAAGTACTAAACTGCCTACCCCTGTATCTCACAACACCATGAAGCATTTTTTATTGTTGGTATTAAAAAAGAAATTAATTCTATGTATGCTAATCTACGACAATCTTGTGTGATGAAGAAAGTAAGTCAGCTTCAAAATTCTGGATTTTAAGACTCAAAATTTTTAGGGTCCTCTCTACCTTTACCCAGAGAAGGCAATGGCAACCCACTCCAGTTCTCTTGCCTAGAGAATCCCATGGATGGAGGAGCCTGGTAGGCTACAGTCCATGGGGTCGCTAAGAGTCAGACATGACTGAGCAACTTCACTTTCACTTTTCACTTTCGTGCATTGGAGAAAGAAATGGCAACCCACTCCAGTAATCTTGCCTGGAGAATCCCAGGGACAAAGGAGCCTGGTGGGCTGCCATCTATGGGGTCACAAAGAGTCGGACACAACTGATGCGACTTAGCAGCAGAAGCAGCAGCAGCAGCAGCTACCTTTACCTTTCTTGCCATGCTTAGTTACTCAGTTGTGTCTAACTCTTTGCCACCCTTTGGACTGTAGCCTGCCAGATTCCTCTTTCCATGGGATTTCTCAGGCGAGAATATTGGAGTGTGCTGCCGTTTCCTTCTCCAGGGGATCTTCCCGACCCAGGGATCGAACCTGCATCTCCTGTGTCTCCTGCACTGCAGGTGGATTCTTTACCCACTGAGCCAACTTTCTTACGGCTTCCTAAACTGGGCAAGTATGAGATTTTTATAGACCTGCCCAAAGAGACAGCAAGACCAAAAGAGGTTCAGGTGAACCTCACTATAGGTTAGAAACTAGCTATAGTGTTTGGATTTAGGAATGTGATTAGATTTCTATGTCTCAGTGGCCAGTCCAAATCTCAGCATGATGAATCACTAGGTTGTAGCAATCAGCCAGAAGCAACCTTGAAATAATAGCCAAGTCAACTCATTTTATAATGTTATATGCGAAATTGGAGAAGTTGGGTAATGCTTATTTTTTTTTAAGCATGCATAATTTAGGCCAAATGTTTTTTAGAGTGGATTATTTAGATGTCAGGGGAAGGGCTTCCCTGGTGGCTCAGATGGTAAAGAATCTGTCTGAAGTGCAGGAGACCAGGGTTCATCCCTGTGTTGGGAAGATTTCCTGGAGGAGGGCATGGCAACCCATTCCAGTATTCTTGCCTGGAGAATCCCCAGGGCAAGGAGCCTGGTGGGCTATAGTCCATGGGGTTGCAAAGAACTGGACATGACTGAGGGACTAAGCACAGCACATGTAGGTGGGAGGCTTATTCATGTACTATGTGCTTATGAACTTTAAAATTTTTTCTTTATTCTTAGAATTAGGTCCTTTAAAAACATTTCCTCTTTGTGGCTGCTAAAAACCATGTTGCAAGCAAAATAAATGATAATTTACAGATTATTGCAGAAAAATCTCTAAAGTTTTTAATCAAAAGAGAACTCTGACCCCCCTAGTAACATTTAACAAAGATGCTAGGGAAGAATTAGGAATTTTTTGCATCAGTTCAATCTTCTTGCCTGTAGCACACCCACCATTTATCAGGCTTATTTTAACATCTGGCACTGGACTGAAGCAGTAGGGGAAATGCTATTTTATTTCTTTGTATTTAAATTTCCACCTAATAGTAAAAGGTAATAGAACAGGTTTATTAAATATCTATTACTATTCAGAAAGCCATGAAAGTGAAAGTGTTATTTGCTCAGTTGTGCCCAACTTTTTGTGATCCCATGGACTGCAGCCCACCAGGGTCCTCTGTCCATGGGATTTTCCAGGCAAGGATACTGGAGTGATTTGCCATTTCCTTCTCCAGGGGATCTTCCCGACTCAGGGATCAAGCCCAGGTCTCCTGCAATGCAGGCAGAGTCTCTACTGACTGAGCTACCAGGGAAGCCATACTAAATGCAAAACAATTTGAATCCTATTAATAATACATCATGGAACCAGGGTTCTTGTGAACACTGAACCTATGTCAATGGAAAGAGCCCACATAGAATTCTTAAACATCTTTGAGATCCATGAAATTCTGTTTACATGCTAGAGTTTTTATTCACTCTTTATCCTCCTTAATATGAATATGGCAGATTAAGTAATTGTAGTAATTAATGAACTTTTTTAAAAAAGAAATGCTAAAGTGTTTTACCAAGACTTACAATAGCACATCAGAAAGGCACAAAATAAAAACAGAAACTCTCATTCTACACAGAGGATCCACAGCAACGAAATCACTTCGGCTAGGCCTGGAATGATCAAACAAGCCTGAACAAATCCGGGCGGGTGAAGACACAGTAAGAGAAGGCACACCAAGTAGAGGGGTGTAGTGCAGAGACTCTGGCAGAATGGAAGATTATTTTTCAGAGCCCACAAGTATTCCTCCAGGACTTTAGAAGCCTGCTTTCCCTTCTACCTCCCAGGTCAGCATGCTCCCCGCCATGAGCCATCACATTCACATTCAAGATAGGTTTGGGCTGTCCTGACAACCTCTCTAGGCAAAGGGAAGCCTGGTAGTCTCATCAAATCTCACGTCTCATCAATTCATTTTCCATAAACAACTTCTGCAAACTGTAACCCACCCTCCCCTCATATTGAAGGCTGTGGGAAACTTCCCTCAGCTCAAGCCTGTGTACAGGTGAAGACTGTGCATACACATAAATAAAGACGGGCTTAAGTAGCAACTTTGGGGGCAAAGAAAACACACTCTGGTTTCAATGAGTTTCTTGTCATCAGGCATCACGAGTGCAAGCAGACCTGGAGACAGCATACCTTTCCTCCACCGAAACTTCTTTCATTTGCTGGTGCGGTTTGGTGCCTTCCATTTCCCTGATGCTCACAGCATAGATCTTGGTGGTATAATCAATAGCCTTTTCTCTAGCGACGTCACTGTCATAGCCTCAAACGACAGAAAGACACGGGAGGAGAGTTGGCTTGCGATGGTGCAGGAAGGGGTGGAGGAAAGCAGGGTAGGCACGCGGCACTGAGCTCACCTCCATCCTCCTCCGCATCGGTGTCCGACTCCTCACTGTCCACCAACTTGCTCTCCTGGGTCCCCACAAACTCCCGCGTCCAGATCATCAGGGCCGTGTCAGCACCGCCCACGGTGAGCAGCACTGAGTCGTTGTTCAGCCATCTCACGTTGGTGACGTGGGCGCTGTGCCCCACATACTTCTTAAATCTCGCGTGCTGGCCCTGCGATGTCAGAAAACAGCGATGACCCCACTCGGACTCGGAGTCTCGTTATTCTAGTTTCTGGACTATTTCATCCATGTTATTGTCTAGAGAGGCTTCTACAGGATACAAAGGAAACAGTTCACATGAGGAGTAATTTCCCTACATTTTTCCAGAGTGTAAACTCCATGAGGGCAGGGACTAGCTCTCTTTCTTCCCTAAAACATTTCCTGCCTCACTGTAAGTTCTCAACAAATAGTCTGTGAGGAAATGAATGAAATGTAAACTATAGAACCTATTTCTGGACACCTGACAAAGTAGCCTAAGAAAGGATAAAGAGCTTGTTTCTGCCTCTCTTAGTTGTCAGACGTCTGTTCTCCACAGGTATCTAGTGTAAACCCCTGATGGTGAGTCTGGCTGACATTTGAGATCAAGTGTCTCCCAGGCCATCCCCCTCAGCGCCTTTTTTACCACAGTCCAGGTTGCGACAGACAAGCAAGGGCCTTCTTATGATCCTGGGGCAGCAAGGAAGATTTAAAAGCAAAGCAACAGTTTCTGTCACGGACACTGGAGACAATTTCTAACACTAGAAACACTCAAGTAAATTGATGTTAAAACAAAGTGAGCTCAAAGAGAAAGGAAAAAACAAAACTCCCAAAAATAAAGAACACAAACTGAAAAAATACAATAAACAGGTTGACAAGTCACCTTAAAAAACACACACACACACACACACAAAGCCAAAGTAAGCTCCTTTTAAACAAATATAACCCCCCAAAAAAGTTCCACAACTAAACAACCTTCAGGTTATATCTGAAAAAGTAAAATAAAATTAAATCCATATATATTGAACTTATTACAGTAGGTCAAACTTTTAAAAAGCCAAACATAACCAAATAAATAGAACCCAATTTATTAGTCTCTATTGAAAGCTCTTCAGAGTGGCAACCAAGCCACACCACCCTGAGAGTGAGGTGGGGAAGGCTGAGAGTGCGGTGAGAGCAGCTGTTCACGTCCGGGGAGTCCTGACAAGCAGTGAGAAGCCCAGGCTGGCACCAGAGACCAGCTTCCATTTTCAGGGCATGAGCCACAGCCTGGCAAAAATAGCTTCCGTGGGAGCACCGAGAGAGGGAGAGACTTTCCATCCTCTCAGCGACTCGCAGGGAATACCTTATGCGACGTGGGAAGCCGCATGAACTTTCTGAGGTCACGCAAGGGGCATCGGTGTCTCAGATGAAAACTTTATTCAGTCATCGACAAGAGGCTTCCAGAGAGTTTTGGACGGGCGTGCTGGGAAACCTGAAACCAGCACAGACGCATGGCAGGAAGACACGGGCAGGGCAGGACAGTACGTGACTTTGAGATACTCATGGTCAAGGTCTCTGTGTATTTGGCTGACCCCTACCTGGCAGCTGAGTGGAACTGCCCACCCCTCAGCAGAGTACGGAGTCTAGACAGACTAGGAAGCAAGCAGGCAGGCAGCATTTCTGGGAAGCCCTCCAGAGCCACTATTTGCTAGAGAAGAGGCAGAGCAAAGGAAGGGTTTCTAAGGAACCCACTGCGTGACCGTGTGAAATCCAGAAGGCATGGGAACAGAGAGGACGGTCAGAGTGGGACAGCCACGTGTCCTGCTGGTCTTCCTGCTGGAAGCGGGAAGCGACCCATTTTGATCCACTACAAATGTAAGTTGGTCTCTTGAGGAGCGGAGAAAGTGAAAGAGCTTGAGAAATCCCTCTCTCTACTCCTGCATCTAGATAGAGGAATTCAGAAGGAAAGATAATGGAAAAAAAAACACTCTAAAATGATCAGAATTAGGCTGCAGGGGAAAAGAAAGTGACACAGAGCAGAAAGAGAAAAAGGAAAAAGTTCTAAGTCACTGAAGTTGTTTAACAAAGCTGAGATTATTCCAGTAGAGATGATTCAAGGTTCTCAGAATAGGAAACCAGGTCCCTGCTCCACAGAACAATGGGAATTTAGTTACTAAAAGGTTCCAGGAAGCCAGCTGCTCCCCCAGGAGCAAGGTGTTTGGCGGTTCCCTGAGGGCCTATGGGTGGAGCCTCCTGGAGGCCTGGCACAGCTGGGTCAGATGAGCTGTCCTTTTGGGTCATCATGCCAAACTATGCACTTTTGTAACACCCATCAGGACTCAAAACCACAATCTTCCTCTTCCAGTGAGTCATGAAAGAACAGAGAATCTGAAATGTGTCTCCAGAGTGCTTGTTGCTAACTGCTTTTAAGAGGAAATTCGTAAAAATCTGATGAAAGCTATGTACCCTTTCCCCATATTTACAACATTTTACATATAGTTTCTCTGTCTGTAAAATTCTACATACAAGATTCCTCTTCGATGAATCTTTCTCTAGAGTCTTTGACATTATGAGAAGGACACTTAACAACTTGGGGGTGGATTTTTTAAAAAAGTAAACATTTACATTTAAAAAATGTAAGCAATGTGGTGGTATTTTAGCCTCTCTGATAGAGGGAAGGGGAAGAACTTGGAAAGGAAGGGAGGTTATGGGAAGCAAATGGACGGTGCTACAGGACAGCATCAGATTTCCTGGGACGTGGTTTAAGGTACTGGACAAATGGGTGGGCTCTGACAAAGCAGAGTCTATTTTATGGACTCTACTTTGGAAACAAATATGGAAACAATATGATTGTCAGGGGCCTAGTGCCCACATCAAGATTTTAAATTGTCAAAGTGCCTATGTAAGACATGGCTAGAAAAAATGCCTAGAAGAGAGACCTAGTAACTCAAAGGAAAGGAGAACAAGGAAAAGGGTTAAGAAGAAGACATGACATTAGAGTCTAACAAGTGGAACTTGAATTTTGGACAGAGAGCTGTGTGATGATAATATGGTCTTGTAGGCATCACCAAGACTTGATGACGTAGTACTCAGTGCGAGAACACTGCAACAGCATGGTGTCTTAGTTTGGTAGTTCAGTTCAGTTCAGTTCAGTTCAGTTGCTTGTCGTGTCCGACTCTTTGCAACTCCATGAACCACAGCACGCCAGGCCTCCCTGTCCGTCACCAACTCCTGGAGTTTACTCAAACCCATGTCCATTGAGTCGGTGATGCCGTCCAGCCATCTCATCCTCTGTCTTCCCCTTCTCCTCCTGCCCTCAATCTTTCCGAGCATCAGAGTCTCTTCAAATGAGTCAGCTCTTCGCATCAGGTGGCCAAAGTATTGAAGTTTCAGCTTCAACATCATTCCTTCCAATGAACATCCATGACTGATCTCCTTTAGGATGGACTGGTTGGATCTCCTTGCTGTCCAAGGGACTCTCAAGAGTCTTCTCCAACACCACAGTTCAAAAGCATCAATTCTTTGGTGCTCAGCTTTCTTTATAGTCCAACTCTCACATCCATACATGACCATTGGAAAAACCATAGCCTTGACTAGACGGACCTTTGTTGGCAAAGTAATGTCTCTGCTTTTTAATATGCTATCTAGGTTGGTCATAATTTTCCTTCCAAGGAATAAGTGTCTTTTAATTTCATGGCTGCAATCACCATCTGCAGTGATTTTGGAGCCCAGAAAAATAAAGTCAGCCACTGTTTCCCCATCTATTTGCCATGAAGTGATGGGACTGGATGCCTTGATCTTAGTTTGGTAGGGTTGCCATAAAAAAATGCCACATGTTGGGTGGCTTACACAGCAGAATTTTATTCCACACAGTTCTGCAGGCAGGGAAGTTTAAGACCAACGTGCTGGCCAATTTGACTCCTGGTGTGGGCTCTCACCCCGGCTGTGGACCCCTTATATGAGCATGGAGAAACTTTCTATCTAGGCTTTCCTCCTCAGCGTGTGTGCGCATGGGGAGGGTGAGTGAGCTCATTGGTATCTCTTCTTATAAGGACACTAATCTTATTGGATCAGAGACTCATGTTTATGACCTCACTTAACCTTATTTATTTCTGTAAATGCCCTCTCTACATATCCAGTCATATTGGATGTTAGGGATTTAACATAGGAAGTTTAGTGGGGACAAAAACATTCAGTCCATAACAGACTGTGTGTGTGTGGCCAACACACCCAGAGCATTGGAGGAGTGTGACTATACATCTAGAAATGTTCTCCAGCTTGGGTCCATGAAATTCGGAAGGAAAGAGTACCAGGAAAATCAGATGAAAAAAAAGGAGAGAAGTGATACTATCAAAGTGGTTTATATTTGACTGGTTTTCAAATGCTTTTAAATTATGAAACTTCTTCTTCAATCAAATCTTACACAGTAGAACTCAAGAATAAAAAGGTAAATAATTCCATTTAAAATAGTGGACAAAAGATTTATACAAACACTTCACAAATGGCCAATTAGCAAACAAAAAATGCTCAGCATGATTGATCACCAGGGAAACGTAAGTTACAAACACAGTAAGATCACACTATCTACTCCTCAAGACAGCTAACCTTTATAAGTCTGACAACGTCAAATTGGCAACTAGAAACCTGACATTTTTGGTGAGAACATAAAATGATACAACCGTTTTGGAAAAAGATCTGGCAGTTTCTTATACCTGTGGCAGATTCATTTTGATATTTGGCAAAACTAATACAATTATGTAAAGTTTAAAAATAAAATAAAATTAAAAAAAAAAAGATAAACACATTTCCCCCAATAACACAGAAATTCCACTCCCACACATTTACTTAAAAGAAAGAAAAAAAAATATGTCCACATAGATTTGTCCAAAAATTTTCACTGCAACTTCATTATAACCAAACACAGGAGAAGCATGTGTCTACTGATGGCTGGGTGGATAAACAAACTTTGCTATATCCGCACAGTGGAATTCTCCTCAGCTATAAAAAGGAAAGGACAGGATTATTGAGAGTTGGACATGACTTAGCAACTAAAACAACAACAACATTGTTACACACAACATGAAGAAATCTCAGAAACATTACCTGAGGGAAAGAAGCCAGAAATAAACCGTTCCTAATTGATCATTTGATTTATACGAAGTTCTGAAACAGGGAAAGCTAATCTATGGTAACAAAAACAAAAACAACATTGGAATCGTTTTTTCATCTGAGAGTGGAGCGGGGTTGGAGAGTGCCCCAGAAGTTAGCATGGGGGGACTTCCTGGGATAATGATACTCTTCTATATTTTGATAGGTGTCTGGATTACAAGATGCTTGCTCCTTGGAAGAAAAGTTATGGCCAACCTAGACAGCATATTGAAAAGCAGAGACATTACTTTGCCAACAAAGGTCCATCTAGTCAAAGCTATGGTTTTTCCAGTAGTCATGTATGGATGTGAGAGTTGGACTATAAAGAAAGCTGAGAGCCGAAGAATTGATGCTTTTGAACTGTGGTGTTGGAGAAGACTCTTGAGAGTCCCTTGGACTGCAAGGAGATCCAACCAGTCCATTCTGAAGGAGATCAGCCCTGAATATTCATTGGAAGGACTGATGTTGCAGCTGAAACTCCAATACTTTGGCCACCTGATGCGAAGAACTGACTCACTTGAAAAGACCCTGATGCTGGGAAAGACTTAAGGTGGGAGGAGAAGGGGACGACAGAGGATGAGATGGTTGGATGGCATCACCGACTCAATGGACATGAGTTTGAGTAAACTCCGGGAGTTGGTGATGGACAGGGAGGCCAGGCGTGCTGCAGTCCATGGGGTCACAAAGAGTAGGACACGACTGAGCGAAGGAACTGACTGACTGACTTGGATAATTCAGGTGTAAGTGTTTGTCAAAGTTCATCAAAAGGAACCTTAAAATTGGTGCATCTCAACTATACATAAAATTTACTTAAAAAAAAAATGAACTCTAGGTAATGACATGTAAATTGAAACAATTAGGGGTAAGTATCCTGATGTCAACAATTTACTTCAAATCACAAAATCTAAGTGGTGGGTTTCTAGGAGTTCACTCTATTATTCTTTCAGCTTTCCTGTATGCTTGAAAATTTTCACAACAATATCTTGGGGAAAATCTTACATAGAAGCTCAGCGTACAAAAGGCAAAAACATAGAGTGTCTCTGGAGAAGGAGGGGAACCGCGCCCCTCCAGTTGCCCCCCAACCCTTGTTTCCTGGGGTTGTCCCTAAGGAGCCTTCTGGAACTCCAGGAGTTGGAGGAACACACCTCAAAATTACTGCAGGAGACAGCCTTCCTGGTCACACTAGGGATGTGGGTGACGAGCTCCCAAGATGAACAATAAATCTGGCTCAGGAGCACGATGCAATAGTATCGTGAGGATTTCAGGTATCTAAACACCTGCCCAGACCTCAGTCCACTAAAACCAGGGCAGCACTAACTTGACTTGTCCTGCTGGCAGTCTCATTTCAAAAAATGTAGAAGTAGCAAGGAAAACTGCTACACAGAACTGGACTCTTATCAAATAGAAAGGGCTGGTAGGTGGTAGTAACATAAATCACTGGGAGAAGGCTACCAAGTGGCTTCTTGATGGTCAATGAAAGGAGCACAGGGCATAATCAGAAGTGTATATTAGAAAAGGCTCCCCAAAATGATAATCTGAGGAGACATTAACAAATGAAGAAGGAAAGAAGGCATCTAAAGAAACCAAAGTGGCTGAAGAGGGAGTTGATGTATTCAGGTTTTAAATGTACAAGTAACAGAAGCAGGAGCAAATAACCAGGGATGAACACAAAAATATTCTACAGACAACTTTAGTACAGTTTCAAGAATGCAAAAATGAAAAGCTAAGACATCTGGAAAGGATTTTAAAGATATATTTAGGGCTAGAAGAAAAAGAGAAAAGTTAGGAACACTGCTTACATCAGATGGCTTAATATGAACAGGGAGCAGATTTAATGATCACCTCTATTAAAGGGGATGCTCCCCAAACCAGAGAGGTCCAAACAGAGCTCATGTCCTTGAGCGCAGACACCTTCAAATGTAATTACAGAAATAAGGTCAGTAATGGTTGAGAGTTTGGAAGCCAGAAGAAGTGGCATCCAAAAAAAAAGTTCCCAGATCCAAAAGGGAAAACACGTAGGCTCTGGCACATGCTGACTCATGAGTTGATGCAATCCCTGGAAGATTCTAGGGTGAATTATTACACAGAAGGTTGATAAGCACTTGGAAAAGTAATGATGACTAGGCAACAACAGGGGTTCACAGTGAACTAATTGCATATCTTTTATGGGTTGGTTTGTTTAGGAGAGATTAAAAATACCAGAGACATAATCTGGCTTTCAGCAAGATATTTGCTAAGTTTTAATGATATCTTATCAGACTAGAGATAGAAATATGAGCTCCATGATGGCATGGTCAGTTCAGTTCAGTCGCTCAGTCGTGTCCGACTCTTTGCGACCCCATGAATCGCAGCATGCCAGGCCTCCCTGTCCATCACCAACTCCATGGTCAGACATATTTAAATGCCTGTTACTAGGCATCACTGACTCGATGGACATGAGTTTGAGTGAACTCTGGAAGTTGGTGATGGACAGGGAGGCCTGGCGTGCTGCAATCCATGGGGTCGCAAAGAGTCGGACATGACTGAGTGACTGAACTGAACTGAACATGTGTGTATTAAGTAACAGAATGCCAAATTGAATGGGGGCTCTTGGTGGTGGTATTTGGTTGTTCTAGTCTTTTTTTTTTCTTCTATGATTTGTAACTCACACTCCTGAAATCAGAGAACAGTGTGATGCTGAAAGGGAAAGTAAATACTTTGGAACGGTATTTCAAAGATGTTGATAGGTTGAAACATAAACAAGATATGTTTGTGTGGGAAAATAAACAAAATAAATCTTATTTGGTACAAATACAAAGCTGTGTACTCATATTTTAGAAGATCAGTTGTGTAAGTCTAAGAGGGGGGATAACCTTACCATTTTGAGGAATAATATCTATGATTCAACTGTTTGGTATGGCAGCCAAAAGAGCTGATGCCATCTTTGTTTGATTAAATACAGAAATAAAATCAAAACAAGAAGAGTCCTACTGAGATGAACCCTGAGCTGATTAGTCTGCATCTGAAGCACTTTTTTTTTTTTTAATTTTTATTTTATATTGGAGTTCAGTTGATTAACAATGTTGTGTTAGTTTTAGGTTAGTACAGCCACTATGGAGAACAATATGGAGGTTCCTTAAGGAACTAAAAATAGAGCTACCGTATGATTCAACAACCTCACTCCTTGGCATATATCCGAAGAAAAATATGGCTTGAAAGTAAGCGTGCACCCCAGTGTTCATTGCAGCGCTATTTCCAATAGCAAAGACATGGAAACAACTTAAGCGGCCATCAACAGACGATGGACAAGGAAGATGTGGCTCATATATACAATGGCATTTTACTCAGCCATTGCAGAGAATGAAATAATGCCATTTGCAGCAACCTGGATGGACCTGAATTTGGTCCTAGAGGAGTTACTTTGAAATGGAATTGAAATGGGTAAGGGAGATTAAGAGTTACAAAATAAATGAGTCATGAGGATGGAATGAGCAGAGTGGGAATACAGTCAATAATAACATAATATCTGAACTAACACAGCGTTGTAAGTCAACTATACTTCAAAACAAACAAGTAAATAAACTCTTGGAAAAAGAGACCAATTTGTAGTTATCGAAGTGAGGGGTGTGGGGGGACTAGATAAAGGCAGTCAAAAGTTACAAACTTCCAGTTAGAAGATAAATAAACATCAGGGATGCAGTATTATGCTAATCCTTCTACATATTAAAATGAAAGCTGTTAATAGAATAAATCCCAAGAGTTCTCATCACAAGAAAAAACATTGCTTTTTCTGTTGTTTTGTCACTGTTTAGATGACAGATGTTCACTAAACTTATGGTGATAATCATTTCATAAGGTATGTAAGTCAAATCATTAAGTACACCTTAAACTTATAGAGTGCTGCATGTCCGTTATATCTCAATAAAACTAAAAGAAGAAACAACACAGAATTTAATGGAATTGATAAAACAGAGGAGGAGACAGCTAGACACCTTGTTACTGAAGGAACTGGATGTTTAGACTGGAGAAAATGAGACTTCAGGGGGTCAAATACAATCTTCCCACGCAAGAAGGCTGTCAGAAGACTGGACTTATTCAACAACAATTCAGAAGGTAGAACTTTGGCTAAAGGAAAACAAAAATCAGCTCTACCTAGGGCAAAGCATTTTACCAATGGAGTGATTTAAAAATGAATTGCACTACCTTGTACAGTAGTGAATTCTTCATCTCCAGAAGTAGGCTAGTAAAAGTGCCAGTCCAAGTTGTACAGAAAATTCTTACTTTGCAGTTCGTGAGATGTTGGACTTGATGTGCACTGACAGACCTTCAGGGAAGAATTCTACACCACGAGACTCTGACTCAAACTAGTATACATAAGGTCACCAAGGTTTCTATGGGCATAAACAACCATGATGTAGACAACTGTACAACTGCAAATGTAAATAACTGTAGATAACAATGTTGATTACTTATTCCTTTGATATTTAAAAATCCACTTAAATACAATAGATAGTTTGGGGGTTATTATTTGAAACTAAGCAAATACATATAGTAAACATGCAATATTACCTTGACAGGATACGAGAAAAGCTTAATGAAACCAAAATCATCTCCTGTGGCTAAGAGGGAACAGTCTTTGGTGAGGCTGGCAGCATTTACATCAGTCACATCGCTGTGCACTGGCCAGATGCCCTCACAGGTGGGCCCCAGCACACAGGTCCACGTGTCCCACTCTATCTTCTCAATCTTGAAAAGAAGGAAAATTAATATATTTCGTACAACCCAGAGATCTTTTTGTTTGATTTAAAAGAAACAAACTGAGATGGAATAGTTCTAAATGATGACTTTGCTAACACCGGGTATTTTGTATGCTGCAGTGCCTAAAATCCTCAGCTGCATTTTTAAAGTGGCATATATATTGTCTCGATAAATCAACACTGCAGTCAAACCTCCATATACGCTCCCCTAGATAAAATGAACACGTCTGAATTGTGGACACCTGACAATAACAAAGGTTTTTAATTCTCACCTAGATATTTATTATCGTGTATGCCATAAGCTGGGGCTTCCCTGGTGGCTCAGACAGAAAAGAATCTGCCTGCAATGTGGGAGACCCAGGGTTGATCCCTGGGCTGGGAAGATCCCCTGCAGAAAGGAATGGCTACCCACTGCAGTATTCTTGCCTAGAGAATTCCATGGACAAAGGAGCCTGGCAGGCTATAGCCCATGGGGTCGCAAAGAGTCATGAAATTAAAAGACACGGAATTGTGAAATTAAAAGTCATGAAATTAAAAGAGCCATGAAATTAAAAGACCCTTGCACCTTGAAAGGAAAGCTATGACAAACCTAGACAGAGCATTAAAAAGCAAAGACATCACTTTGCTGACAAGGTCGATATAGTCAAAGATATAGTTTTTCCATTAGTCACATATGGAGGTGAGAGTTGGACCATAACAAAGGCTGAGTGCTGAAGAATTGGTGATTTTGAACTGTGGTGCTGGAGAAGATTCTTGAGAGTCCCTTGGACAGTAAGGATATCAAACCAGTCAATCCTAAAGGAAATCAGTCCTGAATATTCATGTGAAGGACTGATGCTGAAGCTCCAATACACTGACCACCCGATGCGAAGAACTGACTCATTAGAAAAGACCCTGATGCTGGCAAAGACTGACGGCAAAAGGAGAAGAGGGTGACAGAGGATGAGATGGTTGGATGGCATTGCTGACTCAATGGACATGAGTTTGAGCAAACTCTGGGAGATAGTGAAGGACAGGGAAGCCTGGTGTGCTGGAGTCCATGGGGTCACAAAGAGTCAGACATGACTTAGCCACTGAACAAACATCAAAATGCCATCAGGGTTTCTCAGCATCAGCTCTATTGACATTCCAAGCTAGATAATTACGTGCGTTCAGGGGCTGTCCTGCCCATTCAGCAGCATCCCTGTCCTTGACCCACTGGATGCCAGTAGCACCACCTCCCCAGGCTGTCCCCAGACATTGTCAAATATCCCTGGGAGAGAGGGCAAATTGACCTCAACTGAGAATCACTGAGCTAGATTGATCAATGGGGCTGATCATTTAGCAAAGTATTTTAAAAAGGCACAGGACAGAACTTTTTAAAGGACTGCTTCCTTGAAGGAAAGAGCAATAAGATTCTACAGCTAGCTTAGTATTCTTTATGCTCTAGAGAGACCATCTTAAAAACTGGAAGAGATGTTCATACTCTATTGCGTGAATATGCATTTTATCCTTTAAAACTGTTTTATCTGAAATTCATGGACAGGAAGATTCACAATTCAAATATTTTAATTCTGACAAAATCAAGGCTTTTCTTTCCTTTTTTAAAAAATAAAACAATAACAGTACCACCACCACTGTGGATTAGACTTTCCCAGGGGAATATGATTTTATTTACTTTCATTCAAGACCTCCTAGTGTACCTTATCAGTACAGTTTCTATGCACAAGCACTTTGAAGCACTGTTTAAAAAGCTATAAAAACTCATTAGAGAGCTGTAGCTAAAATGAAAGACCAGATTGCTCCCTGTGGATCTGGAAGCTGCTTCGCACATTGTTAATGTACCTCACCTTCCATTTCTGTAGTTTTCTGCTTGGCACCACTGCCTGCGAGGGAAATGACAAGATGTAGCTAGGATTTGAGTCACAATGTGAGGAGGTGCTATACATATTTTAGTCACTCAAATTTCTCATTTAATATTCTGTGTTTCTTCTGGACACATGCAAGATTGGAACCAAAAAGCGGCGGTTCACCCAGTGAGTTTGGGTGCTCAAGGAAGGCTGCAGACCGAGGTGACGTGACGTGGTTCCCCCATAACTACCTCAGTCTTCTGAGCTGCAAGTGGAGTCTCCCCAACTCCTTATGACATCCCCAACTGACCTTCACAGGAAGAGAAGCAGGGAACCCCCCACTCAGGTTTCAGAAATGGGCTTCTGGTCACTGACTTCCTTAGAGATACGAGATTTCATTTCTGACACCCTCCTTGGGTGGCACCTTTCCTGGACTCATTATACAGGGAGGAATGGGGGTGAGCTGGTCTTGCTCACTCTACAGTCACCCCAACAGAACACCCTTGGCCAGATCTGAACACCATGCTATCTGGGGGAGGCATATGTCTAACTTGTCAGAAGCTATAGAAACTGCATTTAAAATGGAGCATTAAAGAATGTGTATATATATGTGTAACGTTGAGTTACATAATATGAGTCACTTTGCTGTATAGCAGAAACTAACACAACACTGTGAATCAATTATACTTCAATAAAATAAATTCAAAAAAGAACGATCCCTGTAACCAACAAAACCCAAAACGGGTAAATAAACTTGTTAAACACCCTGGAATTTAGACAGACACAAGGGTGTCTCCCATAGCACCTTGCCCCAGGCAGGTATGTCATTATCATCACTGCTTTGCAGAGGAGGTAACTGGAGCCCAATGAGAAGTGAGTCATTTAAATCCCGGCCAGCTTAGCAAGCAGAGGGTAAGTCGCGCTCTAAGGAGTTGGGCTCCTGGGATAGAGCTGCCTTAACTGCACCATGCTGCATTGGTGTATATAAATGGACATTTTAATAGCTGTCATAGTTAAAACTTTGCTGGGTAAGCTTTGTTTTAGTTTCACCATGACTATTTCTTTCTTTTTTGCAAAGGAAAATTTCAAAATCCTTCATACTTAATTGAGGGGCCTGACAATACTGCTAAGTAAAAGGATGAGCTACCTCTGGAGGTATTTTTTAGTCTAAAATTGCTCATCTGTCCCAAGTTGACCTCATCCTTCCTCCACCACATGGTTCTACCGAATCTTATTTTAGTAAACTTATGTGGGGGACTAGCACTGGAAGGGAAAATACAGGTAAAGTGATGCAAAATGACACTGCGTGGTCTAGGCTGTGGATGACACTCAGACCCCTCTAGGCTGGGACCAAAGCTCCGTGGTCCTTTGACTTTCTTAGAACCTTAATTTCCCTGTCTGTAAAATGAGATTGACAACTATCACACACCAGCCTGATTCATAGTAGGTAAACCACTCTCTGAGGGTTGGAATACAGGTATACAAAGTGCCTGGAACAGTGCACAGATACTCAGTGAAGGAATGGCATACTTCAAAATATCCCTTACTCAAGGCTATTAAAGTTTCCCCATAAAAAAAGTTAAAATAAAGATTGATCAAAGGTAAATAAACTGGAGTTTGGGAGTGAGATTAATCAATCCATTAACAATTTCCATTAATCCAGTGCCATCGTCTGTAACCACTTGGGTGTCTCATGTACTGCACATATATTGCCTTTAGAAACAATTAAAATATTATGAATGAACAGAAGTCCAGAAGTACCTTAGAATACTGGGATAGTTTATACTGCTAGCTAACTGAAGCTACAGAGTGGAAGATGCCTGTCCCTCCGTGGCATACCCTTGACTCTTTTTCCTCTAAAGAAGCAATATTTCCTTTTCTTTCATCAAAGGTTACATAGTGAATAAATGAGTTAGAATGTCTCCGGGGACTAAAAGGACGTCCTTAGTGCTCCATCAGGCAATGACTTTTTTGGCCAACAGGGTTTACCAGGCGGAAGCACTGTACAGACTGAAAGACTAAAGCAGCCAAGCATTTAGGAAGAGATTTCAGGAGTGTGTGAGTTCATGGATTCAAAATTTTGTCTAGGATTTGATTTCAGCGATTAAAAAATGATGTATGTGGATAGAAGCATGAGGAAAATATGGGAAAAGGTAACAGCTTGCTACATTAGGATGGTCACGTTGGGGATGGTTTTGTTTTGAAAAATAATTTCTCTTATTGTTGCAAAAGATATTGTTTACTATTGCAAACAGTAACCACTGAGAAAGCATGTTTCAGAATTTTAAGTTCCTAAAAAGCTTTGCATAAAATGACAGAACATGTGGAACAGGAAAAGTAATATGTAGCATTCAAATTGTTAGCTCAGTCATTGTCTTCTGGCAGAGAAAAATTAAGTAGGACACCAATTAGAGATTGCTATGTCAGTGGCACAGTAAATCCATACCTTCTCAGAAAGTAGGAAACCAGGGTAAGCAGTCAGATTTAAGAAATGGGCAAGCCTGAAAGACACACAACTATAACTCATTTTAGTGAATAGTAATGATAGGTTTTACTTAAATGCACATAGTAAATCATGAACTATTTTTTAAAAGCTTTGTGTGTGATTGTTACCTCGGAAGGTCTTATTATATGCCGTTTGCCTCTTGGAGCTTCAAAGAAGAGTTGTTCTTTGGCACCTGAATTGACTTGCAGTAATTTTCCTGTTATGATAGAATAAAGCAGGAGACAATTAACCTCTGCATTTATCTTTTCGTGATAAAATGAACATGATTGCAACCATTTGATATTTTCTATTTTCATTGATTTTAATCAAAGTCTCATAATTTGAGTAAATATATGCTGAGTGATCCAGGATGTATGTAAAGACAATCATGTGGCAGGGTAGAAACTCCAAAGCTATGATTTTTAAACACATGAACCTTATAAAACCTTACCTTGAACATCCTCCAAAAAAAGAAGAATCGAGTTGCTACTTTACTCGGCTGCACTGGCTATTTTTCCAAAGCCAGACAAAATCTAACTTATGCTCTTTTCCCCTGTTGCTTTCTAGCACAGAAATCTAGTAAAAGCAAACTGCATTGGCAAGAATTATGACACCAGAAGCAAACACCCTGTAAGAGTTCGTGTTTACTAAGATACAAATTCCAGATTTGCCATTTAACATTTAGAAACAGGAAGACAAGGACATATAAAACAAACTGTAAATGCTCATTCCATTCTCCCCTTCCCTTTTTACTTGAAAACTTGTGAAGAAATCCAAGACTTTTCCCAAAACAAAATGTTGAGCAAAAATAGTCTTTCGGTCTGATGTAAAATCTTGGATTTTAATCTTGGATTCATTTCGATTAATGTTGAAAACGATTAGATTTCTTAATTCTCTTCCTACCACATCAATGATTCTTTATAGCTTGAAAATTTAAATGACCCAAAAGATTTATTTTTGAGTATTTTTTTCAGCATTTTTTTAAACAATGGAAAATCTCAAACACATATGGAAGTAATGGTATAAAAAAACCCCTAGAAAGCCAATGTCCAGCCTCAATGGTAAATTACCACATGGCTGGCCTTGTTTCAGGAATCTCCACTCATTCTCTCACCCCAGATTACTTCGAAGCAAATGTCAGATATCCTAACATTTTATCTGCAAGTAATTTAGTGTGTGTGTGTGTGTGTGTATACACACACTAGCATGTCCTCCCCCCTCTTTCTTACATAACTCTTTTATATCTGCTGCTAAGTCACTTCAGTCGTGTCCGACTCCGTGCGACCCCATAGACAGCAGCCCACCAGGCTCCCCCGTCCCTGGGATTCTCCAGGCAAGAACACTGGAGTGGGTTGCCATTTCCTTCTCCAATGCATGAAAGTGAAAAGTGAAAGTGAAGTCGCTCAGTCGTGTCCGACTCTTAGCGACCCCATGGACTGCAGCCTTCCAGGCTCCTCCATCCATGGGATTCTCCAGGCAACAGTACTGAAGTGGGGTGCCAATGCCTTCTCCATATTTTATATCTAGTAGTCTTGAAATGTTCTTCCTGGAAAAATGAATACCAAACTAAGAACTCTGTGATTTATACCATGTTCTTTAATGTTTAAGTGGGTAGCACTTAGATCTGAAATCTAGCTTGGCTATCCTTCAGGAGTTGCAGGTCTGTTTCTAAGTGACTAATTAAAAACAAGGTTCTCTCATTTCATAACTGAAACCTGAATCATTTCCAGTTTGCTGGGTTATAACATGGTGACGTGGGGGATTTGCCTTTGCTGTGAGGAGCAAGTAAATTTGAAAGCATTTTCTCTGAAATGGGCCCATTTTCCTGACTTACTAGCCAAACATACACAAAGTGAGAAAAGAAAATGAGAGTTAAATCAGCTTTGGCTATTTAGCATTATAAGAAAATGAGTAATCAATATTTTCCCAATGAACTAGATATATCCGCAAAGTGACTTTTAGAATTCTTAAGAGTGACTGCAGATAACAAAGGATGTGGGAACAGGAGTAAAAGACTCAATGGAAACATTCTTAGAATATACATAATTTCCTGACAATTCACTTTACACTATTGTTTCAAAGATCATACTTTCTAAAACAGACCAAAACCTATTAAAACAGCTCAGTGAAGTACTTTCTGACTGCAGGAATGTTTTTAAAAGCCACATTGGCAAGCACCATACACCTGTGGCTACCTCCCAAGCCCACACCCCTTCCCTGAGAACTGCCCTGCACCCTGCACTGGGCCCCTGTGGTCACATCTGCACTCTGGAGGTGGACATTGACCCAGGAGTGACCACACTGGGCAATCAAATTCTCTCTCCTGGGAAACTGGAACCTTAGGCTGAATCAGTGGATGCCTTGCTGGGAGGAGATGGATGTGGCCTTTGGGACTAGGGGTGACATTTGGGGGCGACAGAGAGTGGGCCCTGTGCAAACAAATGAGGGAAAGCCTGCCTGTGCAAAGAGGGGCGCCACACGCAGGCACAAGACCCAGGGGAGCAGTGGAGATGGGCCCCTCAGAGCAGGAGAGGAGGGGAGAGGGGCACTCCCTGTTTAGGTTCCAGACATTTTCTGATTCATTCCTAAAGCCAGTTTCTCAGGAGATGTTGCTTCCTGTTCTTAGATTATATGAAATATCCCTATTTTTCAAATAAAGTCATTCCTTATTCTTATTTTTTAATTTAAGCCAGCTTGAGTGGGTTTCTGAAACCAAGGATATGAGGAAATTAAAAAAAAATCAATTATTGTGTTAGGAAGGTAGCGTTATGGATGTGTTTTTCTCCTCAAATTTTTGTTACTGCTGTTATTAAACTTTTTTTTTTCTTTTAAGCATAGAGGAACTATTTAGGTCACCACTCTTTTTTTCCACTGCCTTCTACTCTGTAATATATAACCATGGAAACATTCTGAGGACGGGAGCAGAAGCAAAGGGCAAAATTCTGTATAATCCAGGTATAATTTGCCCCTGAATAACAGTAACCCTATTCTTTTAGAATCCTCACCTTTTTTTTTTATTCACTAGAAATGTCTACACACACAGAATAAGAGAATTGAAAAAGACAGCTGTCCTCATCACGATGCAGGTACAGTATATCACATACTGCTGGGGCCTAGAGCTTTATAACCCACAGAGCGATTCATACATGCCACCCCAGCATCTATATAACCTACAACTTAGAACAATTCCACTGCTCAGGCTCATTCTCCAAAGAAGACATACAGATGGCTAACAAACACATGAAAAGATGCTCAACATCACTCTTTTTCAGAGAAATTCAAATCAAAACCACAATGAGGTACCATTTCACCCTAGTCAGAATGGCTGCTATCCAAAAGTCTACAAGCAATAAATGCTGGAGAGGGTGTGGAGAAAAGGGAACCCTCTTACACTGTTATGGGAATGCAAACTAGTACAGCCACTATGGAGAACAGTGTGGAGATTCCTTAAAAAACTGGAAATAGAACTGCCATATGACCCAGCAATCCCACTGCTGGGCATACACACTGAGGAAACCAGAAGGGAAAGAGACATGTGTACCCCAGTGTTCATTGCAGCACTGTTTATAATAGCCAGGACATGGAAGCAACCTAGATGTCCATCAGCAGACAAATGGATAAGAGAGCTGTGGTACATATACACAATGGAATATTACTCAGCCATTAAAAATAATACATTTGAATCAGTTCTAATGAGGTGGATGAAACTGGAGCCTATTATACAGAGTGAAGTAAGCCAGAAAGAAAAACACCAATACAGTATACTAACACATATATATAGAATTTAGAAAGATGGTAACTATAACCCTGTATGCGAGAGAGCAAAAGAGACACAGATATATAGAACAGTCTTTTGGACTCTGTGGGAGAGGGCGAGGGTGGGATGGTTTGGGAGAATGGCATTGAAACATGTAAATTATCACATGTGAAACGAATCGCCAATCCAGGTTCGATGCATGATACAGGGTGCTTGGGGCTGGTGCACTGTGACGACCCAGAGGGATGGAATGGGGAGGGAGGTGGGAGAGGGGTTCAGGATGGGGAACACATGTACACCCATGGTGGATTCATGTCAATGTATG
This sequence comes from Bos taurus, assembly GCF_002263795.3. Taxonomy (NCBI): domain Eukaryota; kingdom Metazoa; phylum Chordata; class Mammalia; order Artiodactyla; family Bovidae; genus Bos; species Bos taurus. The sequence continues at coordinate 37,662,834 of NC_037338.1, read as the reverse complement.
GCAAAAACCACTGCTGCTGCTGCTGTTAAGTCGCTTCAGTCGTGTCCGACTCTGTGCGACCCCACAGACGGAAGCCCACCAGGCTCCCCCGTCCCTGGGATTCTCCAGGCAAGAACAGTGGAGTGGGTTGCCATTTCCTTCAATGCAGGAAAGTGAAAAGTGAAAGTGAAGTTGCTCAGTCGTGTCTGACTCCTAGCGACCCCATGGACTGCAGCCTACCAGGCTCCTCCATCCATGGGATTTTCCAGGCAAGAGTACTGGAGTGGGGTGCCACTGCCTTCTCAAAGTAATTAGCCTCCAATTAAAATAAATAAATTTATATTAAAAAAAGAACAATTCCAAAATTGGTGCCTAATATACCAAACATATTAGGCCATTTGCAATGAAAATGGGAATCAGATGTCCTATTACAGCTTAAACTGTAAACGATCTCACAGTCCTGGTGTTTCTGGAAATGAACTAACATCCTCTAGAAAATACTCTTCCATGTTTTCTCTCTCTCCATATATATGTTTTCTTTCTTAGGCATTCTGTGCAGAGGTAGCTGATGTTCCTGCAAAACCCCGATGTGCTTTTTGGTTTTCCTGGGACCTGTGGTTGCCATGGACACGGAAGGCTGCGGAGGCTGACGGCTGAGCTGTTCCGCCCCTGACGAGCCAGCTGGCTCCAGCAAATTCGTTCACTATTTTTGACAAAATCAAAGGAACAAAACAGACCCCTGCTCCTAAATTCTGCTCTCTACCCTCTGCAGGCCCTCCAGGCCCTGCATGAAGAGCCAGGCTGATCCTGAGGCAGCCTGGCACAGGTTGAAGGCACTGGGGTATCAGGAGCAGAAGAATATTGATATGACACATGTCTCATGGCAACAAAACTGGAGTTAAACCAGGGAAGCTTCATGGGCACACTTGCTCTTGTTCTCCAGATGGTATAACTCCTCCCTAAAAATCAAAAATATTCTATTCTCCTCTCAGGCCACAGAAACCATTTGGTCTGATCCTCTTAACTGACTGAAGGGGCCACTTAGGATGAGAGGCAAAGTGGCTTTTTAAAGGCCTTGGCCTCCTTTCTCTCACTGTTTTTTTCGATCACCCTGAGTGTTGGTTGGCTCGAAGACTCTATCTAGCTTTGGGCAAAATTATAGAAATAGTGAGGTTTGCCTCTCTCCCTGTGAAGTGACGGCTCTACATCTAGGGCCTTCATGCAGACCTCCGCCTGGCCTCTCTGTGGTGGCAGCTCGTGGTTCCCGGGCAAGGTCTTGTTCCTTCCACCTAGGGTTTATTCCTCTTTGTATCCCTACATCTGACATAGGGCCTACAACACATTTGAAGAATAAAAAAATAAAAACCTTCCCCAAGTGTCAATACAGCTGCAATGTTCCGTATCATAGCCATTTAAGATAGCTACTGTCAAAAACAAACAAAACCCAGAAAATAACAACCATTGGTGAGGATGAGGAGCAGTTGAAACTCTTGTGCACTGTTGACGGGAATGTAAAATGGTATAGCTGCTGTGGAAGATAGTATGGAGGTTTCCCAAAAAATTAAAAATGGAATTTTATCCAGAAATTCCGCTTCTGGGTATATATTCAAAAGAACTGTATACCCCGATTGTGGCCATATTATTCACAATAACCAAAAACTGTAAGCAACTCAAATATCCACTGATCAATGAATGGATAAACAAAATGTGGTATGTACACATAATGGAATAGTCAGTCAGTTCAGTCGTTCAGTTGTGTCTGACTCTTTGTGACCCCATGCACCAGAGCACTCCAGGCTTCCTTGTCCATCACCAACTCCCGGAGCTTGCTCAAATTCACGTCCACGAGTCCATGAATTGGTGATGCCATCCAATCTCTCATCTTCTGTCATCCCCTTCTCCTCCTGCCCTCAATCATTCCCAGCATCAATGGAATGTTATTCAACTTAAAGCGGAAAGTAATTCTGACACACGTTACAACATGGAGGAATCTTCAGGACATTATGCTAAGTGAAATAAGCCAGTTATAAAAAGACATATACTGTATGACTCCACTTATATGGAGTACCTAGAATAGTCAAATTAATAGAGACATGAAGTGGAATGGTGCTTGCCAGGGGCTGGGGGAGGGAGTAAGGGGAATTACTATTTAATGGGTACAGGGTTTCAATTTTATAAGATGAAAAGATGGATGAGAGGTGAGATGGCTGGTGGTGGTATCTGCACAATAATGTGAATGTATTTAACACCACTGAACTAACTGTACACTCAAAATGGTTAAGACAGCAAATTTTATGTTATGTGTATTTTATCACAAATAAAAATAATTTTAATCTCCTCAATCAAAACATATTCTTCCTATGTCCCATTTCCTCTCAGTTCTTCACTCCATAAATGTAAATAATAATTGGCTTTAACTCTCTAATGGTCATTGTAGTGGTGGGATTCACATACTGTGTCAGGTGGGGTGTGTGTGTGTGTTGGGTTCTAAATATAACTCATCACACTCTGCTCTTCATATGCATAAAGATGGCCCTCAGTGTTCTAAATCTTTCTCACAACAGGGCATAGCCAGAGATGTTAGCCAGAAATCCAACAGGATGAAATCCTTGTTTTAATTTTTTTTAAAAGCAAACAATAAAGCAGAGACTATCAAAGAAGGGGCTGAGAAGCGGCTGCTGACACTCACCCCTCACCTCCTGGGCCTCACTGCTCCTAGACGCCTCCCAGGCCCGCGTCCTGCTATTTCCACACACCAGCCCAAGCCCCCGGCACTGCGTCTGCCTGGCCCTGAAGTGAAAGTGAGCAGGACTTATCTGATCCCCTTTGCCCTTGTTGGGACTTGGACCTCTCACAATGAAATGGCACGCATGCCTTCCTTGCTCTGTGTAAAACGCCTGTGGGTTGTAAATGATTAAGTCCAAATTCCAGCGCAGTACGTATAGCTACAAGGCAATTCCTGCTGGGCAGAAGGGTCAGTCTACAGCCACTACTTCAACAAATGCATGAAATACACTGGCATCTCTAAAATACCTGTTTTTGGTTGAGACCCTCGTCATCTCTTTGTCTTGGTTTATTTCACTTGCTTTCCATCTCCAGGCTCGCTCCCCCTTCCCAAGATGGTAGGGAAAGCCCCACTCTAATCTGTCAGAGTTACCTAATGCTTACAGGATAAAGTTCAGGGTTAAACTTCCTAGCATGACCTAATAGTTTCTTTCCTTGCTGTCTTGGCCTCGCAGCATCCCCTGCCTTTCATGCCCTCAGCCACTCAGCATTACTGTTTCTTAATCCCCCTGTTCTTCCCGCCGCCACATGGTAGCACAACCTGTTCCTTCCCAGCCTGGAACGCCAATCTCAGACATCGCCATCTGTTGAGCTTCTACTCATCTTTCAAGATCCATCTCAAAGGTCACTCCTTCTATGAAGGCTCCATGGATTCCCCTGGGAGCTCTTTTCTCAGAGATGCTGCTTTCTACTACACGGACTAAACTTCGCTGAAAGCTGGGAACCTGCCCATTATAAAATGCCTGCCCTGGACTCTTAACATCAGCCAAGTCCCTGGAGTGGGTTTTCAAAATGATCCACCCTAGAACGCCCCAGGTGCTTACTGCTGGCTTGGCCACTCTGAGCCCCTGCTCACCACTTCCCTTGTGACCCTCTGGTCTGTGCTCTGGTGTGGTTCAGGTACCAGCCTGTTCCCGCATTCAGTGATAAACACTGCAGAGAGTAGGAATCACATCTCACTCCCTTCTGGACCTTCCACATTTCCTGGCTTCAGACTTTGCACATGACAAGAGCTAGATCTGCTACATAAGTAAACAGATAAATCTCCATGGCATCTGTGGGCATGACCTGGAGGAGGGAGAGGATAGGTTGGGAGTTTTGAGAGAAATCAGAGAAACTCTAGGTGAGCTGAATATAGCTTCCTACCTCCATTGGAGGATGAAAATGACTTGAAACTTCTTGGGCAGTTCTCTGGTAGATAGAAAATTGGTAGGAAAAGGGAAAGCATTAAGAAGGAGATGCAAGGCAAGGACATTGTATGCCAGACCCAGAGGTGAAGGTGGCTTGTATGGTAACAGAAGGCATCATATATCTTCAACAGTCTTAAAACTCAATGGCTGAGTTAATAATTATAGTAGTGGTAGTGATAGTAGTAATAATAATAAAAAGATGGAAAAATACTCAAAATTTTAACAACTTATTGACCAGAGATATAGTAATACGTCTTTTGTTACCCGAACATCATTGACCAGAGCTGTTTCAATATTCACCTACAGGACAAACTGCTGGCCACAGGAAGTAACTTCTGCAAAAATCCCCCGGTCAATAATGTGTTAACAGCAGCTACTTCTGGGTTGTAAAATTACAGTCATTTATGTTGTAAGTTTCTCTTTAAACTGCCGTTTGCTCTTAGAAACAGTATATGAATGGACATGACTTTTAAAAACTGAAATTATATTTTAAAAGCCACAGCATACTTTACCTCTAGAGTCCCAGTCAATGTGTGTAATATAACTAGAAGCACCTTTACAGATGCCAACCCTTTTGCTTGTCAGGACGTTGTAAATATCCACAAAGTTATCATGGGACGCCACGGCAAGGTATTTTCCTGTATCTATGAAGAAAAATGAGCGGTTAACAGCAAAGCATTTCATGTGGGAATTTACTTCCAGGAACTTAAGAGGCTAAGGAAATAGTTAAAAAGAATCCACTCTTGCAACTTTTTGTCCCAACACATTTTTACAAGTTTTTGCTGTCACCTTTTGAAAATTTAATATCAGAGATCATTTCTTTTCTGTGATGGAAGGAGACCATGTCTTCGACAGTGTCAGCATTTACAACCAGGAAACTCCCATCATTCAAGCCAACTGCTAAGGCTTTCCCATCTGGGGAGAAGGCACAGCATCTTCCACCTGCAAAAGAATCCACAAACAGCACTGTTACGATCCATGACTTTGCTACCAAACAAATGAAGAGGGGGGACATGTACATATAGTCACGGACCTGTGACTGTGTCTTTAACACTGCTGCTGCAAACTAAAACCTCATAATTTAAAACATTTCTTACCACCAAACCCAAAGACAATAATCATTAATATTAAAAATAAGTTTTCTATTTCTCTGAGGTTTATCCATTCATTTTTTCATATATGAAGACCTGGAGTTTTCAAATGACAAGTGGATTGAAGAGGGAAAAGGAATAAAGGGTTAATATAATTAGCATTTCTTCTCCCAAGATGTGGTACTTAAGAATGAGACAAAATTTCCAGAAACTATTTTTTTTTATACTGTGCTTTACGCACAAAATTTGCTTTGGAGGACCTTGTTGTTCTACTTTTAGTCTCTCTAATCTCTGAGCTGTGGATTGTAATGCATAATTCTAGAGGTGGAAGATTTTATTCCTGTCTCTTCTGTCATGGGAAGAATGAAGTATGGACGTTCTCTCCAAAGGTGTCTGCAAAACTAACCAATACTGGGCTGAGGGGACTACATGACAAATGCTTTCTAACGCTTTGCAGGGTCATGGGAGGCACTTCTGAATGCGGAATATGGAGTACGTTAAATAGGAATCCTACTTAAGGATATGCCCCCTCCTTGGCCATGCTTTTATTGTCAAGATATTGATGAGCACAGCCCCAGGATGGGACAGTCATGCAGCCTTGTGCTAAGACATTCCAAACAGAGTTTCCACCCCTCCCTCCCCATCCACTGTTTCCAACAGGCTGAAAAGCCACATTCACACCAGTAACTTTAAATGGGCTCATCTAAAGTCTATCTCCTTCTTTTCTTCATCCATTCACTTTGCAGTTATTTACCTACTATGAATCAGGCATTGTGCTAGTGCTGAAAGAACAGAAAGACCAGCCTGCCCTTGAGGAGAGTCACCAAGCTTAGGTCAAGCATAAAGATTTATTGCACAAACCAGGATACCCGAGAGCGAAAGGGAGAGCTATTAATAATTACACCAGGACACCAGCTATAAACTGAGTTGAATGGCCATCCTATCTCAGAGGTGTTGGTGGTTGTTCTTTTGAACTCATTTTTAACCTGGTGAATAAAGTCCATTGGCTGATATTCAAGGTACTCACAGAGAGTCCTTGGTCTGTTATTTTCCCCAATGTAAATGAGTAGCCTGATCATTCACCTCTGTAGTAGATAAGAGCATGAGCTTTGGAGTCAGACTTGGGTTTGAATCCTGGCTCCACCACTTATGAAGACTCAGAAGTCGAGTGTAAAGTGCGTCCATATGGTGGAAGGAGACAGCGTCATGCAGTGGCCACAGGTGTGCTCTCTGAAGCCACACTCCTGGATCTGAATTCAGATCCATCACTTACTAGCTGTGCAACTTTGGGCAAACGACTTAAGTGCTCTGCACCTCAGTTTCCTAATTTCTAAGTGGAAATTGGAAAGGGAGACAGCGTCATGCAGTGGCCACAGGTGTGCCCTCTGAAGCACACTCCTGGATCTGAATTCAGATCCATCACTTACTAGCTGTGCAACTTTGGGCAAATGACTTAAGTGCTCTGCGCCTCAGTTTCCTAATTCCTAAGTGGAAAGAATAGAGGCCTTACTCACCAGGTTCTCGTGAAGACCACAGGCGAAGCGCTAGTGCGGTTACTGGCTCAGTGGTGTCAGCCACTGTCATCACCGTCTTGACACCTTTTCTCACTTTATCCCCCTAGACTTGTCTCCCCACATCTATCTATAAAAATACCCAGCACAAACAGTCTAGGGGCCAGGCCCCAATCTTATCCTTTCCTGTCTTAACTTTCACAAATCCTTTGAGCCTTGGCTCTCATTTTCCCCAGTGGGGCTGTCCCTGGCAGTGGGCCTTACCCTGAGCCTCTCTGACGCCTTGTTTGTGCCAGAGATCTTCGGTTTGTCTGTCCTCACACACTCTCCACCCTGCTCTGTGCCTGGAACTGGTCTGCATGGACTCTACCAACAGGCTCCCTCGCTCCCTGGCTTCTGATTCGTTTGGTTGGGGGGAGCATGAGGGAGGGTACTCAGCAGGAGGCTGCAGGGAGGGTACTAGAGAAGAACGGATAGAGGGTAGGGAGGTTGGGGCATGTTCTCCCCTGGCTGCCTCCCTGCAGGGCCACAGCTTGCTGGCTGAGCCTCTGGGCTGGACGGTTACCGCCTCCTGCCAGGCTGCCATCTCACACAGCTCTCACTCTCATCTGTTCCTCCTCTTGTCCTTTCAGGCCCAGGGCTGGCAGTGGTTACCAGCTACTACTAGTTGCATCGTCCTGCGCTAGCCCTGGTCATTTCCCAACACCCTGCCTGCCTCTTCATAGGGAGTCCAGTTTCGAGACTCTTCAAATTACCCAATTTAAATGGACCAGCTGTTGCTGGGACTCTGTTCAAGTCTTGTCCATCTCTGACACTAGAGATGTGACTGTTCATCCTGGGATCCCCAGTGTCTGATACATAGAAGCTGCTCAATAAACGTTTGCTGAATTTCTACTTCTTGGTATACCTCTTGGTTCTCGTGCATATAGGTGTTTAATACATATTTATCTGTTTCTTGCGGTTAACTATTATTTTTAAACCAAGTTTCCTTTTTCAGTAATAAAATCAGTTCCACAGACTGTTAGACATAAAGATAAACACCATTTTTTACAAGCTGATGGGTTTCAACTGACTCCTACAATTCAGATGAGAAGAGGAAGGACATATTGCCCCCAGGTGGCAAATGTCTATGCAGTGCAAGGAAATAAAGAATAGAGCTGGGCACGGACGCATCAGGCCAGCCTTCTGGAACCATCCTCCACGTGATTAGTTATATCTGGAGCAACAAACACTAAATCCCCGTTGCCCAGCATATCTGGGAGCATATAATAGGCACACATAGTAAATATTAGCTGAATGAATGGGTGAATGAACCCAATACTTGTGGTTGTAAACACTTTTACAGGTGTGTAAGGTGACATACGCACCTTTTTTGAGTTTCCTCACTGCCAGCATACGGTGCTGGGAGGATAATTCCCAGATCCGGAGGGTTTTATCATCACTTACTGTTGCACAGATGGGCAGGAGGGGGTGAGCTGCCAGACCCCACACTTCTCCTTCCATGTGCCCCTGTGAGGAAGGAAATGGGGCAACAAAAATCAGTTCAATGCTTCTCAGTGAGCCCTTCCCAAGAGAATCCCAAACAGGTTCAAATAGGAACACACACAGTTTGAGCTTCCTTGAGCCAAAATGATTGTACTGAATAAATTTTTCACTTGAACTTGAATCTAAAGCTGGGCCTACATGATACTAAAGCATTCATCTGAAAAGCAAAAGATGGATTCATGTTGCTAAGTTTTGTTTATATGATGCCAAACATCTTCTCATGTAGAAGCATCCTAGTGAATAATGAATTGTCCTCATTTTATCCTGTGATTTGACACTGAATAAACACAGTATGTATGTATCTCCTAGGAACACAGCTTGGTCACAAAGACACAAATTACTTTCTTCCATAAAACCATATTCTAAAAGATGTAGGTACCGCTTATCTATATCAGAGGAATTGGACAGTAATATTCTTGCTAATTAATTCCATTTCAGTTCTGTGCACAGCATTTGGCAGAGCAGAACTAGAGAGATCTAAAATTTTATTTCCAGTATCCTGGGTATAACTCAGGGTCAGCATTTGTTCACAAATTTTTCTATCCAGTGATCATAGAAAACTGAAAGGGGCTTGACAAGCATTGGGCCAATTCCACATGCTAATGTCTTATCACAAACACACTTAGCTGGCTTAGAATAATAACTGAGATGAAATATATTTAATGAATGAATAATTAGGGAGAAAATGAATCTCATTCTTCTAACTTATCACTCACTAAAGCAGTGTAAGGAATAGATTAGACAAGGAACAATAAAACAGACCAGATTGTTTACTGAATTTCTGCTTTTAGTGGCTAATTATAAAAAGGCTTTGCTTAGTAAAGCAAAAAAGACGACCATACTCAGTCTTCTGAAAGGTGTTTGTAGTTGGAATGCTTTGGGGGAACAGGTGGCTCTTCAAAGAGAAATTGGATGATCCCAGTTTGACTGGGAAGCTGTTTGAGCAAAACAGTAATTTGGCAGAATATACAAAGTTCTCAATACTGCTGACATCCAAATATCTGAGAAGGGCGTAGATACTGTTTTTGAGTTTATTAGATTTGGAGTACCTTACATCCCCAGTTTTCCAGTTTTCTTCCCTTGGGAAGCCTCCCACAATGAAGGCTATGGTCTGAGGATGGGTCAGGTGTGAGCCCTCTCTTGTTGTCCCTAGACTGCATCTGCCTGAAGCTCTTTTACAGACCAAGTCCTTTTGTACACTGAAGACAGGGTTGTGGGGCTCTGAGACCCTTTCAAATCACTGCCTCATATATTGATTTAAAAGTTGTATTTCCTTAATCTAATGTGACTGTGTACTTTGATTCCTGTATAACATAGGGATGGACAGCGAGTGAGGTGGGCAGGGAGTCTCTTGAGTGGCACCAGGAAATGAGCTTGGGACCTTCCTTTCCTCCTGACCACCCTAAAGCTGATAATAACCAGCTGCACAATTGAAAGTTGATTATATTCGAAGTATATACAATGGGGATTTTCAGAACTCACCTCCTGTCACTTCTCTCTTCCCCTAAAGTAGTCTCTTAAAAAAAAAAAAAAAAAAAAGCAATCTATTCCAAGTGATGTTGACTTGCTGAGCTACTGACACTGTAAAAGTGGTTCTGAAGTCTTCCCACAGCAGGATGGCTGATGGTCTTAACCATATCGTCTCTACTGTTCCTTAAGTTTCCCTCAGGGTCCACCTCTCAGCACAGGCCTGTCAGCCCCTTCAGCAGTCCTACTCTGTCCTGGGTAGCACACAGCACAGGGCTGGTCTTGGCAGGAGCACAACAAGCACTGATTGAACTGAACTGCTGAGTTCTACCCAGGAGGAAAAGGCAAATGATTGACTGACCAGAAGATGAAAGAGAGACGCTGAGATAAAAGGGAAAGAATGGCACACGTGTAAAGAGAGAAGAGGGTTCTCCCAGTTCCACTGCCTCCCCAGGGCTCAGGGGGCCCGGCTGAGCACTGTTTCATGCAGTCTCTACGCTGAGATGTGTGGAGAGACAAAGAAAAGGCTCTGGTACCCGACAAAGCTTGGTACGAAGCCCAGCTCTCCAGTTCTCAAGATGTGGCTGTGGGAAGTTCACTGGGCTTTAGGCCCTTCATCTATAAAACAATTACAACCGAGCAAATCTGTTGTGGAGATGAGAGAGGAATTTTGCACAATGGTATTGCCTGACATGCAGTCAAGTGCTCAATAAATGACACTCTTGGATAACTGTATTAATAGAATGATAGAAACAAATACAGGAAAGAATTGAAGAGAATGAAAAGGTGAAAAGACTTTGTTGTTGAGTTTAAAACATATTTAGACAAAATTAGTTCAACTATATTACTTTTGAACATGAGAAAATGTTAGAGTTTGAATCTTAAAATGCTGTTTAAATCCATAGAATAGCACAAATCTTACACACATATTTAGCAGTATGCTGCTGCTGCTGCTGCTGCTACTAAGTCACTTCAGTCGTGTCCAACTCTGTGTGACCCCATAGACGGCAGCCCACAGGCTCCCCCGTCCCTGGGATTCTCCAGGCAAGAACACTGGAGTGGGTTGCCACTGCCTTCTCCAATGCGTGAAAATGAAGTCGCTCAGTCGTGCCTGACTCTTAGCGACCCCATGGACTTCAGCCTACCAGGCTCCTCCGTCCATGGGATTTTCCAGGCAAGAGTACTGGAGTGGGTTGCCATTGCCTTCTCCGATTTAGCAGTATGGCATGTAGTAAATAATTTAAAGTCTCAAACATTTGGGGATTGAAAAGAAACACTTCATTTTCAATGAAATTAAATAAATAGTCATGGCCAGAAAGGGACAGAAAGGTAAGAGCAGCTGGAGGACAAAGACGTCACCCCTTCTCAAGGTCGCACCTCAGTTCTCAACTTGGGCTGCAGCTACAGAGCTTCTGAGGTTTGTTTCTAACACAGAAAAAATTGTAAGACATGGATTCTTATTCAAGATAGCCAGGGTGGGGCCTGGGCACAGGCATTTTTAAAACCTGATGTGTGTGCAGACCTGCTCTCAGGTGTAGCAAATCAGAGGGCCCCTTTCAGTGGGATTTTGGGGGTCGGCCCTAACACAGCAAGCCTGCAGGCAGGCATCAGGTGAGGGAAGGAGGCAATTCTCCTCCACTGGACCCACGGAAGTCCCAGAGCTTAGATAAGCAGTGCAGATTCTTTCCACTCCACCTTCTGAACCCACCCCCTCGTCCCTGCCCAGGCCTCTTCCACCTCTAACTATGATCTACTCATCACCTCCAAAGACACATGTCACTCATCAGGTGACATGTGATCACTTCTTGGATCTTTAAGATACTGCTGATGCTGCGCGGGCACAGGAGGGCCTACAGGAGCTATCCCACGTTGAAGGTCAGGAAGGGCGGCGGTGAGGAGATACCCCTCCTCCAAGGTAAGGAGCAGCTGTGAAGAGATACCCCACGCCCAAGGTAAGAGAAACCCAAGTAAGACGGTAGGTGTTGCAAGAGGGCATCAGAGGGCAAACACACTGAAACCATACTCACAGAAAACTAGTCAATCTATTCACACTAGGACCACAGCCTCGTCTAACTCAAGGAAACTAAGCCATGCCCGTGGGGCAACCCAAGATGGGCGGGTCATGGTGGAGAGATCTGACAGAATGTGGTCCACTGGAGAAGGGAATGGCAAACCACTTCAGTATCCTTGCCTTGAAAACCCCATGAACAGTATGAAAAGGCAAAATGATAGGATACTGAAAGAGGAACTCCCCAGGTGAGTAGGGGCCCAATATGCTACTGGAGATCAGTGGAGAAATAACTCCAGAAAGAATGAACGGATGGAGCCAAAGCAAAAAGAATACCCAGCTGTAGATGTGACTGGTGATAGAAGCAAGGTCCGATGCTGTAAAAAGCAATATTGCATAGGAACCTGGAATGTCAGGTCCATGAATCAAGGCAAATTGGAAGTGGTCAAACAAGAGATGGCAAGAGTGAATGTCGACATTCTAGGAATCAGCGAACTGAAATGGACTGGAATGGGTGAATTTAACTCAGATGACCATTATATCTACTACTGCGGGCAGGAATCCCTCAGAAGAAATGGAATAGCCATCATGGCCAACAAGAGAGTCCGAAATGCAGTACTTGGATGCAATCTCAAAAACGACAGAATGATCTCTGTTCGTTTCCAAGGCAAACCATTCAATATCACAGTAATCCAAGTCTATGCCCCAACCAGTAATGCTGAAGAAGCTGAAGTTGAATGGTTCTATGAAGACCTACAAGACCTTTTAGAACTAACACCCAAAAAAGATGTCCTTTTCATTATAGGGGACTGGAATGCAAAAGTAGGAAGTCAAGAAACACCTGGAGTAACATGCAAATTTGGCCTTGGAATACAGAATGAAGCAGGGCAAAGACTAATAGAGTTTTGCCAAGAAAATGCACTGGTCATAACAAACACCCTCTTCCAATAACACAAGAGAAGACTCTATACATGGACATCACCAGATGGTCAACACTGAAATCAGATTGATTATATTCTTTGCAGCCAAAGATGGAGAAGCTCTATACAGTCAGCAAAAACAAGACTAGGAGCTGACTGTGGCTCAGACCATGAACTCCTTATTGCCAAATTCAGACAGAAATTGAATAAAGTAGGGAAAACCACTAGACCATTCAGGTATGACCTAAATCAAATCCCTTATGATTATACAGTGGAAGTGAGAAATAGATTTAAGGGCCTAGATCTGATAGATAGAGTGCCTGATGAACCATGGAATGAGGTTCACGACACTGTACAGGAGACAGGGATCAAGACCATCCCCATGGAAAGGAAATGCAAAAAAGCAAAATGGCTGTATGGGAGGCCTTACAAATAGCTGTGAAAAGAAGAGAAGTGAAAAGCAAAGGAGAAAAGGAAAGATATAAACATCTGAATGCAGAGTTCCAAAGAATAGCAAGAAGAGATAAGAAAGCCTTCTTCAGCGATCAATACAAAGAAATAGAGGAAAACAACAGAATGGGAAAGACTAGAGATCTCTTCAAGAAAATCAGAGATACCAAAGGAACATTTCATACAAAGATGGGCTCGATAAAGGACAGAAATGGTATGGACCTAACAGAAGCAGAAGATATTAAGAAGAGATGGCAAGAATACACAGAAGAACTGTACAAAAAAGATCTTCATGACCCAGATAATCACAATGGTGTGATTACTCATCTAGAGCCAGACATCCTGGAATGTGAAGTCAAGTGGACCTTAGAAAGCATCACTACAAACAAAGCTAGTGGAGGTGATGGGATTCCAGTTGAGCTATTCCAAATCCTGAAAGATGCTGCTGTGAAAGTGCTGCACTCAATATGCCAGCAAATTTGGAAAACTCAGCAGTGGCCACAGGACTGGAAAAGGTCAGTTTTCATTCCCATCCCAAAGAAAGGCAATGCCAAAGAATGCTCAAACTACCGCACAATTGCACTCATCTCACACACTAGTAAAGTAATGCTCAAAATTCTCCAAGCCAGGCTTCAGCAATATGTGAACCATGAACTTCCTGATGTTCAAACTGGTTTTAGAAAAGGCAGAGGAACCAGAGATCAAATTGCCAACATCCACTGGATCATGGAAAAAGCAAGAGAGTTCCAGAAAAACATCTATTTCTGCTTTATTGACTATGCCAAAGCCTTTGACTGTGTGGATCACAATAAACTGTGGAAAATTCTGAAAGAGATGGGAATACCAGACCACCTGATCTGCCTCTTGAGAAATTTGTATGCAGGTCAGGAAGCAACAGTTAGAACTGGACATGGAACAACAGACTGGTTCCAAATAGGAAAAGGAGTACGTCAAGGCTGTATATTGTCACCCTGTTTATTTAACTTATATGCAGAGTACATCATGAGAAACGCTGGACTGGAAGAAACACAAGCTGGAATCAAGATTATGGCAGAAAGTGAAGAGGAACTACAAAGCCTCTTGATGAAAGTGAAAGTGGAGAGTGAAAAAGTTGGCTTAAAGCTCAACATTCAGAAAATGAAGATCATGGCATCTGGTCCCATCACTTCATGGGAAATAGATGGGCAAAGAGTGGAAACAGTGTCAGACTTTATTTTTCTGGGCTCCAAAATCACTGCAGATGGTGACTGCAGCCATGAAATTAAAAGACGCTTACTTCTTGGAAGGAAAGTTATGACCAACCTAGACAGCATATTCAAAAGCAGAGATATTTGCCAACAAAGGTTCGTCTAGTCAAGGCTATGGTTTTTCCTGTGGTCGTGTATGGATTGGAGAGTTGGACTGTGAAGAAGGCTGAGTGCTGAAGAATTGATGCTTTTGAACTGTGGTGTTGGAGAAGACTCTTGAGAGTCCCTTGGACTGCAAGGAGATCCAACCAGTCCATTCTGAAGGAGATCAACCCTGGGATTTCTTTGGAAGGAATGATGCTGAAGCTGAAACTCCAGTACTTTGGCCACCTCATGCGAAGAGTTGACACATTGGAAAAGACTCTGATGCTGGGAGGGATTGGGGGCAGGAGGAGAAGGGGACGCCAGAGGATGAGATGGCTGGATGGCATCACTGACTCGATGGATGTGAGTTTGAGTGAACTCCGGGAGTTGGTGATGGACAGGGAGGCCTGGCGTGCTGTGATTCATGGGGTCGCAGAGTCGAACACGACTGAGTGACTGATCTGATCTGATCTGATGCTTATTTTAATCTGGTATTATCTGAATCAAATTTTTGAGGGGAGAGGAAGGGTAAGGAGTATGTTATATATTTATGTGAATTGAGGCTGAGACTAGAATGATGCACAAAACCTAAAGAAACACATATATTTGGTGTGTGCCGAGCAAATACTTTTTTTTAGTTTGACAAATTTTTGACAGACTGAGAGGAAATATACCCAAGAAACCCCATCCACATCTGAACCTGATTCAGACAATGAGATTATGGACTCTGAATAGATGCTCTAATGGGATAAGGCTCTTGGGGATCCTGGGAGTGGGAATGTATTCTGCATGTGGTAGGGACATGATAATTGGTAGCCAGAGGGCAGACTGTGATGGACAGGTGACCCTTAGGCTCCTCCTGGTTTTCACACTCAGTGTAATCACCTCCTTTGAATGTCCTATAGCCTCGTGGGTGTGTGCTTGCTAAGTCGCTTCAGTCTCCATGGACTGTAGCCCACCAGGCTCCTCTGTCCACGAAATTCTCCAGGCAAGAATGCTGGAGTGGGTTGTCATGCCCTTCTCCAGGAGATCTTGCTGACCCAGGGATTGAACCTGTGTCTCCTGTAGCTCCTGCATTGCAGGCAGATTCTTTACTGCTGAGCCTCTGGGGAAGCCCCTCCTATAGCCTTATTACTAACCAATAACATATGCAAAGGGGATGGATGTATTACATGTATGTGATGATACGATTATGTTATTTCAAATTATTTAAAGGCATTGTTTTTCTTTTTCCCTTACTCGCTTTGAGGAAGCAAGCAGCCATGTTGGGGGAACCCCACGTGATGAGGAACTTCAGGCAGCCTCTGAGAGCTGAGGGTGGCCTCTGGCCAACAGCCAGCAAGAAAGAGAAGCCCTCAGTCCTGTACTCACAGGAACAAAACTCTGCCAACAACCCGAGCGATCGAAGAGGCAGATCCTTCCATAGTGAAGCCTCAGATGAGACCAAAGACCTGGTCTTTACCGCAGCCTTACAAAACCTTAACCAGAAGATCCAGTTAAACTGTTCAGACTCCTGACCCACAGAGAAACCATAAGATGATGAATGTTTTTGCTCCAAGCTAAGTTTGTGTCAGTTTGTTATATAGAAATAGATAACGCAGCGTTTGCCTGATCTTTGGAGAGAACGCCTCCTTTAATTTGGCGTCCTAAGCGTCCCTGCTGCCTCAGCCTGGCCCAGCTCTGATGTGAACTGTGGTTTAGAATATGTGCAAACGCAGTACCTGAACAAGCAGTGTCACCGGGCCGCTCTTATCCATTTCCAGGATCTCTCCATTTTTTGTTCCCACCAGGATATGTCCATGTCCCAAAGTGATGGCACGAATTGAAGGATTATCTTCCAAAAGCAAGCCTGAGGAGGGGAAATACTGCATTTAATATTGTAAATGCTGTATTTAATAAAACAAAAATAAAATGATTATAGTGATTCTATAAATTCTGTTTTTATAGTTCCAAAGTACTAAGTACAAGGCAATCCTCTGTGGTATTTCTACCAACGGCCACAAGCTCTGAATGTGGAAGAAAAAGGGAGAGTTGATTCGGTCATGGTTTTCTAAGAACTTTATTCCTATCTTTTGCATTTCTACGAACAGAAGGACTTCCATCGCATACTCGGGAGTGGCACCTTTTGAGCTAGTTGACAAGGCTGCTCTTTTAATGGCGTAAGTCTTCAAGCATCTTTCAAACATATCATCCCAGAGCTCCACAATTCCATCCTTTCCACCTGTTACAAAACCCTGTGAAGGCACACATCAGGATTATATACACATCAAAGTGACAAGGACCCACCCAGTCTCAAAAGGATCCCCCCTTGGGTAAAGAAGCTTAGTCTGTCTTTTCTTCCTAAGTATGGAGACTGAAAAACCTGATGATAACATCATATTTTCTGAACACACCTCTCATTTCTCTAGCGCTATTAAACACTTTCTCACTGGGTGTCCATTTCACTTTCTTCAGACCACTGATTCAAGTTTAGCACCCTGGATTTCGGATGGCTGTTTCCGTGTCCAGTTCCCTGACTGGGATGTGGACTGCTAGAGAACAGGACCAGCCTCAAAGTTTGCAGAGTTTCTGATATCTCATGCTCCTGCTGAATAAACTGGAATTAATGTCACAATCAAAAATGATTGCTAACTATTTTTAAATATTTACTTCCAGGAAAAACATCATTATTTCTCTATTAAGAATAACAAGTATTTCATGTAACAAGAATATCTTGCTCTTTATGTTCATGAGATATCAATTTCTACCATAATTAAGATCCAGATTAATTTTTATAAAACCTGGAAAGTATAAAGCCTATACTTTATTGGATATTTATTTATGTATATTATATATTTATTTATGTAATATCCAATATACATATTGGATATTTTTTTGCTAGACAATGATCTTTATTCTTATTCTAATTTTATGATTTCTTGGCCTTATTAGTTTTCCTTTCTGGCAACTACCAACTGTTCTTAGAAATTTTTAAAAAGAAAATTACTGAGTAATTCATTCTGTTTTTTCAAAAACTTTTAATTTACTTCATTTCAATGATGTTGAAAAGGAAATAATATTTTGAAGTTATTACATTAAATATCTTAAATATCCTTATTTATCCTTATTATAGATTGTGAACCTATAGACATTTACTCCCAAAATTAAATCCTGCCTTTTCCCATGATCTTTAAGCTTAAGTTACTAAGCAATAAAAGAGTTTAAACATGCTATATCACACCAACTTCCAGGCCTGCAAAAATTTTCTTTCTGCTTTAATCTTTTCTAAAATTTGCAGTTTAAACAAAACAAATTTGCTAGTGAAAAACAGCTTTACCACTAAAACAATCATTGTAATTACACATCTAACAAGAACCTACTACTATAGCAGAATCAGCATATTTACCTGGGAATAAGCAAACACAAAATGAATCTTCTCTTAATATGCTGTATTGGGTGGCTTAGGCTGTTTGGAGGTCAGATAACATACATAAACTGGAACCATCAGCAAACTAGCAGTGAATAAAACACTTCTATTTTCTGGCAAATTGATTGAAGGAAGTGTTTTAAGAGCGCTGAAGGTAAGTATGATCTTTTTAAATTAAACAGAATTTTTTTTTGGCCATACGTTGAACATAAGGGATCTTAGTGCCTTGACTAGAGATGGTACCCATGCCCTCTGCAGTGGAACCATGGTGTCCTAAACACTGTATTGCCAGGGAAGTCCCCAGTGTGATCTTTATTTAGAAAGAACAAGAACAACAACACCGCAAGGCAGGAGGTTAGCGGGACAGATCAGGACAAAGACGAGCCTGAGTAGAAATACAGCTGGTGTGATGGTTAACCTTGTGTGTCAACTGACTGGCCGCAGGGTACTCAGATTAAAAATGACTCCTGTGTGTGTCTGTGATGGTGTTTCTGGATGAGATCAGTATTTGAACTGGCAGACTCATTAAGCTGCCCTGCCCAATGTGGGTGGACATCATCTAATCCTTTGAGAGCCTGAATAAAACAAAAGGTAGAGGAAGGACAAAATTGCCCTCCTTTTATTCTGATTGATTGAGCTGGGACATCTTATCTTTTCCCAGCAGACTAGGATTTACAACATTGGCTTCTCTGGTCCTCAGGCCCTTGGACTTGAACTCAATTACTCCATCAGCTTTTCTGGGTCTCCAGTTTGCAGATGGCTTAGTGAGACTTCTCAGCCTCCAAAACCACACGAACCAATTCCTTATAATAAGTCTCCTTTTTGTACATGTATATCTCTGTCTATATCTACATTCTACTGGTTCTGTTTCTCTGGAGGAACCTGACTAACACAGCCAGGACTCTGACACACTTATTAAAGCTGAGCCTGTCTACACAGGAACAAGCTGGTTATCAATATAACTTCAGGTCAAATTGATAGGAGGGACAATAATCCAGCTACTAGACACTTCCAGATCTCTGCTTATTATGCCACTGAGGAGGAAGACTGTATAGAAATATTTCTCAGACTCTTGCTACTGTGTGCCTACATTTATCTCAGCACTTCTTAAGGCGTTCTTAGGAGAGACAGCCAGGAAGAATAAGTGTGGAAAAAAGAAGAGACAAACTGCACATAAAGAAATAATTATAAACGAAAGAGAAATTTAAATACCACTTGTGCTTCGCCTCCATCCGTGACAACTACATCCCAATTCAGACAGCACTGTTTTTACACACAGGCATCCTCTTGGTGTGGACCGTGCTAAGCCTAATTTAAAGTTCTAGAAAGCTAGTGAGGAAAATAGACCATACCTTATCCAATGCATACATAGCAAACACAGGCCCGTCATGAGCTTTCACTGTCTTCAGTAGGAGAATATCTTTCCAAATAAAAATATCTCCAGTAGCTGCTCCTGAGAACACCAGATCTTCCATTCGCCCATAAGAAACACACATCATTGTTTCCAATTTTCCAACACTTCCAAAAATTCCTCTCTTAGAGGTGAAGCCCCCACCTGGAGTGGACCAAGAGTACTTAATACTTTTTGAAAAACTTACACCTGCTATGAGCATTTAGAATGACTATCTTCAGTGAAAAATCCACTGTGTCTACATTGCTTTGTTTAGTCGCTAAGTCATGTCTGACTTTTTTGTGACCCCATGGACTATAGCCCATCAGGCTCCACTGTCCATGGGATTTCTCAGGCAAGAACACTGGCAGGGGTTGTCATTTCCTTCTCCAGGGTATCATCCTGACTCAGGGATCAAACCTGTGTCTCCTGCATCCCAGGTGGATTCTTTACCACTGGGAAGTCCCATGTGTCTACATAAAGGTGTATAAAAATGGCAGGAAACATCAGAACAAAAACATTATCAAAGGTTTTCTCCTTCTCGCATTAATTCAGTGTTTATTGAATCCCTACTTTGTGGCAGGCATAGTGGTCGACATTGGGTTATAAAGGTGAAAAGAAACAGTTTCTGCCTTCAAGGAACTCAAGGTCTGGCTGGGGAGAGAATGTGACATAATCCTCTAAGCAAGGCTCAGCGCAGGTCTGTGCCAGCCAGAGGGAGGAGTGACTAAGTGCCCCAGGAAGCCAGGCAAGTCTTCCTGAATGCTGACCGAAGGATGAAAACAGCAGCAGCTGTAATGTAAAATGGAAACGTGTTTTGTGTATCTTTTGCCCTGATTTTTATTATGGCAACTTCAGGGTGAGAAAACTGAATCACTGTGTAGGAGAAGAACATCAGGTTCGTTCCTCATATATTCACATCTCCCTGAGCTTTCCGACCAGCACTGAGAAACCTAAACTCATTCCAGACAGCTGTGTGCAGGCTGACTCTCCAGACATGGAGGGCGCCGTGACCTTTTCTTCAAAAGCAGAAAGCACTGAAGCAGCAGCTTATTTATGTTTTGTCCAGTAAAAGATTGGGATTGATACCAAAGCCAAAACTAAGAATTCAGAAACAATCCTAATAAAAAAGTCTGACTTATTAGAAGAATAAGATATTCTTCCATGTTTTGTCCTATTATTTACTCATCCTTATTATCAGCATTATAAACCACAAGTATTTATTTTGACCACTTACTGTGTGTAGTGTACAGTGTGTGTGTGTGTGTCAGGGGTTAATTCATGTGCTAAATGTAGTGATAAAATAATAAGAGAACCCTCAAAATACTAAACATTTTGTCCACCCAACTAAAGTGATTATTTCCTGCTCAGTAGTCCAACATAACCGCTGCTTTCAGAACATGATGAAATATAAAAATAACTATTCTCAGAGCACAACATTTCCAAAACTCTCTAGACACTGATGAATATGCATAGCATCACACAGAGTGTTCTAAGCTTCACAGCTCAGACGTTGTTTGGGAGCAAATATCTTTTAGGCATATTTTAATTTTAGATTGCAGAGAGAGGCTAGGTAGTGCTAGTGGGTTGTTTTTTTTTCCCAGCTACAGTAAAACTTTCAACCACATAAGTGATAAACCCAAACAATACCTGCTTGTTGCCAGAATCTGATGTGCTTGATCCCAACTGTTACCAGTCTGTCAACATGGTGTGGATTACACTTTACCACAAATATCTTATCTTTATGTCCTCTGTAAGACACAAACAGGGGGAAAACCCTAGTCTTGATGAAAGCACTTCTAGAGAGTTTTATTTACAGCATGCATTTGGTTTCACTTTCATTAAGCACATCTAATAGGACAAGTAAATTACTGCTAGAAGATGATTTAAGATACACATGGTGGGGTGTGAATTAAAATAACGAGCTTTGGCTTTTCTTTGCATATTTGAGCCCTTCTTACTCTAACATTGCTACTAGAGTCTACTAATTATGCTTCAAACAAATTAATGAAACATTTAAAATGGATCAGAATGTCTCCATAATATAAAATTAATGCTGCCACTATAGAATTTAATCCTTAGCATACAGAGATCTTGTAGAATATATTGTAAAAGGGTATTAATGAGAAACTTCAAATGTAATATTCTTGCTGTGGAAGGCATAACTTTGGGTTAAACAGAGTTTCAGCTAGAAGTGTATTCATGAGAAACTGAAGACCCTGGCTTACATTCATGGAAAGACAAAGGATGTCATATTAATTTAAGGCACTCAAGGATGCTATGCATTCAAAATCTAAGTTTATAACCCAAGAGGCAGAAGGACAAATATAGAAATGAGGACTGACTGTAGGCTGCAGCTGTAAACTGGCATTACACTGTGCCTGGGAAATTTCTGTTTCAGAGTATAAAGTAATCACATTAAATTTAAGGATTTACTGATCTTAATGGACTATGTGATGGTCTTCTCTGATATATTAGGACTTAACGTTTATTATTAAAGGAAAAGCTATCGATAAAAAAGAACATGACTAATTGCCCTTATGAATACAGATTTTAAAATCTTAAATAAAATACTAGCAAAGAGACTCCAACAACACGTTAACAAAATAGTACACTATGACCAAATTCAAGGGTGCTTCATTATTAAGGAATCAAACAGTGCAATTCATCATATTAATATGTGAGAAAAATTATGTTATCATTTTCAATGATGCCAAAAAGGTATTTCACAAAAAATCTAATGGTCACTTATGACTTTAAAAAGTACTCAACTAACACTCAATAAAGTAGGAATTAATGGATGCTTTAGAATTTCTCTTAGACTTTTATAATTCCATGCAGTTCCTAACTCTCACTGAGAAATACAGATTCATTCAAGACCAACTATACACAGACTGTCTCTTCAATGTCACGTGCCACTATCTTTTCTTTAAAAACAGAATGTGCTAGAACAGTAGCTTCTCCTTGGTGTGCTTGTGCATGTGTGAACTTGAAAGTCAGATTCCTATTTAATGCGATTCCTGATGAAAGTCAGATTCTTCATGTTATTCCCAATAAAGTCAGGAACAAGACTGTCACCACTACCATTAACATCATACTGAACATATTATCTAATGCAATTAGACAAAGTCTAACAAATTAAAGACACAGGAGCTAGAATGGAAGAGGTAAAACTATTTCTATCTGCAAATGATATAATTCCATGCCTAAAAAATCCAAAAGAAAATAAAGTAAAAACAACTACAAATAAGATAATTTAGGAAATTTATAGTACATAAAATCAAATACAGAGTCAATAACCTTACTATATATTTACATTATCCAGTTGAAAAATACATTGGAAGAAAGGACTATATTTAAAACAACAATAAAAATATCAAGGCATACGTTTAATAAGAACTGTGCACTAACATATAAATGAGTATAACAACAAGGGGAAAAGCCACCCATATCGGTAATATATATAGAAAAACATTCCATGTTCTTGAGCTGGAAAACTCAATCATAAAGATGTTAATTCTAGCTTTGTTTATGAATTCAACCTGATTCCAAAAGATAAGAGCATTTGCTAGTCCTCTTTTCATATTCTATTGCTCTTTTCAGATAAGAGTGTCTGGTCTTTAATTTGGAGCTAGACATCCTGATTTTAAAGTTCTTATGGAAGAATAAAACAACAGTATGGCCAAGAAAACTCTGAAAAAGAAAAGCTAAATGGGAAGAGTAGCTCTCCTAGGTATTAAAATAACTTATAAAACCTCCATGATTAAAACTGTGTGGTATTGGTGCACAAGTGACTGACAAGCTAACGGTAAAATAGAAAATCTAGAAAGAGACCCAAAGGAATATTAAAATGTAGCACATACTAAAGACAGGTCTCAAATCAATGTGGGGGGCGGGCTGAAATGAATACTTAAAATAAATGGTGTATGTTACTAAATGCTGGCAAGGATGTGGAGTAACAGGAATTCTCAATCATTGTTGGTGGGAATGCAAAATGGTACAGTTACTTTGGAAGATATTTTGGTAGTTTCTTACAAGACGAAACATATTCTTACCATAAGATTCAGCAATCATGTTCCTTAGTATTTATCCAAAGGAGTTGGAAACTTATGTCCACACAAAAACCTGCACATGGATGCTTATGGCAGCTTTAAACATAACTGCCAAAACTTGGAAGCAACCAAGATGTTCTTCAGGTGAATGGATAAAAAAACTGTGGCACATTCAGAGAACAGAGTATTATTCATTGCTAAAAAGAAATGCTGGGCATACACACTGAGGAAACCAGAATTGAAAGAGACATGTGTACCCCAATGTTCATCGCAGCACTGTTTATAATAGCCAGGACATGGAAGCAACCTAGATGTCCATCAGCAGACAAATGGATAAGAAGGCTGTGGTACATATACACAATGGAGTATTACTCAGCCATTAAAAAGAATACATTTGAATCAGTTCTAATGAGGTGGATGAAACTGGAGCCTATTATACAGAGTGAAGTAAGCCAGAAAGAAAAACACCAATACAGTATACTAACACATATATATGGAATTTAGAAAGATGGTAACAATAACCCTGTATGTGAGACAGCAAAAGAGACACAGATATATAGAACAGTCTTTTGGACTCTGTGGGAGAGGGAGAGGGTGGGATGATTTGGGAGAATGGCATTGAAATGTATATAATATCATATAAGAAACTAATCACCAGTCCAGGTTTGATGCAGGATACAGGATGTTTGGGCTGGTGCACTGGCATGACCCAGAGGGATGGTATGGGGAGGGAGGAGGGAGGGGGGTTCAGGATGGGGAACACGTGTGGTGGATTCATGTTGATGTATGTAGGCAAAACCAATACAATATTGTAAAGTAATTAGCCTCCAATTAAAATAAATAAATTTAAATTAAAAAAATAAAATAAAATAAAAAGAAACGAGCTATCAAACCATGAAGGGACATGGGGGAACTTTAAATGGATACTACTAAGTGAAAGAAGCCAATCTGAAAAGGCTATATGTTATATGATTCCAACTAACTGATTTTCTGGAAAAGGCAAAACTAGGGAGACAGTTAAAAAAATGAATGGTTTCTAGGATAGAGAGGAGCAAGGGATGAACAGCCAGAGCACAGAGGATTTTTAGGGAAGTGAAACTATTCTGCATGATACTATAATGGCAGACACAAGTCATCACACATGTGTCAAGACTCACAGAATGTGCAACACCAAGAGTGAACCCTAATGTGGACTGTGGACTTTGGGTGACAATGATGTGTCAATGTAGCTTCATCTGTTATAACAAATGTACCACTCTGGTGCCAGGTGTGGATTTGAAGGAGGCTGGAATAGTGGACATACGGGAACTCTATTATCTGTACAATTTTTCTATTAACTTAAACCTGATTTAAGGCAATGGCACCCCACTCCAGTACTCTTGGCTGGAAAATCCCACAGGCAGAGGAGCCTGGTAGGCTGCAGTCCATGGGGTCGCTAAGAGTCATACACGACTGAGCGACTTCACTTTCACTTTCCACTTTCATGCACTGTAGAAGGAAATGGCAACCCACTCCAGTGTTCCTGCCTGGAGAATCCCAGGGACGGGGGAGCCTGGTGGGCTGCCGTCTATGGGGTCGCACAGAATCCGACACGACTGAAGCGACTTAGCAGCAGCAGCAGCAGCAGCTTTGAAAAATAAAGTCTATATAAAAGGGAAAAGAAAAATGGTATTTGGAATACCTTGATAGCTCTAAGGAGAAAGGATAAAATTGAATCTGTGTCTTGAAATAGACACTGGGATAAATTCCAAATGATTTAGAGATCTAAATGTAACGATGGAGTGATGGCAGATTAGAAGAAATCATGAGTGATTTCCTTTGAACCTGAGGACAGGGAACACTTTTCTTAGTCTCAAAATCTTGAAGCAGTCAATATTGCTAAATTTGACCACATAAAAATAAAAGCCTTTGCATGATGAAAAACATCATAGCAAACTCAAAAGACAAATGACAAACTAAGTGAAATACCTGTAAGCTAGAGACAACAGACAAATAACCCTAATATTTACAGGACTACTTCCTGTGTGAAGTGTATTTCAGAGAAACCAAGTGGTTCATGGGGGGAAACGCTTCTTTATAGAAGAATTCTAGCTAGTATGAAGAATGAATAATAGAATTAGAAAATTATCATCTTCAACCCTTAATTAAATAATCAATTTAGCCCAGAGTTGTAAACGGAGGTCCAACCATTAGATAACACATTGATAGGAAGCTTTCTAATGGGAGGATGAGGCTGATACTACTAGAAACCACAATAGAGCTGAGTATTACTAAGAGTTGGAGAACCAGACATATGGGGGCAGTGGCGTACCATGGGGTAGACTGGAATGGTGATCTGCCCTGAGAAAGAGGAATTCCATCCCTGTCACTGTTTAGAATTGCTGGCTCAGGAGAATAATAAAACAGACTTACTTTTAGTTGGTTTTATTATTCTTAAAAAAATTCCTACAGATATCACAAGCACTACTGCTTGTACCTGGCAGGTACTGCTCCCACTGCCCCTGCCCTCTGGCATGCCACTGATTATGCTGCTTCTGATAGAGTCAATCATGAAGTACGGATTAGATGTGCTCATGCTCTTGACTGAAAAACTGAACTTAGGAGAAAATATCTGCAAATCATATATTTGATAAGGGACTGATATCCTTTGGAGGGAATGATGCTAAAGCTGAAACTCCAGTACTTTGGCCACCTCATGTGAAGAGTTGATTCATTGGAAAAGACTCTGATGCTGGGAAGGACTGGGGCAGGAGGAGAAGGGGACGACAGAGGATGAGATGGCTGGATGGCATCACTGACTCAATGGACGTGAGTCTGAGTGAACTCCGGGAGTTGGTGATGGACAGGGAGGCCTGGTGTGCTGCGATTCATGGGGTTGCAAAGAGTCGGACACGACTGAGCGACTGATCTGATCTGATCTGATATCCAGGATATATTTTTAGAAAAAATTACAACTCAATAATTAAAAGGCAAATAACCCAATTAAAAATGGACAAAATATCTAAATAGACATTGATACAAAGAATGTATAAATTATTAACATAAACTTTAGAGAGAAGATGCTAGAGAAAACCAAAATGAAAAGTGAGATATCACAGATATCACAGATATTACAAATTATATCCCCTACATATAAAAGACCATTGCTTTGCTTGCTCGTGTCTATACAATGGCAAACAATTAAACAGTTGGGAAAATCTTTTTGGAGAGCACATTTTCAGTTCAGTTCAATTGCTCAGTCATATTCAACTCTTTGTGACCCCATGCACTGAAGCATGCCAGGCTTCCCTGTCCATCACCAACTCCCAGAGCTTGCTCAAACTCAAGTCCATCGAGTCAGTGATGCCATCCAACCATCTCATCCTCTGTTGTCCCCTTCTCCTCCTGCCTTCAATCTTTCCCAGCATCAGGGTCTTTTCCAACGAGTCAGCTCTTTGCATCAGGTGGCCAAGTACTGGAGTTTCAGCTTCAACATCAGTCCTTCCAATGAATATTCAGGACTGATTTCCTTTAGGATGGACTGGTTTGATCTCCTTGCAGTCCAAGGGACTCTCAAGAATCTCCTCCAACACCACAGTTCAAAAGCATCAATTCTTTGGCACTCAGCTTTCTTTATAGTCCAGTTCTCACATCCATATATGACTACTGGAAAAACCTTAGCTTTGACTAGATAGACCTTTGTCGGCAAAGTAATATCTCTGGTTTTTAATATGCTGTCTAGGTTGGTTATAGCTTTTCTTCCAAGGAGCAAGCGTCTTTTAATTTCATGGCTGCAGTCACCATCTGCAGTGATTCTGGAGCCCAAGAAAATAAAGTCTGTCACTGTTTCCATTGTTTCCCCATCTATTTGCCATGAAGTGATGAGACTGGATGCCATGCTCTTCGTTTTTTGAATGTTGAGTTTGTAGCCAGCTTTTTCACTCTCTGCTTTCACTTTCATCAAAAGGCTCTTCAGTTCTTCTTCACTTTCCGCCATAAAGGTGGTGTCATCTGCATATCTGCACATTTTAGTTTTCATCTAATTTCTTGATGTCATAAAAACCCCAGTGTTGTTTCTCTTGTGGCTAAAATTCTAAACTGACTGATGATGGCATGTCAATGTCAACACCTAAATAAAGAACACTCACTGAATTACCTCTGTCATTTTTTTCCTTTAGACATGTGTTAAATTTGTATGGAAGTTGCCTACAACTCTGTGTGTGTGTGTGTGTATAAGAAAAACAAAACAGAAAGAGTTTCATGTCCTACAACTGATGGAATAAGAATGTAGGAGAGTCAGTACTGCTGCCCTAATACAGGGCAAGTCCCTATGCCTGTGTCAAAGGTAATTTACCAGGTAGGGCCATATGCAAAGGTAACCCACAACTGGAAGACTGAATATTTGATTTATGTCTCAGCCCAAGATTGAAAATAGCTTATAATACAGAATAACAAAGAATAAGCCAGGGAACAATGAGAAG
Organism: Bos taurus; assembly: GCF_002263795.3. Classification (NCBI taxonomy): domain Eukaryota; kingdom Metazoa; phylum Chordata; class Mammalia; order Artiodactyla; family Bovidae; genus Bos; species Bos taurus. The sequence goes on along the minus strand of NC_037338.1, from coordinate 37,635,250 downwards.
AAGAAAGGGAGATGATATATTGGTGAGTGGGGAAAAAAAGCAAGTTACAGAGCAATATGTATAATATTCCGTATATGAATAAAACAGATAAAAATACCCACAGAATATGTATCCAAGAATACAGGCTAAAAATGTTAGCCATAGCTATGTCTGGGTAGTAGAATTATGAATCATTTTCTTCTTGGAGATTTTCTGTGCTAACTTTTCTATAATCATGTATTATTTTGAAAACAGAAGACAATTAATAAATGTTATTTTAAAAAAGAGATCCATATCTTAAAAAAAGGAAAGGTGTCACTTTCATATTCAGGAGACTTGATCACATTCACTAAATGTATGTAAGGGTAGGGACTTAAACTAGATCAAGCAGCAGAGTTAAAACAGTAGTGCATACTCTGAAAGTACATTTACATCTCCACATGGCCCTGTGTTTTGTCCCTAAAAGTAAAAACACAAGTACTTTTCAATGTTGAAGTATTCTTGTTATGCACACCATGATAACTTGTACCTTTTGCCTAAGGTCCCCACTGTTTAAACTTCTGAGATGAAGTTTGTTAATAAAAGTCATTGTCCCTGGTCTTGTTACTGGTGTGATAGAAATCCAAAAAAAGGGACATGGAAGTGCCTGATCAATTGTCTTTTTGTTGTGTCCCGAGAGACACTGGTATCAGGCTATTTCATTACTGCCCATAAGAGACTGCTCTTGGTTGTTAAATGGGTTACTTGTAAACCAACCTTGAAAAAGAAAGAGAGACTAAACAATTCATTTGTAATGGAGGTGACTGAAGTCATTCATGAAAATTAACAAAGATCAACAAAAAAGTGTGCAAGGAGATTGGTTCAAGTCTCATCAAAATCTGTAATAAGATCTTTATGGGCTATATCTGAACCTGCCTGATTTCTATGAGTGGATGAAAACGTAGGTTCACTTAAACACACTGACAACTGACGGGTGGCTATTTGGAGGGGGGGCAATACGTAAGCCTCAGGCAGCAGGCAGCACCACAGGTGATACCGTCTCAGCCATGAGCTATGCCCCTCCTCTCATGGGGAATCTCATATCCTGGGTCATGGGCACTACTGTGGAATATTGCCTGCCAGAACCCACAACCTGCGGGATGCAGGTCTGCTGTTGAGCCTGGCTAGGTGATGGTGGCAATGACTGAGACACAGAAGAGCAGAGTGAAGGATATCACTGAGTTAGCCATCCTCTGAGAGTAAATGAGACCCTTGGAGGAGCTACGATGACTCCCGGGAGTCAGTAAGGTCCCGTCAGTGAAGTATTACTCCTTTTTCTTTGTCACTTCTTTCATGGTTTAAACTGTGTTTAAAGTTTGTATCTTTAAGCAGTCTAATCCTCAGGCCATAAGTAGAATTTTAATTTTTTTTGTTTGGTTACTTATTTACATAAATATCCATGATTGTTTTAACATTGTATAAATATTATTTATTGCTTAAAAATCTAGTATTCAACCAAAGAACTTTAACAATCTTTGACACACCTTCCTGGAAAGAGCACTGGATGAATGTTACATCTGTGAAATTGTTCTCTGTGGGTAATTCTGCAGGTGTCCTCTTCAGGGAATGTGACATGTGGCTTTGGAGCAATTCCAAAAATAAATGGCATTATTAACATAATGATAAGTTGCTTTGTGGTAATTAAATAGTAGTAACACTAACAAACATATCAAATATATACTTCTAAAATATTAATATTTCTTTCTTCCACTTTTATTACTGTTTCTGGCATACAAGTAAGCCAATCAGATTTGCAGAGGGTGTTCTAGTAGGGAAATTGAGTTCCTGGGGCTTTTGAAATGTAGACATGTGCTTTACCTGAAATGAACTATGATACAAATGGTAGTTAGCAGAAATATTAAAGTAAAATATAGTATATTAATCTAAGAGGAAAGCAAAGTTCTGATTAGAAGCTAAATCTGAGTATCAGCAGTGAGTGATAAAACCATGAGGAATACTAGAGAGATGAAAAGAAAAACCGCTTGGGTAGGCAGATTTATGAGCTGCCATTTGCTGCCAAGAATTCCATCTCAATAGCAGTCATCAGAAAAGCTCCCTTTTTTATCCTAAGATGGTCAGCTGGAGTCCTCAAGACTCCATCTGCTCCTCCTCTGACTCTCCAGCAATTTATAGATCTTCATTCATCAAATCAAATTGTGAAAACCCCTCTTTCCCCCTATTTAATATTGTAGAGGGAAACATCAATTTAAAAAGTGAATACTGGAGTTCAAAGCCACCAATTTAAAATGATTTTATGGTGCAAGGTAAAAAGGAAGTTGGTTTATACAGGGAAAAACCAATAGAGAGATATACCGATAATATGTCTTGGACAACAAATCATCCTTAGTTGCCAACTATTTTGACCTCTGACCATGGCCAGGCAAACAGCTAAGCCCAAAGCAAGCAGGAATGGAAAGCAATGTTCAGACTTAGGGCTGATTCAGCAGGGAGGGAGGCTGGGGTGTGGGAGGACAGGTGGTCTGTAAACGGCAGTAGGTCTTGGAAAGTCTATTTATAAGACAGGGAGATTAGTGAAACAATCTGCCTGCTTTGAAAGCGAGTGGCAGATGTACACGATGGGCCTCCTTTCCCGCATGCCACAGCTTCATGACAAATGCTGCTGACTTCAGTGACATTGACGCTCCTTCACCAGATGCTAAGACAGTTGAAAAACAAGGGCCAAGGCACAGGCTGAGAAAAGTGGCTTTTCTACTGCTGGTAAAAAGCTCTGATACAGACAATGCATAGACTACTAAAAGCAAAGTGGTGGATAACTCTCTGGAAAGGATTTCAGAATTCTTCAATTCCCTGAAATAAACATCAATTCCTCTAAGTCAGGTCTGTCACCATGAACTATTACAATATGTTTTCATTTAGGTGTTAAGATATGAACTTCATCTGAGTTTGAAGATGAAATCTTACCAGAGAAGGCAAACTATTAACATTTACTGAAGTGTGATCATCGGCAGGATGTTGTAAGACCCGGGCAGCTTCTTACCTGGTGGTAGCTATCTTTTCTCCCTTTTTCCAGTCCCAAAACACAATACTGTGAAAATCGTCTAAACCAACCGACACCAGACATTTTCCATCAGCTGTATGAAAACAACATAAATGTCAAATGACTCATTTCTTCAATGAAAAACCAAAACATTTTATATACTGTAAAGAGGAACAAGAAATTGACCTTAGAAGAAGAATACACTAAAGGAATCTCACTAAATGAAATGCGTAAGTACTAATAGCAGAGCTTCTCAATATATAATAAGTAGATGCTGAACTGAATTGCTGATCCAACACTCCAGTCTCAGACACAGGGCTAAGGGGAGCTTCTCAAGTAAGTCCCCCAAACCTTGTCTATTTTGTGTCAGATAAAGCTCATGACATTTACTGGAAGAGTCATTTAACTTTGTGACTCTTAGTCTATTCTGAGCTCTAAAAAACTGGTTCTATTTAACCCTCCAAGATAAGAGCATTATAGAAACTAAATTTAACTTGGAAAATTCCTTCAAAAAAATGACTTTATAATTTAAAAAGTCTTAACTTCTTACTTTCCCTATTTCAAATGTAATATGTTTGCTGTAGGACATTGAGAAAATACAAAGGAGATTTAAGAATTTTCCAAATTTCTAGGCCTACATTTGATGCATATCTTATCAATAAGTTTCCCTACATAAATGTGCTTTGAAAAAACAAAACCAGGATTATAGTGAACATACTATTTTTTTCCACTTGTTATATGATGAACATTTTCTCTTGGTATTAAATATTATTTATAATACTATCAATGATTTGGACAGGCTGTTTGTCAAATAAAAAAAATATATAAGAGACATAATTGAATTTGAAATCAAAATAGTTAATTCGCTTTTTCATTTCAAGACCAAAGAAAAGGTACAGTGAATAAATCTTTCCTTTGCTGCCACCTTCACAGAGCTAGATTTACAGGAGAAACGTCTTGGGTCAGCAGCTCCTCCCCAGCTTGGAGTAGGCTGGAGATGGTGGCCAAGTTTACCAAGCCTCAGTTTAGTGGGGTGTCTTCTCTGACAACAGGGAACCATTATTAACAGGGTAAAGAAATGAGTATGTGAGTGGGCTTCTCACACAGCCCACTCAGGATTTCAACTGGTATTTTCAAAGATAGCCCTGGGGTAGATGTCAAATTAGGGTAGCCAGGAAATATAAAGGAGCCCTAGTCAAACTGGGATTTCATATAAGCAATGGATAATTTCTTAGTACAAGTATGTCCCTTACAATATTATATTGCATGAATATATTGCATGAGAATACTTATATGAAGAAATTATGCATTGCTTGTCTAAAATTCAAATTTAACTGGGTCTTCTGTATTCATATTTGCTATAGCTAGTAACCCTCCTCGAATGCTGGTTAACTCGTGTCCAACCCCTGAGTGACCTTACTTGATCCAGAGACCATCCCCCAACCAACTAGGAACAGCAGTCTGCTCCTTTTCTAGAGGAAAAAGGAAAGTAACAAAAAGAAGAGCCTGGCTTAACAAACCAAATCACTCCCAATCCTCTACTGCTTCTAAGTATGAGGCAAGGATTTGGAAGTTACATAAACTATTTCAAGCTCCTAGACTATAGTATTAGGTGAAGACATTAACACTTTGCTAAAGGCCTAAATCACCACGAAGTGACTACTATACACACATGTGTCTTCTAAATCATAATGAATATGTCCTCATGCTTAAATGTTACCAGGATTTAAACTGTGCCTGGTCTCTTTTCATGCATTTGGAAGAAGGGACTGGTGATGACTTCTTGTTCAGAACAACCAACATGACTTTTCCTAGTATCTCTTGGTGTGGCCTGGCTATGTTTCTATTTTAGCATGTCTCTGTATTTGGTGATTTTGATTGAAGAGTTCTCGTTCCCTTTTTAGATTGTAAGCCCTTAAGACGTACTTATAGTACTTGCATCACATTTCCAACATGATCCTCATACTGAGATGTTTTTCAATGAATTTTGATGATACTGGTGACATTAGGAGATAAAAATGGAATGTCTCCACGGATGGTATGGAGGGAATGTTCTGTTACATAAAATTTTAAATCAAAAACACTGCACAGATATTCAGTGTCTCCCCCCCCCTTTTTTTTTTGCATTTGTAAATCCTATATTTTGTTTTCTTTTGTAACCTGGGTAGCTATGTTAGATGTCCTTCTTAATGCAAACGTTCACACGTTTTAAGTGATTGTCTTTTATTTATTTTTTTACATCTTTTGAAAAAGGCCTTAGAGTAAGTTTTTTTTTGCTTTTTGTTTCTTTTTATTAGAACTTCTATGAGGCCCCATCAGCTTGTCTTCAGTTATACCACCTTTCTACCCCAATTTGTGACCTAGTAGCAATGAAGCCCCAGAACAAATCCAGAGATGCCTCAACAAACATACCTTTTCTTTTAGGATGGTGACTTTTTCTTGAATTGGGGGGGCATTTCTACATATCACACAGTTTTGTGTGGGGGATTTCTACATATCACACAGTTTTGAAATATAACTGCGCTGTGCTTAGTTGCTCAGTCATGTCCGACTCTTTGCGACCCCATTGAGGAGCCCGACAGGCTCCTTTGTGACCCCATTGACGGTAGCCCGACAGGCTCCTCTGTCCATGGGGATTCTCCCGGCAAGAATATTGGAGTGGGTTGCCATGCCCTCCTCCAGGGAATTTTCCCAGTCCAGGGACAGAACCCAGGTCTCCCACATTGCAGGTAGATTCTTTACTGTCTGAGTCATCAGGGAAGTGGATTTCTTCCCAGTTTTTATTTCCCCTCACAGAGGCTTGACTTTAGCTTTGAAAAATCCATTGTTCCTTGACCATTTAGCTGGGGTTTCTGACTTTCAAACATATGGAAATGTCCTTTCTAGTCACAGTATGTATTAATTATGGATATTTTGTGACATAGTCCAGAAATAATTCTGAGGCACTTAATGTCAACAGCAAAGGGCAAATTAGAAAGAGAAATATTTTATTCAGGCAATTACAAGTTGGTCCTATATTCAGGACTCATAAAAAATGCATAGGTTTTTGGATCTGAAGCACAATGAAATCAAGCAATCTCAGATGTGCCCTTGTGGATATTACTATTATGCAATGAAGGTTTTTAAAAATATGAGGATGATATTTAGGGTAGAAAATATGTATGTGGCTAAACTTTTCTCTTTCTAATCGGTTTTCCATTCATGTGGAAGCACTTTCCTGACTGCAAGCACAGAAACAAAGACCTCCATTTTCCCTGCTGCTGCTGCTGCTAAGTCGCTTCAGTCATGTCAGACTCTGTGCGACCCCATAGACGGCAGCCCACCAGGCTCCCCCGTCCCTGGGATTCTCCAGGCAAGAACACTGGAGTGGGGTGCCATTTCCTTCTCCAATGCATGAAAGTGAGAAGTGAAAGTCCGACTCAGCAACCCCATGGACTGCAGCCCACCAGGCTCCTCCATCCATGGGATTTTCCAGGCAAGAGTACTGGAGTGGGGTGCCATTGCCTTCTCTGCCATTTTCCCTAGACGGTGATAATAAATCCACAAGGTTAAAGAGTTGCTCAGTTAAGTGACACAATATAAATTCATTCCTTCTTGTTGACACAATTTACAGGTATGGGTTATGTTGTTGGAAATGTTTTTGATTAAAAATGTCTTCTTTTTGTTTGCTTCGGAAGAGGGGCAAGAATAGATTAATCCAAATTCCTAGTGATAATGGCTTATCTGTTGTCTAGTTGTCATACAATGTGCCTGCTTTGTATTTCCATGAGAATTTCTATCATCAGTAGGTCTCCACAACATCCCCCCAAATGGGCTGACTTTTAAGAGATAGGTGGGTGTGGGGGTACACTGAGGCACACAGATAGGCCCCTGGCTAGATAATATCCAATGTGGGTACCCTGTTTACATGGTTGAACTGGGAACTGTAAAACTTCTCTCTCATCATGTTGATTTAAACTCCTCAGTTTCCTGTAAGTACCCAAAAGGAAAGGTATAGTTGTTCCTGCTGCAGTTCACACAAGTGTTTGGTTCGAGGCAATTCTAGCATAGGGGTCTCTTTCACCAGAGGTGAGGGGTCATCCCATGTGGCAGCCTCTATGCACTACTGTGCCCATGACACATCTACACTGGAGAATGGGGGTGCGGGGGGCTGGAACCCTGACCATTGGCTAGAGGGAGTGAGGAAGTAAGGGATCACGCTGAGTGACTCTCCTGATAAAAGTTCACTCCAGCCCTGGTGGGGGGCAGGGGCAGGAAGGGGCAGGAGGATGAGCAGGGAGAGTGATGGCACAGCTCCTGCCACCCAGTGGCCCCAGGCCTGGTGATTTTTTTACAGGACTGAGCCAGGAGCCCTGGGTCCCTGCTCTGGACCTCAGCCATACCATCAGACTCTCTGGATCTTCATTACATGTAAAGCTGTGCAGGTGTCTGTTTAAGACTAAAGCTGTATCATAACACAAGGTACGACTATGAATATAAATTAAACTGAAGAGGCTCAGCTCACACCTTCAGAAGGGCCACAGAAACCACCAAGATCAACCAACCACAGTTCATCTTCATGGAACCATACAAGGTGATGGATCAAACGCAATAGACACTTCCCCACTTCCTCAATAGTCCTTACTTGTAGTGCTTTCTCAAACTATCACCTAGCTTTTTGGGTGCCATTTATAAAATTAACATGGTATTTAAATTCTGAGACAAAAAATGTGATTTTTCACAATCAAAAATAACACATTTGCTGCATAAATGGGTTCTTCCCTAGTGACTGTTATCTGGTGAATAGTGTATTGTTAAAACAGAAATATCTTTTTATGCAGAAAATATTTATCTGAGCATTTCTTAATTTGCCTAAAATAGAATTAGAAGCAGGGACAGAATCTGCTTCTCAGCCTCTTCTTAGAGTATCTGGTTTCTCTATCCTAGGCAACGATCTGAGGGGCCTGGGATAAACTACGTGTATAGTAGTTTAGGGCATATGGGAAGGTGCATATGATATCCCCACAAATCTGTACTGTGTGACTGGTCAGAGAATCAAGGTGATTTTCATCCAAAGATGGTTTACATGTAAAGTTCTAGTAGCAGTAGTGAAAGGCAAGACAGAGCTCATTAAGCAAAACTTCATTCATTCGCATTTTTGGAGTAGCCCCTGTGTACACAGCACTATAACATGCTCAGTGGGGAACAGAGAGATGGGCTAGATAGTTTACATTCTGAGAGGGCCATAGGAGATGCTAACACAAATAACTACAGTACCCCATGGACTCTAACAGGTACCCTAAGAGCAATAACAACAAATGGGTTAAGCAGTGCAGAGGGACAGGGCATTTCTCCCTGGAAGGCTGGAGTATAAAACTTTCAGCTTGGTCTTAAAGGATGGTTAAACTTAAACAAGACACATGAAAATGGAACACAGGCAAAAAGAAGGGCAGGAGTACATGTAGGCTCTCCAGATAGGTAGACGTAAAGGAGCATGATTGGATTGGTGGATGAAAACACTGCAAGTGAAGACCAAGGCCAGATCATGGAAGGCCGTGAAAGTTCAATAAGGGCTCAGCCTAGAGTCAGTCAGCCAGAGTCCATGGAGCGACATGTTACTGCACTTCCACAGGATTCCAGAAGGGGGCAGGATGAGCTGGAGGAAGTGGGAATGGGAAGAGACCAGCATAACCACCATGGCACAGATGAGAGGAAGTTCAGCTTGAGGGAGGAAAGTAGAGAGGGAGGCATATAAGAGAGAGACTGGAGTTGTAAAATGGAATTTAACAACCAATATTATACATATTGTACACATTTGAGTGGAGTTTATAAAAAAAGAAATTACAGAATCAGTTTTCTGTATAAAGTTAGAAATTTTCCCTACAGATCTAATATGTACAATTGGGACTACTAAAAATTTCTAGGTAAAATTTACACCTTTTGTGTTTTAACCCCCATTTTTCAATTCCAGCATAAAGAAATGGCTTTACTCTGAAGAAAATTTTATTTATCGGTTAGTATATTAACATCACTGTGTTCAAATTTTAAGTTAAACAGATGGAAACATCAGTTCTATTTTTTCAATATGAAATTTGACTTTCAAAACACCAGTGTTGTAAAGTGGCCTTTTGCAGAGAATTTGCAGCCCTCCCTCTAGTCCTTTATATTTTAAATCACAAGTGCTGTCTTTCCATTTATTTAAAGAGATGAAATTGATGCTCTGAGTCACTGCCAGACATTTGCAACGACAGCTTTCAGTGGCAACAGCTGCTCTGGATTTCAAATCTCTCAAGCAAATGCAGAACACAGGGTGAGCTCTGGGTAATGACTCAGGAGAGAGGAAATGAAGAGGAGGAAAGGAGATGTGGTCTACAGGCCACGTTTTTAGTGAGATATTCACATACCCGATTTCCAGTCTAAGACTGGGCAGCTGACACACAAAGGGCTCACTCCTTACAAGCAGGACTAAACCAAATAAAAGGATTCAAAAAACCCAAAGTAAATGTGGTACTGGCATACTGGTCTGCTTCCCATCAATCTGTCAGTGACTCTGGCGGCAAACGGGTGCTTACCTGAGAAATCGAGGGCACACACCCCTCTCTGATGTTGTCCTTTCAACAGTGACAAACATTTTAGAGTCTGCGTGTCCCAGACATGAATAGCTGCATCTCTTCCAACCTTAAAAGGATGAGTGTTATTAACAACTTATAAATTATAATAAAAGTGATTTTGTTTCTTAGAGTCAAGTGCTGCTCAGAAATCAAACCCCACATATGCGGAGAGCAGGAAGACCCTGGGAAATATTCTGGTCCGACTCCACTGCTTCTCAGAAGAGGAAGCTGAGGAACCAAGAGTCTAAATGTCTTGATGGGTCCTAGCAGAGCCTGACCTGGTGTATGGCTCCCAGTTAAGGGACATTTAAGACTCTAGTTTGAATGTCTTCTGGGCTTTGTTCTGTCAGTTCTATCCTTCCCTTCCCTCCTTCTCAACTCTACATGATTCCACTCCTTAATCAAAAAACACAGCTGTTCGTTTTCATGACACTGTCTATCCTAAGAGCTCTTTTACTTGCCCCGATTACCTACCCATCTCAAGGAGGCCTGGCCCTACTTTTACCCCTGGGAAGTGAAAGTTTCAAGGCTTAACTCTGTCATTAAGTGGCTACTCCTCAAGGGGACACAAGCTTCTATCACACCAATTCCCAATAACAGATAGAACTGTACCACTAAATTGCTTTTCCTCACTTATAATGGTGGTGGTGGTTTAGTCGCTAAGTTGTGTCCGATTCTTGCAACCCCATGGACTATAGCCTTCCAGGTTCCTCTGTCCATGGGATTCTCCAGGCCAGAATACTGGAGTGGGTTGCCATTTCCTTCTCCAGGGGATCTTCCCAACCAAGGAATCAAACCTGGGTCCCCTGTATTGCAGGCAGATTCTTTACCGACTGAGCTACAAGGGAAGCTGCCACACTTATAATACACAGGGGAAAAAAAATCCTTGTTGGGTATGATGAGTCTAAAAGGAAAAATGGGACATGAAGTCATGCATGTAACTCAGCAGAGTCCACCCAACTCTCACACTGGCCTGTGGAGGCCCAATTACCCCAGGAGAGGGTACTGGCATACTGGTCTGCTTCCCACCAATTACAGTGTAAAGTATGGTGGATCCTCAGGGGTTTAGGTAAAGAACCAATCTCTGGTTTTTCTTTCAAAGGAAGGATGTTAAATACCCATGAATCAGGCATCATCTGTTTCTAAGAAAGACAAAAAAGGGGCAGGGGGCAGGAAAGAGTGAAAAGGCAAAGCAGTGATCAATTACTTATAAAATTTAATGTCAGCTAAGACAGAATAGATGATCTAATTTACAGTTGGAAGAGGAGCAAATCATGTTTAACTTAATGGCTCTTTCCTTCTGGGGGATTGTAATCCTTTTACAAATAATATAAGAGCTATGAACTCTTTCCCCACCAAATGCACATTTCTGGGGGCTGACTCTCTACATATCTCAGTTTCATCCATGGCTATGAACATCAGGCTATAAAGCCTATTCAAAGACTTCTACCTCCTGTCAAGTCTCAGAAATAGTTTGTTGTCTCATGTTAATCTTTGAGCCTCATAAAAGTGAAAGGGAAAGGGGAAGTCAGTCAGTTGTCTCTGACTCTTTGCGACCCCATGGACTATATAGTCCATGGAATTCTCCAGGTCAGAATACTAGAGTGGGTAGCCGTCCTTCTCCGGGAGATCTTCCCAACCCAGGAATCAAACCCAGGTCTCTTCATACCAGTAGTTTTTCTTGGAATTTGCCACTCTGATGTTGAGGATCAGGTGAAGTATTTCCTACAGTTAAAAGCTCATGATAAAACCAAATAAAAATGCAACTTAAACACTGGTAGAAAAGAGCACAATACTGAAAATACTGTTGACAATACTACTGCTTTACCAGCAAGATCTGAGTTTAACAGATTCTTTGTTTGCTGAATTGAACACAGAGCTCTGTTTTGAGCAGCTTTTCACTTATAGACTCAATCCAAAGTTTAGGCATTCCAAGATGGTTCAGATAAAATTTAGTTTTTTGAAGGCTAAAATATAAAATAATGAATGAGCCCAAATTAATACAACTTTAAGTTCTATGACAATAACTATACACTAGATGTTACACTGGTATTAAAATATGGTTTATTCAGTAAACAGTTTTGAGTACCTAGGATATACTGAGTTCAGAGTAAGGAGGTAAATATAGTAAGACTTCATGGAACTTATATTATTTTAGTTTCACCTAATCCTATTCACAGATTTCATCATGTCAGAATAAGAATCCCTCAAAGGCTTCCCAAAAGTTCTGGTATGTATTGGTTGATTTTCCCACCATCATGAAATGATCCTGTATTCACTGCACCTTCAACTTCCTGTGCTGTGCTAAGTCGATTCAGTCACGTCCGACTCTTTGCAACCCTATGGACAATAGCCTGCCAGGCTCCTCTGTCCATGGGACTGTCTAGGCAAGAAGACCGGCGTGGGTTGCCACGTCCTTCTCCAGGGGACCTTCCCAACCCAGGGATGGAACCCCGGTATGTATGGGTTGATTTTTCCCACCATTATGAAATGATGCAGCATTCACTGCACTTTCAACTTCCTACCTCAGGTTTATTTCTACCAAGTGTTTCTTGAGTTTCTTATGTGTAAACTGAGTTCGAAACTAAATCCTCTCTCTTCAGCTAAATCCGCATCTTACAGGGGAGATATATACCTGCCCAGTGGCCACGTAGTCCTTCACTGGATGAATGGTCAGGCTTAGAATGTCATCGTCGTGCCCCAGGTACAGCCTCTGCGAGTGCTGCTGCCTGTTATACACGACAGCAACTGCAGCAATGTGATAGACCACTTCTCCAGCTTGTGTGTAGAACAGATTGTTTCTACAATCGTAGCCTCTGTAACTGAAGCACAGGTCCCAGAAACGCACATAAGCAGTGAATGTACACAGCAGAAGTTGTGAGAAGATAAAGTTAACATGCTAACAAGCACACGGACAAGCAGAACCCCGGTGTCTCCACAGTTGCCTGTGACAGCGATCTTCAATGAGGGAATGAGGATCTCTGAAGGCAAGCGATGACTTTCAAAGGGGCAAATGGACATTGGTAATTTTAACAGAATTTGCTTCCATATCCTCGGCTACCATATGTGCTTTCTCTTAAAACTGACCAGTCTGAGAACACACCTGTGATGAGGGGTGGGTTTTCTCTTCCCACTTCCCGTTTCCTAACTGCCTTCCTCCCAGTTTAGGAAGTCAGTCCCCTCACTCATCTGGAATCTCACTATGGTGTGCTACCTTCGAATGTCGAACCTTCCAGGGACACCAAAACAATTTTTTGCTTTTAACAAAATTGAAAAGTGATTTAACTGAATTGTCAGCTGATGGATCATTAAATTACATTTTTGCGTGATAGATCAAAATTACAATCTATATTTTTGGCCTGTAACTCAAGAGGAATTTAAAGAATTGATTACCATTGCTGTGATAAAACTGCCTCTATTCTCATATACTTAAATAAGTAGATACGAATAAGTTTTCTTAGTGCTTACATTAAAAAGTGCAAAGTTGGAATAGATAAAATGCTAAACTGTATTACCATTTAGCAATAAGAAATATATATGCACATATGTCTGAACTCATTGAAAAAATTCTATCTTAATAAATATTCTTTCCAATAAAATTTTTAATAACTGTTTATCAGAATTTATACTATCTTTATGTTGATTTGGCCAGCTATTTATTATTAATATTAATAGTTATAACGATAATTAAATCCAGAAAAAAATGTGTTAATGCTAAGAGCAGCACTGTCCAATAGAAATATTATGTAAATCACATAGGTAATTTAAAAAGTTATAATTGTCACATTAGAAAATGAAAAGAAACAGATGAAATTTATGTTAAGAATATTTAACCCAATATGTCTAAAATATTATGTCCACCTGTAATCAATATAAAATATTTTAATGATATGTATACATTTTTTACATTAAGTCTTCAAAATCTGGTGTCCATTTTCTATATACAGCACATCTTAATTCGGAGAGGTCACATTTCATGTGTTCACTGGCTACAAGTAGATACTGTATTGGAGAGCATAGAGTTAGAGAGTTATGGTCACAGGAAATTAAATTTAATTTGAACTGATAGGTATGTTTTTTCCTTGTTGAAGTTAAGACAGGGTGATCAATAAAAGACTTACCAGCATAAAAATAATACATTAGGGTAAAATTCTGTGGGAGAAGTAGAACAGAAATACGGGTTCATGTATTTTTTAAACTGATAATGATGGAAATCAAATGTCTATGGCATTTAGGTTCCATTGGAGCCATTTATAATGTGAGCCATAAATACTGTGAGTATTTATAAAATACTAGATATCATACTCTTTTTACAAGCATTTAAGCTTAGGTTGAAATAATCTTCGATGTCAACTTAAAGTGTGGAAAGTTGCACATGATTTTCAAAATTCAAAATTATTAAATAATTTAGGATCAAAAGTGTTTCAGAGAAAGGTTGTCCTGGGAAAACCAAGCTGAATGAAGGAAGCAGGAGTTATGGAATGAAGGAAGCAGAGATGGAGAGAACGAAATGAAATAACAAGGAGTGACAGTAACACATGTATCATGAAAGGACATGAAGCATGAAAAATCTAGACACGCACACTGAGATGGACACAGAACACTGAGAAAACTGGACGGGGAGTCATGGTTAAAATGTTAAGCACAAGTAAGCGCAAGGTGGAGGGGAGAGCCGGCCTGAAGAGGGCGGCACTGAGAAGGATGACAAGCTGATAGGGATGGTGACACGTCACCCACCCGTGTATGAACTGCAGTTTCAGGCTGTCCTCAGGAGCCTTTTCTCGTTTGAGGAAGGGCACTGCGTGGTTTTTCTCTTTACTTTGTTGCTTTAGCTGAGGTAGATCTTCTTTGTAAACCTTCACGGGTAACAGAAGCACTTAGTGAGAGACTCTTCAGGTTTCAAATACATAAATATCTTGGCATTCTCAGGAAATCTTTAATTGCAGGAAATCAAGTTTTTGAAAACATTAGAAATTAAAAGTGGTCACAAGAGAAAAAGAAGGGCATTATATAATGGTAAAAGGGCCAACTTATTGAGAAGATTTAACAATGGTAAATATTTATGCAACTGACACCATCTAACTCTGCAAAGCATATATTAACAACTAAAAGAAGAAATAAATATCAATACAATAATAGTTGGGAACTGTAAAATCCCACTCTCAACAACCGGATTGAATATCCAGAGAATCAATAATGAAACAGATTTGAACAATACCACAGGCTAAAAGAAGAGATGCTTTCAAACTCTGGTGCTGGAGAAGACTCTTGAGAGTCCCCTGGACAGCAAGGAGATCAAACAACTCAATCTTAAAGGAAATCAACCCTGAATATTCATTGGAAGGACTGATGCTGAAGCTGAAGCATCAAAACTTTGGCCACCTGATGTGAAGAGCCAACTCACTAGAAAAGACCCTGATGCTGAGAAAGACTGAAGGCAGAAGGAGAAGAGGATGACAGAAGATGAGATGGTTAAATGGCATCACTGATGCAATGTACATGAACTTAGGCAAACTCTGGGAGATGGTGGGGGACAGGGAGGCCTGGCGCGCTGCAGTCTGTGGGGTTGCAAAGAGTCGGACGTGACTTGGCAACTAAACAACAACAGACCAAATATTCTAACAAATATGAAACATCTCACTTATCAGCAGCAAAATACACGTTCTTCTCAAGTGCACAAGGAACATTTTCTAGGACAAATAATGTTAGACCACAAAACAAGGCTCAATAAATTTAAAAAGACTGAAATTATATCAAGTATCTTTTTCTGACCACTATTGTATGAAACCAGAAATAAGTATGGACCTAAAAGAAGCAGAAGATATTAAGAAGAGGTGGCAAGAATACAAAGAAGAACTATACAAAAAAGATCTTAATAAGCCAGATAACCACGATGGTGTGATCATTCACCTAGAGCTAGACATCCTGGAGTGTGAAGTCAAGTGAGCCTTAGGAAGCATCACTACAAACAAAGCTAGTGGAGGTGATGGCATTCCAGCTGAGCTATATCAAATCCTAAAAGATGATGCTGTGAAAGTGCCGCACTCAATATACCAGCAAATTTGGAAAACTCAGCAGTGAACTGGATAAGGTCCGTTTTCATTCCAATCCCAAAGAAAGGCAATGCCAAAGAATGTTCAAACTATTTCACAATTGCACTCATCTCACACACTAGCAAAGTAATGCTCAAAATTCTCCAAGCTAGGCTTCAACAGTACATGAACTGAGAATTTCCAGATGCTCAAGTTGGACTTAGAAAAGGCAGAGGAACCAGAAATCAAATTGCCAACATCTGTTGGATCATAGAAAAAGCAAGAGAGTTCCAGAAAAACACATACTTCTGCTTTACTGACTATGCTAAAGCCTTTGACTGTGTGGATCACAACAAATTGTAGAAAATTCTTAAAGAGATGGGAATACCAGACCACTGACCTGCCTCTTGAGAAATCTGTATGCGGGTCAAGAAGCAACAGTTAGAACTGGACATGGAACAACAGACTGGTTCTAAATTGGGAAAGGAGTATGTGAAGGCTGTATATTGTCACCCTGCTTATTTAACTTATATGCAGAGTACATTATGCGAAATGCTGGGCTGGTTGAAGCACAAGCTGGAATCAAGATTGCTGGGAGAAATATCAATAATCTCAGATAGGCAGATGACACCACCCTTATGGCTGAAAGTAAAGAGGAAGTAAAGAACCTCTTGATGAAAGTGAAAGAGGAGATTGAAAAAGCTGGCTTAAGACTCAACATTCAAAAAACTAAGATCACAGCATCCGGTCCCATCACTTCATGGCAAATAGATGGGGAAACAATGGAAACAGTGACAGACTTTATTTTTGGGGCTTCAAAATCACTGTAGATGGTGACTGCAGCCATGAAATTAAAAGACGCTTGCTCCTTGGAAGAAAAGCTATGGCCAACCTAGACAGCATATTAAACAAGCAGAGACATTACTCTGTTGACAGAAGTCCATCTAGTCAAAGCTATGGTTTCTGCAGTAGTCCATGTATGGACGTGAGAGTTGAACCATAAAGAAAGCTGAGCACAGAAGAATTGATGCTTTTGAACTGTGGTGTTGGAGAAGACTCTTGAGAGTCCTTTGGGTTGCAAGGAAATCAAACCAGTCAATCCTAAAGGAAATCAATCCTGAATATTCACTGGAAGGACTTATGCTGAAGTTGGAGCTCCAATACTTTGGCCACCTGATGTGAAGAACTGACTTATCGGAAAAGACCCTGATGCTGGGAAAGATTGAAGGCAGGAGGAGAAGGGGACGACAGAGGATGAGATGGTTGGATGGTATCACTGACTTGATGGACATGAGTTTGAATAAGCTCTGGGAGTAGGTGATGGACAGGGAAGTCTGGTGTGCTGCAGTCCATGGGGTCGCAAAGAGTCAGGCACAACTAAACTACTGAACTGAACTGAGAAATAAGTAACAGGAAGAAAGCTGAGAAAGTCACAAATAAGTAGGAATTAACACACTTCTGAACAACTAATGGATCAAAGAAGAAATTAAAAAGGAAATTTTTTAAAATCTGACAGAAATGAAAATGGAAACACAACATACCAGAACTTATAGGATACAGCAAAAGCATATCTAAGGGGAACATTTGTAGCTAATAAACATATCCATTAAGAAAAAAGATACATTTCAGATAAAGAACTTAGTATTATACATCAAGGAGCTAGAAAAAAGTTTGGACTTAGTTTGGACACGAAGTCCAATGTTAGAAGAAAGGAAATAAAAGAGATTAGCACAGAAATAAATGAAATAGAGAATAGGAAAACTGTAGAAAAGATTAATAAAACTAAGAGTAGGTTCTTTGAAAAGACAAATGAAATTGAGAACATAAGACTGAATTTTACTTCTTCTAGTTAGAACTGGACATGGAACAACAGAATGATTCCAAATAGGAAAAGGAGTACATCAAGGCTGTATATTGTCACCCTGCTTATTTAACTTCTATGCAGAGTACATCATGAGAAATGCTGGGCTGGATGAAGCACAAGCTGGAATCAAGATTGCTAAGAGAAATATCAATAACCTCAGATATGCCAATGACACCACCCTTATGGCAGAAAGTGAAGAAGAACTAAAGAGCCTCTTGATGAAAGTGAAAGAGGAGAGTGAAAAAGTTGGCTTAAAGCTCAACATTCAGAAAACTAAGATCATGGCATCTGGTCCCACCACTTCATGGCAAATAGATGGGGAAACAGTGGAAACAGTGGAAACAGTGGCTGATTTTATTTTGGGGGGCTCCAAAATCACTGCAGATGGTGATTGCAGCCATGAAATTAAAAGACTTGCTTGCCCCTTGGAAGGAAAGTTATGACCAACCTAGACAGCATATTAAAAAGCAGAGACATTATTTTATCAGCAAAGGTCCGTCTAGTCAAGGCTATGGTTTTTCCAGTAGTCATGTATAGATGTGAGAGTTGGACTATAAAGAAAACTGAGCACAGAAGAATTGATGCTTTTGAACTGTGGTGCTGAAGAAGAATCTTGAGAGTCCCTTGGACTACAAGGAGATCCAATCAGTCCATTCTGAAGGAGATCAGTCCTGGGTGCTCATTGGAAGGACTGATGTTGAAACTGAAACTCCAATACTTTGGCCACTTGATGCAAAGAGCTGACTCAGTTGAAAAGATCCCGATGCTGGGAAAGATTGAGGGCAGGAGGAGAAGGGGATGACAGAGGATGAGATGGTTGGATGGCATCACTGACTCGATGGACATGAGTTTGGGTAAACTCTGGGAGTTGGTGATGGACAGGAAGGCCTGGTGTGCTGCAGTTCATGGGGTCGCAAAGAGTTGGACATGACTGAGCTACTGAACTGAATGAACAAAGCTAACTTGAAGTATCTTTTAAATCACTGGGATTTAAAAGAATTTTTTTGAAAAATTCTGCTATTATGTTTCTTAATTTATATCCAGATAATATAGTTACTTCAGATAAATAGGAAAGGAAATTATTAAATAAAATTATCAATAAAATATAATTTAAATATTTTGTTGTAATTTCTTCTAGGCAGGAAATCTCTTGATTATTCAGACATGTAAAATGTGGCCTTGCAAATCATGGTGATCACTCTTGGGAATTATCCTTCTTTCATGACCCCATGAACCTTCCAGATCAGACTTGGATATAGAGTAAAGCTCTTGGCCTAATCTAGGACCTAAAATATGCTGTTGACTGGGATAACATTCCCTATAATTTAAATGTGGATAAAAATCCATCTTTTTTCTACAATGTACTTATGCCCTACTATCAAGAGATAAAAATTTAATATATTTAAATGAAATTTAATTCAATCAAACTACAGTACAAAAAATCATGAAAATATTATAATAAAGCTCTTATTTAGGGTTTGACCAAAAATTGTTCTGAAAAAAAGAAAGTCAAGAGATATCTCACTTCTGCCTTGTGTATTACAGATGCAATGAACAAAGCTTTTAAAGTCTAATGATAATTATTCATCTGAATTCAGATGCTTTCATCAGCTTATCAACTACTTTAGAGAACTGAATTCTAGTCTCGGCGTTGCTACTGCTTATTTGAACAAGTCTCCTAACTTCTGTGGGCCTCAAAGTCCCATCTGTAGAACAGACATCCAGCTCAGGAATAACTCAGGAATCAAATTCAGACAACATGAATAAAATAACACAGGTGAAAACTTTAGAAAGTAAGATGTCAGGGAGAATATATAAATCTTAGGCATGAATTTCAATCAAGTCATTCCTTTTCATTCTTTTATGAGTACCATTTTATTAAATATAAACATCTCAACTAAAAAAATTGCTTTTGTCTTTCTTTTTTCTTTAAATTGTATGTTCATTTTGCTTTCCCCTTTCATTGTTCATTCCATTTCACCTTGATATTAGGGTATAATATTGTTTAATATTTTCATATTTCCATATTAATCATTTCCTTTCAAATCTTTATCTATAGCATAATATATTGCATCAATACACAGTCAGACTGATTTATTCTTGAAGTTGACCCAAGACATCAGTTGGACTCAGTTCAGTTCAGTTGCTCAGTCGTGTCTGATTCTTTGCGACCCCATGAATTGCAGCATGCCAGGCCTCTCTGTCCATCACCAACTCCCAGAGTTCACCCAGACTCACGTCCATCAATTGGACTACTTTTGTGCTAATCTAATTTTTCAAACATTGAGTGACAATTACGGGCTGGAAAAAAAGGCATCATCTGAAGTCATACATTCAGAGCTTATGTAGAGGCAAAGCTAAGTAGCACATAGAACGTGCATCTACAGAGAAGACCAGATCCACTTTTTTATTCTAACACTACAGGCAATATGGATGCGGGCAAAGTACTTAACCTTTCAGGGGTTACTGTGGGGTTGGATTTGGTGTACGTAAAGCACAGGACGTGGCCCCACAGAGATACTTGATACATGGCAGCTGTCATAGGCCTACGGTAAGTTTCCGTGGGCAACACTGACAGTTGCTATGTCTGAAATTTGAAATCTTATTCACTCTATGTTCATTTATGGAATCTGCTTCACATAGCTCTGTTAAATGACAAGGAAGAAAATAGAACCTCTAGAGTTATTACCATTAAGAAGGCGATACGTGTCCAGATTCCAGTGAAGGATTATGCATTTTAAAACACAGTTTAGCACTAAAATTAAATATCTATTTAAAAAAAAAATAGTACTCAATTAGTTGTAATTGTCCAACTTTTTTACCAAAGATGATTTCTGACTGGACAGATAATACACATCGTATTTGGGCTTTTACTTTAATTAAATGGATAATAGTCTCCATAAGTTAAGAGAGACACCATCACTCATTTGCAAACTACCATGCCTCCAGGGTCTCCTGTTCTATAAAGAAAATGCATGTTTTAATGATCTGCTGAGAAAAATGAAAAATCATGTAACTTACTTGCACATTTTTCTGTAATAGATATTTAAAATTTTTTAGCTGCTAGGAAAGCAGAAAACCCAAATTGTCATGGTTCTGGTTTAAAATTTGCTACTACCTTCTCCTTAAAATTTTTTTGCTGACATAATCAGTAAAAGCCTTATTTCAAATCTGTATTTAAAGATAAGAAGCAGGCAATTTTACTAATTCTTTTATTTTCTTTTGCTGAAGGACTAACCAATCTTAGTACAGTGTCTGATTTGAATGATATTGAGATTTGGGGTTATAAGGTATTTGTCATAAGGCTTCCTGTTTACTGACCTGGCGATCATAATTGATTTGAGTTTCTTGCTCAATATCAGAGTCCAACTCTGGCACGTCAGATAAATCCGAATCAGATTCTTCACTGTAGGAATCAGTACCACCGTCTGCAGAAATACCCCCACAAGAAACAAGCAGAAATTCTGAGACTCTTAATGGCTAAAAAGTTTAAAAATATTTTCTTTCTTCTATCCTACTGAGTTCAATAAAAATACACCATACACCATAATTTTCATTTGCTGTAGATTCTTAAAACATCTTTTTTCTTTCATTTTTGGTTACGTTTGGCATACCTCTCACCCTCTTTTTAGGAGTATTAACAGACTAGTGTAACTCCCCCCACCATTTCCACACTTGTATTGGATAATGGATCTTTGGGTTTTAAATCTTGCTTTGAAAGAGAGAAAAGGGGAGAGGGGAGACGGGAAGGTTTTACCACGGAGGAAGCTGGGTCAGAAGGAAATCCAACCACTTATTCAGTAAAAATCCTCTTTAGCCTGTTAACATGACCACCAGGTGCTGGTAAGTGTCATGGTCAAAACTGCTGCAGAATCCCTCCCAATAAAAACCATTCCCTCACATAGTACATGGTCATTACTACTGAAAGTACAATAAATTAAAGGACCAACATATCCATTGACCTGGAACACAGCTGATCCTGACTGTGGATCATTCTTTGATCCCTATTAGGAAGGCGACTCCTATTCCAAATGTTACTTTGTCAGCTGACCCAGCAGCCCCACCATCCATCAGAATTGTCCTAAGGAGACTGAAATGTATGTGTAGTATTATTTTCAAAAGTTAATTCTTCATGTAAACTTTAGACCTTCAGCTTTCATTTAGTATAAGCAAAATTCTTTGAAGGAAATTATCCAATTGACCCATATTCGATTGACCCATATCTCAAAACGTTTTTCTGTGTTTTTTTTTTTTTAATTTTTAAATTTATGGTAGGAATGAATTTTTTAAAATGGTTTAACTCTTTATCTTCAGAAGAGATGTCAGGCCATTACATGAAATTTTTATTGAAAAAAAAAACAGATGTTGAAACATTATTACTGGTTTTACCCTGGGGTGCGGTTTCCAGCAGGCCATTGCTGACACCTTCTGGAATAAATCTCCACTGGAAAACTGAGTGGTCAGCCCCTCCTGTGCTTAATACCCACTGAAAGTCATGAGACCAGCGGACATTTGTAACATGTGCAGAATGGCCCACATACTTTCTAAATTTGGCTCCTGAAAGACATTATTGAGAAGATTAGTTATGGGAAAAAAAAGAACTTGTTGGTTAAAGAATTACATTCCTATTTAAATACACTAGAAAATATAATCTTCAGTCTTATATATAATACATAAGTGAATGTTTCAAAAGATATGTCAATCATTCTAGCATGGATTAAGCTAAAACTAGGTCTTAAAATCTGAGCTCTGTTTCTAAAGACACATCTGAACCTGTTCCAAATAACACCTACTGCTTCACTGATTCTGCAAATAAAAGCTAAAGAATAAATTTCTTACACATTCTTACTTAAGTATGAGATACAACAGGCAATCCTTTACAATTGGGAAACAGAAAATAACTCTGAAGGGGGAAATGTTAAGTTATTGTTTGGGGTCATATGATGTAGAGTTGGGAGAACGAAACTTTTTTCTCTTAAATTGATTACTTTTACTCAGTGAACACCATCCCTGGGTAGTAAATGCAATAGAAAAGCTTTGTGAACTTATATTTGGCACTGAATTACTGAAGAAAAGTCTCCAGTGTACGGTCCATACACAGCAGTATAAAGGCACTCATGGAAATAAGCAAGGTCCATCTTATCATGTGGGGGCCTAGAACCCCAAAGACTGTGGGATATTTCCAGGGCCCACAAGCACCCCATCCCTTCTTCAGAAACACTTCTAGCTATCACAGTCCCTCTAAGTGGCATCTCTTTAATGGGGGAAAAGCCACCTGTTTAACTATCACGTGCTTAAAATTTAAATACACACTGGGGAGATAATGATTTAAATTTATAGGAAGCCAAAAATGGCTGCTACATGTTATTTTCCTGAGAGCATGTTCTGACCAGGTGGGGTTTTAAAAGACAAAGGGGGATGCTGCCACAGAAGGGGAAAGGAAGGACTTGAGTCTCAAAAGCAACCTTGCCCATTACAAGGAGTTTCCTAAATCAGTTTAAAGAGATTAGACTGTTAATAAAGTCAAACAGATTCCAACTCTGATCTGGAGATGCCGGTTGATGATAATTCAATAATTATAAAGTAAACACTTTCTTTCCACATCTCAGTAGACCTTGCTGGGCTATCCCTTGCGGCCCTGACCTTTACATCTTCCTTAGACAGGATTTAACCCATCTCTTTGGAGCTGTTTTAAAAATGCCCACAATTCTAAAAACATCAAACTCATAGAAAAACATGGTAGATTTGTAGTTATGAGGAGGTAGGGGGTTGGGGAGATGGTGAGATGTTGGCCAAAGATATACTTTCAGTATGAGATGAATAACTTCTGGGGAGCTATTATACAGCATGGTGACTGTATTTAATAATACTGTCTTATATATTTGACAGTGGCTAAGAGAGCAGGCCTTAAATGTTCTCAGCATGTGTGTGTAAATGACTGAGGTCATGGATATGTTAACTCACCTTAAAGTAGTGATCATTTCACAACATTTACATACATGAAATCACCATGTTGTACACTTTAAACATATACAATGTTATTTGTCAATTTTATCTGAATAAAGCTGGAAAAATATGTCCACAAATTATTTGATACAAATCAAAACAAATAGACTGTCAAAAGTAAAGGTGTGTGACATCCAAGAGGAGGTTATAAAAGACACTACGGATGCATCCTTGCTCTTTCCTGGATCTCTAGATACCATGTGATGAGGACAGCCAAGCAGCTCAGGGAGAGGCTCACATGGCAAGGAACTGAGGCCTTCTGCCAAGAGCCAGATGAGGGAACATCTTGGAAGAGGATCTTTGGCCTCAGTCTAGTCTTCAGATGACTGTAGCCTCATGAGAGACCTGGAACTAGAATCATCCAGCTAAGCTGCTCCTGAATCCCTGACTCCCCAAAACTGTGAGATAATAAATGATTATTGATTTAAGCTGCTAAATTTGGGAGGGGGATAATTTGTTATACAGCCATAGCTAGCTCATACACCCTTGGTAGGCTAGAACTAGAACTTTCAAACATTAGTGTCATCAAATTTGTTGTTTAGTTGCTAAATAGTGTCTGACTCTTTTGTGAGCCCATGGACTGTAGCCTGAGGGGCTCCTCTGTCCATGGAATTTCCCAGGCAAGAATACTGCAGTGGCTTGCCATTTCCTACTCCAGGGTATCTTCCTGACCCAAGTATCGAACCTGTGTCTCCTGTACTGGCAGCCAGGTTCTTTACCACTGAGCCACCAGGGAAGGCACCAGTGTCATCAATATTCAGGCCTTATTTCTCTGATCTTCCTTCCTGTCCTCTTTCTCCCTCGCTTACTTGGCTCTAGTCTCGCTAGCCTCTCTGCATGCCAGGCCCTCTTCTGCCTCTGTCTTTTGCACTTGTGTTCAGTCTGGAATGCTCTTTCCCTGCATCTCTGAATGGCTGGCTCCCTCCCCTCTTTCAGGTTTCTAGTCATATGAACCTGTATCAGTGAGCCCTGCTTTGGCCACTCCTGCTTAAAATAGCAACAACCTACTGCCCCCCCGTGAGCACTACTCCCACTGTGTGCCTTATTTTTCATCACAGCACTTCTCACCAACAGATGTGTTTTTATTATTTTGTTTATTGACTATGTCTCCTCAGTAAGACAAGAGCTCCAGGGATTTCTGCTGGACCTATCTCTAGCCTCTAGAATAGCATTTAAATATTTATTGCATACATGAAGGTCACATCCATCCGTTCCAAGGTTTTCCTTAAGACACTGAGTTGCTGTACAAAACCTCCTGGACCCTAAGGAAGGCTCATCCCTCAGCTCTCATCTCCTCTCTATTGATTCTTTCTCCTTGGCTTTAAACATGGTTGATAATCCCTTGACTGCCAAACATTCAGTTCCAGCCCTGACTGAACTCTCTCCAGAGTGTTGACGGCTTGTGTGCAATGCCCACTTGGATGTCTAATAGTTGCTTCAAACTTATCATGGACAAACCAGGAGCTTACCCTTCCCTTCCTACTCTGTTACCACCATAACACGCATACACACACACACACACACACACACACACACACACACACACTCTTTTACTTTCATTTTCCCGTCTCTGTAGATGGCACTAGCATTCAGCCCATTGATCAAACCTAAAATTTAGGAGTCATCCTCAATCCCTCTCTTTCCTTCTATTCCCACTCCCAATCCACGAGTGTGGTCTTCAGGTCTAACTTTACATTGTTTTCTAGGCTCAACCACCTCTCTTCACATCCGTTCCTGACATCTTTGTCCAAGTTACATCCTCTATCACTCAGGCTCTTGTGATAATCTCTACTTGAAGCCTCCTCTTCACTATTCCACTCCACACAATATCAAAGTGGTATTTTAAAAACATAAATTGGTCATGTCACTCTTCCACTTAAAATCTCAATAGTTTTCCATTGCACTTAGAATAAGACCCACATTTCTAACGGTTGCTTTAAGGCCCTTCATGCCTGGCCCCACTGCCCTTCCAGCCTCGCACTGCACAACTCTCCCATCGTTGGTCAAGCTCTAGTCATGCTGATCTTTCTCTTCTTGCATCAAGCTCATCTAAGCTCTACTGAAGGTCAGAACTTTTCCTTCCAAGGTCTACTGTTTCTGCAACTCAAGTCTTACAGTATCCAGGAGACCTGGCATAGGAGGTGGTTGTTCCAGGACTCTGGTGTGTGTGTGTGTTAATCTGAAGGATTAACAGAAGGGTAGCACACAAATGAAACATGGAGATCCTCAGCCTTGAGCCTGCCCTTGCAGGGGTAGATGCCAAGGGTGTTAAGATATGACAAATGTCAATAAGCAAGGCTTTGGATTTTATCTCATGTCAGTGTCTGGGGGTTGATGGTCAAACAGGATGTTGTCTACATCAGGGGTCCCCAACCCCCAGGCCACTGGGCTCATACCAGTTCACGGCCTGTTAGGAACCAGGCTGCACAGCAGGAGGTAAGCAGCGGGCAAAACTGAAACTACTTCCCCCCTACCACAGTCCTTGGAAAAATGGTCTTCTACAAAACCAGTCCCTGGTGCCAAAAAGGTTGGGGACTGCTGGTCTAAATGACATCATGGAAAATTATCAGTAACGACCCTAATTATATTAAGATTTAATAACTGTCAAAATGAGGAAAACAAATTGGTTCTGCTATATAACAATAATACAGTGAAAGTGTGAAAGTGAAAGTCGCTCAGTCGTGTCCCACTCTTTGCAACCCCATGGACAATACAGTCCATGGAATTCTGGAATACTGGAGTGGGTAGCTTTCCCTTCTCCAGATCCTCCCAACCCAGGGATTCAACCCAGGTCTCCTGCATTGCAAGTGGATTCTTAACCAGCTGAGCCACCAGGGAAATCCAAGAATACTGGAGTGGGTAGCCTGCCCCTTCTTTAGCGGAGACCCAGGAATCGAACCGGGGTCTCCTGCATTGCAGGTGGATTCTTTACCAACTAAATTATCAGCAAAGCCAACAATAATACAAATTGTAGTCATTTTCATTAGCCATAGAACATTTATGTCTAATTATTATGAGAGAGAATACTATGCTCATATAATTGTAAATGTCAATTAACTTGATTGTGAGTTTTATTTAATCACAATGGAAAATTATAATGTTTGCTCAGTCTCCATACTCTCTCACAGTCATCAGCCCCCACTCTTATTTGCCTGTTCACAGGTTCAAAAGTTGGGGGAATACTTGTCACTGGTACCTTGGTTAAAGAAAGACAAGTTGTACCAACTATTACCATTCTCATCAGAAACACTGTTATAAACTACTCGGTTGGAAGTTTTGGCACAAGAAGTCCATGAGAGGCCTAAATGACTTGAGGCAAAATTACAAGATGTATAAACTCTGTATCAGGAAAAGTAGAACAAGTCAATTTGCCACGAGGACAGGGATACTTCTGCAGATTGTGGGTGGGTTTTATTACTCTCACCTACTGTCACTCTGGCTGTCAACCTCTCCTTGTTCATTCAGATGTCTTCTCGCCCCCTTCATCCTCAGGGTGGTTTTATAATAAGAATATCTCATTTTGACAAGTAGCAGTACTCACCATACCTCCCACCTCACCCCTCCCCTTCCTAATAAGCAAACCCAAAGTCTACATTTCCATTGCTATTTGCTAAACCCAATCCACCCTACAAGGCTCAGTGATACATAAAAAATATCAACTCTCACTGGATTGTCAAGTCCTGACACTTGAGGCCAACAGTATTGTTTCTGACCCTCAAGATGTTTCTTCTGAATGCTGATATTCCAGATACCTTCTGGTTAGTTAACTTCTGCAAGTACGTTACTCAATCTAACAAGACATGCCCTATTACTCAAAAGACCCGTTAGGGTGAGAGAGAACAGTTTGAATTAGGCATGTTGAGGTAATGCTGTGCCTTGAGCATTTAATTTAAAAAAATTTTTTGTATCAAACAGACCTAAATTCTACTTTCTTCATTTCTTTAAAAAAATTGTTTTTAATTGAAGGATAATTGATTTACAGAATTTTGTTGTTTTCTATCAAACCTCAACATGAATCAGCCATCAGTTCAGTTCAGTTCAGTTCAGTCGCTCAGTCGTGTCTGACTCTTTGCGACCCCATGAATCGCAGCACGCCAGGCCTCCCTGTCCATCACAAACTCCCGGAGTTTACTCAGACTCACGTCCATCGAGTCAGTGATGCCATCCAGACATCTCATCCTCTGTCGTCCCCTTCTCCTCCTGCCCCCAATCCCTCCCAGCATCAGAGTCTTTTCCAATGTGTCAACTCTTCGCATGAGGTGGCCAGAGTACTGGAGTTTCAGCTTCAGCATCATTCCTTCCAAAGAAATCCCAGGGCTGATCTCCTTCAGAATGGACTGGTTGGATCTCCTTGCAGTCCAAGGGACTCTCAAGAGTCTTCTCCAACACCACAGTTCAAAAGCATCAATACCAACTCTCACATCCATACATGACCACTGGAAAAACCATAGCCTTGACTAGACGGACCTTTGTTGGCAAAGTAATGTCTCTGCTTTTGAATATGCTACCTAGGTTGGTCAGAACTTTCCTTCCAAGGAGTAAGCGTCTTTTAATTTCATGGCTGCAGTCACCATCTGCAGTGATTTTGGAGCCCAAAAAAATAAAGTCTGACACTGTTTCCACTGTTTCTCCATCTATTTGCCATGAAGTGATGGGACCAGATGCCATGATCTTCGTTTTCTGAATGTTGAGCTTTAAGCCAACTTTTTCACTCTCCACTTTCACTTTCATCAAGAGGCTTTTTAGTTCCTCTTCACTTTCTGCCAAAGGTATACATATATCCCCTCACTTTTGAACCTCCCTCCCATCCCCCCTCCACTACCACACATCTAGGTTGATACAGAGCCCCTGTTTGAGTTTCCTGAGCCATTCAGCACATTCCCATTGGCTATCTATTTTACATATGGTAATGTAAGTTTCCATGTTACTCTTTCCATACATTTCACCCTCTCCTCCCCTTTCCCCATGTCCATAAGTCTATTCTCCATGTCTGTTTCTCCATTGCTGCCCTGTGAATGAATTCTTCAGAACCATTTTTCTAGATTCCATGTATGTGCGTTAGAATACGATATTTACCTTTCTCTTTCTGACTCACTTGACTCTGTGTAATAGGTTCTAGGTTCATCCACCTCATCAGAACTGACTCGAATGTGTCCTTTTATGGCTGAGTAATATTCCATTGTGCATATGTACCAGAACTTCTTTATCCATTCATCTGTCGGTGGACATCTAGGTTGCTTCCATGTTCTAGCTATTGTAAGTAGTGCTGCAATGAACAATGGGATACATGTGTCTTTTTCAACCCTGGTTTTCTCAGGGTATATGCCTAGGAGTGGGATTGCTGGGTCATACGGTAGTTTTATTGCTAGTTTTTTAAGGAATCTCCATACTGTCTTCCATAGTGGCTGTATCAATTTACATTCCCATCAACAGTGCAAGAGCATTCCCTTTTATCCACACCCTCTCTAGCATTTAGTTTATAGACTTTTTGATGATGGACATTCTGACTGGTGTGAGGTGATATCTCATTGTGGTTTTGATTTGCATTTCTCTAATAATGAGTGATATTGAGGATCTTTTCATGTGTTTGTTAGCCATCTTTATGCCTTCTTTGGAGAACTGTCTGTTTAGGTCTTTTTCCACTTTTTGATTGGGTTGTTTGTTTTTCTGGTATTGAGTTGTATAAGCTGCTTGTATATTTTGGAAATTAATCCTTTGTCAGTTGTTTCATTTCCTATTATTTTCTCCTATTCCAAGGGTTGTCTTTTCACCTTGCTTATAGTTTCATTTGCTGTGCAAAAGCTTTTAGGTTTAATCAGGGCCCACTTGTTTACTTTTGTTTTTATTTTCATTACTCTAGGAGATGGGTCATAGAGGATCTTGCTTTGATTTATGTCATCGAGTGTTCTGCCTATGTTTTCCTCTAAGAGTTTTATAGTTTCTGGTCTTATATTTAGGTCTTTAATCCATTTTATCTTTGTGTATGGTGTTAGGAAGTGTTCTAATTTCATTCTTTTACATGCAGCTGTCCAGTTTTCCCAGCACCACTCACTGAAGAGGCTGTCTTTGCCCCACTGTATATTCCTGCCTCCTTTGTCAAAATTAAGGTACCCATAGGTGCATGGGTTTATTTCTGGGCTTTCTATCTTGTTCCATTGGTCTGTACTTCTGTTTTTGTGCCAGTACCATACTGTCTTGATGACTGTAGTTTTGTAGTATAATCTGAAGTCAGGAAGGTGATTCCTCCAGCTCCATTCATTCTTCCTTCTCAAGACTGCTTTGGCTATTCAGGGTCTTTTGTGTTTCCATATGAATTGTGAAATTTTTTGTTCTAGTTCTGTGAAAAATGCCATTGGTAATTTGATAGGGATTGCATTGAATCTGTAGATTGCATTTGGTAGTATAATCATTTTCATAATATTGATTCTTCCTACCCAGGAACATGGAATATCTCTCCATCTGTTTATGTCATCTTTGATTTCCTTTGTTAGTGTCTTATAATTTTCTCTGTACAGTTCTTTTGTCTCCTTAGGTAAGTTTATTCTTAGATATTTAATTCTTTTTGTTGCAATGGTGAATGGGATTGATTCCTTAATTTCTCTTTCTGATTTTTCATTGTTAGTATATAGAAATGAAAGTGATTTCTGTGTATTGATTTTGTATCCTGCAACTTTTCTAAATTCACTGATTAGCTCTAGTAATTTTCTGATACTATCTTTAGTGTTTTCTATGTACAGTATCATGTCATCTGCAAACAGTGAGAGATTTACTTCTTCTTTTCCGATTTGGATTCCCTTTCTTTTTCTTCTCTGATTGCTAGGACTTCCAGAATTATGTTGAATAACAGTGGTGAAATTGGACACCCTTGTCTTGTTCCTGATCTTAGGGAAGATGTTTTCAGTTTCTCACCATTGAGGACGTTTGTATATTGCCCTTACTTTGTTGACATAGGTTCCTTCTATGCCCATTTTTTGAGGAGTTTTAATCATAAATGGCTGCTGAATTTTGTCAAAGGCTTTTTCTGCATCTATTGAGATGGTGATATGGTTTTTATCTTTCAGTTTGTTAATATGGTATATCACATTGACTGATTTGCGTATATTGAAGAATCCTTGCATTCCTGGGATAAACCCAACTTGATCATGGTGTATGAGCTTTTTGATGTGTTGCTGAATTCTGTTTGCTAAAATTTTGTTGAGAATTTTTGCATCTATGTTCATCAGTGATATTGGCCTGTAGTTCTGTTTTTTTGTGTGTGTTGTCTTTGTCTGATTTTGGTATCAGGGTGATGGTGACCTTGTAGAATGAGTTTGGAAGTGATCCTTCCTCTGCAATTTTTTGAGAGTTTTAGAAGGATGGGCATTTGCTCTTCTCTAAATGTTTGATAGAATTCTCCTGTGAAGCCATCTGGTCCTGGGCTTTTGCTTTTGCTGGGAGATTTTTGATCCCAGCTTTGGTCTCAGTGTTTGTAACTGGGTTGTTCATAATTTCTATTTCTTCCTGGTTCAGTCTTGGAAGATTGAACTTTTCTAAGAATCTGTCCATTTCTTCCAGATTATCCATTTTATTGACATATAGTTGTTCATAATAGTCTCTTATAATCTTTCGTATTTCTGCATTGTCTGTTGTAACCTCTCCTTTCTCATTTCTAATTTTGTTGGTTTGATTCTTCTTTTTTTCTTGATGAGTCTGGCTCAAGGTTTTTTGATTTTGTTTATCTTCTCAAAGAACCAGCTTTTAGTTTTATTAATCTTTACTATTGTTTCTTTAATTTATTCATTTATTTCTGCTCAGATCTTTATTATTTTTTTCCTTCTACTAATTCTGGGGGTTTTTTGTTCTTCTTTTTCCAGTTATTTTAGATACAAAGTTAGGCTATTTGGTGTTTTTCTTGTTTCTTGAGGTAGGATTGTATCGCTATAAACTTCTCTCTTAGGACTGCTTTTGCTGCATCCCATAGGTTGTGAGTTTCTGTGTTTTCATTGTCATTTGTTTCTAGAAATTTTTTAATTTCCCTTTTGATTTCTTCAAGAACCTGTTGGTTATTCAGAAACATGTTGTTTAATCTCCATGTGTTTTTGTTTCTTACAGTTTTTTTCTTGTAATTGATATGTAGTCTCATAGCATTGTGGTTGCAGAAGATGCTTGATACCATTTCAATTTTCTTAAACTTACAGAGGTTTGATTTGTGACCCAAGAAGTGGTCTATCCTGGAGAATGTTCCATGTTCACTTGAGATGAAGGTGTATTCTTCTACATTTGGATGGAATGTCCTGAAGATACCAATGAGATCCATCTCACCTAATGTATCATTTAAGACTTGTGCTTCCTTATTAATTTTCTGTTTTGATGATCTGTCCATTGGTGTGAATAGGGTGTTAAAGTCTCCTACTATTACTGTGTTACTGTCAATTTCTCCTTTTATGTCTGTTAGTGTTTGTCTTATGTATTGAGGTGCTCCTATGTTGGGTGCATAGATATTTACAATTGTTGTGTCTTCCTCTTGGATTGATTCCTTGATCATTATGTAGTGTCCTTTCTTATCTCTTATAATCTTCTTTATTTTAAGGTCTATTTTGTCTGATATGAGGATTGCTACCCCAGCTTTCTTTTGCTTCCCATTTGCATGGAATATATTTTTCCATCCTCTCACTTTCAGTCTATATGTGTCTTTAGGTCTGAAGTGGGTTTCTTGTTACACAGCATATATATGGATCTTGTTTTTGTATCCATTCAGCCAGTCTGTGTCTTTTGGGTGGAGCATTTAATCCATTTACATTTAAAGTAATTATTGATATATATGTTCCTATTGCCATTTTCTTGATTGTTTGGGGTTGACTTTGTAGATCTTTTTTCTTCTCTTATATTTCTTGACTATATAAGTCCATTTAATATTTGTTGTAAAGCTGATTTGGTGGTACTGAATTCTCTTAACTTTGCTTATCTGAAAAGCTTTTGATTTCTCCATCAATTTTGAATGAGATCCTTGCCAGGTACAGTAATCTTGGTTGTAGATTTTTCCCTTTGAGTACTTTAAATATATCCTGCCATTCCCTTCTGGCCTGCAGAGTTTCTGCTGAAAGATCAGCTGTTAAGCGTATGGGGTCTCCCTTGCAAGTTTCTTGTTGCTTCTCCCTTGCTGCTTTTGATATTCTTTCATTTAGACTTTGTTATTTTGATTAGTATGTGTCTTGGTGTGTTTCTCCTTGGTTTTATCCTGTATGGGGCTCTTTGTGCCTCTTGGACTTGATTATTTCCCTTTTCTGTGTTGAGGAAATTTTCAACTATAATCTCTTCAAAAATTTTCTCATACCCTTTCTTCTTCTCTTCTTCTTCTGGGACCCCTATAATTTGAATGTTGGTGCATTTGATATTGTCCCAGAGGTCTCTGAGACTATCCTCAGTTCTTTTCAGTCTTTTTACTCTATTCTGCTCTTCAGAAGTCGTTTCCACCATTTTATCTTCCAGCTCACTGAATTCGTTCTTCTGCTTCAGATATTCTGCTATTGATTCCTTCTAGAATATTTTAAATTTCAGGAATTGTGTTGTCTCTGCGTGTTTATTCTTTAATTCTTCTAGGTCTTTGTTAATTGATTCTTGCATTTTCTCCATTTTGCTTTCAAGGTTTTTGATCATCTTTGCTATCATTATTCTGAATTCTTTTTCAGGTAGTTTGCCTATTTCCTCTTCATTTATTTGGACTTCTGTGTTTCTAGTTTGTTCCTTCATTTGTGTAGTATTTCTCTGCTTTTTCATTATTTTCTTTTTAACTTATTGAGTTTGAGGTCTCCTTTTCCCAGCCTTCAAGGCTGAATTCTTTTTTCCTTTTGGTTTCTGCCCTCTAAGGTTGGTCCAGTGGTTTGTCTAAGCTTCTTATAGGGTGGGATTTGTGCTGAGTTTTTGTTTGTTTGTTTTTCCTCTGATGAGCAAGGCTGAGTGAGGTGGTAATCCTGTCTGCTGATGATTGGGTTTGTATTTTTGTTTTGTTTGGACTTCCCTGGTGGCTCAGACAGTAAAGCATCTGTCTACAGTGCGGGAGACCCAGGTTTGATCCCTGGGTCAGGAAGCTCCCCTGGAGAAAGAAATGGCAATCCACCCCAGTACTATTGCCTGGAAAATCCCATTGATAAAGGAGCCTGGTAAGCTACAGTCCATGGGGTTGCAATGAGTCAGACACGACTGAGCGACTTCACTTTCCTTTCCTTTTTTCCTTTTGTTTAGATGAGGGGTCCTGCACAGGGTGTTATTGGTGGTTGGGTGATGCTGGGTCTTGTATTACAGTGGTTTCCTTTGTGTGAGTTCTCACTATTTGATACTCCTTAGTGTTAGTTCTCTGGTAGTCTAGGGTCTTGGAGTCAGTGCTCCCACTCCAAAGGCTCAGAGCTTGACCTCTGGTCAGGAACAAAGATTACACAAGTCGCTTGTTATGGCATTAAGTGAGATTAAAACAAAAATCCAAAAACAAGAAACCAAAGATGAACCCCAGACAAATGGCAGTTACAAAATCAGGCAAATAATATTTAAATAATAGATATACACATATACATATACACCTATGAGCAAAGTCAAAACAGTCCAACAAAAATAAAGTAGATTGACCTGGCAAACAAAGGAAATCAAAAATTATATTTACAAGTTAAGAATAAAACTAACTAAAGCACAAACTGGAAAATAAAATTAAAGCAAGGTGCCAAGTGAGGAATAAAGTAATGAAAATAAAACTAACATATATGTTGAGAGGAAAGGAAAGAAAGAAAAGAGAGAAAGAAAGAAAAGATATGCAAAGTTAAATAGAGGTAGATGAAGAAGATTTACATACATTGAAGATTAACTGCAAGGGGAAAAGAACAGTAGGAAAGGCAAACAAAGGAATAAATGTAGAAAAAATATAAGAGGTTTAAGAACATTAAAAATTAAAATTATAAAATAGAGAAAAGAAAAAAAAAGGAAAACTCCACAGAACTGCAAAGGTCCAATGTAGAGGCAAAGGTTTATAACAACAATAAAAAGTGTGACTGAATATACACATATACATATACACCCATAAGCAAAATCAAAACAGTCCAACAAAAATAAAGTACAATAGATTGACCTGGCAAATTATATCTACCAGAACAAACCTAAGCAGGAGTGGTGGCCGCTCAGCGCAGGAATGGCCGAGAGGAGGTACCCCATGCCCGAGGACAGGTGCCGTAGCTGAGAGGAGATGCCCCACCTTCAAGGTCAGGAGTGGGGGCTGAGAGGAGATACTCAACATCCAAGGTAAGGAGCAATGGCTGTGCTTTGCTGGATCAGCCGTGAAGAGATACCCCACATCCAAGGTAAGAGAAACCCAAGTAAGATGGTAGGTGGTGAGAGACGACATCAGAGGGCAGACTGAAATGTGAAACCACAATCAGAAAACTAACCAATCTGATCACATGGTCCACAGCCTTGTCTAACTCAGTGAAATTAAGCCATGCCATATGGGGCCACTCAAGATGGATGGGTCATGGTGGAGAGGTCTCACAGAATGTGGTCTGCTGGAGAAGGGAATGGCAAACCACTTCAGTATTCTTGCTTGAGAACCCCATGAACAGTATGAAAAGGCAAAAAGATAGGACAGAGAAAGGGGAACTCCCCGGGTCGGTAGGTGCCCAATATGATAGTGGAGATCAGTGGAGAAATAACTCCAGAAAGAATGAACGGATGGAGCCAAAGCAAAAACAACACCAGATGTGACTGGTGATACAAGCAAGGTCCAATGCTGTAAAGAGCAATATTGCATAGGAACCTGGCATGTTAGGTCCATGAATCAAGGCAAACTGGAAGTGGTCAAACAGGAGATGGCAAAAGTAAACATCAACATTCTAGGAATTAGCAAACTAAAATGGACTGGAATGGGTGAATTTAACTCAGATGACCATTATATCTAGTACTGTGGGTAAGAATCCCTTAGAATAAATGGAGTAGCCATTATAGTCACCAGAAGAGTCTGAAATGCAGTACTTGGATGCAATCTCAAAAACAGAATGATCTCTCATTTCCAAGGCAAACCATTCAATATCATGGTAATCCAAGTCTATGCCCTGACCAGTCATGCTGAAGAAGCTGAAGTGGAATGGTTCTATGAAGACCTACAAGACCTTTTAGAACTAACACTCAAAAAAGATGTCCTTTTCATTACAGGGGACTGGAATGCAAAAGTAGGAAGCCAAGAAACACCTGGAGTAACAGGCAAATTTGGCCTTGGAGTACAGAATGAAGCAGGGTAAAGCCTAATAGAGTTTTGCCAAGAGAACACATTGATCATAGCAAACACCCTCTTCCAACAACACAAGAGAATACTCTACACATGGACATCACCAGATGGCCAACACTGAAATCAGACTGATTATATTCTTTGCAGCCAAAGATGGAGAAGCTCTATACAGTCAGCAAAAACAAGACCAGGAGCTGACTGTGGCTCAGACCATGAACTCCTTATTGCCAAATTCAGACTTAAATTGAAGAAGGTAGGGAAAACCACTAGACCATTCAGGTATGATCTAAATCAAATCCCTTATGATTATACAGTAGAAATGAGAAATAGATTTAAGGGCCTAGATCTGATAGAGTGTCTGATGAACTATGGAAGAGGTTCATGACATTGTACAGGAGACAGGAAACAAGACCATCCCCAAGAAAAAGAAATGCATAAAAGCAAAATGGCTGTCTGAGGAGGCCTTACAAATAGCTGTGAAAAGAAGAGAAATGAAAAGCAAAATAGAAAAGAAAAGATACACCCATCTGAATGTAGAGTTCCAAAGAATAGCAAGGAGAGATAAGAAAGCCTTCCTCAGTGATCAATGCAAAGAAATAGAGGAAAATAACAGAATGCGAAAGACTAGAGATCTCTTCAAGAAAATTAGAGATATCAAGGGAACATTTCATGCAAAGATGGGCTCAATAAAGGACAGAAATCATATGGACCTAACAGAAGCAGAAGATATTAAGAAGAGGTGGCTAGAATACACAGAAGAACTGTACAAAAAAGAGCTTCATGACCCAGATAATCACGATGGTGTGATCACTCACCTAGAGCCAGACATCCTGGAATGTGAAGTCAAGTGGGTCTTAGTAAGTATCACTACAAACAAAGCTAGTGGAGGTGATGGAATTCCAGTTGAGCTCTTTCAAATCCTGAAAGATGATGCTGTGAAAGTGCTGCACTCAATATGCCAGCAAATTTGGAAAACTCAGCAGTGGCCACAGGACTGGAAAAGGTCAGTTTTCATTCCAATCCCAAAGGAAGGCAATGCCAAAGAATGCTCAAACTACCGCACAATTGCACTCATCTCACACGCTAGTAAAGTGATGCTTAAAATTCTTCAAGCCAGACTTCAGCAATACGTGAACTTCCAGATATTCAAGCTGGTTTTAGAAAAGGCAGAGGAACCAGAGACCAAATTGCCAACATCCACTGGATCATTGAAAAAGCAAGAGAGTTCCAGAAAAACATCTATTTCTGCTTTATTGACTATGCTAAAGCCTTTGACTGTGTGGATCACAATAAACTGTGGAAAATTCTGAAAGAGATGGGAATACCAGATCACCTGACCTGCCTCTTGAGAAAGCTGTATGCAAGTCAGGAAGCAACAGTTAGAACTGGACATGGAACAACAGACTGGTTCCAAATAGGAAAAGGAGTACGTCAAAGCTGTATATTGTCACCCTGCTTATTTAACTTATATGCGGAGTACCTGATGAGAAACTCTGGGCTGGAAGAAGCAGAAGCTGGAATCAAGACTGCCAGGGGAAATATCAATAACCTCAGATATGCACATGATACCACCCTTATGGCAGAAAGTGAAGAGGAACTAAAAAGCCTCTTGATGAAAGTGAAAGTGGAGAGTGAAAAAGTTGGCTTAGAGCTCAACATTCAGAAAACTAAGATCATGGCATCCGGTCCCATTACTTCACGGCAAATACATAGGGAAACTGTGGAAACAGTGTCTGACTTTATTTTGGGGGGCTCCAAAATCACTGCAGATGGTGATTGCAACCATGAAATTAAAAGACTTGCTTGCTCCTTGGAAGGAAAGTTATGACCAACCTAGACAGCATATTAAAAAGCAGAGACATTACTTTGTCAACAAAGGTCCATCTAGTTAAGGCTATGGTTTTTCCAGTAGTCATGTATGCATGTGAGAGTTGGACTATAAAGAAAGGTGAGTGCCGAAGAATTGTTGCTTTTGAACTGTGGTGTTGGAGAAGACTCTTGAGAGTCCCTTGGACTGCAAGGAGATCCACCAGTCCATTCTAGAGATCAGTCCTGGGTGTTCATTGGAAGGACTGATGTTGAAGCTGAAACTCCAATACTTTGGCCACCTGATGAAAAGAGCTGACTCAACTGAAATGACCCTGATGCTGGGAAAGATTGAGGGCAGGAGGAAAAGGGGAAGACAGAGGATGAGACGGTTAGATGGCATCACCGACTCAATGGACATGAGTTTGGATAAACTCTGGGAGTTTGTGATGGACAGGGAGGCCTGGCGTGCTGCGGCTCATGGGGTCGCAAAGAGTCAGACACAACTGAGCGACTGAACTGAACTGAACAAAACTAAAGTACAAAGTGGAAAACAAGATTAAAGCAAGGTGCCAATTGGTGTATAAAGCGATGAAAATAAAATTATCAAATGTGTTGAGACTAAAGGAAAGGAAGAAAAGAAAGAAAGAATTGATATGCAAAGCTAAATAGAGGTAGATAAAGAAGATTTATATATATATTAAAGATTAACTGCAAGGGGAAAAGAACAGTAAGAAAAGCAAACTAAGGAATAAATGCAGAAAAATAATAATAGGTTTAAAAAACTAAAATTAAAAAAAAGAGAAGAGAAACAAAGAAAACAACTCCCCAGAACTGCAAAAGCCCAATATAGAGCTAGAGGTTTATAACAACAATAAAAAATGTGACTGAGGAAAAAAAAACAACCTTAAAAGCTAGTTAGATTTCATAGTGCCAATAAAATCAACAACTACAACAGAAGCGGGGAAAAAAGAAAAAAAAAAAATCCAAAAGAATCTACAGAACAAGTCAAAACATAAGAAAATAAATGTTTTTCTTGAGTCACTGCTGTCAGAGTCCTTTCCATTGCTGGGAGTCACAGGCCACTTCACCTCCCTAGGATGCCCTCTAACACTGTGCTGATCTCTGGACCTGCTGTGGGGGCAGCTCAGATTCTAATCTGCTCCTATTCTGTGTTCTTGCCTCCAATGTCCACAGCAATCAGAACTAGTGCATTTTGTTTTGCAGGGGCTCTCAATGAGCTTTTATATATTCCACAGACACAGTGTCTGCCTAGTTGATCGTGTGGATTTAATCTGCAGTTTGTACAGCTGGTGGGAGGGTTTTGGGTCTTCTTCCTTAGTCACACTACCCCTGGGTTACAATTGTGGTTTTATTTCCACTTCTGGATATGAGTCATCCGCTGGAGTTTGCTCCTGAGGCTGCCCTGAAGGACTTGGGTTTGCCCCTATGAGGGCCAGGTGTGGAGGTAGTACAGCTGCTTGAGTCGCAGGGGTTCTGTCTGGGGAGACGCTATGGTGATGGGGGGAGAGAGGCTATGGTGATGGCTCCCCCCACTACTCATGACTCAGCAGCATCAACCTGCTTCCATGGCTGCTGGCTTTCCTCCATGGGCACTTCCCACCACAATCTCCTTCCTCACATTCCCTTGATCTGTCTCTCCACAGTCAACAGCAGCCCTTGCCCTGGGATTGCTCCACAATCCCTAAACTCCAGCTTCCAGCCACTATGCCATCTAGGGTATGTATGGCTGTGGCAAGGACTGTCTGATTCTCATTCCATTTAGGCTGTTTCCCTCTGAGCCTTAATGTTTCTCCTCTGACTCAGACAACTGTCCGGATGTGGGGATCAGACCCCTGCTTCAGTTCCCCCACCAGCTGAGGGCAGGTCCAGTCCTACTAACGCTCCCGTTTTCCCCCTAGTTCCTTCGTCCTACCGAGTTTCAGGTGGGTCTGTATATTCTTTTCTGCTGATCAGGTACTCCTGTCCACTCTCAGCTGGTGTTCTGCATGCAGTTCTGTGTCTGAAGGTGTATTCCTGACACATACGTGGGGAGAGATGTACTCCATGTCCACCTACCCCTCTGCCATCTTGTTCCTCAAGCATTTTAAACTGATGGTCATCTTGTCAAGTGGAAGTGATGGTTGCTTCTCCTATGCACTTTATGTTCAATTTTGTACCAAAATTCACTGCTTCGAAACTGCCAGTTAGCTGAAAAAACTTTCTGATTACATTTTCAGTCTCTTTCCATGCTTAATCTAAAAATCATTCAAGTGACATGCATTTTAGGCAACAGCATACGCCTACTGATTACTTTCCCAAAATCAGATTTTCAGGGTACAGGTGGGGAGTCTCAGAAAAACCTGTGTATAGGATTTGCCAAAACTTTTGAAGGGAGAAGAGGACAGGATCATTACATAATTAACTCAGCCACATTCTACAAAGCCTGAGGTGCCAGAAAAATTGAAGTGACAACAATAAAACAAAAGAACAAGATGCAACGGCAGAAAGCGTTTTGAGTCAAATTTCTCTCTCAAAAATGTCACCAGTTATCAGTCTCTCCAAAGCAAAAATAAACAAATGGGACCTAACCAAACTTACAAGTTTTGCACAACAAAGAAAACCATAAACAAGATGAAAAGACAAATTTGCAGACTGGGAGAAAATATTTACAAATGATGCAACCAACAAGGGCTTAAATTCCAAAATACATAAACAGGTCATAAAACTCAACGACGACAAAACAAACAACGAAAAAGGGTAGAAGATGTAAATAAACATTTTTCGAAGGAAGACATACAGGTGGCCACCAGGCACATGAAGAGATGTTCAATTCTGCTAATTACTGCTACTGCTAAGTCGCTTCAGTCATGTCCGACTCTGTGCGACCCCATAGACGGCAGCCCACCAGGCTCCCCCGTCCCTGGGATTCTCCAGGCAAGAACACTGGAGTGGGTTGCCATTTCCTGCTCCAATGCATGAAAATGAAAAGTGAAAGTGAAGTTGCTCAGTCGTGTCCGACTCCAGCGACCCCATGGACTGCAGCCCACCAGACTCCTCCGTCCATGGGATTTTCCAGGCAAAAGTACTGGAGTGGGCAAACTAAAACTGCAGTGAGGTACCACTTCACTAAATGGCCATCACTAAAAAGTCTACAGACAACAAATGCTGGAGAGTGTGTGGAGAAAATGAAACCCTTCTACACTGTTGGTGGGTAAGTAAGTTGGTACAACTACAATGGGAAACAGTTATGAAGGTTCCTCCAAAAACTAAAGACAGAACTACTGTATGATCCTGCAATCCCACTCCTGGACATATATTCAGACAAAACTACAATTCAAAAAGATACATGCACCCCAATGTTCATAGTAACACTATTCACAAAAACCAAGACATGGAAACAATCTAAATGTCCATCAACAGATGAATGGATACAGAAGATGGGTAATGTACACAATGGAATACTACTCAGCCATAAAAAGAATGAAATAACGCCATTTGCAGCAACATGGATGGATCTAGAGATGACCAAACTAAGCGGGGTTAAGTCAGAAAGAGAAAAAGACCATGTGATATCACTTATATACAGAATCTAAAATATGATACAAATGAACTTATCTATCAAACAGAAGTAGACTCCTAGACATGAAGAACAGACTTGTGGTTGCCAAGTGGGAGGGGAGTTGGGGAAGGAACATATTGGGAGTTTGGGATTAGCAGATGTAAACTATAATATATAGATAGAATGGATAAACAACAAGGTCCTACTGTATAGGACAGGGAACTATATTCAATATTCCACTGATAAACCATAATGGGAAACAATTTTAAAAAGAATGTATATTTACCTATATGTATATATAGATATACATACCTATATATATAAAACAGAATCACTTTTCTGTACAGTAGAAATTAATACACTGTAAATCAACTATAATTCTATAAAAATTTCACCAGTTAATGTTAGTCTGGTGTGCAAAATTAGTGCTATGAGAAGCAGTCCACAAAGTGTATTATCACCAGAACAATCACTTTCAGATTTTATTTTAAATATGTCTATAAGGAGTAGCTTTGCTTCCTATGTATAAGCATAATTAGGTATAATGCATAAATGAATTTTAATTACAATATTTTAATGTAACATATAATTTAAATTATTATATTTACATAGATATAAATAAAATAGAATATAACTTGTTTAAAATGTGAAACGTGAGGTTTATGGATCACAAAATGTTTAGTATCTCTGTTAACAAATGCTGACTTAAATTTGCAAAACCACATATATTTCAGAATGTCAAAAGCAGAAGATATCAAACTTTACTAAAAAGTATTAAAGGGTAAATATATATATATATATATAAAGATAAAATGAATAGTCTGCACTAATGGACATCAAGAAAATAAGCTTTAATTACACTATATATATATATCCTAGATTAAATCTTCATTCAATGAAGCATTTCTTTTGGCCTTACCTTTTTTGAGACAAGGAAATTTAAACAATTTAACCAGTCCAAAATCATCTCCAGACACCAACACTGAACTGTTGTAATTTGCATCCACTGAGTTGATGTCAGTGACATCAGTGTATTTTGGCCAAATTCCACTCACTTCTGGGCCTTTCACACATGTCCAGGAGGCCCAGGGAATCCCTTTGATTTCTTCTTTACTCGTTAAAGACTTCCCAGCTGAAAATAATCAATATACTTCAATATAATGCTACATGTAAATAAAAATCATGTTGAATTTACTTATTAATTTTTCTCAAAGAAGTCTAAAACCTTTGTTTTAAAATGTTTATAAACTAAGGAAACTATAAATTATAATCTCTTTCCCCAACTGGTGATTTTTTCCCTCCAGCAGGGTTTAAAGAAAGCACATGCTCAAAACTCAAGATATGAGAAAGGAAATGATCATTGTACTGAAATCTAATGTCTCAAACTACCAAAGAAAGGCAATGCAAAAGAATGCTCAAACTACCACACAATTGCACTCATCTCACATGCTAGCAAAGTAATGCTCAAAATTCTCCAAGCCAGGCTTCAGCAATACGTGAACTGTGAACTTTCAGATGTTCAAGCTAGATTTAGAAAAGGCAGAGGAACCAGAGTTCAAATTGCCAACATCCATTGGATCATGGAAAAAGCAAGAGAGTTCCAGAAAAACATCTACTTCTGCTTTATTGACTATGCTAAAGCCTTGAACTGTGCGGATCACAACAAACTAAATTCTTAAACAGATGGGAATACCAGACCACCTGACCTGCTTCCTGATAAATCTGTATGCAGATCAAGAAGCAACAGTTAGAACTGGACATGGAACAACAGACTGGTTCCAAATAGGAAAAGGAGTACGTCAAGGTTGTATACTGTCACCCTGCTTATTTAACTTATATGCAGAGTACGTCATTAGAAATGCTGGACTGGATGAAGCACAAACTGAAATCAAGATTTCCAGGAAAAATATCAATAATCTCAGATATGCAGATGATACTACACTTATGGCAGAAAGTGAAGAAGAACTAAAGAGCCTCTTGATGAAACTGAAAGAGGAAAGTGAAAAACTTGGCTTAAAACTCAACATTCAGAAAACTAAGATCATGGCATCCAGTCCCATCACTTCATGGCAAATAGATGGGGAAACAATGGAAACAGTGACAGAC
This sequence comes from Bos taurus, assembly GCF_002263795.3. Lineage (NCBI taxonomy): Eukaryota > Metazoa > Chordata > Mammalia > Artiodactyla > Bovidae > Bos > Bos taurus. The sequence goes on along the minus strand of NC_037338.1, from coordinate 37,592,027 downwards.
TTTATTTTGGGGGGCTCCAAAATCATTGCAGATGATGACTGCAGCCATGAAATTAAAAGACTTGCTTGCTCCTTGGAAGAAAAGCTATGACCAACCTAGACAGCATATTAAAAAGCAGAGATGACACTTTGCCAACAAATGTCTGTCTAGTCAAAGCTAAGGTTTTTCCAGTAGTCATATATGGATGTGAGAACTGGACTATAAAGAAAGCTGAGTGCCAAAGAATTGATGCTTTTGAACTGTGGTGTTGGAGAAGACTCTTGAGAGTCCCTTGGACAGCAAGGTGATCCAATAAGTCCATTCTAAAGGAAATCAGTCCTGAATGTTCATTGGAAGGACTGATGCTGAAACTCCAAGAACTGACTCATTGGGAAAGACCCTGATGCTGGGAAAGATTGAAGGCAGGAAGAGAAGGGGACGACAGAGGATGAGATGGTTGGATGGCATCACTGACTCAATGGACATGAGTTTGAGTAAGCTCCAGGAGTTGGTGATGGACAGGGAAGCCTGGTGTGCTGTAGTCCACGGGGTCACAAAGAGTCAGACACAACTGAGCAACTGAACTGAACTGATATTTACTTGACCTTATTTGGATACAGATGATATTATGCTTCGTGTTATTGAAGAAATTACTATTATTAAATTATATATTATCACAGTTATCAACTTTTTCTGGTTTTTAAAAAGTTTATTCTGAACTCCTACTTTTCATAATTCCAGGAGCCAGAGAAGTGATTTTTTAAAAAAATCAGCTTCAATTATTTAATGAAAGAAATGAACGGACTTTGCTGTTTAAAGTGCTACATGATAAAAATCTACCAAATTTTGATGAAGTATAATTGGTTGGGGAAAAGACTCCTGACAATTTTGCTTGCTATATTCTTAAGTACAGGGCACAATACCCAGTTTCCACCAGCAGCTAGCAAGGGATGTCCTCTGGGAGCACACAAAGGAGGAAGCCCACAGAAAAGGAATGCTGGGAAAAATGTTTGGTGATACACTATTTAAAAATTCAAAATCAAGACAATTAAGTGTATTAACTCATACTTTCCCCTCAACAGTAACAAACATTTTCAATGAAACAATCTATGAGAATAAATGCTCTTGCACATTACTGGTGCATTGTCAGACTGGCAATTCTGGACTCTAGCATAGTATTATACCCATTTTTAAGACCATAGAATCAGAGCTGATAGTTTGAATATATTCTTGATCCAGTGTCCCTGCTTAAAGAACACAGTCCAAGGAAGTAACATGGAAGAGAAAATCCCACCTCTACAAAGATATTTGGAGTTTTACTGTGGGTATCAGCAAAGAAACTAGAAATACGCCCAAACACTCAACAGGAGGATGAGAAAGAAAATTATGATATTTTCACTGAGCAGGGTTTATTTGTTTATTGCAAATGACAAATGTGTGTTCCGTCTTTTTTCACATAGGAAAATATATATTAAATACAGACAAGCAAAGAAAGCAGACACAAAGAAATATGCACACAGTAATGGTAAACTGATGAATTTCCAATTAAAATAAATAAATTTAAATGAAAAAAGTTGGCATTTTATTATATTACACCTTGCATGATGCATGTGTGCTTCAGTCACATCTGATTCTTTGTGACCCGCTGGATTGTAGGCCACCAGGCTTCTCTGTCCATGGGATTCTCCAGGCAAATATACTGGAGTGGGTTGCCAGGCTCTTCTCCAGGGGATCTTCTCAACCCATACCTCTCACATTTCATGCATTGGCAGGTGGGTTCTTTACTAGTGCCACCTGGGAAGCCCATGTTATACCTTATTTCATGGTAAAATTGATTTTTCAATAAAAAATTTATGAAAAAATTATGTTAAACATTAAATTTTTAATCTTACATTACAAAAAATCATTATTCAAAAATTGAAGAGGTGGCAAGAATACACAGAAGAACTGTACAAAAAAGGTCTTCATGACCCAGATAATCACGATGGTGTGCTCACTCACCTAGAGCCAGACATCCTGGAATGTGAAGTCAAGTGGGCCTTAGGAAGCATCACTACGAACAAAACTAGTGGAGGTGATGGAATTCCAGTTGAGCTATTTCAAATTGTGAAAGATGATGCTGTGAAAGTGCTGCACTCAATATGCCAACAAATTTGGAAAACTCAGGAGTGGCCACAGGACTGGAAAAGGTCAATTTTCATTCCAATCCCAAAGAAAAGCAATGCCAAAGAATGCTCAAACTATTTCATAATTGCACTCATCTCACACGCTAGTAAATTGATGCTTAAAATTCTCCAAGCCAGGCTTCAGCAATATGTGAACCGAGAACTTCCAAATGTTCAAGCTGGTTTTAGAAAAGGCAGAGGAACCAGAGATCAAATTGCCAACATCCGTTGGATCATCGAGAAGGCAAGAGAGTTCCAGAAAAAACATCTATTTCTGCTTTATTGACTATGCCAAAGCCTTTGACTGTGTGGATCACAATAAACTATGGAAAATTCTGAAAGAAATGGGAATACCAGACCACCTGATCTGCCTCTTGAGAAACCTGTATGCAGGTCAGGAAGCAAAGTTAGAACTGGACATGGAACAACAACTGGTTCCAAATAGGAAAAGGAGTACGTCAAGGCTGTATATTGTCACCCTGCTTATTTAACTTATATGCAGAGTACATCATGAAAACGCTTGGCTGGAAGAAGCACAGGCTGGAATCAAGATTGCCAGAAGAAATATCAATAACCTCAGATATGCAGATGACACCACCCTTATGGCAGAAAGTGAAGAGGAACTAAAAAGCCTCTTGATGAAGGTGAAAGAGGAGAGTGAAAAAGCTGGCTTATTAAGCTCAACATTCAGAAAACGAAGATCATGGCATGCAGTCCCATCACTTCATGGGAAATAGATGGGGAAACAGTGGAAACAGTGGCTGATTTTATTTTTCTGGGCTCCAAAATCACTGCAGATGGTGATTGCAGCCATGAAGTTAAAAGACGCTTATTCCTTGGAAGGAAAGTTATGACCAACCTAGATAGCATATTCAAAAGCAGAGATATTACTTTGTCAACAAAGGTCCATCTAGTCAAAGCTATAGTTTTTCCAGTGGTCATGTATGGATGTGAGAGTTGGACTGTGAAGAAAGCTGAGCACTGAAGAATTGATGCTTTTGAACTGTCGTGTTGAAGAAGAATCTTGAGAGTCCCTTGGACTGCAAGGAGATCCAACCAGTCCATTCTAAAGGAGATCAGTCCTGGGTGTCCATTGGAAGGACTGATGTTGAAGCTGAAACTCCAATACTTTGGCCACCTGATGTGAAGTGCTGACTCATTTGAAAAGATGCTGGGAAAGATTGAGGGCAGGAGGAGAAGGGGACGACATAGGATGAGATGGTTGGATGGCATCACCGACTCAATGGACATGGGTTTGGGTGGACTCTGGGAGTTTGTGATGGACAGGGAGGCCAGGCGTGCTGTAGTTCATGGGGTCGCAAAGAGTCGGACACGACTGAGCAACTGAATTGAAAATACATCAATTTGTATTTATGATGTTTTATTATTATAAACTAAGTGTTACTAAATGAGTATTATGTAAATAAGATGAATTTCTTATAGAAATTATAGTGGGGGCTACAAATAAAATGTGTGTTTTTTGAATCCCAATTAGCACTTTTCACCAAGTAGTCACATAATAAAGCCTTCCAATTATTAAGGACACAAAGAGAGACTAAAGTAATCACAGTAGTTTAGGATTGTGTTCCTAAAATTTTCATGTTTTTTTTGTATTTTCCTAGCAAATTTTCTTTTTCCTTATCTGTAGGCATTCTTTACATATTCTAGGTATACAGTTGACTCTTGAACAACTCTGGGGAGTCAAAAATCCATGTACAACTCAGACCATCTGCATTCCTGGTTCCACATCTATGGATTCAACCAACCTCTTAGTATGTAGTACTCTAGTATTTACTACTAAAAAAAATCTACAGAAGTAGACCCATGCAGTTCAAACCCATATTATTCAAAGGTCAACTGAATAGCCTTTGTCCATTATAAGTCCAAGTCTTTATGCCCAACCTATGCACTGTCTTTTCATTTTATTCATAGTCTCTTTTGTTGTGGAATAATTTTTTATTTTAATGTGTTTCAGTTTATGAATTTTTTCTTTGAGAGTTTGTGATCTGAGGGTCTTGTTTGAGAAAATACTCCTTGCCCTCAGGTCCTAAGAATATCCTCATACATTTTCTGCCATGGTTCAGAGCTATGTTTTGCATACACATTTAATGCCCTTGTGACTTACATGGCATTTTGTAGAATAGCCGTTCTCCAGCACCATCATTAGTTTGCAAGTATTTACTATCCAAAGACCAGTCAATGTGTGTGATGAAACTGAGAGACTTGTTGCATTCTCCAATTTTCTTATACCTCTGGGCAACAGCGTAGACGTCTACCGGGCCATCATTGGATCCCACTGCCAGATAAGAACCATCTGGAGAAAATTTCATTTCATGAATGACTTCTTTTCGATCTTTGATATGAACCACTTCTGTCATATCTCTGAAAGAATAAAAAAGCAAAATGATAAATAGCAAATCTAGGGATGGAACCTCAAGTCATGCTTTAAAGTTTGTGTGTCACTGAAAATTTGGTAATTAGCCATCTTCTCATACATCACTAAGCAAAGAAAGAAAAGGCTACTTACCCATTTGGTAATGAGTTATGTGTAACTGGTAATGAGAATTTAGTGTAATAAACCATGTCAACAGCATTTTTAAAGCTAGGTAGAATTTGTTATGTGAGATACAGTATCTAATTTATAGCTTCGTTTCCTTTCTATAATCACAAAGTGTGTAATCCCAAAGAATAACCAAGGTTATTTGAAGGAAATACAAGAGTGGGTCATAATTTTTGTATACTATAAATAATATCAGATGTTAATAAATAGGAAATTTTCCATTTTATTAGTGATTATAGGGCGAAAAATCTTTTATTCCAGCTCACCTCTAAAACTCTGGTGCTATTAGAGGCGGCTTTCCTTTTTCTTCCTTTTTCTCGTCTCATTAAAAGCCCATAATCTCTTACCTAAAACCCTTAGGACCAGACGAGTTTGGGAGTTGATCACTCACTGCATTTTGCAAAGGTTCACATATATTATGCAACAGCCCCGTAGGAGCTAGGGCAGCGACCCCTTTTGAACACATTCATATTCTTGCAGCAAATCCCATGATATGTGATTGTTCCTACTAAGAGATTAGTAGATATGTGTGTAATTGAATCACCTTTCTGCACACCCGAGACACTGTAAGTCAACTATACTTCAACAAAATATATATATTGAGAAAAAAATTACACTTAAAAAAAAAAAAGGAGACTGACAGACTGTAAACAATTTCACATCAGTTCACTGGGTCAGGCTGTGCTGCCAAATAAGTTACCAAATAACTTAAGATTTTCAGTGTTTGGATCTGGCAATTACAGAGAGGGGATTGAGAATCTACCTATTCAAAACAGCAAACGCATTTTTCCCTAAAGTCCTGGCAAACATTCTGACCTGGAGAATTAATTTTAGCAGAAGCATATCTCTAATGTCATTTTCAATACCAGTAGTACGTGCCTGACTCGGAGAACAATGAAAGATCCGTCCTTCATGCCCAGGGCCAACTGAGATCCATCGGGGCTGAAAGCAACGCTGCGAACCGCCTCCTCCATGTTACAGCGGGCAATCAAGGCATGGTCAGCCAGGCTCCACAGCCTAAGAGCAGTTCAAAGTCAAAACAAAACACTTTCTCATAGTCATCAGCCAGCCCAAGGCCAAAGGCCTGTTCATCACGGCGATAGTAACAAAAAAGGATGCAGGAACATCACACCAGTCTCCTCCCTCTCGGCATGTCTGGGAAGCTGCAAAGGTGTTTGGTCTATCTTTGGGTGATTTTCTCCATTTGAGATATCCAGCAAGAAATAAAACATGAGATATTTTCAAAGATTTTGAGATTGAAAAATAAGGAAATTTTACATACTACTTCATACAAAAAATTTTTTTTTATTTTTTTTATTTTTAAACTTTACATAATTGTATTAATTTTGCCAAATATCAAAATGAATCCACCACAGGTATACATGTGTTCCCCATCCTGAACCCTCCTCCCTCCTCCCTCCCTATACCATCCCTCTGGGTCGTCCCAGTGCACCAGCCCCAAGCAACTTTTCTCTTTGGAGATTAAAAACTGTTCCTGAATTATACCAATGGGTGTTAATAACACTTACAGGATAAGAGGTACTACTAGATGCTGTTATTATCAGTTGCTTTTTAAATACGGGTTTTCTTCTAGAAACTGTGTTATGTAAATATAGACTAAAACGCATATTATGTTTGTTGGTCTCCTGAGCAAGAAAAAGTATCTGAGATGGAGAAGAATAAATGGTACCCCTGCCTAGGAGGATTCCAAGTTGGCTGTACACAGTCATGTGCTGAAACTCCTCAAAAATCCCTGGCGCCCCACTGCTGACAGGGCCCCTCTTGGTCAGGGGAGGGGGAATACTTCACCGGGCCCCCTGGCTGATGAGCGGACGACTGCTGGAGAAACAGAGGTCACTTGTAAGGGCAGCTCTTAGAACACCTAAGCCAAGCACTTCAGAATGAAAGACCATGAACTAAATATCTGAGGATTCGAATAAGAGTTTCTATATGACTTGCAGTTGTGGTATGTGACCTTTTCCTGTTACCACTTTAAAGACAGTCTTCTCTTATTATGCAAACAACAATAACTGTGGCGGGAGTGGCTAGAATCTAAGCTCTTGTGATAAAGAGACAGGAGTAAGTCAAATGTGGTGTAGCTTTCCTAAGTGCATCCTGCCATCAGGAGGGACGGGGCACCTGTCTTGCCATGTAGGGCTGCCCAGTGGAGTCTGCCTATCCCTGAGGCAGCCTGAGCTATTCAGCTTAAAACTCAGGGTAGGCTTTCAATACCTTTTCCATTATTCATAGTTCATGCTGTTTTAAGCCGTGTACTATTTTAAGCAATGTAAGCTTTGCTCTACTAGCATGAAGAAACCACCACATCTCAGTAAACTGCACTATCCTTCTAAAGTCACTAAGCTAACCTTTCTCAAAGAGTTATGACTTATACCCTTGCTAAATTTCAATACTCAGAGTGTCAAATTCCATTTAATATCTTAGCCAAATTAATGGTTAAAGGGAGTAATACAAATTCTGGCAGTAAGGGCTCTTTGCAATTCTAAGATTCAACATAGTTGTTAAAATACAAAAGCTAAAAACTTTCTTGAAATCCTTTCTATCTGGATGGGTATGAATTGAGTTTCTTGGATGTTTGAATAACTTGGTGGCATTGGTTTGGCTCAGAGTAACAGAAGGAAAAGGAAGAGAGGAAGGCAGTAAGTAATGACAAGTAAGAAGCCAAATAGACATTTATAGCACTTGGAGAAGGAAATGGCAACCCACTCCAGTATTCTTGCCTGGAGAATCCCAGGGACGGTGGGCCCTGGTGGGCTTCCGTCTGTGGGGTCGCACAGAGTCACACACGACTGAAGCGACTTAGAAGCAGCAGCAGCACATGTAGAGATAGCTGTAATTGTTTTCACTGATTTTTAGATTGATGAGACTTTAGTGCTGGGTGCAAACTAAAAAATGGATTTATCTTTGGATTTATGCTAATGAGTATACTGACTGCATCTTGACTGGATTCACAAAAATACAGAATAAGGGTGGGGAGGGAGAGTAATGACCCTAGGTCTCGTGTCCAGTCCTCCTGTTTAGCTATTCAAACTTAGAAGCAGTAATCCATCGATGAATTGATCAATCAGTCTCTTCCTCTCACTGTCACGGACTCTCTTTCTGGCCTGCTTATTGTTGAGCACATTTAAAGTTCAGTAGTAAATACAAAAACGCTGGATTCAGTGTAACAGCTTTCATCTCACACTTTCAAATCATATGTTCAGTCTCTCAACAGTCACAAGAGCAGTGGAAGCATAGTCATTCTGCTCATTCTATTACTGTCGAGCTCTCAAACACAAGTGATCCATAGTAAGAACCCCTGAGGCCCTAATAAAATGGGCACATTTTCTTAGGAACCAGCACTTTCCCTTGATTTGAGGACATTGCTCAAAATTCCACACGAGAATTTACAAAGAAAGAATTAATGACTCTCATGCTAAAGACGACTTTGGAAAATCAGAACTTCAGTTCTATTTGAGATCTCTAATCTCCAACTAAACGGATAAAAAGTGAGTAAGCTGTGAAACTGCTAAGCTGCCCCCAGCAGGACAGAAGATATGAGGGGGAAATATAACTTTATACAGGTGAGTGAACTCAGCTCACATCTTCAACTGAAAGAGACCTGGAGGCCAATCTAACCAGCGGGAGTGCATTTTCACTTCTAAGAACATTTTCTTGACTTTATATGGGGCCCAAGAAAGATAGCAACAAAAAGAGATCAAGAAGCCAACTGTTGTTAAGCAAAATGTCTCAGCATTCTGTTTGGAAACTGTGAGGTTCTACACTGGGGGTTATCCTTCTCTTAAAATAACAAGCAAGCTTGGGCAAAATCAGTCTGTCATCCCAGGGAGGTGTGTGAGGTTATGGCAACACTGCTGGGGCCTCACCTGACAGAGCGGTCGTCACTGCCCGTCACGGCCAGTGGCTTCTTGGGGTGCAGGGCCAGAGCCCAGAGCTCCCCCTCACAGTGACCCTGCAGGATCAGCATCGGTTTGTCCCGTTCTCGCACAATTACTTCAAATATCTCGCTGTCCTGGGTCCCTGCTAGGAGGCGGTCTGCTTTCCAGCACACACTCCGGATAGAGAGGCCTGACAAAGAAAATACACAAGTAAAGTAAAAGCATCCTTTCACACCATTTACAAATAAAACACCTGAAGTTAAAACCTAGTCAGCAGGAGAGCCTCTAAGGTAACATAGCCAAACAATGCCTGGGGGTGGACAACCAACCCACACAGCCCTCTGCATTATTGACCATTGCCTTCCATGTGCTGGCCCCCCACCACACCCCTTGTAATCTGTTTTGTAAAGGAAAGATTGCTCTTTCCTGTCTGACTTAGGCTAACTATGTGGTTTTACAGCACAAGTGGAGTGAGTGAGTCAAAGTGCTCAGTCATGTCCGACTCTCTGCGACCCCATGGACTACACAGTCCACGGAATTCTCCAGGCCAGAATCCTGGAGTGGGTAGCCTTTCCCTTCTCCAGGGGATCTTCCCAACCCAGAGACCAAACCCAGGTCTGCCGCATTGCAAGAGGATTCTTTACCAGCTGAGCCACAAGGGAAGCCCAAGAACACTGGAGTGGATAGCCTATCCCTTCTCCAGCAGATCTTCCCAACCAGACTATCCCCTCTCCAGCAGATTTGGAGAACTGGGTCGGGAAGATCCACTATATTAAATATGACATTAAAGTGAATATAAGAGCAGGAATTGGTCTTAATGAAAACTTAACCTCCTTTAAAATAATTTCCTTCTGACTTGCTATGGAAAAGTTAATAAGCACTTCAATCTTTAGGATGCTAGCATTGTAAGATAATTATACGTGGGTGATACTACAGAACAGTTAATTATCATATTAGGCAAGTATAGTATGTATTTGATCAGAACCTAGTCTCATTCTGCTGGATAAACAGATGCACCATGTCCCAGAAATATGCAAATGAAACTCCAATTTCAGTCTCAGAATACCATCAAACATTTGAAGATGTTATTCTTCACTGACTTAACAATTTATGGAAACTTCTCTAAAAGTGCAGTACTCCTTTTAAATCCAACCTTCCCCCTCATATCATTCCATCCTCTCTAAGTAGATTCTCAACTTGCCTGCCTGAGTTTTGATTGCGTGGATTTCTTGTGGTCTATTCTGTTCCTTACAAGGTACATTATTTATTTACTTACACAGTGAATTTTCTCATGTCTGAATTAGAAGTACATAAGCCATCCCACCTTCACAACTACTTCAAACTACTTAAGGATGTGATAACCTTTAAGATCTGAGCTGCCTCTCCAGTGGGCTTTGTGTCTTTGTTGCAGAAACTAAAAGAAGTCAGAGTACCTGGACTTCAGTCCTGCTCTATACCGACCGGCCAGACATCCCAGGGAGACTCTCCTTCTCTCTGGGGACCATAAATGTAGACTATAATTATGGAGACCATGTAATTTATCATCCAAATCAGGACCATTCTGGAAGTAAAGTAGGCTCTAAAAATAATTAAATTTACATTTTTTGAAATATTTATTAACCAAGAAAGCAGCTTTGGTATGTTGAAAGACCTATTAAATTATTCTATCAAAAAATTTCAGATATATTCAATAAAATTATAATTACTTTATTACAGAATGAAAAGGTCTAAGACAGGGGAATGAATAGGCAGACACACAGAGGATTCTTAGGGTTGTGAAAGTCTGTAGGATCTATAATGGTACATGTTATACATGTCAAAACTCAAAGAATATATTAATACAACACCAAGAGTGAACCCTAACATGAACTATATGCTTTGGGCAATGATATATCAATGTAGGTCCATCCACTGTAACCAATGCACCATTCTGGTGGGCCATGTTGATAGGGAGGCTGCGTGTGTAGGAAAGCAGAAGTATACGAGAAATATCTGTACCTTCCACTCAATTTCGCTGTGAACCTAAAATTGCTCCAAAAAGTACAACCTGTTAAAAAAAAATTCAAGACAAATGCTGGGACGATAGAAGAGTTAGTTAGTTGGTGGTATCTGGACACCCTAACTGAAATCCTCATCTTAACTCATTATGATCTTAAAAGGATCTAATGAGATAATGAATTTATCTACAAAACAGAACACTGTTTTGCTATCCTTACATGAGATAACTCTCTTTACCCCCTGCTTTGAATTCATTGCTATGTATCTTGAAATGGAAGGAGACAGCACGCAGGCAGATTTATTATTCCTGCTGTGAGTAGTAAGTAGCGATACCTTGGCAACGGCTAGTTTCAGGGTCAATCACTCAAAATCCTCCACTGCAAACACCACGCAGGCTTTCAAGGTTGGAAAGGACAGATGTGTAGGGAAAACAGTCAGGATGAGATGGCAGGCTGATAGGCAGGAGGCTCAGCTGAGAAAAAAATCCTTTTGCTCCTGTCCCTTTCTTGCCTGTATCTTCTCCCCATGCTTTTATTAACATATTCCTATTGCCTCTAGGAGGAGGGGGTGAATTTGTCATCTCCCTAGCAGGCTTTGCATCATCTATAATTTTATTACTGGAGAGGTATAAGACTTCGTCCTTGAGAAACAGGAAGAGAGATATTAATTACATTCTAACATCAGCAAAAAAATCAGACAGTTTACTTGTTTATTATATTTATTGCCCCCTCTTACTAATATCTGTGAAGACAAGAGTTTTCTCAGTTTTATACACCTTTGTGTCCTCCACGCCTAGTATAGTGGTAGATACTCAGTAAGAATTGTTAAAAGAATAAGATGTTAAAATCATAAATATTTCTTGAGTCTTTGGAGATACCAAGAAATAAAAGACAACCTCCCCATCCTCAATGAGAACATTTCAGAGGAGGGATATAGTCATTAGTTTACATACAAAAATATTTATTGAGCACCTATTACATGCCCAAGACTATTGAGCACCTATTACATGCCCAAGACTAAAGCTTGAACAGTGAACAAGCCAGGGTCATGCCCTTATGGAGTTTGCATTCTAAGGAGGAGCCAGACATTTGTAAGCAGGTATCTACATGCCAAAATCAATTAAAATAATATAGACAAGAGTACACAACAGGGAAAGGACAATCTCTTCCACAAATGGTGTTGGAAAAACTAGACAGCCACATGTAAAAGAAACATACAAAAATAAACTCTAAATGGATTAAAGACTTGAACCTAAGACCTGAAACCCTAAAACTCCTAGAAGAAAACACAGGCAGTAAGCTCCTTGACATCAGTCTTGGTGATGACTTTGTGGCTCTGACACCAAAAGGAAAGGCAATAAAAGTAAAAATAAACAAGTGGGAACACATCGAACTAAGAAAGCTTGCTCACAGCAAAGGGAACAATCAACAAAATGGCCAGGCAACCTACCCAATGGGAGAAAATACTTGCAAATCATACATCTGATAAGGAGCTAATATTCAAAATATATAAAGAACTCATACAACTCAATAGCAAAAACCCCGAACAATCTGATTAAAAAATGGACCTGAACAGACATTTTTCCAAAGAAGATATGCAGATAACAGGTACTCGAAAAGGTGTTCCACATCCCTAGTCAGAGAAATGCGACTCAAAACCACAATGAAATATCATCTAACACTTATTATGATGGCTGTTTTTTTCGCTAAAGATGAGAAATAACAAATGCTGGCAAGAGTGGGGAAAAAAGGTGGCCCTTGTGTACTATGGGAATGTAAACTCGCACAGCCACTGTGGGTAACAGCATGGAGATGCCTCAAAAATTAAAAATAGAACTACTGGAGGATCCAGCAATTTCACTTCTGAATGTTATCTGAAGGGAACAAAACCACTAATTGTAAAACGTATCTGTACACACATGTTCACTGCAACATGACTCACCATAGCCACAGCATGGAAACAACCTAATTCTTCAACAACCGACCGATAAAATGTAATATACACACAGATAATAGAGTATTATTCAGCCACACACACAAAATTCTTGCCATTTGGGACAACCTGGGTGACTTCCGAGGGCATAATGATATGTGAAATACGTCAGATAGAGAAAGATAAATATTGTGGGAATATATGTGGAACCTAAAAAAGAAATAACAAAACCCCCAAATCTCACAAATACACAGAATAGATTGGTGATTGCCAGAGACTGACATGGACAGTAGGCAAAATGAGCGAAGGTAATCAAAAGGATCAATGCAAAGAAATAGAGGAAAACAACAGAATGGGAAAGACTAGGGATCTCTTCAAGAAAATTAGAGATACCAAGGGAACATTTCATGCAAAGATGGGCTCAATAAAGGGCAGAAATGGTATGGACCTAACAGAAGCAGAAGATATTAAGAAGAGGTGGCAAAAACACACAGAAGAACTGTACAAAAAAGATCTTCACGACCCAGATAATCACGATGGTGTGATCCCTCACCTAGAGCCAGATATCCTGGAATACGAAGTCAAGTGGGCCTTAGAAAGCATCACTACGAACAAAGCTAGTGGAGGTGATGGAATTCCAGTTGAGCTATTTCAAATCCTGAAAGATGATGCTGTGAAAGTACTGCACTCAATATGCCAGCAAATTTGGAAAACTCAGCATGGCCACAGGACTGGAAAAGGTCAGTTTTCATTCCAATCCCAAAGAAAGGCAATGCCAAAGAATGCTCAAACTGCCACACAATTGCACTCATCTCACACGCTAGTAAAGTCATGCTCAAAATTCTCCAAGCCAGGCTTCAGCAATACGTGAACCATGAACTTCTAGATGTTCAAGCTGGTTTTAGAAAAGGCAGAGGAACCAGAGATCAAATTGCCAACATCTGCTGGATCATGGAAAAAGCAAGAGAGTTCCAGGAAAACATCTATTTCTGCTTTATTGACTATGCCAAAGCCCTTGACTGTGTGGATCACAATAAACTGTGGAAAATTCTGAAAGAGATGGGAATACCAGACCACCTGACCTGCCTCTTGAGAGATCTGTATGCAGGTCAGGAAGCAACAGTTAGAACTGGACATGGAACAACAGACTGGTTCCAAACAGGAAAAGGAGTACGTTAAGGCTGTATATTGTCATCCTGCTTATTTAACTTCTATGCAGAGTACATCATGAGAAACACTGGGCTGTAGGAAGCACAAGCTGGAATCAAGATTGCCGGGAGAAATATCAATAACCTCAGATATGCAGATGACACCACCCTTATGGCAGAAAGTGAAGAAGAACTAAAAAGCCTCTTGATGAAGGTGAAAGAGGAGAGTGAAAAAGTTGGCTTAAAACTCAACATTCAGAAAACGAAGATCATGGCATCCGGTCCCATCACTTCATGGGAAATAGATGGGCAAACAGTGGAAACAGTGTCAGACTTTATTTTTGGGGGCTCTAAAATCACTGCAGACGGTGACTGCAGCCATGAAATTAAAAGACGCTTACTCCTTGGAAGGAAAGTTATGGAAAAAAAAAAAAAAGAAAGTTATGACCAACCTAGATAGCATATTCAAAAGCAGAGACATTACTTTGCCATCAAAGGTCCATCTAGTCAAGGCTATGGTTTTTCCAGTGGTCATGTATGGATGTGAGAGTTGGACTGTGAAGAAAGCTGAGTGCCGAAGAACTGATGCTTCTGAACTGTGGTGTTGGAGAAGACTCTTGAGAGTCCCTTGGACTGCAAGGAGATCCAACCAGTCCATTCTGAAGGAGATCAGCCCTGGGATTTCTTTGGAGGGAATGATGCTGAAGCTGAATATCCAGTACTTTGGCCACCTCATGCGAAGAGTTGACTCATTGGAAAAGACTCTGCTGCTGGGAGGGATTGGGGGCAGGAGAAGGGGACGCCAGAGGATGAGATGGCTGGATGGCATCACTGACTCGATGGATATGAGTCTCTGAACTCCGGGAGTTGGTGATGGACAGGAAGGCCTGGCATGCTGCGATTCATGGGGTCGCAAAGATTTGGACACAACTGAGCAACTGAACTGAACTGAATCAAAAGGCACAGACTTCCAGTTATAAAGTAGGGAAGTCCTGGGGGTGTGATGTACAGCATTATGTACATGTACATTTAGTAATCCTGTAATGTGTATTTAAAAGTAGCTAAGAGAATAGATTTTAAATGTTTTCATCACAAGAAAAAAATTTATAACTATGTGTAGTGATGTTAACTAAACTTGAGGTTATGTGACCTTTATCTCACATAAACCTCAAGGTTTATATATAAACATTATTTTATATACCTGAAACTAAGGTTATAATTCAATTGCATCTCAATAAAAATGTTACATACACACACACATATTATATATATATACACATATAATATCTCAGCAATATGTTATGTATTTTAACTGTTACCGAAATATTCAAACCACAATCCCTTTATGATTCCACTGACTGTCCTAAAGACTTACCTTTCCAAGCGGACATGGCACCCACAGCTTCACTACAAGCATGAACAGGTGAGTTCTCCCCATGGCCTTGAACTAAATGGTTTGAACACAAAATTTCTCCCAAAGAACCACCAGGGTACAAACATTTTTCTCCCACCATCCCCACTATTTTTTAACTTCCTGTTTGGGGAACACATTCAGAACGTTCAAGAATACTATAATAAACAACCTATCACATGGAATTGATACATTAACATTTAAAAAATATTTGCTTTGTCTTTAAGAGGTTTAGAACAAAGAAGAACCTTCCACCCCAGACGAGACTGACGAGGCAGTCAAGCTATGCAGCACCCAGCTGTATATTCAGACTCTGCCCAGGGAGCTCTTGGGTCCTTAGAAGAGCCTCAGGGGACCTGGTAAGGAAACCACAGGGAAATGAGAGACGAGAGGCAGAGTCTAAGGATCCCACCCCTGCTTTTCCCTTAGTAACTCACAGGCTGTGTTTTATAGCAGATTTCATTTGAAAAAAGGCTTCCACTGAACCAACCAACATAAGGGAGGAGCTTTAACATGCAGCAAAAGCAATGAAGTTAAACTGATATGGATTGTTCCGGACTATAAGTAGAGGCAGGGGAGAAGGAGAGAGAACCAGGGGAGGAGTCATTTCATTTTCATTGTTTACAACATAAATCTAGTGAGCTGTGAACATTTTCTCTAGAGACCAACTCAGGCTCTCCACAAAAACTCAGTTCTTCAAACCGACAAACTCAATTCTGCCACATCAGACAAGTCGATCCCAGGGGTCTACCTACAGAGACAGACAAGATGCTAAGCTGCTCTCACTTCCAAGGAAACTATTTAAAATGGGAATTGCTTCCTAAGGACACCTCAGTGGGTAGAGAGCTGTCTTAGAGTTTCCTAATAGCGCCCTGTTTTCTTCATTTCTGAACCTAACTGCTGTTGTACAGGTCAGACTGGCTTTTATGGGCACACTGTGGAGAGGCAGGTTCCTAACAAGGTTCTGATATGTAGGTCCCTTCTCCCAACCATCCAGGCTTAGTTTTAGCTTCTCTGACACAAATGCAGAGAACAGTAACCTAACCACAATTTCCAAGCTAGCCTGGCCAAGGTGACCACTGCACTGGGAAGGAATTAAGCTGTCTTTCCCTATCTTCTGCTCTGGGAGTCAGACAAATATAAGGCATTATTTGGAATATGGTCAGAAATTCACCAAGAGTGAAAAGAGAGCCAGGGAAAACCATCCTAATTATTTTAAACCATAGAAATTCTCTTTTCTTATGAAAAAGTGTATGTTTCAGAGG
The DNA here is from genome assembly GCF_002263795.3 of Bos taurus. Taxonomy (NCBI): domain Eukaryota; kingdom Metazoa; phylum Chordata; class Mammalia; order Artiodactyla; family Bovidae; genus Bos; species Bos taurus. The sequence continues at coordinate 37,575,673 of NC_037338.1, read as the reverse complement.
AAGGCGTTTTGGTGAGGGGTGCACATTTTGAATTCAGTGACCTCCTCTGCCACTAGCTCCACTATGAGAAATACGGGGCTCTGGCCTGTACTTGGTTCAGAAAGCCAGCAGATGGCAGTACAGAGCAACCACCCACTTCAACAGAAAAACTCTAAGGAGAAGATCAAATTCACACCAGCTCTTTGCCCAGATTTTATATTCAGACCAGGAAGCGGAAAACAGTCCACTTTCAATCCTCTCTGTGACGGTCCTGAAACCCGGGCATGGGGAGATCTAATCCATGAGTATCATGAATATCAACACAGACTTAAAGGACATGCTTATTTTTCACTAGTTCATTGAACAGTTAAGTACACGGATTGGATTTATAGCCCAGATCTGTGACAAGGCAAGTGTTTAATCTTTCAAATCTTTGGTTGCCCCACCTGTAAACTGGAGAGAATATTAGCACTCACACATCACAGCACTGTTATGAAGATTCAGGGCAAGCATATATTCAAACACTTGACCCAATATCTGGCACTCAGTATCAATCTGTGTCTGGCACTCATATCATTAAGTATGTTATTATTGTTGTGATTTCAACCAGCAGGTTTTTATTAGATTCACATCTCCATGGAGAACAGCTTGCTGTGCGTGTGGTCAGATTCTGCCCCCAGGCCAGGGTCAGCACCAGGAGCTGTGAAGTTGCTGCTGTGTCCTCCCTGAGTCTGTTAGTTACAAGCCTGTGTTACAACATATTTGTTGTGTTGTCTGTTATCATTTTGATATGTTAGCACTGCTGACTCTCAGAAGGAACCGCTGTACCTAACACACAAAGAAAACTATTTGGGGAGTAAAATGCTTTTTCCCTCAATTATTTGGCCCAAGAAGGGAAGACTGGCAGTGGGGAGAGGAAGGGAGTTGGTCCTTATTGTTGTTATTCAGTCACTAAGTTGTGTCCGACCCTTTGCGACCCCATGGACTGCAGCATGCCAGGCTCCTCTGTCCACCACTATCTCCTGGAGTTTGCTCAAATTCATGTCCACGGATTCGATGATGCTATCTAACCATCTCATCCCAGTAGCATATTGGACACCTTCCTACCTAGGGGGCTCATCTTCTGGTATCATATCGTTTTGCCTTTTCATGCTGTTCATTCTTGTGGCAAGAATACTGAAATGGGTTGCCGTTTCCTCCTCCAATGGACCATAGTGTGTCAGAACTCTTCACTAAGACTGTCCATCTTTGGTGGCCATGCATGGAATGGTTACTAGCTCCATTGAGTTATGCAAGCCCCTTCACCATGACAAAGCTGCAATCCATGAAGGGGTGGTACTTATCGGTGCTCTTAAACCTGGTGCATTGAGGCCTGATATATGGTAAAAACCAAGAACATTTGCTCCAAACCTTACTGTTCATCAGAACCTACATGGAAAATGTTTTTAAAACATGGATGCCTCTATCCTACCCAGAAATTTCTCTCATTTGGTCTGGAGTGGATCAGGGCATACTTATTTTTAGCTCCCCAGGGCTGAGAAACACTTGTTAAGAACCAGTCACTACCAAGCTGTTCTGAAGCTAGTGTGTGTTCTCAGCCTTTAGCAAGACTGTTGAAAATTCAGATTTCTGGGCCAATTCTAATACAGTGGTTCTTCGGCCAGATATTGGGAAACTACCATAGTAGATTAGAAAGCAGAAGGCCTGATGAGAAGATGGCCAAAAATAAGTGCAACTTTGAGAAATCTTTTCTGAGTCAAACAAGCCAGTCTTGTAAATGGGCAGGAATGGTTCTCCCAGACACTCCCAGCGCTGCACCCAGAGCTTTGCACATATGCCTGAAAAGGCTTATGGCGATTCAAGAGGAGGCTCTTGGACAGCACTGGGCCCTAGGTGGGGACAGTAAATATCTGTTGAATACACGAGGAAACCATAGCACAGAAAGTTTGCAATATTTGCCCCAAGTTCCAGAGTGAGCAGGTGATGGAGAGAAGATGAGGCTGCAGGCCATGCAAATCTGGGGTAAACTCCCTTCTCCTAAAGGGTATTTCCCTTCTCGGTAGATGCACCCCCAGGACATGGTACCAAAGGTCAAACAAGACAGGGTGATGGCCTTCTACTTGTAAAAGGTGCAATACTAAGGAGTGCCCCAGATAAAAGGCAATATAAGGGTGAGCAGGAGACAGATTATTATACTCAAGGGAAGATGGAGCTTGATTATTGGTGTGTGGGTTTATTTCTGGGCTTTCTGTCCTTTCCCATTGAGGTATGTTTCTGTTTTTGTGACAATACCATGCTGTTTTGATTACTGTAGCTTTGTAGTATAGTCTGAAGTCAGAGAGCCTGATTCCTCCAGCTCTTTCTTTCTTAAAATTACTTTCGCTGTTTCAGGTTTTTTCCGTACACATTCCCAGGTGGCACTAGTGGTAAAGAGCCTGCCTGCCAATGCAGGAGACATGAGAGATGTGGGTTTGATCCCCAGGGAAGATCCCCTGGAGAAGGGAATGGCTACCCACTCCAGTATTCTTGCCTGGAATAGCCCATGGACAGAGGAGCCTGGTGAGCTACAGTCCCTGTGGTCGCAAAAGAGTCAGACATGAATGAGTGACTAACACTTAAATTCTTAAATATAACGAAGAATTGCAAGATGGTGACAGCAACCACTAAACCGAGTGTAGGACTTTTCAGAGCATGGAGCCCTGTGCAACGAGGCAGATCTCATGCTCCAGGAGCCAGCCCTGCCAGGAGACCCCTCCAGGGCTATTGGAGGAAAAATGGGATGCTACATGCAGTGTGTTTAAAACAAAGCACCATGCAGAATACTGACGTAAATCGCAGCAATATCTTTTTTGATCCATCTCCCAGAATAATGGAAATAAAAACAAAAACACACAAATGGTACCTATTTAAATTCAAAAGCTTTTAAATAACAAAGGAAACAATAAAACAAAAAGACAAACCATAGACTGGGAGAAAATATTTGCAAATGATGTGACTGACAAGGGATAAGTCTCCAAAGTTTACAAACAGCTCATCACACTTAAAAGCATCAAAATAAACAAATCGACAAACGGGCAGAAGACCAAAACAGACATTTCTCCAAAAAGACATACAGATTGCCAAGAGGCACATGAAAAGATGTTCAACCTCACTAGTTATGAAAAAACTACAAATCAAAACTACAATGAGATATCACCTCACACCATCCAGATTGGTTATCATCAAAAAATCCACAAACAATAAATACAGGAGAGGGTGTGGAGAGAAGGGAACCCTCCTACACTGTCTGTGGGAATGTAAATTGGTATGGTCACTATGGAGAACAGTATGGAAATTCCTTAAAAAGCTAAAAATATAGCTACCATATGACCCTGCAATCCCACCCCTGGGCATATATCTGGAGAAAAACATGATCTGAAAGGATACATGCACTCCAATGTTCACTGTAGCACTGTTTACAATAATCAAGACACGGAAGCAACATAACTGTCCGTCAACAGAAGAATAGATAAAGAAGAAAGATGTGGTACATTTATACAATGGAATATTACTCAGCCATTAAAAAGAATGAAATAAATCCATTTGCAGCAACATATAGACCTAGAGATCGTCATACTGAGTGAAGTGAGTCAGATAGAGAAGGATAAATATAGCATGACATATATGTGGAATCTCAAAAGAAAATGATACAAATGAAGTTACTTACAAAACAGAAAGAGACTCACAGACGTAGAGAACAAACTTATGCTTGCTGAGAGGAAGGGACAGTTAGGGAGTTTGATATAGACATGTACACACTGCTATATTTTAAATGGATAACCAACAAGGACCTACAGTATAGCACATGGAACTCTGCTCAATGTTAAGTGGCAGCCTGGATGGGAGGAGGGATGGGGGAGAATGGATACATGGATATGAATGACTGAGTTCCTTCACTGTTCACCTGAAACTATCAAAACATTGTTAATCAGCTGTACCTCAATACAAAATAAAAAGTTAAAAAAACCCACAAAGCGCCATGAGTCTGTGACAGGAAGTGTCCACAGCCTGCTGCTCCTGTTTACAAGGGCTCTCTGTCTGAGAACTTCCAGCAGATATTCTTTACTAAATCCTTGGCTATTTCAAAATCCACTTCACAGGATCCCAAATCCCACAGCCTCAGGAATTCTGAAGGATAACACAGCCTAATGGAACCCCAGAAGACAGAAACACTTGTTAAGCTGCCTCCACTCCAGGGAAGGAAATACCCAGGCTGGTTTTTCAAGGAGCCTGGCTCACTTGGAGTGTTTAGAGGGGAATTACTACCAGAATGAACCCGACAGTCAGCCTTTGCTTGTCTGACACCTCATTCCATGTGGAGTCTGAACAAACAGCAGCATATGTGCCCGTGGCGGCACACCTAACCACCCTCAGCTCTCACACGTTCCTCTCCAGGGCCTCCGCTTCCTCAGAACAGCAGCGACGTAACAGGCACACCCCAAAGGATAAAGGTGAGGAGGCAGGAGAGAGGTGATGGAGGTGATGGCAGTGGAAGTGTGCAATCAAGCACCCAAGGGACCAGGAGAATCCCAGAAGATACCTGCTTTGTCTCTAACATCAACAAGGCTGTTCTCAGATCTGAGAATCGGTCCTTTGAACCTTCTATATCAGGGTTTCTCAGTCATGCCACTGTTAACATCTGGGGCCGAAAAATTCTTAGTTGAGGCGTCTATCATCAGTAGTTGCCACTGTAGGATGTTTACCAGTGTCCTGTATTCGGGAATGCCAGTAGCACCCTCCCAGGTGACAACCAAAAATGTCTCCAGACAATGCCAAATGTCTTCCGGGAGATAAAAACACCTTGGTTGAGAACCACTGGACTGAATGATTCTCAAAGTACTCTGAAGAAGAAGAATGGTATTGAGAATAGGTGGTGTGGAAGAGTTACCTGGGCTCCCGCCTCTAATCCTGCCCCACCTCCTGCTCCAGAGCAGGTGTAGCCCTGACCATGACACTCACTCCCTTAAGCCTTTCTATGACCTCCTACTGCTGGTCTGTGGGGGCCCAGCTTGAACACAGCAGTATCTGTTCCTCCCTCTGCAGCCTCGTCACCTGTCATTCTGTGCTCCAGGCCCACAACATACTCTTCATTTATTTGTCTGTTTTCAGGGTACCGGCCTGGGCCAGGCACTGTTCTCAGAGCTTGGGAGGCATCCGTGAACAAAGAGGCTCCTGCCCTTGTAGAAACAAACAGCCATACACATAACAAACAGGTAAGTTATATTGCTTGTTACAAGGTGAAAAGAAGATGTAGGAGGACAGGATCAGGAGTGCCGGGGTCCTGGAGGTAGAGTGGCTTTTGATTTGATTTTATTTTTATTTATTTTTTTAGTTGGTTTTGGTTTTATTTATTTTAATATAAATTTATTTATTTTAATTGAAGGTTAATTACTTTACAATATTGTATTGGTTTTGCCATACATCAACATGAATCCGCCACGGGTGTACACGTGTTCTCCATCCTGAACCCCGCCTTCCACCTCCCTCCCCATTCCATCCCTCTGGGTCATCCCAGTACACCAGCCCCAAGCATCCTGTATCATGCATCGAACTTGGACTGGCGATTCATTTCATATATTATATATGTTTCAATGCCATTCTCCCAAATCATCCCACCCTCGCCCTCTCCCACAGAGTCCAAAAGACTGTTCTATACATCTGTGTCTCTTTTGCTGTCTGGCATACAGGGTTATCTTTACCATCTTTCTAAATTCCACATATATGCGTTAGTATACTGTATTGGTGTTTTTCTTTCTGGCTTACTTCACTCTGTATAATAGGCTCCAGTTTCATCCACCTCATTAGAATCGATTCAACTGTATTCTTTTTAATGGCTGAGTAATACTCCATTGTATATGTGTATATGTACCACAGCTTTCTTATCCATTCATCTGCTGATGGACATCTAGGTTGCTTCCATGTCCTGGCTATTATAAACACTGCTGCGATGAACATTGGGGTACACGTGTCTCTTTCAATTCTGGTTTCCTCAGTGTGTATGCCCAGCAGTGGGATTGCTGGGTCATAAGGCAGTTCTATTTCCAGTTTTTTAAGGAATCTCCACACTGTTCTCCACAGTGGCTGTACTAGTGATTTTAAATAAGGGCATCAGGGCAGCTTCACTTGAGTGAGGCTTTAAGAAGGGTGGTGATCATGCAGATTCCTAGGGAGAGTGCCACAGGCAGAGGGAGCAGCCTGGGAGCATAGAGACGGGGTTAGTAACAGGAGCAGCCTGAGAAGAAGGCAGAGCAGAGGGAGAGGAATGGGAGGGGGACGGGTTGGTAGGCCATCCTAAGGATGTGGACTCTTTTTCTGAGGAAAATGGGAATTGCGGTAGGGTTTTGAGGAAATGTGATCTGGCTCATGTAAATGTTGAACAACTCCCTCCAGCTGCTGTTCTAAGAATAATGGCTGAAGCAGGAACAGAAGTTACAAGGCAGCTGCAATAGCCTGTGTGCAAGACAGTGTGAGCAGCAGAGACAGTGAGGAGGGAAGGGGCGTCTCGGATCCTCGAGATTTCAGGCTCCTTCTCTTGCAATAGCCTGTGTGCAAGACAGTGTGAGCAGCAGAGACAGTGAGGAGGGAAGGGGCGTCTCGGATCCTCGAGATTTCAGGCTCCTTCTCTCGCAATAGCCTGTGTGCAAGACAGTGTGAGCAGCAGAGACAATGAGGAGGGAAGGGGCGTCTCGGATCCTCGAGATTTCAGGCTCCTTCTCTTGCAATAGCCTGTGTGCAAGACAGTGTGAGCAGCAGAGACAGTGAGGAGGGAAGGGGCGTCTCGGATCCTCGAGATTTCAGGCTCCTTCTCTTGCAATAGCCTGTGTGCAAGACAGTGTGAGCAGCAGAGACAGTGAGGAGGGAAGGGGCGTCTCGGATCCTCGAGATTTCAGGCTCCTTCTCTCGCAATAGCCTGTGTGCAAGACAGTGTGAGCAGCAGAGACAGTGAGGAGGGAAGGGGCGTCTCGGATCCTCGAGATTTCAGGCTCCTTCTCTCGCAATAGCCTGTGTGCAAGACAGTGTGAGCAGCAGAGACAATGAGGAGGGAAGGGGCGTCTCGGATCCTCGAGATTTCAGGCTCCTTCTCTCGCTCAAGGCTGAGGGAATGCTGCTTGACCTAACGCGAGACATCGCCAGACTCGGAGTTCATTAGACACAGCAACAATTCAATTAATATGTGTTGAGAGTTAAAATAAACACACCAAAAACTCCAACAAAATGCCCGAGGCAGACTTTTTAGAAAAGCCTAACCAGTTCTAGGCATGTATCTGACACTTAGTAGATGTCTAATAAATGCTTAATGAGTGGATAAATGAATGATGCATCTTATACTGTGTGAATAATTACTGTACTCCTTTAGACATACTCATTTATAACCATTAACTCCAAGTATTTTATTACCATATATGTAATTCATTTTGATTGCCATGTGTTAACACTTATTTTTGGTTTTTCTTGCTACCACTATAAGTCACTTAAGCTTCATTATGTTACCCAGATCACAAATTTGTTTTAAAAATGATCAGACTCAAAGTGAACTTTTGTTGAGTTTGGTATGAGACTTGAGTTAGAGCTCTGTTGCTGCTGCTGCTAAGCCTACAATTAGCTTGATACCAGTGGCCTTGAGCCTCATCCTACTCAACATAAGGTGAGAGTTTCACATGTTGACATTGTGTGGCACTGTCTCTCACAGCATGAAAACTCCAGAACTTGACAGTCACTGAAAACTATATTGGAGGTCCACTGTCCCACACATTTGAAATTTTTGGAGACAGGCACATTTTGGAAATCTGAAAATTCTGGATTTTGCTCATGTAATAGACCCAGTGGAGTCTGGGGCAGCATCTTGAAATCAAATATTTCTGTAGTAAAGCACATGAATATTTACACATATGAAGACAACAAACAGCTTCATCTAAGTGTGAGTCAAGTTTTGCTGCCAAATTAGTTATAAAAACTATTTTGGAAAAAGAAAGGATATTGGACCCTTACTTTATACTATATGCAAAAATTACCTCAAAAATGGATCAAAGACCTAAATATAAGAGCCAATACCCTAAAACATTTATAAGAAATCTTCGTAAAATTGAATTTGGCAATACACCAAAAGCAGAGGTAACAAAAGAGAAAAACAGATACATCGGGTTACATCAAAATAGAAAGTGTTTGTGTGTCACAGGACATAATCAACGGAGTGAGACGGCAACATATGAAATGGGAGATATTATTTACAAGTCATATATCTGATAAGGGATTAATATCTGAGATATATAAAGAACTCTTATAGCTTGGCAACAAAATAAACAACTTGATTTTAAAATGGTCAAAGGACTTGAATAGAAATTTCTTCAAAGATAACATACAATGGCCAACAAGCTTATGAAAGATGCCCAGCATCAGAAGTCATTAGGGAAATGCAAATAAAAACCACAAGGAGACACCGCTTCACACGTATCAGAACGGCTATTACCCAAAACCATAAAGAAAGTACTGGTGAGGATACGGAGAAATTGAAATCCTTATGCACTGCTGGTAGGAATGTAAAACTGGCACAGCTATTATGAAAAACAGTGTAAAAGTTTTTCAAAAAGATAAAAAATAGAAATACTATATGATCCAATACTTCACTTCTGGATATATATCCCAAAAGCCATAGGACTGGCAAAGCCCCATTACTTCATGACAAATAGAAGGGGAAAAGGTGGAAGTAGTGACAGATTTCCTCTTCTTGGGCTCTAAATTCACTACGGATGGTGACTGTGGACATAATATCAGAAGACGACTGCCTCTTGGCAGGAAAGCTATAACAAACCTACGTGCTGAAAAGCAGAGACATCACTTTGCTGACAAAGGTCTGTATAGTCAAGGCTGAACGCTGAAGAATTGATGCTTTTGAGCTGTGGTGTTGGAGAATACTCTTGAGAGTCCCTTGGACTGCAAGGAGATCCAACCAGTCCATTCTGAAGGAGATCAGCCCTGGGATTTCTTTGGAAGGAATGATGCTAAAGCTGAAAGTCCAGTACTTTGGCCACCTCATGCGAAGAGTTGACTCATTGGAAAAGACTCTGATGCTGGGAGGGATTGGGGGCAGGAGGAGAAGGGAACAACAGAGGATGAGATGGCTGGATGGCATCACTGACTCGATGGACGTGAGTCTGAGTGAACTCCGGGAGTTGGTGATGGACAGGGAGGCCTGGCATGCTGTGATTCATGGGGTCACAAAGAGTCAGACACGACTGAGCGACTGATCTGATCTGATCTGATGGTCTTCCCAGTGGTCACATATGGTTGTATGAGCTGGACCATAAAGAAGGCAGAACACCAAAGAATTGATGCCTTCGAACTGTGGTGTTGGAGAAGACACTTGAGAGTCCCTTGGACTGTGAGATCAAACCAGTCCATCCTAAAGGAAATCAGTCCTGAATATTCATTGGAAGGATCGATGCTGAAGCTGAAACTCCAGTATTTTGGCCACCTGATGAGAAGAGCTAACTCACTGGAAAAGACCCTGATGCTGGGAAAGATTGAGGGCAAGAGGAAAAGGGGGTGACAGAGGATGAGATGGTTGGATGGCATCATCGATTCAATGGACATGGAGTTTGAGCAAACTGCGGGAAATAGTAAAGGAAGGGAAGCCTGGCATGCTGATTGAACAAGAAACACTGCTCTACTAGAATTCACTGCTTTCAAAGGGCTCTTTGTGGAGGAAAAGTCAAGACTTCTTGTGAGGGTAATTGCTGGGGGGCATAGGGCAGGAAAGTGTGAGACAAAGTACCTCCAAAGTTCTGTCCATTCTTTCTTCCTCTTATTTTCCTCTCTCCACCCTCTTTTCTTCACTCCCCTTCCACCCACACTGTCTGCAAATGCTCAGAGCGCCAAGGGCATGTATGATATTGACTGGTTGAAACTGGACCAGAAAACTGTATACATTTCAACTACTTTTAATCCTCACCTCACATCCTCCATATTTTAATCCTTATTCTTGTGCTGGGTCTCCCATCTCACTCTGGCCTCACTCAAACCTTCAGATGCCTTAGAGTGTGCCCCAGTACAGGGTGGCCCTGGCAACTGCCTCAGGGAACAGCATGGAGGGCCTGTTCTGAGCCTCTTCTTGTTCTGAGATATGCAAAGCAGTTTCTGAACTCGACAGCCCCCTGCCCTGCTTCCGTGTGATGATGGCACCAAGGCCCACCTGAAGGCAAGAGGGGGTCCCTAAGGTGATTCAGGATCATGGCAGGTTTCCCCTGCAAGGGCCTGTCCACACAGGCTCAAGAACTAGATGCGCTGAGAGTGAAGAGTGAGCCAGATTTGGGGTTGTTATCAAACTTCAACCAGGAGCCTCTCATTAGTTTGACTCTAGACATTTATTCTGCTTTATGCTAAGGGCAGGAATAAATGCCAGCAATTCTTTGGGAGTTTGATAGTACATAATGCGCTCCTATTACAGTGCTGCCAAAAGTGTGACAGGCAAAGGCATCACTGATAGTGAGGATGCTACATGGACAAAATTTTGTATTTCAATGGCTAGAACTTAAACACGTAAAAATATATATATAAATAAAATATATTAAAACCATAATTTCGTGGATATTAACTGCCTATGAGGAGAAGTAAAATAAAGGAAAGAAATGCATTAACATTCATTTAAAGTAAAACATCAGTAATGAGCTACAATTACAAAAATTAAGGTGGAAAATGGCACCCATTCTCATGGCTCCCTTGGGCCCAAACTGCAGTGTGGTCTATACAATCCTTTAAAAACACAGCCCATTGCTTTTCCTGAAATACAGGCTATTGTTCCTCTGGTTATCCACCTAAAAACACATGCTAGTCCCCACCCCCACCCCCGCCCCGATCAGCTGTAAGTCCAGGCCCCACAGGCCCCACCTATGAGGTGCAGGCCTGCTGAAGGGCCTTCTGTGCCCTGTGTACCACCTGCATCAGCTTTGATCTTGGCCAAGCGAGTATGTATGGAAATCTGTTGATACTGAAAGAAAGGAGCAAGTGTCCCTGACCATCTTCCTTTGACTCTGGGGACAGGAGATGACCACGGAGTTCGCAGTCAATACAAACCCCCAGCTAGATGCTTGTGCTGAACCAGCTCCTAAAATCTCCTTTGGGAGCCCAAAGTCAGGGACTGGGTATCAGGTAGAAAAGTATAGCAGGATAAATATGGCTTCTGCCCTGATCCCTACACTTTAAAATTTACACTATAATTATGTGATAAAACTTCTGGATGAGCTAGCTAAAGTGACTGCCAAAAAGGAATCATTATTTCTGGCTTCCCTTGTGGTTCAGGTGGTAAAGAATCCTCCTGCAATGAGGGAGACCTGGGTTTGATCCCTGGGTTGGGAAGGTCCCCTGGAGAAGAGAAAGGCTACCCACTCCAGTATTCTGGCCTGGAGAATTCCATGGACTATACAGTCCATGGGGTCACAAAGAGTCAGACACGACTGAGCGACTTCTCTTTCTTACTTACTAGCATTGTTAACGTTGCTCTTATGGGCACTTACTTGCTTATGTCTGCCCAAAGTGCTTTTTGGGATAAAGTTTCCTTGGCCTATGCTCTCCAGCAGAGAACTCAAGGGCCTTGATTGTCTCCTCATCCATGCAATGCAGTGTCCACTAAATTCTACAACCTCCTGTATCGACCCCAGGGTCTTGTACCCAGGAAAGTATCCACATCAGGATCCTAAGCAAGAGAATAGCAACCCAATCTCCAGGTGAGCTGACTGCGAACACATTTTTTTGTGTGTTTGTATTTCATAGATATTTAAAGAATCTGGACTCTGGGCACATATAGGAAGTACAATGACTAGCTCACTTCCCTGTTGCTCAGTTTTTAAGAAAGTTTGGTTGAAAACAACCTTAATTTAGGATGATGGCTGAAGCATAGCGATCCATGCATTCTTCTCTCAGTCCTCTGGAATCTACCCCAGGCCAACAGAGAGCTCTCAGAATGGCCACACCATTTGGTCTATGGAAGAACCTCGGTGGCTACACAGCCATCAGCCAACATAAGATGGGCTTCATGAAAAACAACCAGGTGAGTATCAGTTCACTTCAGGCTTTTTGAGGATGTTGGGTCTCATGTCATAGAGCCCCCTCTAGGAAGATTCTCAGGACTTTCTCCCCCATCTCAGCACTGGGAGTAATTCCCCTTCATTTGGGCAATGAGTAAGTTTCCATCTTGCTGATGCCACAACTCACAATGCTAATCACCCCTCCCTGAGTGCTGGCCACAGGGGCCGCAAGCCATCTGAGGCCCACCTGGAGAACAGAGTGGGCCCGTTCACACGTGGCCCACCATGTGAACAGAGCTCCCACATGAGCTCAGTGGATTAACACCATTTGTGACTTCATCTTACCTTTCATATTTATATTTTCTACTTTAATCTCTCAGTCCCAAATTCTTTCTATGAAAAATGAGATAATGAGCCTATCATGAGAATTAAAAAAGATGTATATAAACTGCTTTGCATTTTCTGGTATACATACTTAAGATACTTCCCTGGTGGCGCAGAGGTTAAAGCATCTGTCTGCAATGTGAGAGACCTGGGTTCAATCCCTGGGTTGGGAAGATTCCCTGGAGAAGGAAATGGCAACCCACTGCAGTATTCTTGCCTGGAAAATCCCATGGACAGCGGAGCCTGGTGGGCTACAGTCCACAGGGTAGCAAAGAGTCGGACATGACTGAGCGACTTCATATACTTAACATACTGTAATAATAGCCAACAGTTACTGAGTGCTGACTATGCACAATGACTTACTCTAAGCACTTTGCAAGTGTGTTTAATCCTCATATAACTCTATGAAGTTGGTGCTGGTATTATGCTCATTTTGCAGATAAAGAAACTGAGGCCCAGAGATGTTAAGAAATTTGACCAAGGTCTCAAATCTATCATGGGTAAAACTTGGATTTGACCCTAAGCCCCCTGACTCTGAGCCCATGCCCACGCTCCTACTACTATGGTAGCTATTCCACTAAAGCTATTAAAAAAATAATTTCTCTTGTTTTTCCTTTTTATTTATTTCTCAGAGACTGCATGCAGTTACATTTAGGGTCACTAACTTGTTCACAAATTCCCAGTTTAGTCCCAACTCCCGGCACACCACTTGGTAGTTTTTACCATTAGGCTGTTTTATCTTTTTGCAGCAGGACCACGGGTAGTACCTACAGATACCTTTGTGAAAATCAGGAAAAGAGGTATCCATTTACTTTCAACATATTTGCTTATGTAAACTGTCTTAAATCCTTAATGGAATAACATGGGATAAGAGAAATATAAATACACATTTCCACACTGTATTTAACACTTTAATAAGAGCTATCGGTAAGTATCAATACATGCATTACCTTTATATCCTTGTTCTGTCTCCCTGAGATCAATTTTGGTTATTGGTTTGAAATCAGTATCCCATAATCGTATACATCCATCTCGTCCACCAGTAGCAAAGCCTTCTTCACAAGCATACATGCTGAAGATTCCAGCCTGTTGATTAAGGCACATAATGCTGCAATCATTCTAAATAGTCATTATAGTTGGATCTTGATAATTAAAATATAAGACAAAAACAAAACAAAAATGAAGACAAATCCCCTGTTCTCTATTGAAATCCTGGTAATAGAACAAGTAGCCATTTGTAACATCCCTTTTAGCTAGATTAAAAATTCATAATAACCAGCAAAGCAAACTAGTTCAAGTGCTCCTTTGCCATGATTAAACAAATGATGGATTGTAAAAAAGTTTTCAAGAATTCCTTGGCTGAAGCAGATACAGAAATAATAAATTTCTTTCTGTGACAACTGATCATTATAAAGACACTGGTGGAGGTGTTTCATATAAGTCAAAGTTGCTCAGTCGTGTCCGATTCTTTGCAACCACATGGACTATACAGTTCATGGAATTCTCCAGGCCAGAATACTGGAGTGAGTAGCCTTTCCCTGCTCCAGAGGAATCTGGGATCTTCCCAACCCAGACATCGAACACCAGGTCTCCCGTATTGTGGGCGGATTCTTTACCAGCTGAGCCATAGGGGAAACCCAAGAACACTGGAGTGGATAGCCTATCCCTTCTTCAGGGGATCTTCCTGACCCAGGAATCAAACCGGGGTCTCCTGCACTGCAGGCAGATTCTTTACCAACTGAGCTATCAAATTCCTTCCCAATGGGGAACACATGTATACCTGTGGCGGATTCATTTTGATATTTGGCAAAACTAATACAATTATGTAAAGTTTAAAAAAAATAAAATTAAAAAAAAAAAATTCCTTCCCAAAACAAGTAAAGATATGTGGGCTAGGAACACAAACACTTCTATAGGTACAACAGAAGAAGTGCATCCCAATGAGTTCAAGTAGGCACTATTGAGCCTAAATGAAAGCATGCTGTTGCTGCTGCTAAGTCACTTCAGTCATGTCCGACTCTGTGTGACCCCATAGACGGCCTCCCACCAGGCTCCCCTGTCCCTGGGATTCTCCAGGCAAGAACACTGGAGTGGGTTGCCATTTCCTTCTCCAATGCATGAAACTGAAAAGTGAAAGTGAAGTTGCCCAGTTGAGTCCGACTCTTTTCGACCCCATGGACTGCAGCCTACCAGGCTCCTCTGTCCATGGATTTTCCAGGCAAGAGTACTGGAGTGGGGTGCCATTGCCTTCTCCAAAATGAAAGCATAAGTTACTCTTATGTTAGCTTGTTAAGCATCAGCTGAAGATGCTTTTCACATCTGATATGGTTTAAGAACTTAAAGCCTCGTTTTCTTGGGAAAATGTGCTACAAGAGTATAATGTTGACATAATATCCAGTGTAAAGAGAAACCAGGTTACTAAGGCAGGTTCTTTATGAATGAGGACCAATATTGACCTTTTAATTGTTTCAAGAGCTGTTTCATAATTAGCAAAGCCAAGAAAATTGGTCTTCAACATATGCTGCTGCTGCTGCTAAGTCGCTTCAGTAGTGTGGGGTCTGTGAGACCCCATAGACAGCAGCCCACCAGGCTCCCCTGTCCCTGGGATTCTCCAGGCAAGAACACTGGAGTGGGTTGCCATTTCCTTCTCCAATGCATGAAACTGAAAAGTGAAAGTGAAGTCGCCCAGTTGAGTCCAGCTCTTTGCGACCCCATGGACTGCAGCCTACCAGGCTCCTCTGCTCATGGGATTTTCCAGGCAAGAGTACTGGAGTGCGTTGCCATTGCCTTCTCCGTTCAACATATGAGAAAGGTCTAAAATTTCATAGTTCCTTTGCTAAGAGTTGCTTAAACTTGTTTTCATGTTCACAGTAATACAGCATCAATCTGGAGGCAATAAGTTAAAGGTCTGCTGAGTTTCTGACATTATTTTACCAAATTTCCACTTATTACAACAGACTTTACCTTTCATATCATCTCGCCATTCTTCTGGGCATTTACACTCTATCATCTGTAGATACAGCAATGAAACTACTTTCAGTCAGTTCAGTCGCTCAGTTGTGTCTGACTCTTTGCGATCCCATGAATCGCAGCACGCCAGGCCTCCCTGTCCATCACCAACTCCCGGAGTTCACTCAGACTCACGTCCATCGAGTCAGTGATGCCAGCCAGCCATCTCATCCTCTGTCGTCCCCTTCTCCTCCTGCCCCCAATCCCTCCCAGCATCAGAGTCTTTTCCAATCAGTCAACTCTTCACATGAGGTGGCCAAAGTACTGGAGTTTCAGCTTCAGTGTCATTCCTTCCAAAGAAATCCCAGGGCTGATCTCCTTCAGAATGGACTGGTTGGATCTCCTTGCAGTCCAAGGGACTCTCAAGAGTCTTCTCCAACACCACAGTTCAAAAGCATCAATTCTTCGGCACTCAGCTTTCTTTATAGTCCAACTCTCACATCCATACATGACCACTGGAAAAACCATAGCCTTGACTAGACGGACATTTGTTGGCAAAGTAATGTCTCTGCTTTTGAATATGCTATCTAGGTGGGTCATAACTTTCCTTCCAAGGAGTAAGTGTCTTTTAATTTCATGGCTGCAGTCACCATCTGCAGTGATTTTGGAGCCCCAAAAAATAAAGTCGGACACTGTTTCCACTGTTTCCCCATTTATTTCCCATTAAGTGATGGGACCAGATGCCATGATCTTCGTTTTCTGAATGTTGAGCTTTAAGCCAACTTTTTCACTCTCCTCTTTCACCTTCATCAAGAGGCTTTTTAGTTCCTCTTCACTTTCTGCCATAATCGTGGTGTTAACTACTTTACTGTATGTCAAAATTGAGCACAGTGTTTCAGTATTAAGTTTGTCCTTGTTCTTATAGAGCAGACCATCAAAAGAATTTATCAGTGGTTTCTGTTTGCATTCTAAGAACTTGTGGCATGGATGTGGAGGTGACACTCCCTCACTCAGAGTGAGGAAAAGCTACCTTTCTAACCACTATAAAAATAATAGTTGTCTCCATCATGTTGGCCACAGGCCAGCAGCAGTGACATCATTCCAGATCCACTGAGTCACTGTATGTATTTTAACAGGATCTCCAGGAGATTCGTAAACATGTAAAAGTTTGAGAAGTGCTAGTCTAGAAGATGAAACTGACAATGAAATACTTCTAGTTTCTGTGAAACTGCTGCTGATAAATTACACTAATCAGCCAATTCATAGAGGTAAAGGCTAATTAAGTTATCATGCTTTTGAAATATTAAATTCTTCTAAGTGAACAAAAATAATTAGGGAAATCTTTCATGACTATTGCGTATTCAGAATTAGCGAATACTAAAGCAACAGGGGAAAAAAACAGAAATTTGTGACATTAACTTATTTAATAAGTAATTCACAAATTTCCATACAGGAATACTTACACTATGTGCTCCTTGAATGGTGCGGACTAAATTGAGCCCTTTCCAGACATAGATGTCGCCATTTAAAGCACCAGAGTAGGTGATGTCTTCTTTGGCACATGCAAGGCAAAGGATGGTCTGAAGATCCCCAGTTTTGCCGAATATTCCTCTTTTTGCAGTCAGGGCATTTCCACATAGTGTCCAAAACTAGAACATAAGTGATAAATAATCCAAAAACAGAGTATTCTGATGCATCTCACAATTGGTATCGTTGGGTAATGTTTCAATACATTGTATATAATTTTCTATAGCTGAACTATAATAGATATACAGGCTTCTCAAGTGGCTCTAGTGGTAAAGAACCTGTCTGCCAATGCAGGAGACATAAGAAACACAGGTTTGATCCCTGGGTTGGGAAGATCCCCTGGAGAAAGTAATGACAACCCACTCCAGTATTCTTGCCTGGAGAATCCCATGGACAGAGGAGCCTCCTGGGCTATGGTCCATAGGGTCACAAAGAGTCAGATACAACTGAAGTGACTTAGCACACACATAATAGATACACATAATTTAACTTGTTTTGCTACAACAGTAGAAATTGTAGAACATTTTAGCCAACTACTAGCAGTAAAAAAAAAAAAATGTAACAGTACTTTTTAAACTTTCAAAGTCCCCAAATTCCAAAACTTTGCTAAATGTTTCAGTTCAGTTCAGTTGCTCAGTCCTGTCCCACTCTTTGCAAATGTTTAGTGTTCATTTAATACAAAATGCCAATATTCTCAGAATTGGGATAAAATGGATGAATCATGTTTTTGTTTAATATCTTGCCAAATTAAAGCACTAGGGTAGGTTTATCATAGAGAAATTTAGAAAGAGAGAAAAGTAAAAGAGGGAAATTAACATTATTCCCAACATCCCAACATGTCGGTGTATCTTCTAGGTATTTTTTGGTGTATATATATATATATATATATATGTGTGTGTGTGTGTGTGTTTTTAGAAATAATTTCTAATTAAAATGATATAAATTTTCAAGTAGAAACATTACTCAGAAATATGTTTCTAAATATATTTCATATAGTCAAATAATTGACTAGGCTTTTCAGTTTTAGCTGCATAATTTATTATGTAGACAACCATAAGCACAAAGGCTGAGCTACTTTATAGATGGTAGCAGGAAGACTTCTATGGTCATGTAGAAATTAAATATTTCACTTTGACACAGTTTTTTTTCAGTATGTGAACTGGTGTAACTTTACTGCGATGTACATACTTAGCCTCACAATTTATAAAGCCTCTTTACACATGTTTAGTTATTTTATCTTCATAATAGCCTCACAAATAGGCTACGACAGATATTATTATTACACTCATTTGGAAGTGAAAGAAAGAAGGCATAAGTGACTTGCCAAAGGTTCAATAGGAGTTATACACGAGAAAATATTGAAATATTTGTCTTGAGAACTTTAAATATAATAAAGAAGATACATACAAAATAAAAAAAAAGATCATTTTAAAGCAGTATATTCTGACAAGTAGTAAGGAAATTCTAAGACAGAGAACCAGAATTCTCTGGAAAGAGCAAGAATAGGATTTGAATCTGTGGTGAGGAAGACACTGCACTGTGGTTTAGGAGAGGAGGGTTAGTTACATGGAGGTGACAGGAAATGTGTGAGGAAAAATCAGAGGCAACCTTAACATCTGTGCTTGCAGAAGAGGAAAAATAATGGTCCTCTCAGAGTAGACAGGAATTCGAGGAAGCAGTTCTAGATGGCTTCACCACCCAGGAGGGCCAGGACTCAGGCAACTGGGTAGGTGGTGGCTCTTGAGAGGATGAGAGGCAGGTGTGCAATCATTTAAAAAAAAAAAAAACAAACACAAGATTCTTTTCCATTAAATGTCAACTCTGGGAATTTGTTTCTTTGGCTATTAATATTTTTACCAAAAGGCACTGAAGTATACATGGAAAAACTGCAAACAATCTAGGGACAGATAGGTATATGCTTTGGGAAAGCACGTAAGTATTAACCTTGAGCCTGAACAAACTATGAGACATGAACAACTATTGGTTGTACATACATACATGCCAAAGACCCTGCCCTTCCACGGCTGACACTTAAGGCAGACGTTTTTCGTTCTGTGTCCCCGCGCACGAAAACTAAAAGGAGAGTAACTATTTGGTAACTATTATCCCTTTGACTTGGGATGTGCACTTTGGCCCAAGATACTGAAATATTTCTAGATGGACAACCACACACACACACAGAGACTGGTTTCCTCAGACACAAAGATTTTTCTGATGAAATCACCCAGTCAGATATTCCAGATGATCAAATAATTCTCTAAAAAGACATACATAGCTGGAATACCAAGATGGGTATGAAATTTTCTGCAGAAAATAGCAAATCTGAGATGCTATCTCTTTTTGAGAAGCACTACATGTTTGGAAAATGTGACAGATAAGTGTAGCAACACCCCATTAAATTCACACTAAATGAAAAGACACTGTTTATCTTCTCCAATCTCCACTCACAGATTGTAATGCAAATTCTGTTAGAATTGGCAGGTACCTGGGAGCTCATCTGGCCCTCAGTAATCCCTAAGGTCCCTTCTGCCTGCGACTAGAGAATGGAGCAAAAGCAATAATATCCAACAAACCTGGTAGATTCGTTTCCTGTAAAACCAATGAAGCAGTTGATGCTCAACTGCTACTGTTTTTCAAGCATTTGTTTCAGGTAATTGTAATTTGCCTGTTCGCCAAACACTAGGGATTGCAAAAGAGAAAGGATTTTATTGAGTTGGCCAAAAAGTTGTTTGCTGAAATAAAGGCACTTTTTTGCTTCAACAAAAATCAGCTCTCTGCACAAGGATTATAAAGTATTTATGAAGCCCTAAGGCCATGTGATGGGAGAAGGCAATGGCACCCCACTCCAGTACTGTTGCCTGGAAAATCCCATGGATGGAGGAGCCTGGTAGGCTGCAGTGCATGGGGTCGCACAGAGTCAGACACGACTGAAGCGACTTCGCAGCAGCAGCAGCAGCAAGGACATGTGATAGCTTTGAATACTAGAACCTGTACACTCATCTTTTTGTCCCCTGCTTTTTCATTACTTTTTCCTTATATTGGAAGAAATGTATGTTATTGTAAAATAATTTTAAAATACAGGGAAATTTTAAAAGCCATCAATTCACTACTCAAAGATAACTGTTTAATATTTTGGGAGAGCCTTTCAATTTATTTCCTACACACAAAAAAATATTTTTAAAGTAAAAATATCAAAGCCACAAATTTATCCCACTCAGAAGTAGACTGTTCATAGCTCTTAAATATGTCCTTAAATAACATCAAGCAGTCCTCTAAAACATGACTTAAAATGATTGCACAGTATTTCTTCATATGGATATACCAAATTTTATTTAACTGCCTGGAGGGAGAGGGTTTCAAGTCTTTTGTTTAGTTTTATTTGCTATTGACAAGTTATTTAGTAATGAACCAGTGCTTGGTTCACACTCCTAATTATTTCGTTGGGTTAAATTACAGGATATAAAATTATTTGCAGTCTTTACTTTGGCAGCACACATAGTAAAATTGGGATGAAACTGTTTCGAAGGGTGTCAACATTTCTAAGGCAATTGACAGGCATTGCCAAATTTCTAGACTGAAAGAGCATACTTACTTATGCTTTCATCAGCAAGGTTTGAGAGGGTTCACTCCCCAAATCTTTCTCGATACCAGATCATCTTGATTAAAAGCACTGCTATTGTAAACTGTCTATTCCTTATAGATGAGGTTTAATATTTTCAAGTGTCTATTAGCAGACAATCGATAAAAACAAACACTTTTGCCACTCTTTGTACATTCTGTAGATTTGCTAGAGGTCTTTACATTTCAACAACAAGTCAACACTCTACGCTTGTTGCTTATACTCTTCTAGCTTGTGATCTGCCTGTTTGTTTCTTGAGGGTAGCAGGAAGGTAAACAAAATGTTTTAATATTTATATAGTTGAACCTATCATATTATTCTCTGATACAAGAGACTTTCACCTATAAGGGTATGGAGAAGCCATTCTGGCTTATACCTGATTTGGCCTGAACTTTATGTGAACTAGAACAGCTTGACTTGTGGTCTGTCAAACATACATTGGACATCTGCTTTAACCATTAAAGAATGCATTATCCAGAGGTAAAGAATGTCTTTTTTGAAGGTAGGAACAAATGCGTCCCTTCCATGATGCCCATGCTACCACTCCTTCGAAGACAAGGTTCTCTTCCCAGATGCTAAGGTCATGCTGTCTCTGTGTATGCACTAATCTGAAATTATGAATAGTGAAGTGACAGTGTTAGTTGCTCAGTTGTGTCCTGCTCTTTGCATCCCCATGGATTGTAGCCTGCCAGTCTCCTCTGTTCATGGAATTCTCCAGGCAAGAACACTGGTGAGTGGGTAGCCATTCCCTTCTTCAGAGGATCTTCCCCACCCAGGGATCAAACACAGTCTCCTCCGTTGCAGGCATATTCTTTACCATCTGAGCCACCTAGGAAGCCCACATCTCTGTTGAAACCTTGAAGGAAAATAACTGTCATGTTTGATGTATGTTCTTTGTTTCAACAAAATATAAAGGTGTATTGAAAACTATGTTTCTCCAGAATGCTTTCTTCCTTGGTGGAGACTGCACTCTGGGGCTAGTCCTCAGTTTGACTTGAATAAAACTCCCTTCCATTTCTTACTATGTCGTGTCTGACTCTTAGCGACCCCATGGAGCCCACCAGGCTCCTCCGTTCACAGGATTTTCCAGGCAAGAGTACTGGAGTGGGTTGCCATTGCCTTCTCCATTTATTGGTTATTTTTGTCAAATACTTTTATGGTTTATTTACTTTTACATTTAAAAATACCTTTCTCCAACTGGAAAGAAATTAAATATTTACTTATACATTCCTCTAGTTATTTTATAGTTTTTTAAACATTTAACTCTTTAATTCACAAATAGTTTATTCAACTATATGCTATGAAGTAATGACATACAACAAGAATAATATACTGTTCTAGTGCCCATTTGTCAGAGATAGTTATCATACCCTAAACTGTCATTCATATTAAGGTCTATTTCTCAGTTTATTTTGTTTTTTGGTGGTGTTTATCTATCTTATGGCAGAAAGTGAAGAGGAACTAAAAAGCCTCTTGATGAAAGTGAAAGTGGAGAGTGAAAAAGTTGGCTTAAAGCTCAACATTCAGAAAACGAAGATCATGGCATCTGGTCCCATCACTTCATGGGAAATAGATGGGGAAACAGTGGAAACAGTGTCAGACTTTATTTTTCTGGGCTCCAAAATCACTACTGATGGTGACTGCAGCCATGAAATTAAAAGACGCTTACTCCTTGGAAGGAAAGTTATGACCAACCTAGATAGCATATTCGAAAGCAGAGACATTACTTTGTCAACAAAGATCCGTCTAGTCAAGGCTATGGTTTTTCCAGTGGTCATGTATGGATGTGAGAGTTGGACTGTGAAGAAGGCTGAGTGCTGAAGAATTGATGCTTTTGAACTGTGGTGTTGGAGAAGACTCTTGAGAGTCCCTTGGACTGCAAGGAGATCCAACCAGTCCATTCTGAAGGAGATCAGCCCTGGGATTTCTTTGGAAGGAATGATGCTAAAGCTGAAACTCCAGTACTTTGGCCACCTCATGCGAAGAGTTGACACTTTGGAAAAGACTCTGATGCTGGGAGGGATTGGGAGCAGGAGGAGAAGGGGACGACAGAGGATGAGATGGCTGGATGGCATCACTGACTCGATGGACGTGAGTCTGAGTGAACTCCGGGAGCTGGTGATGGACAGGGAGGCCTGGCGTGCTGCGATTCATGGGGTCACAAAGAGTCGGACACGACTGAGCGACTGATCTGATCTGATCTGATCTATCTTTACCACAGTCTTATTTTAATTTTTGAAACTTCATAGTAGACTTTAGTAAATAGTAGTGCATATTCTTTTTTTTTAATTTATTTTTTAATTGAAGGGTAGTTGCTTTACAGAATTGTGTTGTTTTCCATCAAGCATCAACATGAATCAGCCATAGGTACACATACGCTCCCCTCCCTCTTGAATCTCCCATGTTACTTTTCATTACTCTTTTTTTATCCCGAAGTTGTGGTTATTCTCACTCTTTATTCTCATAGACGAATTTATTCATACTATGTTGCTTCAGTCATGTCTTTGTGACCCTATGGACTGTATAGGGTCTATAGGGTCTATAGGGTCTTATAGGTCTGTAGGGTCTATAGGGTCTTATAGGTCTGTAGGGTCTCCCACCAGGCTCCTCTGTCCATGGAATTCTCCAGGCAAGAATACTAGAGTGGGTTGCCATGCCCGTCCGAGGGGATCGTCCCAATCCAGGGATCAAACTCACGTCTCTTACCTCTACCTGTGTTGGCAGGCAGGTTCTTTGCCACTAGTGCCGCCTGGAAAGCCTACAGATAGATTAACTTAGAATAACTTGAAGGGAAATATCAGATATTAATAAAGTTTATAAAGATTTTAATTGAACTTGTATTAAATATATATTAACTTGGAGATAAATAATGCATTTATAATTTTTATACTTCATGTCCAAAATCAAAGTTCTCTCTCCCCATTTGCAGAAGTCCTCTTTTACATCCCTCTGTAAAGCTTTATGCAAGTGAAAGTGCAAGTGCAAATCACTCAGTTGTGTCTGACTCTTTGTGACCCCATAGACTGTAATAGTCCACAGGGTTCTCCAGGCCAGAATACTGGAGTGGGTAGCCTTTCCCTTCTCCAGGGCATCTTCCCAACCCAGGGATCAAACCCTAGTCTCCCGCATTACAGGCAGATTCTTTACCAGCTGAGCCACAAGGGAAGCCCAAGAATACTGGAGTGGGTAGCCTATGCCTTCTCCAGGGGATCTTCCTGACCCAGGAATTAAACTAGGGTCTCCTGCATTGCAGACAGATTCTTTACCAACTGAGCTATGAGGGAAGCCTGTAAAGCTTTATAATAGTCTTTAAATTAAATCTTTCATATTTCTTATTATAGTTACTTCTGAGCATTTTATCATGTTTCTTTCAGCATTAAGTAGGAATAATGGAAAGGATCATGAAAAACTAGACTAAAAGAAGAACAAAAGAACTGGGAAACAGGAGGCGCTGGTTGGAGGAATAATACAGACATCTACTCTGATTGTACAGAAATGCACAATTTTTATATCAGCAGAGATCAACATATGCTCTACTCAAGCATATAACCTACCTTTATATTCTTTTATTTATGGACTTTATTGTCTATTATCTACAAACTTATGGTCAGAAGATCCCAGGACATATCCCTGGGTCCAGAGAAATTTTTGCTATGTCAGAGCAAAGGATGTTGATGGTGTTAATTGTGCTACCTGTGTAACAAAATAGAGAAGCAAATAGACAGAGGCAGGTCCTGGGGCACTAGCAGTATTACAGGCTATATGCTGCTGCTGCTGCTAAGTCGCTTCAGTCGTGTCCAACTCTGTGCGACCCCATAGACGGCAGCCCACCAGGCTCCCCTGTCCCTGGGATTCTCCAGGCAGGAACACTGGAGTGGGTTGCCATTTAGTCCACAGGAAAACAGAGGCATTTAAAAGTCAGCGGCCCATGGAGGTTTGTGCTATGTATCCTTTTCTTTTTATATCCAACATAACACGGCACCTTTCTTCTAAGAGAACATAGCAACACGTCAAAAAATTTTGACATGCAATATGTATAAACATTTATAATATAAAAACTTAATTCATGAACTTAAAATCAGAACTGTTTTAAAACATGCGATTCTAAAAGTATTGAGTCTTCTTTATAATATGTAATTGATATAAAGTTTCCTTTTTAGCTACCAGCTGGGCACTTTGCTTGATTGTTGTTACACTGCATTTTTGAAACAGAGGCCCATCAGCTGAAGTAAGCAGGCTTCAGGATCAGAGATGCAGGTAAGAAGCCTCTAAATTTAAGGGGGAACATGTAAAGTTGAGTAGTTTCTCAATACCAAATTATACACATAGACATCTCAAATTAGCTTCATATGAGGTACCCAAATTTCTTTTAAATAACGGCTTTACCTTTATATGTTTCACTCCACAGCTAACCACTCTGTTTGGCTGATATGGATCCCAGGAAATATCAAAAATCTGTTTAAAAAAGATAAAAAGTTTCACATTCATGTGTTTTTGCCTTCTTTAAGATACTGTCCAATTGCCAAGATTCTACCCTCACAATCTGAACACAAGGTCACCCACACAAATGGAGGATTTGGCTCTGGAGATGAGTCAGGAATTGCTAATACACATTTTATCATTTTGTGTCTATTTACCTTGGGCCTGAATGGAGAAGAAATAATTAACCATAATCACTGAGAACAAACTACTGTCACATTTTTAATTTTGTCCAACCAGGGTAAACAAACCAATGATTTTGGATCATTTATCAAAATTTTTGGTTCTCCACAATCTTAATAAAACACTTTTGAGACAGAGTTACAATAAAAACAAAGAGAATGGCAATTGTTTAAAGTGTGTATTACCCCAGGCCCATGTCAGAGATTCTGATTTAGTGGATTGGAAATTGGGTGGATTTAGTGGGATCACCACATTCCACTAATTTAGTAGAAATTTAGTGGGTCAAACACATGCATTTAAAAACACACCCCAGAAGATGCTGATGTAGGTGGTCCATGGACCACATTCTATGAAGCTCTAATAGAAAGAAGAACGAATCATCAGAGGCAGAGACTAACCAAAGAATGAGGCTGCTATCATATAGGAAGGAGCTATTGCTCCAATAATCAGACAAAAGAGGAGAAGCTTTGGTTAGGTAGAAAGGAACACTTATGAACTACAGAAACAGCACTGAGGCCTGAAGCTATCTGAGCTCAGGCAAGTCTTAGCATCTCTAAACTTAACCTCCTCTTCTCAAGAATGAATGAGTCACCTCAGTTCTGTTGTGAGGTCAATTAAGATAATGTAATGTATGTATGATCATTTTGAAGACTACAAAGCACTGATTGTATAAATTAGTGCTAGTTATTAAGTATTTTAGCCACTAAAATAATCTTGAAAAACCATCTGCCTCTAATCAACCAACAATAATTCATACTGACAATAGCAATAAAGAGCAAAACGATGTGATACAAATTATGAAGCCTGGGAGAACAGTGTTCCAAAAATGGTATTTCATTAAAACATTCTGGGTGTTTAAAGAGTTCTCACTAGATAGCACTGTACTTTTTACAATCTACTCCTAACTGGAAAGTGTACAGTACATTAACAAAACAATAGCAAAATCATTTATTGATGCAGCCCAACTCAACTACTATATAATATACAATGGGAGACAAGGCGGCAGAGGAGAAGGACTTGAACTCACCTCCTCTCATGAAAACACCAAAATCACAACTAACTGCTGAACAACCATTTACGAAAAAGACTCAAATTACCCAGCCCCCCAAATTCTACACCAAAGACAGAGAAGGAGCCACAACAAGATGGTAGAAGGGGCATGTTCACAATATAATCAAATCACATACCTGCTGGGTGGGAGACCAACAACCTGGAAAATAATTATTGGATTGGCCAAAGAGTTCATTTGGGTTTTCTGTAATACCTAATGGAAAAACTCAAGTAAATTTTTTGACCAATCTAATATATCAGAGGTTCTCCCACAGGAGTGAGTTCTGAAGCCCATGTCAGACACCCCAGACTGGGTGGTCTGGCATCAAGAGAAGGAGCCCTGAGAGTACTTGGCCTTGAAGGTCAGTGGGGCTTGAGTGCAGGAGCTCCACAGAACTGGGTAAAGAGAGACTCCACTCTTGGAGACTGCACACAAGGTTTCATGTGCACAGGGACCCAGGGCAAAGCCATGACTCCATAGGAGCTTGGGCAGATCTAAGGATTAGGGGTAGGTCAAGGAAGGGTCTCCTCAGGAGGCAGGGGGGTTGGCTGTTGCTCACTGTGGGGGCAGGGACACTGGGGGTGAGATCCCAGAGAATATTCACTGGCATGAGCTCTCCAGGAAGTGGCCATTTTGGTTGCCATTTTAGCACCAAGACCTGCCCCACCCAACAGCCTGCAGGTTCCAGTCCTAGGATGCCTCAGGCCACACAACCAACAGGGTGGGAAGACAGCCCCATCTATTAGCAGACAGTCTATCTAAAGCCATCCTGAGCCAACAGCTGCCTATAAACACACCCCTTGACATGTTCTGCCCACCAGAGAGACAAGACCCAGCTCTACTCACAAGGGAACAAGCAGTAGTCCCTTCTACCAGAAAGCCTGCACAAGCTCCTAGAATAGCCTTATCCATGAGGGGCAAGACACCAGAATGAAGAGGAACTACAATCCTGCAGCCTGAGAAACAGACGCCACAAACACAGAAAGTTAGACAAAGTGAGATGGCAGAGAAATATGTTCCAGATGAAGAAACAAGATAAAACCCCAAAAGAATAGTTAAGTGAAGTGGAGACAGACAATCTACCTGAAAAAGTATGCAGAGTAATGATAGTAAAGACAATCTAAGATCTCAGGGAAAAAAAAATGGAAGCACAGGCTAAGCAGATACAAGAAATATTTAATAAAGACTAGCTTTAAAGAACAGAGCTGAACAATATAATAATTGAAATGAAAAATGCCCAGAAAGAATCAATAATAGAATAAATAGGCAGAAGAATAAATGAGATGAAAGACAGACTGGTGGAAATCAATGCTGCAGAAAAGAATAAAGAAAAAAGAATGAAAAGAAATGAGGACAGTCTCAGAGATTTCCGGGAGAACATTAAATGCACCAAATTCACATTATAGGGGTCCCAGAAGAAGAGAGACAGAACCTGAGAATATATTTGTAGAGCTAAGAGCCAAAAACTTCCCTAATATGGGGAAAGAAACACTCATTCAAGTCCAGGGAGTTCAGAGAGTCCCATACAGGATAAACCCAAGGAGGAACACATTGAGACACATAGAAATCAAATTAACAAAACTTAAAGAAAAAGAGTAAAAGCAACAAGCAACATACATATGAAATCCCCATAAGGTTTACCACCTGATTTTTCAGCAGAAACTGCAGAAGGGAGTGGCACAATATAATTTAAAGAGATGAAAAGGAAAAACCTACAACTAAGAATATTCTACCCAGCAAGGCTCTCATTCAGATTCAAAAGAGATATTAAAAGCTTTACAGAGAAGCAAAGGCTAACAGAATTCAGCACCACCAAACCAGTTCTACAACAAGTGCTAAAGGAAGTTCTTCAGTTGAAAAAGAAAAGGCCACAAGTATAAACAAGAAGATTATAAATGGGAAAGCTCACTGGTAAAGGTAAACACAAAGTAAAAATGGGAAATTTTCTACACACAAATCTGGTATCAAACCAGCAATCATGAGAAGAGAAGAACACACATGCAGGATTTGGAAATGCAATTGAAATTAATAGACTACTAACTTAAAACAATCATATGTGTGTGTGTGTGTGTGTGTTTATATGTATATATATATACAGACTGCTATATTAAAATCTCATGGGAACTGAAAATCAAAAATACACCATAGATACACACACAAATGAAAAGCAATCCAAACACAACACTAAAGATAGTCATCAAATCACAAAAGAACAAAAGAGGTAGGGAAGAAAAAAGACATACAAAAACAAATCCAAAACACTTAAAAAGAGGCTCAAACCAAAGGATATAGACTGGCTGAATGGATACAAAAACAAGATATGTATATATGCTGTCTACAAAAGACCCACTTCAGATCTAGGGACACATACAGACTGAAAGTGAGGGGATGGAGAAAGGTATTCTGCACAAATGGAAAGCAAAAGAAAGCTGGAGTAGTAATATTCATATCAGACAAAACAGACTTAAAAATAAAGACTGTTACAAGAGATAAAGAAGGAAATTGCATAATTTCAAAGGGATCAATCTAAGAAAAAGATATAAACATTATAAATATATTAATATATGCACCCAATATAGGAGCACCTCAATATATAAGGCAAACACTAACAGCCATAAAAGGAGAAATTGACAGTAACACAATAATAGTGGAGAACTTTAACACCTAGTTACATCAATACACAGATTATTCAGACAAAATCAATAAGGAAACACAGTTCTTAAATGACACATTAGACCAGATGGACTAATTATAAATCAATCACAAGAAAAAATTTATAAAAAACACAAACACCCAAATGTGGAATGTTTGTGTTAAACATTGTTACCAAACAACGAAAAGATCACTGAAGAAATCAAAGAGGAAATTTAAAAAAATACCTAGAGACAAATACCAAAGAAAATACAACAATCCAAAATTATGGGACATAGCCAAAGCAGTTCTAAGAAGGAAATGTATAGCAATGTGGTCTTACCACATAGCTACCTGGGAAGCCCTCAGTGGTTTAAAAAAAAAAAAATGCACCTGTGATGCAGAAGACAGGAGTTCGATCCCTGGGTCAGGAAGATCCCCTGGAGAAGGAAATGGCAACCCACTCCATTATTCCTGCCTGGGAAATCTCATGGACAGGGAAGCCAGGCAGGCTATAGTCCATGGGGTCACAAAAGAAAGTCAGACATGACTTAGTGACTAAACAATAGCAACAACAATCGTACCTCAGGAAACAAGAAAAATTTCAAACAAACAACTTAATCTTATAGCGAAAGCAAATAGAGAAAGAAGCACAAACAAACCCAAAGTTAGTAGAAGAAAAGTAATCATACAGATCAGAGCAAATAATTGAAATACAAAGAAAACAATATAAAAGATCAATAAAACTAAAAGCTGCTTCTTTGAAAACATAAACAAAATTCATAATCCATTAGCAGGACTCCCATCCAAGTACTAAACCAGTCCCAACCCTGCTTAGCTTCCAAGACCAGGTGAGATCAGTCAGGTTCAGGATGATATGGCCATAGACTAGACAGGCTCATCAAGAAAAAAAGGGAGAAGGCTCAAATCAATAAAATTAGAAATGAAAAAGGAGAAGTTACAACGGACACCACAGAAACACAAGGGATCATAAGAAACTACTATAAGCAACTATATGCTGATAAAATGGACAATCTAGAAGAAATGGACAAATTCTTAGAAAAGTAAGCCTTCCAAGACTGAACCAGGAAGAAATAAAAAATATGAACAGACCAATCACAAGTACTGAAATTAAAACTGTGATTTAAGAACTTCCAATAAACAAAGAGGGAGACAGAGGATTAGATGGTTGGATAGCATTACCAACTCAATGGATATGAGTTTGAGCAAATTGCAGGAGATAGTGAAGGACAGGAAAGGCTGGCATGCTGCAGTCCATGGAGTTGCAAAGAGTTGGACATGACTTACTGATTAAAAAACAACAATAAACAAAAGTCCAGGAACACATGACTTCACAGGTGAATTCCAACAAACATTTAAAGAACTATCACCTATCCTTCTGAAATTCTTCCCAAAGGAAGAATTACTGCAGGAAGAATTCCTGCAGAGGAAGAAATACTCCCAAACTCATTCTATGAGGCCAGAATCACTTTGATACAAAAACCAGATAAAGATATCACACAAAAAGAAAATTACAGGCCAGTATCACTGATGAATTCCAGAAAAACACCTACTTTTGCTTCATTGACTATGCTAAAGCCTTTGGCTGTGCAGATCACAACAAACTGTGAAAAATTCTTGAAGAGACGAGACTACCAGACCATCTTAACTGTCTCCTGAGAAACCTGTATGCAGGTCAAGGGGCAACACTTAGAATCAGATACAGAACAACACATTGGTCAAAATTGGGAAAGGAGGACAACAAGGCTGTATATTGTCACCTGGCTTATTTAACTTGTATGCAGAGTACATCATGTGAAATGCTAGGCTGGATGAATCACAAGGTGGAATCAAGATTGTAGGGAGAGATATCAACAACTTTAGATATGCAGATGATACCACTTAACGGCAGAAATTGAAGAGGAACTAAACAGACACTTGATGAGGGTGAAAGAGGGGAATGAAAAAGCTGGTGTAAAACTCAACATTCGAAAAATGAAGGTCAGGGCATCCGGTCCCATCACTTCATGGCAAAAGGAAGGGGGAAAAGTGGAAGCAGTGACAGATTTTATTTTCTTGGGCTCCAAAAATCACCGTGGATGATGACCGCAGCCATGAAATGAAAAAACACTTGCTTCTTGAAAAGAAAGCTATGACAAACCTTGACAGCATATTAAAAAGCAGAGACATTACTTTGCTGACAAAGGTCTATATAGTCAAAACTATGGTTTTTCCAGTAGTCATGAATGGATCTGAGAACTGGATCATAAAGAAGGCCGAGCACTAAAGAATTTATGTTTTCAAACTGTGCTGGAGAAAACTCTTGAGAGTTCCTTGGACAGCAAAGAGATCAAACCAATCAATCCTAAAGGAAATCAACCCTGAATATTCACTGGAAGGACTGATGCTGAAGCTGAAGCTCCAATACTTTGGCCACCTGATGTGTAGAGCCAACTCACTGGAAAAACACTGATGCTGGGAAAGATGGAAGGCAAAAGACGGGAGCAACAGAGGACGAGATGGTTGGATGGCATCACAGACTCAATGGACATGAGTTTGAGCAAACTCTGGGTGATAGTGAAGGACAAGGAAGCCTGGAGTGCTGCAATCCATGGGGATACAAAGAGTCAGACACGACTGAGTGACTGAACAACAAATCACTGAAGAACACAGATCCAAAAATCCTCAACAAAATACTAGCAAATTCAATCCAACAATACATTAAAAGGATCATACACACCATGATCAAGTGGGATTTATCCCAGTATGCTGCTGCTGCTGCTAAGTCACTTCAGTCATGTCCGACTCTTTGTGACCCCATAGACGGCAGCCCACCAGGCTCCACCATCCCTGGGATTCTCCAGGCAAGAACACTGGAGTGGGTTGCCATTTCCTTCTCCAGTGCATGAAAGTGAAAAGTGAAAGGGAAGTCGCTCAGTCGTGTCTGACTCTTGGCGCGCCCATGGACTGCAGCCTACCAGGCTCCTCCCTCCACGGGATTTTCCAGGCAAGAGTACTGGAGTGGGGTGCCATTGCCTTCTCCACCCAGTATGCTAGGATTCTTCAACATTCACAAATCAGTGTGATACACCACATTAACAAACTGAAGATTATAAACTACATAATCATCTTATAGATGAAGAAATAATTTTTTTACAAAATTCAACACCCATTTATGATAAAGAAAAAAGATAAACTCTCCAGAAAGTAAGCACATGAGAGAACCTTCTTCAACATAATAAAGGCCATATATGACAAACCCATTGCTAACATCATTCTCGATGGTTTAAAACTGAACACATTTCCTCTAACATCAGGAACAAGACAAGAATGTCTACTCTCGCTAGTTTTATTCAACATAATTTTGGAAGTCCTCACCATGGCACTCAAAGAAAAATAAATAAAAGGAATCCAAATTGGAAAACAAAAAGTAAAACCACCAACAAAAAGTAAAACCACCATGTTTGCAGATGACATGATACTGTATACAGAAAACCCTAAAGATGCTACAACCACTAGATCTCATCAATGAATTCGGTA
This sequence comes from Bos taurus, assembly GCF_002263795.3. Taxonomy (NCBI): domain Eukaryota; kingdom Metazoa; phylum Chordata; class Mammalia; order Artiodactyla; family Bovidae; genus Bos; species Bos taurus. Next base: position 37,543,272 of record NC_037338.1, on the reverse strand, counting down.
AAGTTGCAGGATACAAAATTAATACATAGAAATATTTTCCTTTCCTTTACACTAACAATGAAAGATCAGAAGGAGAAATTAAGGAAATAATCCTATTTACCATCCCATCAAAAAGAACAAAATACCTAGGAATAAACCTAGCTAATGGCAATCCACTCCAGTATTCTCGCCTGGAGAATCCCATGGACAGAGGGGCTGGCGGCCGCAGTCTGTGGGGTCACAAAGAGTCAGACACGGCTAAGTGACTAACACTAAGGAGGCAAAAGACCAGTACGCAAAAACTGTAAGATGCTGATGAAAGAAATCAAAGTTGATACAGACAGATGGAAAGATAGAGCACATTCTTATATTAGAAGAATCAATATTGTTAAAATGACTATACTACCCATGGTAATCTACAGATTCAATGCAATTTCTATTAAATTACCAATGGCACTTTTCACAGAATTAGAACAAAAAGACCCAAGATGGACGGGTCATGGTAGAGAGTTCTGACAAAACGTGGTCCACTGGAGAAGGGAATGGCAAACCACTTCAATATTCTTGCCTTCAGAACCCCATGAACAGTATGAAAAGGCAAAAAGATATGACACTGAAAGATGAACTCCCCAGGTTAGTAGGTGCCCAATATGCTACTGGAGAAGAGCGGAGAAATAGTTCCACAAAGAATGAAGACACTGAGCCAAAGTGAAAACAACGCCCAGTTGTGGAAATTAAGTCTGATGCTGTGAAGAACAATATTGCATAGGAACCTGGAATGTTAGGTCCATGAATCAAGGTAAATTGGAAGTGGTCAAACAGGAGATGGCAAGAATGAACATCAACATTTTAGGAATCAGTGAACTAAAATGGACCAGAATGGGCAAATTTAATTCAGATGACCATTATATCTACTACTGTGGGCAAGAATCCCTTAGAAGAAATGTAGCCTCACAGTCAACAAGAGAGTCCGAAATGCAGTACTTGGGTGCATCTCAAAATGATCTCTGTGTGCTTTCAAAACAAACCATTCAATATCACAGTAATCCAAGACTATGCCCCAATGACCAATGCCAAAGAAGCTGAAGTTGAATGGTTCTGTGAAGACCTATAAGACCTTCTAGGACTAACACCAAAAAAAGATGTTATTTTCATCATAGGTAACTGGAATGCAAAAGTAGGAAGTTAAGATATACCTGAGTAACAGGCAAGTTTGGCCTTGGAGCACACAATGAAGCAGGGCAAAGGCTAACAGAGTTTTCCCAACAGAACACGCTGGTCATAGCAAACACCCTCCTCCAACAACACAAGAGACAACTCTACACATGGACATCACCAGATGGTCAATACTGAAATCAGACTGATTATATTCTTTATAGCTGAAGATGGAGATGCTCTATACAGTCAGCAAAAACAAGACTGGGAGCTGACTGTGGCTCAGATCATGAATTCCTTAGTGCCAAATTCAGACTTAAACTGAAGAAAGTAGGGAAAACCACTAGGCCATTCAGGTATGACCTAAATCAAAGCCCTTATGATTATATTGTGGAAGTGATAAATAGATTCAAGGGATTAAATCTGACGGAGTGCCTGAAGAATTATGGATGGAGGTTTGTAACCCTGTACAGGAGGTGGTGATCAAGACCCTTCCCAAGAAAAAGAAATGCAAAAAGGCAGAATGGTTGTCTGAGGAGGCCTTACAAATAGTTGAGAAAAGAAAAGAAGGCAAAGGAGAAAAGGAAAGATATACACACCTGAATGCATAGTTCCAAAGAATAGTAAGAAAAGATAATACAGCCTTCCTAATGATCAATGCAAAGAAATAGAGGAAAACAGTAGAATGGGAAAGACTAGAGATCTCTTTAAGAAAATTAGAGATACCAAGGGAACATTTCATGCAAAGCACAATAAAGCACGAAAATGGCATGGACCTAACAGAAGCAGAAAACATTAAGAAGAAGTGGCAAGAATACACAGAAGAACTATACAAAAAAGATCTTCATGACTCAGATTAACTCAATGGTGTGATCACTCGCCTAGAGCCAGACATCCTGGAGGGCCTTAGGAAACATTACTACGAACAAAGCTAGTGGAGGTGATGGAATTCAAGCTGAGCTATTAAGGATGATGCTGTTAATGTGTTGCACCCAACATCTCAGCAAATTTGGAAAACTCAGCAGTGGTCACAGGACTGGAAAAGGTCAGTTTTCATTCCAATCCCAAAGAAAGGCCATTCCAAAGAATGTTCAAACTACTGCACAATTGTACTCATCTCACATGCTAGCAAAGTAATGCTCAAAATTCTCCAAGCTAGGCTTCAACAGTACATGAACCAAGGACTTCCAGATGTTCAAGCTGGATTAAAGGCACTGGAACCAGAGACCAAATTGCCAATATACACTGGATCACAGAAAAAGCTAGAGAATTCCAGAAAAACATCTACTTCTGCTTTATTGACTACATTAAAGCCTTTGACTGTGTGGATCACAACAAACTATGGAAAATTCTTAAAGAGATGGGAAAACCAGACCACCTTACCTGCCTCCTGAGAAACCTGTATGCAGGTCAAGAAGAAACAGTTATAACAAGATATGGAACAACAGACTGGTTCAAAATTGGGAAAGTAGTACATCAGGGTTGTATATTGTCACCCTGCTTATGTATCTTATATGCAGAGTACGTCATGTGACATGTCGGGATGGATGAAGCACAAGCTGGAATCAAGATTGCAGGGAGAAATATCAATAACCTCAGATATGCAGATGACACCACCCTTATTGCAGAAAACAAAGAGAAACTAAGGAGCCTCTTAATGAAAGTGAAAGAGGAGAGTGAAAAGTTGGCTTAAAACTCCACATTCAAAAAACAAAGATCATGGCATCCGGCCCCATCACTTGATGGCAAAAAACATGGGAAACAATGGAAACGGTGAAAGACTTTATTTTCTTGGGTTCTAAAATCACTGCAGGTGGTAAATGCAACCATGAAATTAAAATATGCTTGCTCCCTGGAAGAAAAGCTATGACCAACCTAGACAGCATATTAAAAAGCAGAGACATTACTTGGCCAACAGAAGTCCATCTAGTCAAAGCTATGGTTTTTTCAGTAGTCATGTATGGATGTGAGAGTTGGACCATAAGGAAAGCTGAGTACCAAAGAATTAATGCTTTTGAACTGTGGTTAGAGAAGACTCTTGAGAATCCCTTGCACTGCAAGGAGATCAAATCAGTCAATCAATCCTAAAGGAAATCAGTCCTGAATATTCACTGGAAGGGCTGATGCTGAAGCTGAAGATCCAATACTTTGGCCACCTGATGCAAAGAGCCGACTCATTAGAAAAGACCCTGACGCGGGGAAAGATTTAAGGCAGGAGAAGAGGATGACAGAAGATGAGATAGTTGGATGGCAGTACCGACTCGATGGACATGAGTTTGAGCAAGCTCAAACTTCCCTGGTGATGGACAAGGAAGCCTGGCATGCTGAAGTCCCGGGGGTTGCAAAGAGTCTGACAGGACTGAGGGACTGAACTGAGAGCAAAAGGAATTTTTAACGTGTGTGTGTTAGTCACTCAATTGTGTTTGACTCTTTGCAACCCTGTGGACTCAAGCCCACCAGACTCCTCTGTCCATGGGATTCTCCAGGCAAGAATACTGGAGTGGGTTGCCATTCCTTTCTCTCCAGGGGATCTTCCCAAACCAGGGATCGAACCCAGGTCTCCTGCATTGCAGGCAGATTCTTTACCATCTGAGCTATCAGGAAAGCTCATAATTTTGGGGTGCTCTTAAAAGGACAATTCTCCCTAGATGAGTATATCATTCATATAAAGAAATCTTTTAAGTGTTCATACCAAGCAAGAGGCAGTGAATTTAATATTTAATTAGAGCCTCATTTTGCATGGGATTATATTTTGCAGGGGCTTCGCAGGCGGTCCTAGTGGTAAAGAATCCACTTGCCAATGCAGGTAGATGTAAGAGATGTGGGTCCAACCCCTGGGTGGGGAAGATCTCTCTGGAGGAGGACATGGCAACCCACTCCAGTATTCTTGTCTAGAGAATCCCATGGACAGAGGAGCCTGGTGGGCTATGGTCCATAGAGTTGCAAAGAGTTGGACACACTGCAGTGTTTTAGCAGGCATGCATATTTTGCAGAAATATAGAACAACTAGGAATCAACGTAAGACAGTCATACAGATTCATTTTCTAAAATTAGAAAATCAAGATGATAAAGTAGTGAAATTATTTTAATTATTCTAGACAACTAGAGAAATAGATTTCCGACTAATGTACATGCCTGCTTCCTATCCCATCTTTCCAGCTATGCCTACATAGAATTATCATCTGTGATCACAATGACTTCAACATGAATGGTAAGGAGACCACAGTTAAATTCCAGGTTCTCAAATATAACAGAATCACACAGTTGTCATCACATTCATTTGAAATTCAAACATATATATTGGTAAACATATCTTTGAGAATATTACTTTCTAACAACTATTTCCATTTCTAGATGAATGCATTGAAATGGTACATACAGTTTCAAATTCAATTCTATTTTTATTTTACAAAGCTAAATGTCAGTATCAAAAATTTATTTTACAAAGGAACAGCAGTAACAATTTAAAGTATCTGATCACCAGAAGAGATCATGCCAACATAGCTACTAGTCATAAATTAATTTTCTTAATCAGTAAGTTTTTAAGTTGAATATGGAAGGAAAATCTACATGTGGCAAATTTACTTTAAAAAACAATTACAACTTTGAGAGCTACATCACAGTTCCCCCACAGTAATGAAACCTGCATGGTTTGATCCAACAAGGTCTTCTTACCCGGTCAGAGTGGCCAGTGGCTGAGGCCAGAAGTTTTCCTTTTCTCCAGTCCCAAATGCAGACTGTGTTTTTGGCATCCAATCCCACAGAGGCTAAACGCTAAGAATAAGAACAAAAATTTAACTTCAGAAAATGATGGGAAGATTTCCTATTATCCATGCTGTCTTTCAATAAATAGTTCTTATTGCCTACTGTGGGCCAGGTATTGAATTTCTTATGGAAAAAAATGATTTCTCAAAACTAAAGATATCAAAGTAGATACTTTTCTATTAGCATATAATAAAATTTCAGTGACTTAAAACCTGCAACTAATTTAACATAATAACAAACATAACAAACATGCAAAATCTCATGAAGTCTCTGATTCATCAGTGGAAATCAGAACTAGTGGAAATCAGAACTAGAAGGAGCGGCTTAAATTTTTTTAATTGGCTTTAAGAGTCTAATATGGCTTTAAGAGAGTCTAGGATTCTTAAGTTGAAAAGCCTCACCAAACAGTTAAAATGAATGGGTTTGACAAACACATGGAGAATAAATCCCATTAATATTATCTTCATTCTTAAGTTTCATAATTTCACGGACATTTGAAGTGACTAGAGAAGGGTACATAAGTTTAGTAAAAGTAACCTGATACTTCATCTCCAAAACTAAATTATTTGGATTCAGATCAGAAACTTGTCCTGGAAGGGAAAAGAAATCCAAAACCTGTGTATATACAAAATCAATAGTGTTGAAACATGTATTAGGGACACCAAAACTGGAGCTTCTAGGAGAACAGCACTCAAAAAAAAAAAAAAAAAAAAAACAGCACTATGTAACAGAGAGAGGTCTGGGCTGGGAGTAAGCAGATTTGGCTTCTCTTTTGACTTTGTGATTAGCCAGACACAGACATTAGAAAGTTAACTAAACTCCTTAAATTTCTGTTTTTTCAACTGTAAAATGAGTGCAAAGTATTTGTTTCTGTCTACAAAATAGTGTTGTATGGACTGTGAAATAATGTAAATCAAAGGTTTTTAAGACATCACTACCAAATATAAGAGTAGGTGAGCTTACGTATTTCACTGAGTATGTGTGTATGTGCGTATTCAAGCAATGATAGACAGCCATATGTGGCTAAATGTATACATGTGTTGTTATGCAGAAATTATTCAGGTTTCTTCACTAAAGGTGACTTCCATTAGGAATATTTAGGATTAAAAAAATATATAGCTGGAGGGTCTAAAATGGATTCTTAATGAAAGCAGATCTTTGCTGTAATTTTCAATTGAGAGTTCCAGCAATAGAAATGATTCTAGTACATGGTTGCATTTTTATCTATACATGAAAATTTGGAGTGGGTGGATTCCATTCAGCTTATTTTTTCTTTTCTCTTTACTTAAATAGAAAATTAGTTAACATAAACATGGGCCCTAACGTAAAACCCACATGAGAAATGTGAAAAAGATTGAGAAAAAGCCAAAAGAAATCTATTCTGTTCATTTGCAGTGACAGGCCCTATTACTCGAAAAGCATTTCTATTGCCTTTTGTTGCTTGTAAGGTGACAGGCCATTTGTCACTTTCTAAACATCACTCAATTTTAGTGAACTCTGTCCAGGGAAAAAGGTAGATCTGAAGTCATAGGCATCAACAAGCCATGAAATCCATCACAGCAAACAAATAGGAGGGCATTTTTCTCAGCTGACAGTTATGAAAGTATCACGCAGTCCACCCCTACCTGAACCTCCAAAATGGAACCTAAAAAATAACAAGGATTCGAACACAAAATAACATGAACAAAAAGCTAAAAGTTACAGCTGGATCTCCCTCCGCTGCATGACATTTTCCTTGTGTGCTTCAGAACGAATTTTGATAAAGAGTGTTTGTTAGAAAAACAAAATCAGATTAGAGAATGTGCATGTGAGTTCACATCTAAGCATTCATCTCCACTTGCATATGCATTCTGACACATTCAACCTAATCAGGAAGTCAGCAACTGCAAACCTGAATACATGTCACTATCTAGCTATTTCTCTTAAGACCTGGATATAATGGAACTTACGCATTATCTTGATTCAATTATGAGATTACAGAGTAGTTAAAAACATACACCAAGGGGTCTACATGTGTACTGAACTGAACGAAATGATCACTACCCAAATCAGGTCCAAGTCCTATAATCTACTGAACTGCCTGCAAACTCTCAGTTTGGTCAATTTTCTATAAGTAATTTCACAGGTCTTTCTACATTATGAGCGATCAGTCGTGTCTAACTCTTTGCAACCCCACAGACTGTAGCCCACCAGGCTCCTCTGTCCATGGAATTTTCCAGGCAAGAATATTGGAGTGGGTTGCCCTTTCCTTCTCCAGGGGATCTTCCTGACCCAGGGATCAAACCCACGTCTCTTGCGTCTCCTGCACTGCAGGCGGTTTCTTTACCACCGTGCCACCTTGGAAACCCAATATGAACTTAAGAGAAGTACCTCTGAAATTTACCAAAAAAAAAGATTGAAGGAATTAACTGGCATAAATACAAAGGGTGGAAGGGACAGAGGAAGGGTGTCTTAGGAACATGGAGAAGGCTAGAAGAAAAGGCAAGGCTTTAGTGAGGAGGTAAATGCAGGGAGAGCCAGGAATGAGGTCTCTGTATTTCCAGTCCCTTCTCTGTAACATGTTTTTTTAAATTGAGATATATCTATTTTTTAAATTGAGATGTATCTATTAATACATGAAGAAATCTTTTCTATCAAGTGTTGCTGAAGTCCAAGGAAAGAGAGTCACTTTGTTGGAAGGGGAGACTGGGAAGGCTTCCTGAAGACCTATGAAGGGTCCTGGAAGTATGAGTCACTATAAAGGGCAAGGAGTGTGAGCAGGCACTGAAGGTGGAGAGGGCAGCATGAGAAAGGGTCTGCAGGTGCCCCAGTGTCTGGTCTCATAGAGGAATCTCACTGACGTGTCCAGCTTGACTGCAGGGGAACAGTGAAGACAAGGACAGAAAAGCTGATTAGCAGCGAATGCCCAGCCACAAGGTATGGACTTCAGTCAGGGGGTACTCCAAACTTTTCTTGTTTTTAAATAATATTCTGACACTTTTTCAGTTGGTGGAATGCATTAGCAAGAAATTGACTGTGTGGAGGAGACTAGTTAAGAGATGACTGGTGGCAGGGAAAATGGGAAGAAGAGAATGAATGTCAGAGTCACTGTAAAGAAACTAATAAATACACATGATCAGTGACTGCTTGAATCAGAGGCAGTGGATAGGGAAGCGGAGTTAGAAGTCACGTCAAGGTTAAAGAGTCAGAATCTTGTCAGTGAATATCAGGAGGTGATGCTATTTTCTGAAACAAGGGGAACCAAGGAGATGCTCAGGGCTGGAGGTCTGTGAAAAAGGTTTGGTCCAACCCTCGTTCCAAACAGGAAGTTAACAATGGAAGATAAAGTACAATCATTGAGTCACTATGAACCTAATCAACATGAGTTCACTTTCTGGAGGCATTTTTAACCAAATGGTGAAACTGGGGGAACCAAAACTGGATCCTATCCAGAGGTGGGTGTCAGTGGCATGAGCATAGAAAAGAACCAAACAGGTGAGGATTCTAGGAGGCTGACAAGGGAAGACAGGGAGGGCTGATAGGCTTTCAGAGCCTATAGGCTATGTTCATTATAATTCTAGGTGACTTGTGCGAGGTCATTATGGAAAAAGAAAATGGAAAAAGATACATACCTGTCCATCCGAGTCGAAAGTCAGGCAGGCAACTCCATGTGTGTGGACATCTTTAAGAATAGACACAGTTTGGACATTATAGGAATCCCATATACATATATATGGCTCCTTCCCAACTTGGCCAGTCGCAACGAGAGTTTTATCTGGATGTAAGGCAAGGCTGAAACAGAAAAGGGCCTCTTTCACATCATTCTGTTGAACAAAGCTAAAAAAAAAAATTGATTATCTTTTATCCACATTTCTAATTTTAATCTAACAAGATAATCCAAAACCCAAAGAAATTATTTAGCTGATTGGTCTAATAGAAATGTTTAACTTTGGTGAAGAGAGGCTTAGCACAGTTTAGCTATCATTTCATCAGATTTTACCCACTTGGTAAACCTGAAAATCAGACAACTGTTATAATTCTATGATTAGAAAACCGCCTATATTCTATAATTGCCTTATGTTATGATATTTACTTACTGGTTTTGAAAATATTACTCAGCTTTCAAGTTCTTTTGACTTTAAATTGAAAAAAAAAATGCTGTTGCCAGGAGAAAGTGCACTTCACAGAATTGATTAAATCTGCTTGCAGAAGCTCTGGGTACCATCCTTATTAGGATTTCAAAGCATGGAGGGGGTATCAGAGTCAAGTGCTGTTTCTGTATCTGCTGCCATAGATTATGTATTTTAAATGAAAATCTCTATTTTACATAAATCATCATGACACCAACAGAACCGCAAATTACCCTGCCTATGGTTTGTATAGAATTTTTCTTACATCTGTAGTCCAATCAAAATAAAACTTTGTCAAATGCCAACTGGAATTTCAAGGACTCTGTAGTAGTCAAGAAGGAGAAATGTGATCATTATTATGCCTGGATGAGAAATCAGTCTAATGTTTCAAATTTGTTGTGCAAAGAGATTGTGCCTTTCTAAAGATATGTGTTGGTAATTTAAAAAGAGAGAGAGACCTATAAAAAAAGCAAGCAGATGACTGTTTACACAATAAGCAAAGGTAGAATTATTTTTCTTTTCAGTTTCAGCATCTGTCTACACAACTAACACAACTAGATGTTTTTTTCCCTGTTCACCTTTCAGCTTGACTTTTATAAGAATATAGGCTCTGAAATTGACACCTTGATTTGCACATTGGCTGCCCCTCACTACCTGTAGTTCCTTGGACACACTACTTGATCTCTTTTGTCCTTGGGTTCCTCATCTATAAAATGGAGGTAATATATGAAAACTGATGATACAATGAACTTAGCATAGAGTAAACATGCAATACAAGTTTTATTATCATCATTATTTGTGAAACTGGTAAGGGAAAGATACAACCAACATACAGGTGGTGCTCCTTTCAGAAAACCGTCTACTTCCTGAGTCTTTCTTTGCTCCATGTGTAGCACACCCCCACCCCCACTTCTGTAGCCACCCAGCCCTATAGCCTGTTCGGGGGTCTCTCACCCGACTGTGCTCATCTTGTGGGTCTCCCTGCACACCTAGCACCAGCTTTTGCACAGGACCCCGAGTGCTGGCTCCTCTTCCTTACCGTCGGCCCTCCCAGGGCCCTTGGACCCTGGTGCTCGGGTGCAGCTGGTCTTCTCAGGAACTTCTAATGTCCCTATTCACAGGTCTTGGTCCCCCGACTGCCTCCTTAGCTGCCTTCCAATGCTCCATTTGCCCTCTCCTGACAAGGCTGGATGCTCGACGAGTTTTTGTTTTTTCTTGTTAGGCAAAGAGGGTAGAGTTGGAGCTGCTCTGAGGATGAGCTTTGTGGCTTCAGCTGTGGTGTGGGGAGTGAGTGCAGGTCCAGACGGAGGGGCAGGAAGAGGGTGAGCTGGGAGCACTGACCATCAGGGGCATCTCAGAAGAATCAAGCCAAGGCGTTTCTGCAACCACCACCCTTCCCAGAAGCACCCAGCCCCATCTCACGGTCTCAGAGAATCTTGGGAGAACTGCAGAGGCAGAGGTGATGGGGATGAGAAAAACCTGGGTGCTGCTAAAGCTAGCAAGGACACTTCAACCAGAAAGGAGTCTGGATCACACTGCCCATCAAGCAAATCTCTATCAGCCTCACCTGCCCTCCCCTCCCCCAACCCTGACGCTGAGTCACAGTACAGGGCACTCCCCCCAGGGGGCTGGCTGGGTGATGGGGACCAGGCTCTGACCCAAAGGCTGTGCATGGCTGATGCTGCTTGAGTTCAGAACCTGGGAGTGAAACGCACACAGGCCAGCTGAAAGTCTATCACCTCTCAGGAGGAAGGACCCTGAAAGATGGGTTCAATCCCATCTTGGGCTGCAACAACCCTAATGCACCATCTCAGGGCATGTCCTGGGGGCCTGTTGTTCCCCCTAGCAGGAACAAGGTGTCTGGCATTCATCCTGGGAGACTGTGACTGCCTCTTCCTCAAGCCTTTCCCCTGAAACACCCCTCAGGGCACTGCTCTCCTTTCCCACCTGGCCCACCAGCTAGCACCCAGCAGTGGGGGAGTGGGCCACTCCGGGCAGGGCCTTCATCATGAACTGTGCTCCTCTTGTGAACTCTGTCAGGGAGCTCATGGGCCTGAGCTGAGCCTGGTCTGGGTGGGGGAGGGTGGGGTTCCCAGGAAGACAAACAAGCTGCAGGTGACTTCGCGGCTTTAGCTGTGGTGGGAGTGAATGTAGGACCTGATGGAGGGGCAGACAGAAGAGGATACACGGGGATGGGAAACACCTGGATGCCCCAAGTCTGAGTTGGCCATCTTAGTGCTTGCTGGAAAATATCTCCAGGGACAGTTATAAGGAGTAACATAAAAATAAAACACATTAAAGGGTAGCCTTTTCACAGTCAGTTCAGCCGCTCAGTTGTGTCTGACTCTTTGTGACCCCACGGACTGCAGCACGCCAGGCCTCCCTGTCCATCACCAACTCCCAGAGCTTACTCAAACTCAAGTCCATTGAGTCGGTGATGCCATCCAACCATCTCATCCTCTGTCATCCCCTTCTCCTCCTGCTTTCAGTCTTTCTCAGCATCAGGGTCTTTTCAAATGAGTCAGTTCTTCACATCAGGTGGCCAAAGTACTGGAATTTCAGCTTCAGCATCAGTCCTTCCAATGAATATTCAGGACTGATTTCCTTTAGAATAGACTGGTTGGATCTCCTTGCAGTCCAAAGGACTCTCAAGAGTGTTCTCCAACACCACAGTTCAAAAGCATCAATTCTTCAGTGCTCGGCTTTCTTTATGGTCCAACTCTCACATCCATGACTTCTGGAAAAACCATAGCTTTGACTAGACGGACCTTTGTTGGCAAAGTAATATCTCTGCTTTTTAATATGCTGTATAGGTTGGTCATAACTTTTCTTCCAAGAAGCAAGTGTCTTTTAATTTCACGGCTGCAATCACCATCTGCAGTGATTCTGGAGGCCCCCAAAAATAAAGTCTGTCACTATTTCCACTGTCTCCCCATCTATTTGCCATGAAGTGATGGGACCAGATGCCATGATCTTAGTCTTCTGAATGTTGAGTTTTAAGCCAACTTTTTCACTCTCTTTCACTTTCATCAAGAGGCTCTTTAGTTCTTCGCTTTCTGCCGTAAGGGTGGTGTCATCCATATAAGTGACTCTCAGAGGCTTTAAAACATTTTAAGATTGGAGAACACTTTATCATTCATTCATTTATTCAAGAAATCCTTATTTAAAAAACTATGAAATGTCAGGGGGTGCCATAGATAACATAAATAGAAAATACACTGCCTTTCTTTCAAGAAGCCCATCTTAAAAGGAAGGACGGACAAGTAAACAGATAATGGGCTGGCCAGGGCAGTCTTGAAAGCCCTTTTATTGTCAGAGGGCATCACTGACAATTATTAGCAGTAAACAACATCAATAGCTTCATAGTTTAAGAAGGTAACCCTAGTAGCAGTAAGGAAGAGTGGAAAGAACAGATGCGTAAGGTCTATTAGGAGACGAGGCAGACAGGCCCGTTAGACACTAGGTTGAGACTGAGGTGAGACAGGGGTAGATGGAATGGAGAGGATGAGTCAAGAGATGTTTAAAGGAAAGACAGAGAGAAAGGTTTAGGATGTTTGAGGCCAAGGAAAAGCTTGAACATGTCAAACCTGACATTTTCTTGCTTAGGCAGTTGGCAGCATTTGAGTTTGAAGCCTGCAAGCCTGGTCCTGGGAAAAGGTGGCCTTAATTCCACTTAGTCTCCAAGAAAGAGACTCTCTAGGTATGAAGAGAATTTGACTAAGCTGTCTTTTTCAGGACAGCAGGGGCCATTTCCAAAACTCTACACAGTTCCAACATCACGGCGGAGTAAATTAGCAAGCTGCTTGCTGAAGAGGAAGTGAATGAGCCAACAGTCATGGCTGCCATGCTGCCTCTCTCCACTGCTACCAGCACAGGTTCTACCCCGGGGACTGGAAAATAAAGAGGAACGAGCATATTTCCCCTACATGCTCAGGCACTTTCAAGAGACACAAATGAAACTCACTTTTGCTGTGATTACAGCTTCTAATTAAAATGCTTGAGAGACTTGGTAGATTTAAGGGGTTCTAAAAAACCGACAGTAAAAAAAATTGCTATTCCAGGCAGTTGTTCTAACTATAATTTTGTGATTTCCTGACTTTCCTCATTCCTTGAATGAAGGAGGAAATGAAAAAAACAACTTTCAACAAATCTTTAGAGAGGCCCTCAAAATAATTTATCAGTGTATGTTATCCAACTAGCAGGGTGACCCAAAAACATCCCATTATGGACTTGAAATGTTTTTACTCTGGTTTTTATTATTCTTTTCATTCATTTTAAAGCACATAAATTTATCACATTTATTTAAATGTCCGCACTGGATTTTTTTTTTTTTTTTTTGCCAGAAGTTTTTTTAACACTGTTCTTTAAACCACCTCTTCCCAGCCCATGATAGCCCATTTATACAAGTTCCTATTTATCGTTTGAATACATTAAGAAAATTACCTACTTCTCCTTTTATAAGCCAAGTCTCTGACCTGATTCTCTGGCTTGCAAGCAACGCTGCAATGACTCATAGTGTTCCTATTTATCCACATCCATGGCAAGAATAGGGCGAATAGACAACCGACTCTATTCACTTTGCCATTACTCCATTAGCTTCCCAGAAACTTCACTTCTTCCACTTTAGTAACAGAATGACAGCATCCATGTATCTTTTTTGTTGTTGTTGTTGTTTACTTTTTAACTTTACAATATTGTATTGGTTTTGCCATTATCAACATGAATCCGTGTATCTTTTAGAGCAGAGCCAAGTGGCATTTATTTTGTTTTGGATTTGTCATTTAATTTCAACAGCACTTTTTAATTCTCCTAAGAGAGTGGGATGGGGAAACCAGCAAACCTTAATCAAAAGATTTGCAAGAGTGTAATACATGTAAGGTATCAGTAATGGTGCAGTTACAGAAGCAATATTTTAATAAGCAGGTTTGAAGCTTACCATCAGGTATCTATTCACTTCTTCTCACATCTTTGCATTTAGGAATTCAAGAATTTCATGAAAAGTCATTTTGAGCAGGATTTGCTTTCATCTAATTCCAAACATGTTTGTAATTTTAGTCCAGAAGCATTTAAATGACATAGATAGATATATTAATAGATATAGATACGGATTCCAAATTGGCCCCCTACTGCCTACTTAAAAATTGCTCTTTGCTTCTTTTACAGAGATGCCCTAAGACTAAGAAGCTATCCTAAGTAATGCCTTTGGATCAACCAACAGATTAAAGAGGGTCAGTCTCCTTATCCTATTAAGGGGCCATGATGAAAATTATCCTGCCTCCTGAATTCCTTTTGACAAGATTTCATCAGAATCAGCCGACTGTTGTGTTATTCCATGAAGAAATTACAGAAGTGGAAAGCACCACCATGACACAAAACATCTGGTTGACTCTGGGCTTCCCAGCACCCTCTTCACCATATCACAGGGTTGCAATTCTTTCTGTGACTAGAAGTACTGATGACATTTACTTATATTTTATGTCCATCTTCCATTTGAGGGTCCATAAATCAAAATCTCTGTTTTTCTAAGAAAACTGGCACACTACAAAATTTGTAGATTATTATTGCTACAACAGCAATGTCACAATGTTAAAACTTTCAGAATTGACTCCCTTTCGCTGAGGGTCTCAATACAATTGAGGTCTTATTCCATACCTACAGAAAAAGGTTTGGTGTCCTTTCCTTGGTACTCAGTTTATTGTACACATGGCAACAAAAAAGGGATCGAGCTTTTAAAAAACTGCTTTTCTCTGTGTATATATCAATCTAGTTCCATTGGGAAATCCTATTTTCTGTTGCCATGGCAATAGAAAGCACTGCAGAGGACTTTCATCACCCTGTCTGGGAGAAGGAATTGATTGGTTTCTCCAGCATGCCGAGAGGGCAAAACCATGTCTTTTTGATGTCAGATAAAATGAGGAAGATTTCCCAATATGTTGTGTGGGGAGATGAGAATTAATAGAGTCATGAAAAGAGGTAGCTTTATGAAGTTAAACAAAAAACTCTCATCAACACCAATCAGTCTCAATTCCTAAAGGCAAAAAACTATATTTGAGTACTTATTCCAAGTGCAGCATTTTAAATAATGTTCATGATTCAGACTTGACTTTTTTAAAGCCTTACTTCATTTTTGCCCAGGTTGCTTCAGGGATTTTCTCAGTAATACCTTTATATGTTAGTAGTTTTTTCCCCCACAGTAGTCTCAGGAAAACATGAAAGCCTTCTCTCTCCTTTCCCTGAAAATAACCCTGAGAGAATTTTCCAGTGTTGATGGTAGAAGTGCATCTTAGTGATTAGGCTGAACTGTCTGAGGGCAGAGGGGGAGGCTACTGCTTTCTGAGCTGCAGAGTAAGTGGCCCAACCTCAGTGGATGTTCACCCATGAGAATAAAAAGGCAAAGGAAGGCTCTTTTAAAAATAGTGGGCTGGAGGCAGTGAAACCTCAGATGAGGGTGGTCGTGCTCAAGTCCTCATCCCCAGAGATGCACTCGGCACGAGGGTACCACCCCTGGGGCTGTGATCTCACCTGACACCATGGAGATGGCCCTTCCCTCCATGTGGGCCTGGGCCGGACAAGTGGAAGTGACAGCAATGTCAACAGACCAGCAGGTCTACTACCATGCCCTGAACTGTGCAAGCCTCAGGGTCCCTGTACAATCTGTGGTTGAGCAATGCTCTGTCAGATTAGACTTCTCACAACCTTGATGAGTGGTACAGCTAATAAGAATAGATGTGATTTGGAAAAATAAAGACACACAATATTATATTTTGCATGCAGAGTGTTGCCATACTTGTACTGGTATGGAACCATATTCTAGCAGTACCTTAACGCCACAGAAAAGAATGGCTAAGAGATTAGTGGTTTGTCTTTGCCTGAGATCAAAGCATGCAGTAGCATGCTAGTGTCAGCAAGAACTGATTGTTAAATTTCAGCAATCTTGCAAATCAGTTGTTAAACATGGCCACTGTTAATAATTATATAAACTTGCAGCTAAATAAATTATATTAACCACAAAGGCAATACACACAAAAACTCATCACTTCCTAATTAGCTTACTATTACCTATAGTCTTGAGGTTACTGTCAGCCTATCCAGCCCACTGTAGAACAGTGTGCCTCTCTCTGCACATCTTTTTTCAACTGTTTTCAATGATGCCACCTTAGTGGTTTGAAATCAGCTAGGGTGGGAGTTTTCACATCATGGAAATCAACAAATGCTACAAATCAGGGCTTGATTTGTTGTTTTTTCAACTGTCCAGACTTAAGACATAGAAGGTAATAATGTGGTATATTCCACATTATTAAAAGTGTGTCGTGTCTATAGCTGTGACATTATGAATAACATGAACAATTAAGAAAATAGTTTTCCAATATTCAAAAAGTAGTATCAATTAGCAAGGAAGTCACTCACATCACTGGCTAATGATTAAAGTTCTGACATAGATTTTTGTTGTTTCACTTTTTTCTTATTAATACAAACAAAATATCAACTCACCTTCATGTAAAGAACTATATTCATTTGTGAGTGATGTGAGGGACTTCCTTTCTGAACCAGACAGTAATAAAGTATTTATTCCTCATCTGATTTTGTCAAATCAAGGTTGAATTGCAACCATAGGTTGGCCATAGATACAAGAGTTCATCAAAAATAAAGGAAAGAATTTTATGAGAATTAGCCACATGGGATTTATAGTGTATTATATATTTTATTATTATTTTGTAAATTGTGTACAACACATCATTCATATCAGTAAAATTTATAACAAACTTATGAATGTATATGCATACATACATTTTCTCTTGGAGAGCTTGATCTTAACAGTTATCAGTACATCATTGAAGCATATCTCCTCTACTTACTGGCATACAAGTTTCTCACAAATCACCTTTAGGAAACTACTCAACCTGTCTGTGCCTCAGTTTCTCATCCATAAAATATGAATAATAACAGTTCTACCTAAAAGAAGGTAGGCACTATTGTGAGGATGTAACAAATCCTAAAGCAATCCCATTAATTCATGGCAAATAGAAGGGGTCAAGGTGGAATTAGTGGCAGATTTCCTCTTCTTGGGCTCTAAAATCACTGTGGATGGTTTGACTGTAGATATGTAATCAGAAAATGACTGCTTCTCAGCAAGAAAGCAATGACAGACCTAGACAGTATGTTGAAAAGCAGAGACATGACTCTGCCGACAAAAGTCCCTACAGTCAAGGCTATGGTCTTCCCAGCGGTCACATATGGTTGTGAGAGCTGGACCGTAAAGAAGGCAGAGCATCAGAGAATTGATGCCTTCAAACTGTAGTGCTGGAGAAGACTCCTAAAAGTCCTGTGGATGGCAAGGAGATCAAACCAGTCAATCTTAAGGGAAATCAACCCTGAAGATTCACTGGAAGGACTGATGCTAGCTTAAGTTCCAGTACTTTGATCACCTGATGTGAACAGCCGACTCATTGGAAAAGTCCCTGGGAAAGACTGAGGGCAGAAGGAGAAGAGGGCATCAGAGGATGAGATGGCTGGATGGCATCACTGATGCAATGGGCATGAACCTGGGCAAACTTCAGGAGATGGTGAGGTCCATGGGGTTGCAAAGAGTTGGACACGACTGGGTAACTGAACAACAACAAAGCGATGACTAAAACAAGGGTGCTTACAACATGGTAAGCAGTGCATAGATGTGTGGCTGTTATTAATCAACTGCCAGACTGCTCAAAACAGACACATGTGGGGCCCCTGGGGACTGACATTCTAAGACAGGGAAAGTCATGTGCATGGAGAGCTATTGTGATGCATCCTCCAAAATTTAAAAATAAGACCACCTTCTGAGAATTAAACTGGTAAAAACCACATAAATGGATGACTGGTTATCTAAAGAACTGATTCAAAGGAGAAGATACCCTAGGCAAGAAGTTCGAAAATTATATATAGTCATGATTAACAGTCAGAGAATCTGGACTCAAATAATGAAATCAACAAATATGAGTAGACTATTAATAGAAGGGGAAGTTCCACATAAAGCCTTTATAAAAGGGAGTCATAAAGTAGAGCACTGGCATAAGGATAGACATATAGACATATAGATTGATGGAACAAAATTGGGTCCATCAATAGACTTATATTTGTCTGGTCAATTGACTTCCAATGAAAGCATTAAGGTAACTTAAAGGGGAAAGATAGTTGTTTTAAACTAAAACAACTGGACATCCACATAGAAAAAAGAATAAACCTCAGCACTTACGTCTCATCACTCACAAATATTATCTTCAATGACCAGAGAGCTAAATGGAAGAACTAAAACCATACAACCAATATAAAAACACGTATGAAAACCATTGTGACCTTTGAAAGACAATCATTTTTTAGAGAAGAAACAGAATTCATTAGCTGTAAAAGAAAACAATTGATAAACTGGACTTCAATATTAAAGCTTATGCTCTTTATTTTTATTTATTATTTTTATTTTATTTTTAAACTTTACATAATTGTATTAGTTTTGCCAAATATCAAAATGAATCCATCACAGGTATACATGTGCTCCCCATCCTGAACCCTCCTCCCTCCTCCCTCCCCATACCATCCTTCTGGGTCGTCCCAGTGCACTAGCCCCAAGCATCCAGTATCGTGCATTGAACCTGGACTGGCATCTCGTTTCATACATGATATTTTACATGTTTCAATGCCATTCTCCCAAATCTTCCCACCCTCTCCCTCTCCCACAGAGTCCATAAGACTGTTCCATACATCAGTGTCTCTTTTGTAAAGCTTATGCTCTTTAAAGACACCATTAGGAAAATGAAAAATGAAGCCATAAGGTAAAGAAAATTATCAAAGAACTTGTACCTGGTACATAAAAAGAATGCTTACACTTCAATAGTAAGAGGACAACCCAATGTAAAATACAATATTGTAAAGTAATTAGCTTCCAATTAAAGTAAAAAAACCATATATATATATCCCAAAGACTTTAAATACTGTCAAAGACAACTAAAATGGAGAAGGCTGACAATACCAAGAGCTGCTAAGGACGTAGAATAGCTAGAATGCATACACATTGCTGATAGGGATGTAAGATAATAAGTCACTTTGGAAAGTGATTTGGTAGTTTCTTATAAAGTTACACATACAGTTATCATATGACCTAACAATGCCACCCCTAGATATTTACCCAAGAGAAATAAAATATCTCTAAATAAAGACTTATGTACAAATACTCATAGCTGCTTTATTTATAATAGCCAAAAATTGGGAATAACTCAAATATTCATCTACAGTGAATGGATAAACAAATTATTATATATACAGTGGAGCCATTTTCAGCAATAAACAAGGAATGAACTAATTACTGATACACACAATAACATGGATGAATCTCAAAAATATTATACTGAGTGAAAGAATCCTGGAGCATTCAATGTCACTAAATATCTTCATCATATAAAGCTAGGAGCCAAAAGACACTGTCTATTGTTGATGACTCCAAAAATAAAAGTGCAAAAATATAAAAGTTACAAAGGTAAATGGTAACAGAATTAAAAATTAAATGTATAGGAATTAAATGTATAGAAAAAATTAAATGTATAGAATTAAAAATTAAATGTATAGGAACCCTTTGAGGAGGACATGAGATGGGACATAAGAATGGCATATATAAGCTACATTTTCATGTGTCTTGAAAGGAAGTTGATCATGTTTAAAACAGATAAATCAAGAAAAAGCAATTAGGGCTTCCCTGGTGGCTCAGTGGTAAAGAATTCAGCTGCCAGTGCAGGAGACACAGGCTCGATCCCTGATCTGAGAAGATCCCACAGGCCACAAAGCAACCTAAGCCCACGAGCCACAACTATTGAGCCTGTGCTCTAGAGCCCGGGAGCCACAGCTGCTGAAGCCCACATGCCCTAGAGCCCGTGCTCCACAAGAGAGGCCGCCGCGACAAGAAGCTTGTGCACCGCAACTAGAGAAAAGCCTGTGCATCAGTGAAGACCCAGCACAGCCATAAATAATTACTAAAAATAGAAAGAAATAACAATTAATATTGTTAAGCGATGTATAGGTAATCACCAGAAAGAACAGTCATAAGATTTAAAACTGTCAAGAGGGAGGGGATGTATATATACCTATGGCTAATTCATATTGAGGTATGGCAGAAACCAACATAATATTGTAATGCAATTATCCTCCAATTAAAAATTAATTATAATAATAAAAAAGAATTAAAAGTGTTCTTTTGGAAACCGCATTGGGGATGTGGAAGGGTGGAGCAGGAGCAGTTCTTCATTATAAGGCCTTCTGTAATTTCTTATTTGTGTGTCAATATTGCTTTGATATAAACATAGAAATTAAAACAGATAAAAACAAGAAAATAGTTACAGAGAAATAAAAATTCATTAACTTATGCAAAAAAGAATGCATCTGGTAGTTGAGAAGTCTTCCACAGGCAGGAAGTAGGAAGGGATGTCTGGTGACTATATCAGATTTATCAACCCCCAGATGTTCTCATCAAGTATAATTGTCACTGATAAAATGAATTTGATCAGCATGGTTAGTCTTACAATTCATTCTCTGAAAAACGAGAAATAATGCTTTAAGATTGTAACACACCAATTTGGTAATGAGAACGCTGACTAATGAAAGGGGTCTGTACGAAACCCAGCTTTCTGGAGCTATTCATCTCTTTTTTCTTCTGTAAGTAAGGAACATGACTCAAGCATTGAGGGTTATATTTGGCAGAAGTCCTGTTAATTTAGGATAATTAAATATGCCAGTCATGTGTTTTAGTAAGGTCTACTTAAATACTTCAGAGAAGTCATTAGTGAATCCATCTGGTCCAGTGGCTTTGCCAGATGGCAAAATGTTACTATACCTCTGTCTTGTTCTTGGAATATTCTACCTCTATTGTATCATAGCATGCAGTTATTTTCTGAGTAGGTCGTAATTTGCTAGTTTACATTATCAAAGAATCTGGAAGGTGGAAAGCAAGCCTGACAGTTGTGTCACATCCTGTCAACTGAGCCACAAGATTTCAAGGCTGCATTAAATGGCCTGTTTGTTCTACTGTTGAATTCAAAGTGATTTCATCATTTCTGCTTCCTCAAAGTGGTCTACATTAAACACTTCAGATGGTGCTCCTTTCATGACTAGAGAGTCAGAAGTGCTGGGAGAAGTAACCAGCTGTGTTTCATGAGATTATATAATGCTCCAATATGAGGAGAATCTTGAAAGTATTTCTTCCAGGGGAATAGTCATCTAAATGGAAAAGTGACCAATTTTGATTCTTTAAAATTACAGAATTGTGCAATTTTGTGAGAGTGCCTTAAAATCATAATCTTAAGTTGATTTGGTTTTTTGATCACGCAGAGGTAACCTCTGACTTACCAATTGCCTAACCAGCTCGGTCAAACCACCTATGCGTGTTTGCTTAGTTGCTACAGTCATGTCCGACTCTTTGCGACCCTAAGGACCACAGCCCTTCAGTCTCCTCTGTCCATGGGATTCTCCGGGCAAGCATACTGGAGTGAGGAGCCATTTCCTTCTCCAGGGGATCGTTCCAACCCAGGGATCCAACCCAAGTCTCCTGCATTGCAGGCAGACTACTTATCATCTGAGCTACCTGTGAAACCCTACAGAGCCCTATAGTAAAGGGAGAGTCTGTGAACCAAGAGGCCAGGCAGAAGGGGCCAGGATGAGAAACTTTTTCATGTGGATCTAAATTATGGTGCTGAAGAGGTGATTTCCATAAGAAAGTGCTGAACAAGTGCCTAGCACCTCTGCTTTTTAGGAGACAAGATTCAGAGCCCCGTGGCTCTGAGGACAAGGACTAGAAGCAGGGCAGACTCCGCTGTGCCAGAAGAAAAGAGAGCCCAGGGATGACTGGGCTCTCACAAGACTGCTATCACCAGTAAGGGATTAATATCCAAAATATATAAAGACCTCATACAACTCAACAACAACAAAAAACAAACTACCGATTTAAAAGTGGACAGAGTTGATATGATGTTTCCCCAAGGAAGACACACAGATAGCCAACAAGCACATGAAAAGATGTTCAGCATCACTAATTATTAGGGAAAATGCAAGTGAAAACCACAAGCAGATATCATCTCATGCCTGTTAGAATGACTTATCAAAAAGGCAAGAAATAATAAGTGTTGGCAAGGATGTGGAGAAAAGAGAAACTTATACATTGTCGACGGGAATATAAATTGGTACAGCTGCTATGGAAAACGATATGGAGATTCCTCAAAAAATTAATAATAGGGCTACCATATAATCCAGCTATCCCACTTCTGAGTATTTATGCAAAGAAAATGAAAACACTAATTTGAAAAAATATATACACCCCATGTTCATTACAGCATTATATACAATAGCCAAGATATGGCAACTGAAGTGCTCACCAATAAATGAATGGATTAAAAAGATGTCACACACACACACACACACTGGAATACTACTCAAGTCATAAAAAGATGAAATCTTGCTATTTGCAATAACACAGATGGACCTTGAAAGTATGCTAAGGGAAATAATTTAGACTGAGAAAGACATTAGTATATGCTTTCACTCACATGTGGAATATAAAAAACAAACAAAAACAAAATGAATACACAAATCAAACAGAAAAAAAAAACAGGTAGATACATGGATGGGGCAGGGGGAAGGGCAAAATGGGTAAGAGCTATCAACTGTATGGTAATGGGTGGAAACAGTTTTTGATGGTAGACACACTGTAGGGTATACAGAAGTAGCAATATGTTGCACACATGAATTTTATATAATATTATAAACCAATGTTACCCCAATAATACCTGGGGCTTCCCAAGTGGTGCTAGTGGTAAAGAATCCACCTGCAAATGCAGGAGACACAAGAGACATGGGTTCGATCCTTAGGTCAGGAAGATTCCCCTGAAGAAGAAAATAGCAATCCACTCCATTATTCTTGAGTTGGTGATGCCAACCATCTCATCCTCTGTCGCCCCTGTTGCCTCCTGCCTTCAGTCTTTTCCAATGAGTCGGCTCTTTGCAGCAGGTAGCCAAAGTATCAGAGCTTCAGCTTCAGCATCAGTCCTTCCAGTGAACAGTCTGGGCTGATTTCCTTTAGGATTGACTGGTTTGATCTCCTTGCTATTCAAGGGACTCTCAAGAATGCTGCAGAAAAGTTTCATTCCAGGTCACTGATTTTCCTTGTATTTTAGTTCAGCATGAATTGTTTCATGGGGAAAATAAGCTTTATCTATATTCTGCTATTCCACAAAAAAAGGAGAGTCATGGCATCCACAGGACAGGGATATGGAGTTAGGTCCTCTTCAATCCCCATGTCACACTAGGAAGTCCACCATGAATAAACACCCACTGTAAAAACAAGTATCCTTCCAGGGATGGGAATTCATGTAGGTAGCATTTCAATGCCTGGACTGGCCTTGCCAGTTTGCATTACTTCATATTTCCAGACATTGGTTCATCCATCCACCCATCCAAATATCTGCTAGGCCAAGGATGGGTATGAGAGTGGGCTTCCCTGGTTGGTCAGATGGTAAAGAATCTGCCTGCAATGCAGGAGACCTGGGTTTGATCCTTGCATCAGGAAGATCCTCAGAGAAGGTGCGGGCTGTGGAGAGGGCCAACCGACTGATGAGGGACTTTACCGTCTTGGAGGGCAGACTTAACAGCCTGAGCCATCCTCTAAGTCAATTCATGCTAGTTTTAAGGAAAATGATGAAAGCAACCATGTGTTCAGGGTTTCTGGAGACTATGATTATGAAAATAATGTCTGATGAAAATTTTCCATATTTTAAAAATTGGTGGTGGTTTAATCACAAAGTCATATTCGATTCTTGAAACCCTGTGGACTACAGTCCATCAGGCTCTTCCGTCCATGGGATTTCCCAGGCAAGAATACTGGAGTGGGTTGCCATTTCCTTCTCCAGGGACTCTTCCCCACCAGGGACTGAACCCACATCTCCTGCATTGGAGGGCGGACTCTTCACTACTGACCCACCAGGGAAGTCAACGGATACTTTTAAAAAAGCTGCTAAAGTATACTCCCTAATTCAAGCGTTATTTTAATGGAATAGTGGATTATATATTTAACACCTAAGTCCTAAGCTATCTAGGAAGCCACTTGATCCTTCTTCAAAAAAAAAAAAAAAGTGTACAATCATTAAGCAGGGTGCCCAGAATCTCCCAGTTAGTGGGAGAGCTCTAGATCAGCTTGACTTTTAGCCTCTAGTTCAGCTCTGTTGCTAGCCTTTAAAAGGCTACATTTCCAATGAGCAAAATGTTATCTGGAGAAATGTACTACATAAATAACCAGATGGTAAGCAAGGGATCTTAGCCAGTAACAGTAATGACTATTGCTACTGTTAATCCTCAGCATCATTTTATGGATGGGGAGGCTGAGGCTCAGAATATGAGGTGACTTGTCTAAGCTCAGTCCATAGACGCCAGTTAAACAAACATAACTAAAATGAGTGTGCAAAGAATGAAGAGAAGTCTTGCTTGGACTCTTTGGACTAATATAAGCCAGAATTTTAATATCAAAAGGAGAGAAGGAAGTCCCTAATGTGTGCCAGTTGTTTCCTAGGCATTTTCTCATTCACTATCCTATTACATAATTTATACTAAGGATCAGAGAGCTCCATTTAGTAAAGAATTTAATGAAGATTCAAACTGAGGTTTGCCTGACTCTGAATATATAAGAGATAAGAAATTTTACCTCTCAAGATCAGTTTCTTTTATATTATACTTTTCCTGCAAAGGGTCAGATAATAGATATTTTCATCTTTGAAAGCCACAATGTCTCTGTTGCAACTACTTGACTCTGCCATGGTAGTGTGAAGAGTCACGGAGAATCAGCCACAGAGAATCCACAAGTGAATGAACACATCTGTGTTCCAGTAAAGCTTTATTTATGGACACTGAAATTTGAATATCAT
This sequence comes from Bos taurus, assembly GCF_002263795.3. Classification (NCBI taxonomy): domain Eukaryota; kingdom Metazoa; phylum Chordata; class Mammalia; order Artiodactyla; family Bovidae; genus Bos; species Bos taurus. The sequence continues at coordinate 37,518,338 of NC_037338.1, read as the reverse complement.
GTAATTTTCATGTGTCACAAAATACTATTCTTCTTTGAATTTTTTTCACTTAAAATGAAAATTTTGTTTAAAGTGAACTTTAAAATGTAAAGCCATTCTTAGCTCATGGGCCATACAAAAACAGAGTCCACCAGATTTGTCCTGTGGGCTGTTGTTTTCCAACTTCTGAGTTATACCATCCTTCTGTTAGTATCTACTGGATGCCAACAGCCAATTAAGAAGCCAATTAAAAAATCTAGTTTGCCAAGGGTAATTTTACTTCTCAGAATGAAAATCCATGATTTTGACATTGAACACATGGCTTACAAGAAAAATAACTTTTTTATCTTCTAAGATATTTCAAACATATAAATACAAATATACACTCACACATACACATGAAGGAAAATAAAGTGTACACTGGTGGGTCCACCACCCATTTAAAAGATATATTACCAAACAATGATGCTCCTGCATTCCCCTCCCAGGAACATCCTCCTCTCTCCCCACGAAAATGCCACCATCTTGAATTTTGTCTTCATCAGTCCCCAATCTTTTTAATACATGGTTTTACTCTGCATGTATGCAGGTTTGTGTTTGGACTTCATGAAAATAGTGTATGTATTCTGGAACTTTCCTTCACTCAACATTATGTTATAAGATTGCATCCACATTTGGTAGAGCTATAAGAAAGAAAGAAATGGGGGAGGGGAAGGGAAGAAGAAAGGAGCCAAGCAAGCAATGTATCTATCCACAGGAGAATGGATAATGACAGCATGGTACATGGAATATTCAGGAGTAAATTTAAACTATATAAAGATAATAGATTCCTAACTAAAATATAAATTAGATTTCTAATAAAGAGACTATTGATATGTTAAAACAAATGCCAAAATCTTTTTAGTCAAAACATGTCTTCTGGAGTGTAACATTCACCAGTAAGATCTGTAAACAGAGGGTTCACTGATAGAGAGAGAGAAGCTGCAGGTGAATTCCTTTGGAGAGTGTAGTGGGGGCAGGAGTTGGCGGGGAGGGCACAGGTTTTCATTCTCTGAAAGTATCTTCTCTTTTGGGAAAAGGGACTTAACAGAGTTGGGCCATGGGAGGCCCAAATCTGGCTGCTCGGAAGGCACATTAGTGAATCATAGACATGACAAAATGAGAAAGTCAAGTGATACAAACCATTAGTCTCCTTTTCAAGCCAGTAAAATGAATGGTTCTGTTAGTGCTATTAAAATTGGTACAATCATCTAATTAGAATGACTCAGGCCCTTTACCTTTCTTTATAAAAAAATTGTTTCTCTAACAATGTTAAAAACAGATGTCTCACTAATAAATCTAGGAAATAGTAGCAGTACAACAATGCTGCCTTAATTCATATTAATGCCTTTAAGCAGTCTTGGCGCAGTGGTAAAGAATCCACCCTCCAATGCAGGAGACTCAAGAGATGTGGATTCAATCCCTGGGTCAGGCAGATTCCATGGAGGAGAAAATGGCAACCCACTCCAGTATTCTTGCCTGGGAAATTCCATGGGCAGAAGAGTCTGGTGGGCTACAATCCATGCGGTCGCAAAGAGTTGGACACGACTGAGCACAGGTACACGATGACCTTAAAATTCACTGCAAATCACTGACTGGAAAGCAGTATTTAGAAATAAAAAGCAGAAGAATAAAATATGACATGTATCTCATAGCTTCATGAAAAATTTGTTGGGAGAAAGCTAAGCTTCAAGCATCTTTCTAGAACTTGTTTGCCAATGTTAAAAGCGAAACGTCAATGTTCCCTAGTGACAATGCCAGTGAGATGGTGTGACTCCATGACAAAGTTAATCCATCACAACTGTCATCCTTAAAATGTCCTATTAAGTTATAACAAATACTCTCATTCTTACTGTAGGAGACCTAGAGCATTGTTCCTTCAACCCACGCACAGCCATGTGCACCGAGGCACTCCAGCTCCAAAGCACATTCCTTCTCATTAAGCCAGGAAGATTATGATATGCTGTGAAATGACACGGGTATGTTTTTTCCTCCAATAATAAACATACATGGAATAATCAATTCCTATCAGTTAACTCAGGATTATTATTATTATGTCAAATGTTACAAGCTGCATTTCCAGAAATAGTGGATTTGATAAGACTAGTATGTTGTGTTAAATTATGCTTGGAGAGAGTACTTTATTATATGTTAATAAAACCTGTATAAAATAAAGTTTTATCAAAAGGAATTTGTCATCTATCACAAATCCCCAAGAGAAATTTATGCCTCATATAATAAAGTAAACGAAAACAAACAGTATTTACTGAATGACTTTTTTGGGTACAGGCATCAGATACGTATACATCTGAATATTAAATTCACAGAGATTAAGTTTAATGTGCATGAAAAGATTAAACAGGATTAGTATAAATAATTTTCAATAGTTGACATATTTAAATTTCACCATCAGAGAATACTATTAGATTTCAAATTTCTGAAGTTGTACAAATAATTTGGACAATTATTTCTCGGAATGTGGCAAAGCTAAACCATTTACTTGAAATGAAGGAGGCTTTGGGAAGAAAGGTATGAAACAGCTTGAGATTTCACTGGAAGGGCCAGGGGCTGTGTAGACAGGGCCACAGGAGCTCACAGGGAGGGACAGACAAGCAGACATATGATAGGAGACTCAGGCTCCCTGGGAGCTGTGGTCTGGCAGGTGGGAAGAGGGATGAAGACCAGCCAAACATGATGCTCCAGAACCAAGGCAGGCCGACAGGGCTGAGGAAGAAGAATCTGTGTTCAGTAAGGCCCCAGGCACTAGGTGAGACTCAGGAGCAAGGCCCTGGTATTAAGGAATGAACTAATGAGAGCATTATAAAGCCCCAGTTCTCGAGAGACCCTGGGAGGCCTTAGGGGAATATAAAAATGGAGTGCACAGTAGCAACTTTAGTTTACACGTGTGCAAGTTGGGAACAGTGTACAATCATTGGGAGGGGTTCAAGGAGCCAGGGGAAGGGCCAGAACTACCTTCATCAGAATTGTCTCAGAAGCTAAACCAGAGCAGTCTGCAGGTCAAGGATGCAATGGGCTTAAACGTGGGTGACACGGGTACTGCAGAACCAGGGGGAAAAGAGAGGCTGACAGGAACTCATAGAAGGATGGTTTCTAGATTACTGATCGAAGCTAAATTAAACCAGCTTTGAATTGAGTGAGATATCCTTTAAACTTATATTTAAATATTAATGTTATGGCAAAGATTAATTATTTATTTCACCAATTCATATAGAATTTTCAAGACATAGAAAGTCTAATATTGGGCCAAGTTTCTTATTCATTGCATTTCTCCAAATGCTGCACTCTCTTTAATGATTCCATCTGCAGAAAAAGAAAAGGTGTAGGAGTCCTACATAATTAACAAACATAAAATTTTTTTATTCACTCAGGTTTTATCTGAATTGCTAATTTAAATAGAAAAAAAAGTCAAATTTTTCTTATCTAAGCAGTGTCCAGGGAATAAATAATATCCCTTAAAGCAGGAATGGGTAAACCTATCGGAAAAATCAAAACCTCTCAAAAATGATAAATTTTCAGAACTACATAATGTCAAATTATGGCAAGCAAGAAGAATTGAAAATATTGGACTACATTGCCCTTAAAACGGCTTCTTCAAATTATAACAAAAATAAGTAGGAAAGAAGAAACAAAGAACAGAAATCAATCAAATAGAAAATTGAAAAACAATTTCAGAAAATTAACCGGGCCAAAATTGGTTCTTTGAAAAGATTAATAAAAATTATAAACCACCAGAAATTCTGACTTAAGAGAGAGTGAACAGAAATTATTAAGAATTATCAAGAATTAAAGAGGAAACATCATTGTAAATTCATAATCAAAAACTTTCCCACAAAGAAAACTCTGAGCCTGTATGGTTTCATTGGTGAAATATAACCACATTAACTAATTCAATGCAATATCAATTGGAATTCTAAGAGGCTATTTTTATAGAACTGACAAGCTGATTCAAACTTTTATACGGAAATGTAAAGATCTTAAAATAGCCAAAAGAAACTTGAGATAATGCCAGTCTTACATAGACTCTTGAGGAAAATAAAGGAGGAGATATTTTCCAACTTACTCGATGAGGCCAGCAAAACTGACACCAAAATTAGATAAACATAATTTAAGAAAATAAAATTATAAACTAATATCTCTTATGAACAGAGATGCAAAAATTCACTAACAAAAAATTAGCAAAGTAAAACAAAAATGTACAACTAAGTAGGGTTTGTCTCAAAAATGCAAAATTGATTAAACAGTTAAAAATCAGTGTGTGTGTGTGCATGCTAAATCACTTCAGTTATGTCTGACTCTTTGTGGCCCTATGGACTGTAATCTGCCGGACTCTTCTGTCCATGGGGTTATCCAGGCAGGAACACTGGAGTGGGTTGCCATGCCCTCCTCCAGGGGATCTTCCCAGTCCAGGGATTGAATCCAGGATTCCTTGGCAGGTGAATTCTTTACCACTAGTGCCACTTGAAAAGCCCATTAATTCATAAAGCAAAATACTATATGATCAGCTAAGTAGATGCAGAAAAAGGATTTGACAAAATGTAACACCCATTCCTGATAAAAACTCTCAGCAAGTTAAAGAGTAGAATGGAAATTCCCAACCTGATAAAGAGCAACCACAAAACACCTGTAGGTAAAATATTTAATGTTGAAATACTAAATGCACTCCTTTAAGATAAAGAACAAAGCAAGGATGTTAGTTTGTTAGTTTCACTTGTGTCCATTATTGAAGATCCTAGCAGTAAAATGTGTAAGAATAAATAAAAAGAAAGCATAAAATTTGAACAAGTAAAACTGTCTCCATTCACATATATTTACGTAGAAAATCCTAACAAATATATAAAAATATCCTTTAGAAATAAGTTCAGCAACAGCACAAAATATAAGACCATATATAAAAATCAGTTGTATTTCTATGTATTGGCAGAAACAATTATGAAAATTTTAACCATCACTTATAATAGTAATAAAAATATTGAGTCCTTGAGAATACACCTAAGAAAAGATATGCAGTTCTTTTACAATGAAAAAATACAAAATATTACAGAGAGAAACTAAAGAAGATTAAAAAAATGAAGAGATATATCATGTCCACAGCTAGGAAAATTCAATATTGTTAAGATTCCAATTCTCCCCAAATTTGTTGGAATTCTAATCAAAATTCCAACAGATTTTCTGATAGAAACTGACACATTGATTTACCCTTTAAGTAGAAGTACAAAGGTCCTAGAACAACATAATGATCTTTAAAAAACCACAAATTTAGAGGACTATGTTGATTTCATGATTTACTATAAAGATATAACAATTAAGAAAAAGTGACATTGGCATAAGGATAAGACAAACATACCTATAAAACGGAAGTCCAGAGAAGTTGAGGAAGTTGCCCAAGATTGCGTAGCTGGTAAGTGGTAGAGATGGGATCTGTACTCCAGTCATCAGATTCTAGGGCTTGCACTATATAGATTCCCTCTCCACAACTGTCTCACTGCAAACCAACTGCTTCCCATAGACCCCTTTCTGACAACAACAGTCTAAAAACCAATAATAATAATCATAGCCAACATTTGTTAAGCACCTGCTACATATCAGGTACTTAAACAATTTACTTATACTTAACCCTCACAAGTTAAAAGAATAGCTGTTATTATCCTAATTTTACAGATGAAAAACCTGTGACTTGTCTAAGTCACACAATGTATCAGTTGCAGAATTGGGATTTGACCCCAACACCTGCTTGATTCCAGAACCAACTGTAATAAGCTGTTTGGTAGATGAACCAAGACATAGGAAATCAAATAATCACTAAAATGTGGAAAGTATTTACAACTTAAAAGTTCTTTACACACATATATAGGCAAGAGTGTGTTTATAGTTGCCTTTATTTTTTATATTCTTATTTTTGATACTTAGGATGTATTACTGTATAAATCAATGTATGTTTTGTTTTTGAATAACAGATCAATCTTAAAGATTAGCCCCCTGTAAGCATGGATAATATCAATAAACTCAGATATGCAGATGACAACACCCTTATGGCAGAAAGCAAAGAGGAACTAAAGAGCCTCTTGATGAAGGTTAAAAAGGAGAATGAAAAAACTGGTTTAAAAATCAACATTCAAGAAGCTAAGATCATGGCATCTGGTCCCATTTCTTCATGGCAAATAGTCGGGAAAACAATGGAAACAGTGAAAGACTATTTTCTTGGGCTCCAAAAGCACTGTGGACAGTGACTGCAGCCATGAAATCAAAAGACCCTTGCTCCTTGGAAGAAAAGCTATGACAAACCTAGACAGAGTATTAAAAAGCAGAAACAGTACTTTGTCTACAAGGGTTCATAGAGTCAAAGCTATGGTTTTTACAGTAGTCATGTATGGATGTGAGAGTTGGACTATAAAGAAGGCTGAGCACTGAAGAATTGATGCTTTTGAACTGTGGTGTTGGAGAAGACTCTTGAGAGTCCCTTGGACTGCAAGGAGATCAAACCAGTCAATCCTAAAGGAAATCAATCCTGAAAATTTATTGGAAAGATTGATCCTGAAGCTGAAGCTCCAATATTTTGGCGACCAGATGTGAAGAGCCAACTCATTAGAAAAGACCCTGACACTGGAAAGATTGAAGGCAAGAGGAGAAGGGGACAACAGAGGACAAGATGATTGGATGGCATCACCAACTCAATGGACACGAGTTTGAGCAAGCTCTAGGAGGTGGTGAAGGACAGGGAAGCTTGGTGGACTGCAGTCCATGGGGTCACCAACAGTCAGACACAACTGAATGAACAACAAAGCATGGATAAACACTTCCTAAAACAAGAATACTGAAGCCCCTACGGTGCTGTACAAGGACTTGGTCAGTCCCGAATAAGTCCAGAGCATCTCACCTGAACTACTCTTGAGTTAAGTAATGCAGTTCCAGTTTCATTTACATTAACTATTTTAAGCCAGTATTGTTCAAATTTTTAAATTGGGACCTTCCATGAAATGCTAGTGGAGACTATTTAAATCGATTTCACTGGCCACTGATGCATCTCAACCAGCAGTTTGAAAAACCAACCCAGATATAATAAAGAATTTTGTCGTGTTCAAAAAGAAGGTAAGAATGTTGCCCTCTGCTTCTGGGGATAACCTCTGGACCCCTGGAATGTTACATCTGCTAAGAGTGGCTTTCTTTGCCAGGGAGCCTTGGGTGCTGCAGAATCTAACACTATGAGTTAGGGTGGGGGGGTGGCCACAGCAGAGAGACCAACAACATGGCTTTAGGTCACACAGTGTCAGTCCATGTGGAGGATGAGATCAAACACATGGATAACTAATTAATCATGGAGCCCCAGAAAAGACTTCTGAACACCGAAGCCTGAGTGAGCCTCCTTGGTTGGCGACTTTCCGTGTATATTCTTACCCATTGACATTAGGAGAGTAACATGACTTGGCTTCACAGAGAGAGAAAAAAAGTCAATGAAACTCTGCATTTGGAACTCTCCCGGACTCTGTCCTATGTGTCTCTCCCTTTGGTTGATCTTAACCTGTCCCTTTCCTTCTAATAAACTGTAACCGTAAGTGCAACAGCCTTCAGTGAGTCCTATGATTCTTTCCAACCAATATCCAAACTGAGAATGGTATTGGGAAACCTGCACTCAGCTGGTGTCAGAGGAAAGGTCTTGCACAGAGACTGTTTCATCTAGTTGCATGGTTGGGCCTAAACCTGCACGCACTGCCCAAGACAACCATATTCACTGAGATAATCAAATATGAACACGAACCAAAATCCCTAAGATAGGCACTAAGAAACTCCAGAACACTAACAACCAGCCTCTAAAATAACTCTTAAGAAAACTCTAAGTCACTAAGTGATTTCCAGCTGACCTACCTAACTCCCAAAGGCCCCACCACCTAATAACATCACTTTGGAGGTTATGATTTCTACATATGAATTTTGGGAGGACACACACAAACATTCAGAGGGTAGCACCCTCATGAATAGGGTTGCTGCTACTGCTGCTAAGTCGCTTCAGTTGTGTCCGACTCTGTGCAACCCCATAGACGGTAGCCTACCAGGTTCCCCCGTCCCTGGGATTCTCCAGGCAAGAACACTGGAGTGGGCTGCCATTTCCTTCTCCAATGCATGAAAGTGAGAAGTGAAAGTGAAGTTGCTCTGCTGTGTCTGACTCTTAGTGACCCCATGGACTGCAGCCCACCAGGCTCCTCCGTCCATGGGATTTTCCAGGCAAGAGTACTGGAGTGGGGTGCTATTGACTTCTCCGCATGAATAGGGTTAGCACCCATTATCAAAGAGGGCCGAGAGAGCCCTCACCCCTTCTGCCACACAAGAACACAACAAGAAGTCGGCAGTCTGCAAGCCCAATGGAGAACCTTATAGGATACTGAATCTGCTGGCTCCTCGTTCTTGGACTTCCCAGCCTCCAGAACTGTGAGAAATACATTTCCATTGTTTATAAGCCACCCAGTCTATGGAATTTTTGTTATAGCAGCCTGAACAGATTAAAACTGTACATATATAGATTAAGACTATATATTGTCACCCTGATTATTTAACTTATATCATGCTAAATGCCAGGCTAGATGAATCACAAGCTAGAATCAAGATTGCCAGGGGAAATATCAACAATCTCAGATATGCAGATGATACCATTCTAATGGCAGAATGTGAAGAGGAACTAAGGAGCCTCTTGATGAGGGTGAAAAAAGGAGAGTGAAAAAGTTGGCTTGAAACTCAACATTTAAAAAACTAAGATCAAGGCATCTGGTCCCATCACTTCATGGCAAAGAGAAGGGGAAAAGTGGAAGCAGTAACAGACTATATTTATTTGGACTCTAAAATCACTGTGGATGGTGACTGCAGCCACGAAATTAAAAGATGCTCCTTGGAAGGAAAGTTGTGATGAGCCTAGACAGTATATTAAAAAGCAGAGACATCACTTTGCCAACAAAGGTCCATAGAGTCAAAGCTAAGGTTTTTCCAGCAGTCTTGTATGAATGTGAGAGTTGGACCATAAAGAAGGCCAAGTGCCAAAGAATTGATGCTTTGGAATTGTGGTGCTAGAGAAGACTCTTGAGAGTCCCTTGGACAGCAAGGAGATCAAACAAGTCAATCCTAAAGGAAATCAACCCTGAATATTCATTGGAAGGACTGATGCTGAAACTGAAGCTCCACTACTTCGGCTACCTGATGCAAAGAGCTGACTCATTGGAAAAGACCCTGATGCTAGGAAAAAAAGAAGGCAGAAGGAGAATGGGGCAGCAGAGGATGAGAAGGTTAGATACTGAGAGCATCACTGACTCAATGGATATGATTTTGAGAAAATCCCAGGAGATAGTAGAGGACAGAGGAGCCTGGTGTGCTATAGTCCATGAGGTCACAAAGAGTAGGACATGACTTCGTGACTGAATAACAGCAACAATATACATGCATACACATCAATATACATATTAATATATATAGTAATGATGCCTTAATGTGTCTGCTTAAATGTGTGTTTATGTGTGTATATTCTAAGCAGAGAAATTAAGATGTGACTATTCATATTACTAAAGGTAAAGAGGGTTAGAGAGAGGTTACCAGGCTGAATCTTATTCATTCTCCCTGCTTTGAACTCCTGTTGTTGTAACTGTTCTACACTAGCTCCCTGCTACTCAAAGTGTGGTCCTCAGACCAACAGTATTCACAATCACTGAGGCTTATTACACACAAATGCTGCGCCTCAGGCCCCACCTCAGACACTAGATCAGAGTTTATCTTTTAAAAAAGATTCTCCCAGTGACTTGCGCTTCACTGTGAGAAGCATTTCAGGATGAGAATTGCTGGTCTGAATCACTCCTTCACTTAATCCTACACAGCCTGGTGATGCTCTTAAACGGTTTGTTCTCCACATTCATTTCATATCACCACAACAGAAATGAAATACTCTTCTAAGTAGGGCCTGCTTTAATCCCCTCAAACTTTGCTGATATGTTAAGCCTAGTATGCTTAAATCTGTTACTTTTCAGTCTTCTGGTGCTGAGTCAGTGACAGCCGGGTAAATGTGTGTATGTATGTGTGTGCACTGGGGATTCCCTGATGGCTCAGACCGTAAACAATCTGCCTGTCATGCAGGAGACCTGGGTTCGAACCCTGGGTTAGGAAGATCCCCTGGAGAAGGGAATGGCTACCCACTCCAGACTGCCAGGAGAAATACCAATAACCTCAGATACGCAGATGACACCACCCTTACGGCAGAAAGCAAAAAAGAACTAAGAGCCTCCTGATGAAGATGAAAGAGAGTGAAAAAGCTGGCTTAAAACTCAGTATTCAAAAATGAAGATCATGGCTTACAGTCCCATCACTTCATGGCAAATAGATGGGGAAATAATGGCAACAGTGACAGACTATTTTCTTGGGCTCCAAAATCACTGCAGATGGTGACTGCAGCCATGAAATTAACAGGCACTTGCTCCTTGGAAGAAGAGCTATGACAAACCTTGAAAGAGTATTAAAAGCAGAGACATTACTTTGCCAATAAACGTTCATCGAGTCAAAGCTATGGTTTTTCCAGTAGTCATGTATGGCTGTGAGAGTTGGACCATAAAGAATGTGCCGAAGAATTGATGTTTTTGAACTGTGGTGCTGGAAAAGACACTTGAGAGTCCCCTGGGATGCAAGGAGATTGGACCAGTCAATCCTAAAGGAGATCAACCCTGAATATTCATTGGAAGCACTGATGCGAAAGCTGAAGTTCCAACACTTTGGCCAACTGATGCGAAGAGCCAACTCTTTAGAAAAGACCCTGATGCAGGGAAAGACTGAAGGCAGGAGGAGAAGGGGATGAGATGGTTGGATGGCATCACCAACTCAATGGACATTAGTTTGAGCAAGCTCTGGGAGATGGTGAAGGGCAAGGAAGCCTGGCGGGCTGCAGTCCATGGGGTCACAAAGAGTTGGAAACGACTGAGCGACTGAACAACAACAACGAGTGTGCAGGCACGCATGCCCGTGTTCAATATATTCAATTTTCATTATAAAAGGATTAGTGAAAGTCGCTCAGTCATGTCTGACTCTTTGAGACCCCATAGACTATACAGTCCATGGAATTCTCCAGGCCAGAATACTGGAGTGGGTAGCCTTTCCCTTCTCCAGGGGATCTTCCCAACCCAGGGGTCAAACCCAGGTCTCCTGAGTTGCAGGTGCATTCGTTACCAACTGAACCACAAGAGAAGTCCATAAAAGGATTAAGCCTTCCTTTAAAATATCTAACTGTCAAAGTATACTTAAAATAGGATTCAATTAAAAAAAAAATTCACTGAAACCATAACAAAACCCTCAATGTACTTCAGTTCAGTTCAGTTCACTTGCTCAGTCGTGTCCGACTCTTTGCGACCCCATGAATCGCAGCATGCCAGGCCTCCCTGTCTATCACCAACTCCCGGAGTTCACTCAGACTCACGTCCATCGAGTCAGTGATGCCATCCAGACATCTCATCCTCTGTCGTCCCCTTCTCCTCCTGCCCCCAATCCCTCCCAGCATCAGAGTCTTTTCCAATGTGTCAACTCTTCGCATGAGGTGGCCAGAGTACTGGAGTTTCAGCTTTAGCATCATTCCTTCCAAAGAAATCCCAGGGCTTATCTCCTTCAGAATGGACTGGTTGGAATGACCTTCAAAAAAGCACAAATTACAAAAATGTGTATTCTGCCTTGAGTAGGAATATTTCATTTCTCCTCTAAGAAATAGATTCTCTAAAGAAATAGGTCGTTTAGCTTCTTTATGCTCCTATTGTGTTATTCTGAGCATAATAAGTAAAGACTAAATAGAATAGGGAAATTCAGAAGGAGATATTTTCTCTCTCATCAGTCATTTTTAGAATCCATTAATCAGACTGATTCCCACGGGGATTTCTTCTGGTTAAAATTAGATAAAGATATATAGAGATAGAGATGCCATATATAGATTGATACTCCAGAGATTTTATTTATACACTAGATGGCTTTTATATCATACTTGCACTTTCTTTTTTAGAACCTTTTGAAATCTTTATCTCCTTAAACTTTCTCACATAGGAAGATTATAGTTTCATTATTTACATAATTTTATCAAGTCCCAATGTTTTTAATAAATTTGAATAATGAGAACGTGTCATCTAGACTTTGGAGCTAACTTTTTAATGCTAACAATTATAACTTGCTGATAAGCCTGTCCATGAAATTAAAATTATGCAAATTTCACAGAAGCAGCTTGTTTCCAAACCAAATGAGTAACATTTGTCTAAAATGCTGGAATTGTTCCTCTCTAACCTGCTCCTCTGTGTGTCGTCACAGGGATCAGGGAATTGGGCTCACTCAGTTACCAGGTTTTGAGTATGAGGGAGGCTCGTCCTCTACAAAGCGGATGGACTCTACAATTTGCCTATGGTCAGCCCCTTAGCCCACCATCAGGGACAGCACAGTGCATGCATATGGTTTGTGTCTATGACTCCGTACAGTACTGAGACCCACAGATAAGGAAACCAGACAGGCCTTCAGGGCACATACTCCTTGCAAGGGCTGGCAAGAGGCCCAGCCATGCTGTTTAAGTAGTTCTCTCTCCCCATCCCTTTCCTTTTTCTCCAGGATACATGAGGAAAATGTGTGTTTAATGAGACTCATTATGCTATACTAACTTTACACCCACAAGAAACTTACAACCTAGTTAGCTGAAGAAGCAAAAACAATGCTGGGGTAAAGGCTATACATAACAAAAGAGTTTAAAGAAGTGTAGGTCAGTGGGAACTGGTGTGATCACAGAGGAGTTAACAGATGAGTCAGCATCTGGAAATGCTTCGTTGCTGTCGTAAAGACAGTCCGGGCACCACAACCTACTGACGCTGCAAGTTCACCTCCAATGACCCTCCTTCAGGGTTTACTGAACACGGTAAATATGACACTAGTCATGTAACAATGTCAAGATCATTTTATCATTAATGTTAATCCCCGAGCTCACTAAACATTTCTAGATAACTGAGACTTGACTCCACTTATAGGAAAAAGAGGCTGTTGGACATGAAGAAGCTTTTGTGATTAGGCAGACTGGATCCTTCGTGAGGCCTCTGGACAGTTTAAGGAACACAGGTGTGTAGTGGGAGGGGCCTGAATTAAAGAGAACTGAGTAGATGCTGCTGTACCATCACCCCCACCTCCAAAACACACTCTCAGATGTTTCTGCCAGAGAGGAGGACTGATATTTTAATAAAGAAATCACATGGTCAGCAAGTGGTCAAATTAAGACTTCGCTGTGAACAATTTGTCTAATTCAGGATAAGAACACTCAGGAACAGAGAAAGAGGTGAATAGGACTCCATAATGCTGAATTGGCATCTTTAAGTATTTAAGTGGTCTATCAGATCAGATCAGATCAGATGCTCAGTCGTGTCAGACTCTTTGCCACCCCATGAACCGCAGCACGCCAGGCCTCCCTGTCCATCACCAACTCCCGGAATTCACTCAGACTCACGTCCATTGAGTCAGTGATGCCATCCAGCCATCTCATCCTCTGTAGTCCCCTTCTCCTCCTGCCCCCAATCCCTCCCAGCATCAGAGTCTTTTCCAATGAGTCAACTCTTCGCATGAGGTGGCCAAAGTACTGGAGTTTCAGCTTTAGCATCATTCCTTCCAAAGAAATCCCAGGGCTGATCTCCCAATGGCCCAGTCTCGAAGCAAACAAGTTTCAGAGGAAATCCAAGCTCCCCCACTGTGTGACCAAGCTGCAGAGCCCGCCAGGGAATCTAGCCTAACCATTCAATTTCTTTATCTGTGAAATGTAGGTAATAACAGGATTTACTTCCTAGGGATGTCAACTTTGTATGTGATGATGTATGGAATGTGCTTAGTGCACTGCTGGGAAAGTGAAAAATTCTCAGCTGGAGTCAGCTTTGGTCATGTTTACTGGGCGAGGCCAGTCAAGGAGGGTGACCAAAAAAACCACTTAAGGGAAACTTGGGATGAGCCCTGCTCCATCAACAGTTAAGTAAAGACATTTTCTCTCAGTGCAGAGGGAACTGTCCTAGGGGTTTGTTGACAAGGGGCAGGGGAGGCTAGAGAATCAACCTAGGTTGGAGTTACAGCCATCAGATCTGTATTCGAGGCAGCAGGAGTGGGGGAGACACAGAGGTCCCAGGACTCTCACCAGCCTAGCTGAGCCATCTCCCACCAGGAGTGCCTTCCTGGAAGTCCACACAACACTTAAGTAGTCACCCAGCCACACTCGACTCCAGTGAAACCTGGGGAATGTTGTTTTGGGGGGAGGGGACACATTGCTTCTCTGAAAAATTGAGGTTCTGTTGCTAAGGAAGGGGAGAACAGATATTTGTTTGCAGCTGGCAGTCTCTTCCACAGTCCTTGAAATGATAATTACTGTATTGGGTGTGTGTGAGGAAGTTCAACAGGATTTAGTGTTCACAGTAATCATGTAGTCTTTGAATTGCACAGGAAAAATGAATATACATAGATTTGCTTTCATAATATAAATGTTCTTTGAAATGAAGGTTAGCAAAACTAGCTTCTACTAAGTAACAAGTGTTGGTGAGGATGTGGTGCAAAGAGCCCTGGTGCACTGTTGGTGGGGATGTATACTGATACAGCCACTGTGGGAAACAGTACAGAGGTTCCCCAAAAAACTAAAAATAGAATCACCATACAATCCAGCAATTCTAATTCTAGCTATTTATCCACAGAAAACAAAACATTCATTCAAAAAAATATGTGCACGCCTATGTTCTCTGCAACATATAGCCAACATATGGAGCAATCTAAGTGTCTATAAGCATCTGAAGGAATAAAGAAGATACGGTATATAATATACATAGACACATACACTAGAATATTACTCAACCGTAAAAAATGAAATATTGCCATTTGCAACTACATGGATGGACCTTCAGGGCACTATGCTAGTAAGTTGAATAAGTCAGACAGACAAAGAAAGTATGATTTTACTTGTATGCATCTAAAAAACAAAACAAAGGAACAAATAAAACAAAAGAGAAACAGACTCAGACATAGAGAAAAAAAACTGGTATTTGCTGGAGAAGAAATGGTTTGAGGGGTGTATGGGTGAAGGATATTAAGAGGCACAAACTCTCAGTTGTAAAATAAACAAGTCATGGTGACAAAAGGTACAGCAGAGGGAATATAGACAATAATGCTGTGATGACTTTGTAAGTGACAGATGGTACTTCATCACGATGACCATTCTGAAATGCATATAAGTCACTATGCTGTACCCCGATATTAATATGATATTGTATGTCAATTACACTTTAATTATAAACAGATAAATAAAATAGGTTTTATTATAATCTGGGACCAGAAATCAATTCATAAGTATTTAACTTGTGTCTTTTCAGGAAAACAGGCTAATCTGTGTTTTATTACTTATTTTGTGATTTTTATTCTATTGCCCTCTCGTCCCCTAAGAACTGAAAGATTAAGAAATTTGAATCAATATATAAAACAATCCAGATGCCATACTTTAAAACTGTTTATATCTTGAGTGATCTCTTCAGTTGTGTGATAAAAAACACCATTGTGCCCTAATAAACATGTTTTTTAAAAATCCTAAATTTCAATCTCTGTAAATAAAGTATAAAGTCCTTGTGAACAACGCCTTATATTTATATAACATCTTTTATTTCTATTTTATTCCAAGGTTATTAGGTATTAAAAATACTTCAATATATATTTGAAATATTCCTTTCTTTCAAGGTATATTTTTTGAACAGTAATTTTTTCATTTTTAAAAAATTGAGCTATAATTTATTAAAGGAAAATTCATTCTTTTTAGTTTACAGGTCCATGAGTTTTGATAAATATATGTGGTCATGTTAACTATCACTATAACAGTTCTGTCAATGCCCAGTTTTATATGTGCTCCTTTTTAATCAACCTCTCCCCTTGTATTTGGCAATTACAAATGTAGCTGCTATAAACATTTCTATACAGGTTTCTGTGTAAATGTAAGTTTTGATTTCACTTGAGTAAATACCTAGGAGGAGTATTGCTGGATCACCAAATACTCATTCAAAGCCCCAAATCAAAAGTTAGCTTAGATATCAAGTTTCTATTAAGCACTTTGACAGTCATCCCCAAAGATCTACATAATAATAAGTTACTAAAAAGAGAAACTGGCACCAATACTTTTAGATATAGCCCAAGGGACATTAATAAAGTAGGTTACAAGTAAAGGGACAAAATGTATGAGGATCTGTTTTACACTGTGAAATAAGAGGAAATATTAGATGTTGAAAAGCAATAAATACATGGTTTTAAGATAAATGTATTCCCATTGGTGCTATAATTTATACTTCCTTCTCTTACTCTTCCTACAAATCACATTTCTGGACTTTAAAAAGACTGTTGAAGAGAAAGGAGATGACTTTTGGAGGTCATGGTGCATTCTGATGTTTGCTTATGTGGAAGCTTCTGAAGAGGAACTCACTGTGATAAATGATACAATCAACCTTAAAGAAATATTGGGATTTTCTGAGCCAAATAAGACATATCACTCCTTCCTAGAATCAGAACTAAAAGGAAACTAAAATATAATCTCATCCTACTCTCTCAGTTCACAAATTAGAAGAAAAGCAAAGTCAGAGGGGAGAAATCACTTGCTCACAAAGTGAAAGTGAAGGTCGCTCAGTTGTGTCCGACTCTTTGCGACCCCATGGACTATACAGTCCATGGAATTCTCCAGGCCAGGAGACTGGAGTGGGTAGCCTTTCCCTTCTCCAGGGGATCTTCTCAACCCGGGGATCGAACCCAGGTCTCCCACACTGCAGTCAGATTCTTTACCAGCTGAGCCACAAGGGAAGCCCAAGAATACTGGAGTGGGTAGCCTATCCCTTCTCCAGCGGATCTTCTTGGTTCATTCCCGACCAGGAACTGAACCAGGGCCTACTGCACTGCAAGTGGATTCTTTCCCAACTGAGCTATCAGGGAAGCTTGCTTATAAGGGGAAGGCAAATAGAGGGGTGGACGGTATGGGAATTCAAATATAATCCTGTTATATGAAGGCAAACAGAATACATCACCGCATAATATGCCATTTTGGCACACTGATCATTTTAAGTCCAAGTTACTTAAGAAACAGTCAGAAGAACAGTACTGTGTATATACGCCAATGCTACTCTCCCAATTTACCCTACCTTCTCCTTCCCTCACTGTGTCCATGTGTAAAATAGATAGCTAGTAGGAAACTGCTGTACAGCACAAGGAGCTCAGTCTGATCCTCTGTCATGACCTAGAGGGGTGGTATGGCGGGGATGGGAGGGAGGCTCACTAGGGAGGGGACACGTGTATACATACAGCTGATTCACACTGTTGTACAGCAGAAACTAACACAACATTGTAAAGCAATTATATTCCAATTAAAAAAAAAAAGAAACACTCCTGTGACCCTCCTTTGTTCCACTGAAAGCAGCAAATATATTTCCCATGGAAGGGTACTCTCCCTTGATCTGGCAGGGAGGCATCCTTGTTGCCAGGGATAGGGAACTGGGGGTTGAGAAGATTGTTTAAGCAAACCTCGTTACTTCACTAATTAGCTACCCTAAGTCCAAAGCCTTTTGTTTTGTCAGTTCTTCACAAATGTATTATTTCTTTGTCTAAAAAGATATAGAAGCTGCCTATTTAGGTCAATTCTTTTGAGTTTTATTTCTATGAAGTCTTGCACATACAAATTTTTATTTGTTTTTCTCCTGGTAACCTATTTTATATCAATTTAATCATTAGACAACTAAAGAATCTAAAAGGGAAGAAAGAATAAGGTTTTTCCTCTACATAATAAATACTAAATTCTCAATGGCTCTAGCACATAGACCAATATCACAGGTATAATGTTTACCAAGGAAAACAGAGAGGAACAAAAGGGATAGCTCTGTGGTTTTTTGTTTGTTTAAAGTAAATATTTTATTACACCACCTCAGTAATTCCTTTTTCTAATTATAGGATGTACTGACTGGAACTAGAAATGAGGGAAAGTAAATCAACTGCAGGGCTTATATTGATAGAGAACTCAACCAGTGAATAATAATTTTCTATCACAGGTACAGAATGGGGGAATACCGCTGGATTTCTTTTAATTTTGAAGGTGCATAGATTGCAGTAAAAAAAAAAAACTAGGACTCATTCTCATCTTGCGCTTAGTCACTCAGTTGTGTCTGACTCTTTGTGACCCCATGGACTGTAGCTCTCTAGGCTCCTCTGTCCATGGGATTCTCCAGGCAAGAACACTGGAGTGGGTTACCATGCCCTCCTCCAGGGGATCTTCCTGACCCAGGGACCAAACCCAGATCTCCCACATTGAAGGCGAATTCTTTACCATATGAGTCACCGGGGAAGCCATGGCTATGAAAGCAGTAGCCATGACAGCCCCACCCTCATGACCTAATCACCTCGCAAAGGTCCCCTCTCCTAAAATAGACCCACTGGGATTAGGTTTCAACACCCGAATTTGCAGAAGACACAACAGTCAGTCTATAGCACTTTCTGATCAGACATTTATTCATCATATCATCCATGTTATACACAACTCAAGAGAAGCAGAAAATAAAGTTGAAAACTTTATGTGCTGTGCTTGGTCACTCAGTCGTGTCTGACTCTTTGCAACCCCATGGATTATAGCCCACCAGGCTCCTCTGTCCATGAGGATACTCCAAGCAAGAAAACTTCATATCCCACTCTGAACTTATGTCTATACTTATTTTATTTTGTAATGTTTATTCAGAAGAAATGCTGGTGGAAATATAATAATTTGGGCCCGTGGCTAATGTTTACATTTAAAAGTTTAAAAGTGAAAGTGAAAGTGAAGTCGCTCAGTTGTGTCTGACTCTTTGTGACCCCATGAACTGCAGCCTACCAGGCTCCTCTGTCCATGGGATTTTCCAGGCCAGAGTACTGGAGTGGGTTTAAAAAGCAAATTACAAATATGTATCACATGTATGGAGTTCTGATACTGACATGGATATGAGTGATCTCCCATGGGAACCTGGTCATTAAGTACTTTAAAAATATAACCAAATTCAATTTTGCATCCAAGTCTGTTAGGATTTATGTCCTTGGTTCCCAAATGTCATATCTAAATGTCATGATACAAGATAAGAACAGGCCCCCTAGTTTTGAAATGGGTTGTGACAATAAAGAACAGAAATGGTAGTTCATATACATATTAAGAGTGAAAAGCACATAAATGTCATTTATAATTTCTACTATCAGAAATTTATTATTTAGAGCACAACTCACAGTGAAGACGCTTTTTACCTCCAACAGTAATTATGAAATTAATTATTCAAACATTCTCTTGGGCACAATATAAAATTTTAACCTATAACTTAGTAATATTTCAAAGAAAATATATACATGTGTGGAAAAACAGTGAGAGAGAAAATATCATCATAAAATGGATGGATTGCCATTATACACACAGCAAACTATCCCATTTGTTTTTAACTGGCTTGTTAGAAATAATACCCACTATTCAATCTTTACTATGTAAGACCACTAGTAATAAGTTTTAAGATATGTAAGGGCTTCCCAAGTGACTCTGTGGTAAAGAAGCCACCTGCCAATGTAGGAGACGCAGGAGACATCAGTTTGATCCTTGGGTTAGGAAGATCCTCTGGAGGAGGAAATCAACCCACTCCAGTATTCTTGCCTGGAGAATCCCAGAGGAGCCTGATGGGCTACAGTTCACAGGGTCACAGACAGTCAGACACAACTGACTGACCAAGCACACACAAGATACGTAAATCACTAATATTAACCTTTCAGTATTCTTGGAAAACATTCTTCAAACAAATAATGTACAGGTTACCTATTTTTCATCATTTAAAAATCATGTAACAAAAATATGCACATAGCTTTGCAAAATGAGGTGAAATACACACACACACCCTGAAGCTTGCTCTAACTTACATGTCCAAGAGCCAGAGAAATCAATCAGTACTTGTAGATATTCTTTATTCTAAAGTTCTCTTTCTACTTACTAACAGATGTATATTTAAAGTGGAAGAGTTATTAAAACTTCAGGAGAATCAAATGTTCGACTTCTGAAATAACAGAGCTTCTGGATTCAATATGGGAAGTTCAAGCAACTGGGAGTCATTCTGTTTGCTCCGTTTCTTCACTGACATGCGGACTAAGTGGTGGCCTAAACCATTTGCCAGAAACGCCTTAGTATAATAGAGAGGAAGGAGACCCAAGACTCCAACACACGTGTTGTGGGTTTTATCTCATGTGACCTGTTCACTGACCCTCTGAGAGGGCACAGCTGACTCTTCCTTCACCAGAACACACTGCAGGGCTGGACAGGGGCACAAGACAGCATCTGAACTGGGGAGTCCCCTGTGGCTGGGCGCTGTTCTGGGCCGTGTGGTCTCTGGCTCTCCTAGAGCTTTGGTGAACTCCCAACACCCTTTATGTCTCTGTTTATAGCCCCTAGAGGAGATTCTCTCTGTGGCCAAGATCTCTGAGACCTTAGCCCAGGGCATTCTCTGATAAAGCTAGGGAAATTAAGACCCCAAGTTGATTATATCAGAGAAAACAGAAAGTTCTCTCTGATGGATGCTCTCAGTTAACTCTTTCACTGCAGCACTCTGGACAGTCCCTACACCCCCTGGCACCCCCAACCATACCCAGAACTCCCTGCGCTGCTGCCCAGGCCCAGCCAGCTCTTCTCTCCTGCTGATGCTCCTGGTCACAACTGCTCTGTCCTCTTTCAGAAGAAACTGACTTGTGTGGGTCAGTTGTTCATAAGACAAGGCCCCTTGAACACTCCTCACTGTTCTTCATCACCTCCTGTAATAAGAGGACTTTGTTAACTAGGATTTTTGCTCTATACCTCCTAACAGAAAAGAAGGTAAAGCTGGAAACCAGACTGTACTTCCCAAGGGGCGGCACCCAGCAGGGAGGGTCATGGGTCAGCAGAGAGTTGCAGGGAAGAAGTAAAAATAAAGGAGGAGAAGGAAGGTGGGACAGAGGTGAGGAGAGACTGAGAGACAGAGGGAACATATGATAGGAATAAACAGGAATGCTCAACAAAGAGGGGCAAGCCTGGGGAAACACTTTGGGAAAACGGATGAATGAACTGGAATTTTAGTATATTTTGCTCAATGATATGCAGTAAAGCCTGGAGTAACCTCTTTAAGGGAACCTAGAACTAGGATTGATGTTACTCGGCAAGGTTTCCAGAGCTGGTTTTGGTTGGAACAGTGGAGGTAGAGAGCAGGTTTAGACAGGCCAGGGAGTAGAGGCAGTTTTCAAGTCCAACAGTTATTCTCAGTCGACACCTCCAATGGCTTAAGTTTACAAACAACACAGTCTTGCAATAATCCTATACAACAATGATCTTAATCGTGATGATGCAAAATATATAAATTGAGGTTAAATTGTGTAAAATCATAGGACATTCCCTAAAAAGCTTCCAGTACTGCATCCCTTAGGACCTTGGTTTTTTAAAACAGAATTGAAATAACACACCATGTGTTATTTATGTTCACTATATGCAAACTGAGGCTTATCTTTGCAAACAAACCAAACTAACTCACCCAGCCCACGGTCTGTATATCAGCCCTGGTGCAGTGCCCTCTCAAAGGTCTGTTCTCATCCCTCCCACCACGTTGTGTCATCTTTTCTGATCCTTATTTAAAATAAGCAAAGACAATGTAGTGAGGGGTGTCCAGGCCACAGATGCCCTGTGGTTCATTTCTATTGAGAAAATCTGCTATCTTTGATGGAAAAGAAATTATTCTAATTCACAATGACTTAGCAAGAAAGTTCCAGAAGCAATGATGAACTGTGCAGTAAACTGACACAGTAGTCTACGTGTGCCCAGATCACAACCAGTCACCAGAACAAGAAATGTGACAAATAAAGAGCAAGAAGAAAAGTGGGGAGTTAAGAAATAGCCTAAATAAAGAGACGTGCATAGAAATATACACATATGAACTAATTGTTTATAGGGCTTCCCTGATAGCTCAGTTGGTAAAGAATCTGCCTGCAATGCAGGAGATCCCAGTTTGATTCCTGGGTCAAGATGATCACCTGAAGAAGGGACAGACTACCCACTCCAGTATTCTTGGGCTTCCTTTGTGGCTCAGCTGGTAAAGAATCCGCCTGCAATGTGAGAGACGAGGGTTTGACCCCTGGCAGGGGGAAGGTCCCCTGGAGAAGGGAAAGGCTACCCACTCTAGTATTCTGCCCTGGAGAATTCCACAGACTGTATAGTCCATGGAGTCGCAAAGAGTTGGACATGACTGAGCAAATTTTACTTTCACTTTCAATGGTTTATAAATTTTTATTTCTAAGACAAAGAATAAGGAAGGAGTATTTAAAATGTTATCAAGGAGTTTAAAGGCACCAAAATGAACTGCCAAAGAATCTAAAAAGCTTAAATAAATACAATAATTTAAATCACAGACTAGCAAAAATGCAGCATATCAGATATATAGAAGGATGATAATTTTCTCAGCTTTGAAGCAACAGACACAAATGCCATTTTACACTCCCAAGCTGCAAAATAATATAACACCCAAGGTTGGCAAAGCAATTGACTATGATGGTATATTAAACATATAACACTTTTGGAAATATGGTGAAATGTAGTAGAACTATTATTAGCTTTTACATTCATTTATGTGATAACTACTCAAAAGTATACTAATTCAGTGTAAAAAAGGCATAATAAAGTTAATTGCTTGCTAACTGATTTAAAAGTTTATAATTACATAAAGACCAAACATTGAGGAAATGTCTTAATAAATTATTGAACATAAACATGTCACACCAACCAGAATGCAGATATTCAAAATAATGAAAGTGAAAGTCACTCAGTCATGTCCGACTCTCTGTGACCCCATGGACTGTATAGTCCATGGAATTCTCCAGGCCAGAATACTGGAGTGGGTAGCCTTTCCCTTCTCCAGAGGATCTTCCCCACCCAGGGATCGAACCCAGGTCTCCCGCATTGCAGGCAGATTCTTTACCAGCTGAGCCACAGGGAAGCCCAAGAATACTGGAGTGGGTAGCCTATCCCTTCTCCAGTGGATCTTCCCGACCCAGGAATCAAACCGGGGTCTCCTGCATTGCAGGTGGATTCTTAACCAACTGAGCTATGAGGGAAGCTTTAATAATGCTGCAATTAAACATAGAAGCAACCTAGATGTCCATCGACAGATGAATGGATAAAGAAGCTGTGGCACATATTGGAATATTGGAATATGTACCACATATGGTAATAATGAAATATTACTCAGCCATAAAAAGGACTGCATTTGAGTCAGTTCTAATGAACTGAATGAACCCAGAACCTATTATACAGAGTAAAGGAAGTCAGAAAGAGAAAAACAAGTATCATATACTAACACATATGTATGTATGTAATCTAGAAAGATGACACTGATAAAAATATTTACAGGGCAGCAATGGAGACACAGATATAGAGAACAGACTTATGGACACATGGGGTCTGGGAAGGAAGGAAAGGGTGAGATGTATGGATACAGAAACATGGAAACTTATAATTCCTTATATAAAATAGATAGCCAGTGGGAATTTGCTGTATGACTTGGGGAACTCAAACCAGGGCTCTATAACAATCTAGAGGGGTAGGATGGGGAGGGAGGTGAGAGGGAGGTTCAAGAGGGAGGGGGACATATGTATACCTATGGCTGATTCATGTTGATGTTTGGCAGAAACCAACACATTTCTCTAAAGCAATTATTCTGCAATTAAAAAATAAATATACTTAAAAAATTTTTAAATACCTCAATTATATTAAGTGAAAAGTTGTTGTTGTTGTTCAGTTGCTCAGTCGTGTCTGACTCTTTGCAACCCCATGGACTGAAGCCTGCCAGGCTTCCCTGTCCTTCATCATCTCCTAGAGCTTGCTCAAACTCTTGTCCATTGAGTCAGTGATGTCATCCAACCATCTCGTCCTCTCTAGTCTCCTTCTCCTCCTGCCTTCAATCTTTCCCTGCATCAGGATCTTTTCTAATGAGTTGCCTCTTTGCATCAGGTGACCAAAGTATTGGAACTTCAGCTTCAGCATCAGTCTTTCCAATGAATATTCAGAACTGATTTCCTTTAGGACTATTTTGATTTCTTTGCAGTCCAAGGGACTCTCAAGAGTCTTCTCCAACAAAAGTTACAGTTCAAAAGCATCAATTCTTCGGCACTCAGCCTTCTTTATGGTCCAACTCTCACATCCATACATAACTACTGGAAAAACCATAGCTTTGACTATCCAGACCTTTGTAGGCAAAGTGATGTCTCTGCTTATTTTTATGGTAATGAAAAAAAATGAGTGATTTTAATTTCATGTTTAGAAGTCTTACTAAGATCTTTCTAAAATCTATATTTTAAAAAAAATGAATCCTCAAAATTTTCCAGTATGTATAATTCTGTCTTTGCTGGATCAAGCTAGCTTTAATTCATTATAAACTGCAGCTAACTTTGGGACATTTTTTTATGCAATACTATGCTTAATAACATTTTAAAATCATATTCAGGAGATATATATAGCTATTTCACTTCTTTATCTAGTTAGACAAGTTCCTAAAATCAAATATAATTTTGTTCCAGATGTAGAAAAAGATTTTCAAACTGGGTACATACTGCCCATATGGCAATACAGAAAACTATTTGCAATGTTTTGCTAAAGCTGAAACTCTTAATACTTTGGTCACTTCATGCAAAGAGTTGACTCATTGGAAAAGACCTGATGCTGGGAGGGATTGAGGGCAGGAGGAGAAGGGGATGACAGAGGATGAGATGGCTGGATGGCATCACTGACTCTATGGACATGAGTTTGAGTAGACTCTGGGAGTTGGTGATGGACAAGGAGGCCTGGCGTGCTGCAATCCATGGGGTTGCAAAGAGCTGGACAGGACTGAGCGACTGAACTGAACTGAACTGAACTGAAGAATTATTTAAAATACTGACTAAAGAGAAGATTTTAAAGTTTAAATAAAAAATATAGACTTAAGCATGATTTTTGCTTGCAATATAATATGGTATCATTACATACTTATATAACATCCATAATAATAAAGAAATATGTATATACATCAATTGCCATGGAATATAAATAATTTTTTGTCTCATAAAACAAGATATGTGGTCAGTGAGTGACATTTTGTAAGCACTGTAATAAAATATTTTCCACGGATGTGACAGAGCTTCATAAGACTTTTACCAGTTATTATTCACTTATTGACATAATATATGCATGCATACATATATATATTAACTTCCCCAACATGTAGAGTAATCCACAGGGACAAAGCTAATGGTCACTGACAGCAAATAAAAACATCTATAATTTACTGAACTTTTACTATGCATTGGTCAGAATGCTAAGACCTTTACATGAATTATTTCATTTAATTACCCCATTAGCCTTAAGTCAGGTGCTACATTCATCAGCTTTTGACTATGAGACACCTGGGGCGTGTTTCTATGAAAATATCTTATTCAGGCCATCATTCCATATTTACTGCAAGGGTACAATTATTCTACTGGAAAATTGTGTAGTTCATTTGAGGTATTTCCCTAAAGAGTTGTAATTATTATACCTCATCTTAGAAAATGACATAATCACTGTTTGTTTTTTAAACTCGAATTCTCCTCCAGGTCTCGAATATGATAGTTTCCTTAATTGCTGGGGAAAATAGAGAATATAGGAAGAAAGAAGAGCTTTTTTAAACCATTGACAGCCCAGGGCATCCCTCTTTGGAGAGCAAGCATATGTAAAGACAATCTGTCTCCTGAAAGTCAGTCATTTTCCTAGACAGTCAATCATCTATATGTGCAAGTCTAGAGCTATAAACATCATTTTTGCCAATGCATTCTCAATGCTAAGGGATCATAAATTTCTCTGGGTTTTGAGCTTTTTAAATCACTCTAGCTTTTGAATTACCACTTTCAACAATACAGTCTAGTAAATTATTTATATTTATGTAAAAGTACAGACTGGAATCATTTTTATCATATCTAATTATTCATTTCCAATTACATTTCAACAGATATTACAGTAATTGGGTTAAAAGGCACTTTGTTGTGTACTATTTGTAATAGTGAAAAACTGTAAGCAACTAAATGTGTCTCAGTTGATTAAATGCATATATGCTGGCATCTACCTAGATAAATGCCTATAAACACCCAACTGTAAATAGTAGTGATTTTTGTAAAGCAGGATATGTTTGGGAGGTACAGGGGGAGTCTCATTCCACATTACATTTCTGCATTATTTGATAGTTTTACAACCATCTTGTTTCACTTTTTCAACTTTTGCAAAGACTTAAAAAAAAAATTCTAAAAGAACAAGTAAGTACCATATCAGACAGAAAAACATGTCAGTTGAGAAAAACATGTCAAAACTCCTTCCATTCTCTTCCGCAATTCTACAACTGACAAGTTCATGAGACTGTGGCCAAAATGGCTTTCCCCTCCTGTTGACTCTGTCATTTGAAATATCTACTCAAATTTTACTAACACCATCTTAAGTAAAATTCTGAAGGTCTGTCATTTCTCAGGTGAGAGAATCAAGTATTAACTTATTCTTACTATCTCAATTATAAAAAGCATAAAGTAAGATCATTTATATATTTAATATATATTAATTTTACTCTTTACATTGCACTTCCAGTTCTGTTTAAGTCTTCTCTTTCTTACCTCAATAAAAAGAAATATGTGGGACCTGACTTAGCATATGGCTTCAGCAACTCAAGCAGAGTGATAAAACAGACTGTGATCCAATGATCATACAAGAAAAAGAAAGAAAAGGCATCCAAATTGGAAAGGAAGAAGCAAAACTGTTACTATTTGCAAATGACATGATACTATATATGGAAAATATATTTTTTCTAAAGCTTCCACCTCCAAATTATTAGAACTAATAAATGCGTTCAGGAAAGTTTCAGGCTACAGGACTGATACACAGAGATCTGTTGCGTTCCTATACACCAATAATGAACTACCAGAAAGAGAAAGCAAAAATACATGTATAGAGATAGATAGATAGATATCAAAATCACAGCAAAAAGAATAATACCTAGGAATAAACTTAACCAAGGAGGTGAAAGACTTATTCTCTGAAAAATATAAAACAGTGATGAAGGAAACTGAAGATGGTACAAAGTTCTGGAAAGTTATTTTGCGCTCTTGGATTGGAAGAATTATATTGTTAAAACAGCCATACTACCCAAAGAAATTAACAGATTCAAGGTAACCCCTGTCAAAACAACCACCCATGACATTTATCAGAGAACTACAACAAATAATCTAAAATGTATTTAGAGCCAAAGAAGACCCCAAATTGCCAAAGCAATCCTGAGAAAAAAGAATAAAGCTGAAGGTATCATGCTCCCTGACTTCAAATACTACAAAGCTGTGTGCTCAGTCGCTCAGTCTTGTCTGACTCTTTGCAATACCATAGACTATAGCCCACCAGTCTCCTCCATTCATGGGATTTTTTTCTCAGGAAAAATACTAGAGTGGGTTGTTATTTCCTCCTCCAGGGGATCTTCCTGACCCAGGGATGGAACACCCCACCTCCCTACCCTTGTCTCTTGAATCCCCTGCATTGGCAGACAGATTCTTTACCACTAGCACCACCTGGGAAGCCCCTGCTGCTGCTGTGTCACTTCAGTCGTGTCCGACTCTGTGACCCATAGATGGCAGCCCACCAGGTCCCCCGTCCCTGGGATTCTCCAGGCAAGAACACTGGAGGGGGTTGCCATTTCCTTCTCCAATGCATGAATGTGAAAAGTGAAAGTGAAGTCGCTCAGTTGTGTCCGACTCCTAGTGACCCCATGAACTGCAGCCTACCAGGCTCCTCTGTCCATGGGATTTTCCAGGCAAGAGTACTGGAGTGGGTTGCCATTGCCTTCTCCGTGGGAAGCCCCTACAGGAATCAAAATACCAGAGAACTGGCAAAAAGCAGACCTTGGATCAGTATTGAGAGCCCCGAAATAAAAGCATGCACCTGTGGTCAATTAATTTGCGACAAAGTAGGTGATAACATACAATGAAGAGAACGTAGGTAGAACATTCTTTGACATAAATCACAGCAATACTTTTTTGGATCTGTCTCCTAAGGCAAAAGAAATAAAAGCAAAAGTAAACAGATGGGACCTGATCACAGCAAAGGAAATCATCAACAAAATAAAAAGACAACCTACCCAAGGGGAAAAGATATTTGCAAACGATATGACTGACATGGAGTTAATATTAAAAAATATAAACAGCTTATACAACTTGATACGTTTAAAAAAAAAACACAAAAGCAAACAACTCAATCTGGGCACAACACCTGAATAGCTATTTTTTCAGAGAAAACATAAAAAAGAAGATGGCTAAGAAGCACATGAAAAGGTGCTTGACATAGTAAGTACTAAGAGAAATGGAAATCAAAACTACAATGAGATATCACCTCACACCTGTCAGAATGGCTATCATCAAAAAGTTTACAAATAACAAATGTTATTTGTAAAAAGTTTACAAATAACAAATGTTATTTGTAAAAAGTTTACAAATAACAAAAGGATGTGGAGAAAAGGGAATCCTTGTACACTGTTGATAAGAATGGGAACTGGTACAGGCACTGTGGAAAACAACATGGATATTTCTCAAAAAACTCAAAACAGAACTACCATAGGTTTCAGCAATTTCTGGGTATACACTCAAAAAAAAAATGAGGACATCAATTCAAAAAGCTATATGCACACCCATGTTCAAAGCAGCACCATTTAAAATAGCCAAGATACAGAAGCAACTCGTGTCCATCAACACACTTAAGAAGATGTGATCATATATGAAACGAGTCGCCAGTCCAGGTTCGATGCACGATACTGGATGCTTGGGGCTGGTGCACTGGGACGACCCAGAGGGATGGTATGGGGAGGGAGGAGGGTGGAGGGTTCAGGATGGGGAACACATGTATACCTGTGGCAGATTCATTTCAATATATGGCAAAACCAATACAATATTGTAAAGTTAAAAAATAAAATTAAATTAAAAAAAAAGATGTGCTGTATATATGTGTGTGTGTGTGTGTGTGTGTGTGTACACACACACATAAGGGCTTCCCAGGTGGTACTAGAGGTAAAGAACATGCCTCCCAATGCAGGAGACATAAGCAACATGGGTTCAATCCTTGGGTCTGGAAGATCCCATGGAGGAGGGCATGGCGACCCACTTCAGTATTCTTGCCCAGAGTATCTCATGGACAGAGGAGACTGGCAGGCTACAGTCCATGGGGTCACAAAGAGTCAGACATGACTGAAGTGACTTAGCACACATGCATGCATATACACACAATGGAACATTACTCAGTCTGAAAAAAAATGAAATTCTGTCACTTGCAGCAATGTGGATGCAACTAGAGAATATTATGCTTAGTGAAATAAGTCAGACAAATACTGTATGATATCACTTATTTGTGAAATCTAAAAAGTAAAACAAACAAACGTATACAGTAAAACAGGAACAGATTCACAGATATAGAAAACAAGTTAGTGGTTCCCAGTGGGGAGAGAAAAGGGTGAGGGGCAAGACAGGAGCATGCGTTAAGAGGTACAAACTATCACGTACAAAATTAACAATAAAGATACATTGTACAGTACAGGGAATTATAGCTGTTATTTTATAATAACTTTAAATTGAGTATAATCTATAAAAACGTTGAATCACTATGCTGTCCACCTAAAACTAATGCAATATTGTAAGTCAACTATAAAAAAACAACAGACTGTGATCATAATCACCATTTAGAAACACAGCATCTCTTAAGGGTCAGAACTATAGGTCAGCCCCAATTTAAAAGGGAGTATAGAACTTTTTCATCATCCCAGATAGAAAACTTTTTTCTGTCTCCTCTCATCATTCTTCTTGTCTCTCCCTCTCTATATATATTTAGCACAAACTTCAGACCCTTCTTTAGTAATAAATTTTAGCACTTAATCAGCTTTACTGAAATCTAATACAAATCCCGAGTGAACTCCAGGAGTTGGTGATGGACAGGGAGGCCTGGTGTGCTGCAATTCATGGGGTCGCAAAGAGTCGGACACGACTGAGCGACTGAACTGAACTGAATACAAATCCTTCACCTGTCATCTTAAACTGATTTCATCTCATTTTCCTTTGGGAATTAACTCTGGATTTGCACACTCTGAAATAATTCCAAAGAAACATTAAGAGATTCACAGGTACAAAAAAAAACAGAAAAGAACTCTTACCCTGACGTGTGTGAAACACCCCAAACAGGTGGGGAGAAAACAGAAAGCCTAGTCAAGTTGAAATTTCCAGTCTCTGAACGTTTAGGTGATAAACATCTAGATTATCTTGTATTTCTTTCTTTTTGGCTACACTAGATCTTCGTTGCTGTGCATGGGCTTTCTCTTGTTGTAGAGAAAGAGGGCTTCTATCTGTTGCAGTGTGAGGGCTTCTCTTGTTGCAGAGCACAGGCTCTAGGCGCACGGGTTTCAGTGGTGGCAGCGCGTGGGTCAGTAGTTGCTGCTCACAGGCTCTAGAGCGCGGGGCAGCAGCTGTGGCGTGTGGGCTTAGCTGCTCCACAGTGTGTGGCATCTTCCGGGTCCAGGGACCAAACCAGTGTGCCCTGCACCGGCAGGTGGATTCCCATCCACTGCATCACCAGGGAAGTCATAGATTATCTTTTGATTTAAATATTTTTCTTTATCTTCTCTTTACATAAGTTTACATTTAAACACAGAACCATTAATATTTGTTCACGTGCAAATATTTACCAGTAATGTTTTCAATAATTTTAGAAAGTCTGTTTTGAAGGCAGTAGAAATCTGTTGCAAATAAATCAATTATAAAAGAATTCACTAATTGAGTTTTAAGACAGTTTATTTACCAAAGAAAATATGGATACTTTCAAGTAAACTTTTTTAATTCATTTTTATATCTTCTAGTTTTATTGAGACATAACTGATAGGCAGCATTGTATAAGTTTAAGGTGTACATTGTAAAGATCTGATTTACAAACATCATTAAATGATTGTCATAATACACATAGTGACTACCCATCATCTCATATAGATATAACATAAAAGAAAAAGAAATATTTTTTCTCATGATGAGAACTCTTAGGATTTACTCTCAACCACTTTCATATATAACATATACCAGTATTAATTATATTAATTATGTTGTACATTATATCCCTGCTGCTGCTGGTGGTGGTGGTGCTGCTGCTAAGTCGCTTCAGTCATGTCCGACTCTGTGTGACCCCATAAATGGCAGCCCACCAGGCTCCTCCATCCCCAGGATTCTCCAGGCAAGAATACTAGTATGTACTTATAACTGGAAGCTTGTACCTTTTGATCACTTTCATCCAATTCCCCCTTCTCCCCACCCTCCCTCACAGCCATAAATCTGATCTCTTTTCTATGAATTTGCAGAAATATAATTGGCCTGCAACACTACGTTAGTTTGTGGTGCACAACACTGTGACTCAATATTTCTATAAACTACAAAATGATCACCAAGGTAAGACTAGTTGCTGCTGCTGCTGCTGCTAAGTTGCTTCAGTCGTGTCCGACTCTGTGTGACCCCATAGACGGCAGCCCATCAGGCTCCCCCATCCCTGGGATTCTCCAGGCAAGAACACTGGAGTGGCATATAAGTCAAATCACATAGCATTTGTCTTTCTCTGTCTGACATTTCACTTTAGCATAATAGCCTCAAGGTATATCCATGTTGTCACAAATGATATGATTTTGTTCTTTTTTATGGCTGAGTAATATTTCATTTAAGTATTCTTAAAAGAATACCACTTCAGTATTCTTGCCTTGAGAAGCCCATGAACAGTATGAAAAGGCAAAATGATAGGATACTGAAAGAGGAACTCCCCAGGTCAGTAGGTGCCCAATATGCTACTGGAGATCAGTGGAGAAATAACTCCAGAAAGAATGAAGGGATGGAGCCAAAGCAAAAAGAATACCCAGCTGTGGATGTGACTGGTGATAGAAGCAAGGTCCTATGCTGTAAAGAGCAATATTGCATAGGAACCTGGAATGTCAGGTCCATGAATCAAGGCAAATTGGAAGTGGTCAAACAAGAGATGGCAAGAGTGAATGTCAACATTCTAGGAATCAGCGAACTCAAATGGACTGGAATGGGTGAATTTAACTCAGATGACCATTATATCTACTACTGCGGGCAGGAATCCCTCAGAAGAAATGGAGTAGCCATTATGGTCAACAAAAGAGTCCAAAATGCAGTACTTGGATGCAATCTCAAAAACGACAGAATGATCTCTGTTCGTTTCCAAGGCAAACCATTCAATATCACAGTAATCCAAGTCTATGCCCCAACCAGTAACGCTGAAGAAGCTGAAGTTGAACAGTTCTATGAAGACCTACAAGACCTTTTAGAACTAACACCCAAAAAAGATGTCCTTTTCATTATAGGGGACTGGAATGCAAAAGTAGGAAATCAAGACACACCTGGAGTAACCGGCAAATTTGGCCTTGGAATACGGAATGAAGCAGGGCAAAGGCTAATAGAGTTTTGCCAAGAAATTGCACTGGTCATAGCAAATACCCTCTTCCAACAACACAAGAGAAGACTCTATACATGGACATCACCAGATGGTCAACACCAAAATCAGACTGATTATATTCTTTGCAGCCAAAGATGGAGAAGCTCTGTACAGTCAACAAAAACAAGACCAGGAGCTGACTGTGGCTCAGATCATGAACTCCTTATTGCCAAATTCAGACTTAAATTGAAGAAAGTAGGGAAAGCCACTAGACCATTCAGGTATGACCTAAATCAAATCCCTTATGATTATACAGTGGAAGTGAGATATAGATTTAAGGGCCTAGATCTGATAGATGGAGTGCCTGATGAACTATGGAATGAGGTTCGTAACATTGTACAGGAGACAGGGATCAAGACCATCCCCATGGAAAAGAAATGCAAAAAATCAAAATGGCTGTCTGGGGAGGCCTTACAAATAGCTGTGAAAAGAAGAGAAGCGAAAAGCACAGGAGAAAAGGAAACATGAGCATCTGAATGCAGAGTTCCAAAGAATAGCAAGAAGAGATAAGAAAGCCTTCCTCAGCGATCAATGCAAAGAAATAGAGGAAAACAACAGAATGGGAAAGACTAGAGATCTCTTCAAGAAAATTAGAGATACCAAGGGAACATTTCATGCAAAGATGGGCTCGATAAAGGACAGAAATGGTATGGACCTAACAGAAGCAGAAGATATTAAGAAGAGGTGGCAAGAATACACAGAAGAACTGTACAAAAAAGATCTTCAGGACCCAGATAATCATGATGGTGTGATCACTGACCTATAGCCAGACATCTTGGAATGTGAAGTCAAATGGTCCTTAGAGAGCATCACTACGAACAAAGCTAGTGGAGGTGATGGAATTCCAGTTGAGCTATTCCAAATCCTGAAAGATGATGCTGTGAAAGTGCTGTACTCAATATGCCAGCACATTTGGAACACTCAGCAGTGGCCACAGGACTGGAAAAGGTCAGTTTTCATTCCAATCTCAAAGAAAGGCAATGCCAAAGAATGCTCAAACTACCACACAATTGCACTCATCTCACATGCTAGTAAAGTAATGCTCAAATTCTCCAAGCCAGGCTTCAGCAATACACGAACCGTGAACTTCCAGATGTTCAAGCTGGTTTTAGAAAAGGCAGAGGAACCAGAGATCAAATTGCCAACATCCGCTGGATCATGGAAAAAGCAAGAGAGTTCCAGAAAAACATCTATTTCTGCTTTATTGACTATGCCAAAGCCTTTGACTGTGTGGATCACAATAAACTATGGAAAATTCTGAAAGAAATGGGAATACCAGACCACCTGACCTGCCTCTTGAGAAACCTGTATGCAGGTCAGTTAGCAAAGTTAGAACTGGACATGGAACAACAACTGGTTCCAAATAGGAAAAGGAGTACATCAAGGCTGTATATTGTCACCCTGCTTATTTAACTTCTATGCAGAGTACATCATGAGAAACGCTGGACTGGAAGAAACACAAGCTGGAATCAAGATTGCCGGGAGAAATATCAATAACCTCAGATATGCAGATGACACCACCCTTATGGCAGAAAGTGAAGAGGAACTCAAAAGCCTCTTGATGAAAGTGAAAGTGGAGAGTGAAAAAGTTGGCTTAAAGCTCAACATTCAGAAAATGAAGATCATGGCATCTGGTCCCATCACTTCATGGGAAATAGATGGGCAAACAGTGGAAACAGTGTCAGACGTTATTTTTTTGGGCTCCAAAATCACTGCAGATGGTGATTGCAGCCATGAAATTAAAAGACACTTACTCCTTGGAAGGAAAGTTATGACCAACCTAGACAGCATATTGAAAAGCAGAGACATTACTCTGCCAACAAAGGTTCGTCTAGTCAAGGCTATGGTTTTTCCTGTGGTCATGTATGGATGTGAGAGTTGGACTGTGAAGAAGGCTGAGCGCCGAAGAATTGATGCTTTTGAACTGTGGTGTTGGAGAAGACTCTTGAGAGTCCCTTGGACTGCAAGGAGATCCAACCAGTCCATTCTGAAGGAGATCAGTCCTGGGTGTTCTTTGGAAGGAATGATGCTGAAGCTGAAACTCCAGTACTTTGGCCACCTCATGTGAAGAGTTGACTCATTGGAAAAGACTCTGATGCTGGGAGGGATTGGGGGCGAGAGGAGAAGGGGACGCCAGAGGATGAGATGGCTGGATGGCATCACTGACCCGATGAACATGAGTCTGAGTGAACTCTGGGAGTTGGTGATGGACAGGGAGGCCTGGCGTGCTGCGATTCATGGGGTCGCAAATAGTCGGACACGACTGAGCAACTGAACTGAACTGAATATTTCATTGTGTGTGTAGTAGGTGTGTGTGTGTGTACCACTTCCTCTTTATCCATTCACCTTTCAGTACACACTTAGGTTGTTCCCATATCTTACTATTGTGAATATTGCTGCAATGAACAGAGTGTGCATATATCTATTCAAATTAGTGTTTTTGTTTTCTTTGGAAAAATACTCAGAGGTGGAATTGCTGGAACTATTTTTAATTTTTTGAGGAACTTCATACCATCTTCCATATTGGCTGCACCAATTTACAGCCCTACCAACAGCATGAGGGTCTCCTTTTCTCCATATCCTCACCAATATTTGTGATTTGTTGTCATTTTGGTAACAGCCATTCTGATAGGTGTGAAGTGATATCCTTCACTAATAAACATTTCATGTCAGTTTGAAATGTCAAAGCATGGAAAGAGCTTCTTCCATCACTGGAATTGCTGAACCAACAGTGGATCATCAATCTCCAGGAGAGGAAAGAATTTCGGTGCTGGGTGGAATTTATGACTCTCTCTCTCTCCCAAATGGCCAATTACAACATACAGAAGTTAAATGAGGCCCCTTAAGGACACAACATGATAATACTTATGTTTCTGGTTTCCAGGGCTTTTTCTGTCCAAGATCACACTGGAGTCCTGTTTTGCTAAAAATTAAATACTTAGAAAGGGTGTTAATAACAGACAAAAATTTTAATATATCCAGAATATAGAGAGTAAAAAGGCCAAATTTTCATGGAACCCAAAGCAAAAATCCTACAACCTAAAAATTGGCATTAAAGTCCAAGTTCAAACAAACATAAGAAAAAGTGGTCTTACAGTCACTGAGATAGTCAACTGAATGACTTCCTGTAGAACAGCAGGACCAATTATAGGCTCCCTCCCATAACCAACCATCATAACTCCCCCATATAACTAGCTGACAGTGAAAAGGCATTTGGCTCTGTGCTAAATAAAACCTTAAGATTTGCACCCAACAAAGCATGTTCAAGGCTGGGAGACTTCCCTTTTCTGAGTGTTCAGGTCAAAGAGAAGTAGGGTAGAGACTGTGGTAGCTCCAGACCTCCACTAGGTGCAGATGGAGGGGGACAGAAAAGCTGGGTCCAAGAGTACAGCTGCCCTTACTTTGACAACCGCAGTAGAATAAACAGACCTCAGTGAAACAGAAAATAAAACAGCAACAACAGAGTAGAATTGATTAATAAAATCAAAGGTGGGATTTTGAAATAACAATAAAGTAGACAAAATGTCTTTAAGCTTAAGACCAGTGAAAGAAAACACAAATAAACAATACTGGTAATGACAAAGGGGACACAAATAAAGATAAAAGAAGATCTTAGGAGCCTGCTGCTGCTGCTAAGTTGCTTCTGCTGCTGCTGCTGCTGCTGCTAAGTTGCTTCAGTCGTGTCCAACTCTGTGCGACCCCATAGACGGCAGCCCACCAGGCTCCCCTGTCTCTGGGATTCTCCAGGCAAGAACACTGGAGTGGGTTGCCATTTCCTTCTCCAATGCATGAAAGTGAAAAGTGAAGGTGAAGGTGAATTCACTCAGTCATGTCCGACTCTTCACGACCCCATGGACTGCAGCCTACCAAGGCTCCTCTGTCCATGGGATTTTCTAGGCAAGAGTACTGGAGTGGGTTGCCACTGCCTTCTCCCTTAGGCACCTACTATCCTATATATTCATATATGTGAAGGTCTAGATAAAATGAAAGCTTTCCTAGACAGTAAAATTATATAAATTTACTCAAGAAAAGCAGAATAGTTGAACAGACCAAAATTATAAAGATAATAAAACTTCTACCCAGCATGAAATTACCAAGCCCTGGCAGTTTTATAGTTGAGTTCTACCAAACCTAGATTAATCAGGGATTCCAATGTTATTTAAACTGCTCCAGAGAACAGAAAGTGGTATCATCCCAAGGAATACTTGTAGGGTTCCTACAACCATTAACACTAATGGTTATGAAAGCCAAATGACAACAGTGGAAAACTACAGAAAACTATTCTTACAGGCCACTATGAAATTAAATACATAAGAGCAAACTGAATCTTAAGAATAGTAAACAGGGCTTCCCTGGTGGCTCAGTGGTAAAGAATTTGCCTCCCAATGCAGGAGACATGAGGCCGAGCCCTGATCCAGGAAGATCCCACGTATCACAGAGCAACTAAACCCATGTACCACAACTACTGAGCCTGTGCTCTAGAACCCAGGAGCCACACCTACTGAAACCCATGTGCTCTAGAGCCCATACCCCGCAACAAAATAAGCCACCAAAGTGAGAATCCCGCACACCACAACTGGAGAGTAGCCCCCACTTCCCATGACTAGAGAAAAGCCTGTGCGGCAATGAAGACCCAGCACAGCCAAAAATAAATAAACAAAAAAGAACAGTATATTAAAAGAACTGCACATCATGACTTAGTAAGGCTGTCAAAAGAATGCAAAGATAGTTCAACATTAGAGACCGTCACAAGCATACCTCATTTTATATTGCTGAACTTTACTGCACTTAGTAATTATTGCATTTTTTTTTCACAAATTGAAGGTTTGTGTGGCAATCTTGTCTTACACGAGTCTATTGGTACCATTTTTCCAACTGCATCTGCTTACTTCATGTCTCTGTATCACATTCTGATAATAAATACTTCAAACTTTTTCAGTATTATTGTATTTGTTATGGTGATCTGCGAGCAGTGATCTTTGATGTTACTACAGCAAAAAGATTGCAACTCACTGAAGGCTCAGGTGATGGTTAGTATTTTTTAGCAATAACATATTTTTAAATTAAGATGTGTACATTGTTTTCTCTTAGACATAATGCTATTTCAAACTAGTACTGTACTATACTGTTCTCTGTGGTAAACATAACTTAATGAACTGGGAAACAAAAGAATTCCCATAATTCACTTATTGGGATTCGCACTTTATTGTCACGGTCTGGAAATGAACCCACAACATCTCTGAGGTATGTACATATAATTATTTACTACTATACTATATTAAAAGAGAAAATTCTATGATTTTTATTGCCTCTTCTATTGGAAAGAGCTTCAGTTGTAGACTATATATTCCATGAGGGCACGGTCCGTGATGTCCTATTTATCATTATATTCTGAGAAACTAGCATGCTCCTTCCTTCACAAAAACTTCCTGATACTCTTCTGAGGACACAGGAGTAAACAAAATCCAAGTCCTGGTCTCTCAGATCCTACAGTCTGGTCAGGGAGATAGACAGTGAACAATAAACAAATTAATATGCAGTTATAGGTAGTAATAAGAAGAAAGATTAAGTAAGGTGAGAGAGTGAGAAAGAAAGAGAGAGTGGCCAGCACGGTCACTTTAGAGACAGAAGACACAGCGGCCCCTCTGATGAGGCGACAGGGGCACAGAGATCTGCATGAAGGGAAGCAGCCAAGCACAAACCTAGGGGAAGAGCATTCTGGGCCCAGGGAGGAACAAGGGCAAAAGTCCTGAGTCAGGAACTTGCCTGGATGTCTCAGAAACAGCAGTGGCCCATGTGGCTGAAGCAAAACGGCAGGGACAGGAATGAGGTCAGAAGGGTGGCTAAGGGCCAGAGCATGCAGGGCCTGGCCAGGACTTTGAATTTCATTGCACGCACACTAGGCAGCTATTGGAAGGTTGAGAGTAAAGTGAGTGATGAGACTGATAAATTTTTAAAGGATCACTCTGGCTGCTGTAATGAAGAGATTGCAGAGGGAGCCAAAATGAAAACAGAAAGATCAGCGAGGAGACTATTAGTGAGGCCCAGGTGGGAAACACTGACTTGGATTGGGTGGGATGGGCCCAGTCACAGATGTGTGCTCAATAAGCATTTGTTTAATGAATGATTTTTTTTCATTTCTTGATCTTATTTTCAGGACATTTCTAAGTAACAGATTTGTCATAAAAAGTACTGGATATCAATAACACAGAATCTTAAACACTAAGATTAAATAGGAAGCATTTTCTATCGCTTCACTTTGGAAAAGAGCAAAGGCACAAGGAATGTCAACATTATCTTTTCTTATTAGAAGAGACCGTGACTGAACATTGGCTGACATGAAGCAGAAATTTAAAATCTGGCAGTATCGCTATGGAGAACACTGTGGGGGTTCCTTAAAAAACTGGAAACAGAACCACCATATGACCCAGCAATCCCTCTGCTGGGCATACACACTGAGGAAACCAGAATTGAGAGAGACACGTGTACCCCAATGTTCATCGCAGCATTGTTTATAATAGCCAGGACATGGAAGCAACCTACATGTCCATCAGCAGATGAATGGATAAGAAAGCTGTGGTACATATACACAATGGAGTATTACTCAGCCATTAAAAAGAATACATTTGAATCAGTTCTAATGAGGTGGATGAAACTGGAGCCTATTATACAGAGTGAAGTAAGCCAGAAAGAGAAACACCAATACAGTATACTAACACATATATATGGAATTTAGAAAGATGGTAATGATAACCCTGTATAAGAGACAGCAAAAGAGACACAGATGTATAGAACAGTCTTTTGGACTCTGTGGGAGAGGGAGAGGGTGGGATGATCTGGGAGAATGGCATTGAAACATGTATATTATCATATATGAAACAAACCGCCAGTCCAGGTTCGATGCATGATACAGGGTGCTCGGGACTGCGGCACTGGGATGACCCAGAGGGATGGGATGGGAAGGGAGGTGGGAGGGGTATTCAGGATGGGAACACATGTACACCCATGGTAGATTCATGCCAATGTATGGCAAAACCAATACAATACTGTAAAGTAAAATAAATAAATAAATTAAACTGGAAAAAAATAAAATAAAATCTGGCAATATAACACTTCCTAAGTTTGATCATTAGATCGGATAGCCAACTCTTTTAGTCCCCATAGGATGCTTCAGGAGAAAAATAACTTGTTAAAATAACTTTGGCAAGTACTAAAATCACAGCTAAGACTGACTGGGTGCTAACCATGAGCCAGGTCCTCTGCAAAAGCCCTCTATGTTTTATGTTGTTTGAGCCTCAAACCACTCTAAGCTGCAGTGTGTCAGACAAACTGGTTCTCCCTTGTCTCTGTTGTGGATGCTGAGTCACCTGGAATCCCCTCCCATGAAGGACTTGTTGGCCCAGTTGGTCCATCCTTTGGTTGTCAATTTCTTCAGGGGTCTCTTCGACTCCCAAGAGTTGCCTTGCCCAAGGTCACACCCATTCCTGGGCTAGCCCATACCTAATGACTGATGAGTACAGGAATATAAAGGCCTGGCCATCCCATCTTAACAGTGACCTCTGGGGCCCACCAAGGCTATCATGGGACCAGCACCATGGCTTGACTTTTCCTTCTGTCCTTCCATCCATTGCTTTTGACCCATAGAGCACCCCTTAATAAATATCATGCAAGTTAAACTTTGTCTCACAGTCTGCCTACTAAGGAACTCACCAAGGATGCTCCTTGTCTTTCTCAGAAATAGAACATTTAAATGTCAGTTGGGCACATGGATAAATGCTGGGTATAAAGGCTGCCTTTCCCAGCTTCCTTAGGAACCAGTCACGTGTGACCATGCAACGGAGCTCTAGACAACAGGATGAACATGGAAGCTATGCATGCAATTTCCAGGAAGTAGGAAGAGAAGGCCCCTCCTTCTGCCCCCCTTTCTCCTTCCTGCCACCTGGAATGCAGACGTGAGGGCTGGAGTGGGAGCAGCCATCTTCTTGAGGATAACAAAGCAACCAGATAAAAAAGATACTCTGTGCCAGTCATCATTTGGTGCATTTTACACTAATTGTGAGGTAGGTAATAATGTCCCACTTCACAAATGAAAAAGCTGACCAAGAGTTAAACACTGGGCCCAAAGGCAAACTGAAAACAAGCAGCAAAACTAGATCTGAGTCCAAATCTGACTCCAAAGTTTAGACTCCTATATCAGACTGAGCCTCTGGGAGGAAATTTAGTGATAATTTTGCTGAGGAGAAGTGCAAATTATGATTATCCATTTCTTTCATGCACATAATTAAGAGAGATGGATGTTCAAATAAGTACACAGACTTTAAATTAGCTGCAAGAAAGAAGTTCTCCGCTGTAAATTCTGTAGGAGATTAGAGAAGAGAGGACAGAGAGAGAGTTGGCTCCTTCTAGGGAGAGCTGAGAGATTAGGCATTGGAAATGAGAAGTAACTATCTAGTGATGCTTCGCCTAGAAATACAGATATCAGCTCAGAAATCTACTAGGTCTGCAATTTCTTCCTATACGTGAGCAATGCCTTTTCCTGTCTTGAGTAATGAGGAGTGGAAGAAAGTTCAGCCCTTCAGGAGTGGTATGAGGGAGGAAGGGGATAGTGGTCATCCCAGTTACACTGGCCAGGCCACTGACCCAGGAGAGGAAGACTAGGCTCAGTGAGGAATCTGAGATAAGTGACGTGACAGCTTGGCTAGGAACGCTGACAAGAGAGGTGGGCACACAAGGAGCACCGGGAAAGGGAAGGTAGTTATGAAGCTTGTCTGAGGTATCTTGTTCTCCCGCCTTTGGGCTACATACTGGGCCTTGCTGATTGGTATCTTCTGTCCTCTGGTTCCTCTGGAGGGAAAAGATTTCTCTTAGAGGAGCCGGAGACCTGCAGCCTCAGTACGTCAGAGAAGAGCCAAGCCTCTAGCTGGACACTTAGCTCACAAAGGCCACCCACACCCTGACCCCTACTGAGACAGTGCGTCGGGGATCACCGTGGGGCTCTCTTAAGCGTCTGAGCCTCATCCTCCACAAGTCAGTTACCCTCCGCAATGGGGACAGTGGAACAGGCCAACACTGTCATGTCCTGGGCCTAAACCATCAGAACCTGACACCACAATACTGAAAAGTGCCTGGTTCCAAACCTTGTCCAAATGTAATGTTTGGTTAAATTAATCCAGAATAGTACACGAGGACTCTGCCAATGTCATCACATTCATCAATCAGCAGTCATGATTGTAACAGTTGTGTTACGTTACTAAGCAAGTCTCCTGAAACTTGCTTTACAATGCAGGAGACCTGGGTTCGATCCCTGGGTCGGGAAAATCCTCTGGAGAAGGAAATGGCAATCCACTCCAGTACTCTTGTCTGGAAAATCCCATGGATGGAGGAGCATGGTAGGCTACAGTCCATGGGGTCGCAAAGAGTTGGACACAACTGAGCAACTTCACTTGGTCACTTGTACCTCCTATTAGATTTGAAGCCCCTGCATGACAAAAATCATGAGCTAGTCATCCTTAATCTTAAATGCCCAGCACTGCAACTAGCCCAGAGTAGGAACTCCACAAATACTTGGCAAAGCTGCACTGAATTTAATAAAAGCTGTGGATTCTATGGGTTTCATAAAAACTGCCCTAAGTTCCATAATCCTGATAGCAGCTGGAATCCTGGAGCATGAGGAACTTCAGAGATTATTCAGTGCCAGGACATTTCCCTGGAGAAAATATCATTTGAGTGACAGCCTGTCAATTTCATTTGTATAGCCCACAGGGTCCTAGTTAACACTGAGTAAAAGAGATCCCATTTTTCATTTACAGACCTGAAATTAATTGAATTTTCAGCTTTGCTTGCCTAGTCAATTTAATTCTAATCCTCATGTTGAAGAAGTAACACAAATGAAACTATCAGAGTAGAAAAATAGACTGCAGTGTCACTGCCCAGTGTATAGTGATTTTATACATCAAGGGAACTGTGAGGACACTACATCAGTCAACAGAGTACTGGACAACTGTGAAAAATAGCCTAACCAAATACGTCTGGCCTATGTATGTGTCAACACACACACACACACACACGCATATACACACGTATGTGATAGTTAACATTTTATAGAAGGTATTTTGGAGTAGACATTCTGAAAATGGCATTAACGAAATTTCACTTTCACAGGAGGTATCTTGCATACCAAATTATTTGCACTGTATTTATTTATGCAATTAGCAATAGAAATGCAGCAGATAAACAGCTGGTGAAGATTAGTTAAGGCAGAGAAGTTATATAACTTAAAGCCTGGCTTTTGAATAACAGTAGACAGGATGGGAGACATCTGCAGTTAACGTATCTGTTCCAGTATGACTAAGAAGTGGTTGCCTGGGGCACTACAGGTGACATGGTGACTCAGGGGATGACATGGAATGAGCACCATGGGAGAGAAGGACCTGGATCCCACAAACCAAAGCATGCTTAATCTAGTCAGTCCAGATTATGGGCTTTAGGGATAATCTGGTGAGAAGGCGGTAAATGCAAACTGTAACTGTAACTGTAAAAGTCTGTAGCATATCATTAAGACTGTTGTTGTTTAGTCACTAAGGCATATCTGACTTTTTTG
Source organism: Bos taurus (assembly GCF_002263795.3). NCBI lineage: Eukaryota > Metazoa > Chordata > Mammalia > Artiodactyla > Bovidae > Bos > Bos taurus. The sequence goes on along the minus strand of NC_037338.1, from coordinate 37,475,124 downwards.
TGACCCCATGGACTGTAGCCCACCAGGCTCCTCTGTCCATGGGATTTTCCAGGCAAGGATACTGGAGTGGGTTGCCATTTCCTTCTCCAGGGGATCTTCCTGACCCACAGATTGAACCCAAGCCTTCCTGTATTGGCAGGGGGATTCTTTACTTTTCTTTTCCAGGGCTACCTGGAAAGCCTTGTCGTTAAGATTAGTGTCAAAGTAAATTACATAGGTCAGATGACAGGGCTCAGTTTCTCCTAATTCTTTTGCCACCTCCACAAAGTACTAGTGAATGGAACCTCCTAAGGGACAGGTAAGGGATTTGGGAAGTGACTACTTGGGTGCTTACATCAGTTTAATCTACCAAACAGCATAAAAGGGTCTCCTAACAAACGGATCAGCCTCCACATGAACATCATGGGAAAGCAATAATTTGGTAACAAGAAAAAGCATGTACAAAGCTTACAAAGGCCTGGAGCAGGAGGACCATGCAGAGTGGAACAGGAAATAGAGGATACAGAGTTAGAGCAATAAATGATGTTTATTTTTAAATGAATATGGGCCACTGATGACGTTGAAGAGCTGCCAGGAACACAAGTCATCCTGGCTCACAGTGACTGTTGCTTAGTCATTCAACAACAATCAAATAACTCACATGTGCCGGGCACCATTCTATGTACCAAGACAAGAAAGAAAACACAGCAGTTACAGTCCCTGCAGGTAAGAAGCTTATATTTCAGTAGATAAAGGAAGCGGGAGATGACAATGCATATCTACTTTTTAAAGAAAGTACATAAAGTAATGGTATAAATGGTGATTTGGAGGGGGACTATTACTATCTAGTCAGGAAAGGTCTCTTGGAGGAGATGAAACAGGCCAAAACCTAAACAAGAAAGAATCAGTCACGCAAAGTCTAGGGGGGAAGGAACAGCAGGTGGGAAGGCTGTGACACAGGGTGAGCTGGGCGGTGCTGAGGACCAAGGAGCCAGTGAGTGGTCCAGCAAGTTAGAGGACAGCAAGAGAAGAGGCTAAACCAAAAGCCAGAGGTCATGCAAGGAGATTGGATTTTTTTTTTTTTTCTATCTGCAATATGACGCCATAAACAAATTTTGAGCAGGAAAGTAACCTAAAAACTTTCTGGCCATGATATAGAAAATAGGCTGCAGGAAGGCAGAAGAGGACTCATGGAGATTGGTTAGAAGGTTACTGACCAACTACAGGCCATTCATGATGGTGGTTTGCACTAGATGGGTAGCAGCAGAGTGAACAGAATATTAAAGACAAAGGACTTTCTGGGAAAGAATGGAAGGAGTCAAAGACAATGCCTGGGTCTTAGGCCTGAGCAAGTGGATGAATGGTGATGCCACGTACTCAAGCAGAAAGACTGGAAAACAGTTATGTTGAAGGTGGGGTGAGGGTCGGAGGAGATCAAAGGTTCTGATTTGACCATGCCAGATTTATATTCTGAGATAAAGCTATTAAGAGAGCTCTTAGACCCATGAGTCGTGAGTTCAGTGGAAGGATCAGGACTGAAGATGCCAACATGGGTGTCAGCATGAAGATGATAATTATAGGTATAGAACTGAGACTACGAATAGGGGAGGGCCCAGGGGCATTTCAACACTGGGAGGTCAAGCACTGAAGCCTCCAGCCAGAGACACCAAAAAGGCAACACTGGAAAGGGGAGAGAAGCCAGAAGAGTGTGGGGGTCAAGTAAATGACAGGAGGAACATGTTCTAAGAGGGTAGGAATGATCAACTGTATTGTGTAAGGGCAGAGATGTGACTACCCTGGATTTGTGAACATAATGATAATGTTAACAAGGGCAGGTCTGGGGGACTGATGGCACTGGAGCCCAGCTGGAGCTGACTGAGAAGAGAACAGGAAGTGAGGAGTGGAAAAGAGGGATGCTGGACTATCTCTACACTAAGAATCAAGAACGTTAACAATCTGAGGTCATAGTGTTATGAGGTACCCCTAAGAATTAGCGCAGATTTCCTATTAAAAAAAAACAAAGGGCATGAAAATAATCAGTCATCAATTCATGCAGTCAGTGCCCAGGTCCCACAGAGTTCACAGCTCAGTCACTCAACAGGAGCCAGGAGCCATGGGACAAGCGGTCCTCAGTGCCCAGATGTCAGCCTTTAGCCTGACCATATGTCTGGACAGCCCAGTTTATATCTGTTGGCCCAGCATAATTATTAAGGATTTTTGAAGCACCCTGATTTGGATAATAAATTATACACCCTTTCTCTGTTTATAGTTCACTGTCTCCTTACCCAACACTGGACAAGCCCTATCACTTAAGTGAAGTTAAGATCACTGTTTAAGTTAGATAAAAAGCTGCTTGGGCTTCCCTGATAGCTCGGTTGGTAAAGAATCTGCCTGCAATGCAGGAGACCCTGGTTTGATTCCTGGGTCAGGAAGATCTCCTGGAGAAGGGATAGGCTACCCACTCGTTTCTTCACCTTCCCTTGTGGTTCAGTTGGTAAAGAATCCACCTGCAATGTGGGAGACCTGGGTTCAATCCCTGGGTTGGGAAGATCCCCTGGAGAAGGGAAAGGCTATCCACCCCAGGATTCTGGCCTAGAGAATTCCATGGACTGTATAGACCATGGGGTCGCAAAGAGCTGGACACAACTGAGCAACTTTCACTTCACTTCAGAAAGGTGCCCAAGACTGGTTCCAGGCAAGAAGCTAAGGGCAAGTATCTGAGTGTATCAGTAGAATATTAATTTACTTGGGAAATAGTAAAGGCTTCATCATACCAAACATTCTAATGCAAAACTATATTGTCAAGTACTGAAACCTAAATTACTAAAACATAATGTAACAGTTAATATTAAATCACAGTGAAGTCTCCTGACATCACTACTAATTCATCAAAGCCTCCTGACAACCCACCAGGTACACACTGCAGCCAGACTAGCTCATATAAATCTTTGCCAGTTTATTTACAAAGTCCTGTCAAACTCTGGTGGCTTAACTAGCTTATCTGTACACTGCATTTCGATATATTAAAATAAGTCATTTACCACCTTCTTGGCTAGCATGGTTCTTAGCTGCCTAGCTTTCAGCTGCAGACCAAGACCCACACAGCCAAAATCTTATACAGTCTCTGAAGCTCTCACGGGCAAACAAGCCTGTCCCAACTTCAGCTCTGTGATGCAGAAGCAAGGAATTCCAGTGCAGCTATGTGAACCCTGTTTACACCAGAAACCATCCTACGTTTTTCCAAATCATGCTAAAAATCTAAGTCATCATTACCCACATGTGTTCGCATTATGTAGATATGAACATGATGGATCTCAATTGGAATCAATAAATCTTATATCTGGATTTACATAATTTTGTGTGATTTTCATCTGTATAGAAGTCAAAATCTCACTAATTTTCCAAGAAAAAGAGATAATTTTAAGTAGAATCAAATATATGCAAATATATATTGAACTAGAAAAGTTTAGAGATGTAAGAAACCTTAAGAGAGAATCTATCTTTTTAACAGATGGAACAGACTCAGAGGAGATGACAGCTTGCCCAACGTCCAGAGCAGATCTTGACCTGGAATCTGGTCCTCCGACTCAGCATCTCTGTCATGTTGCTTGCCATGAACAAAATGAATTCTCATGGACACTCCATAAAGAGATATTTATGCAAGTTGACTATATAATGTTAACCTGTTGTTGTTCAGTCACTAAGTCATGTCTGATTCTTTGCAACCCTGTGGACTGTTGTTCTCCACTATCTCCTTGAGTTTGCTGCTATAATCTATTTAATGCAAACAAACTGCTTACAGCTGTTCTTACCATTGTGTTGCTGCCTGATGCTCTGAAAACCTTTTAAGAGAGTAAATTCAGAATGCCTCCACTCATAATCAGAAGAATAGCAATGGGGCAGAATGAGAAAAGGCCTTGCATGTACTCCTTGAGATGTATTTCTCAGCAGGTTCTAGAAATAAGAAGCCAAAATACTGCTAAATGGTTTGATTATTTTACAGGAGCTGAATCTTTTTAATTAAAAAATGAGTACCTGAATGTGGTATCTCCAAGATCAGCTAAAGCTAAACTAAAGGTTTTCATTGTTCTTCAAGACCAATGAATCATCAAAACTGTTTTTCAGATCTATTTAAAGACCTATGATGAGATCTGAACCTGGATATCACCAGTCAAAATGAGGCCTTCGAATATGATCTCATCCAGGCTACTTTTCAGGAGGTCATCTGAATCAATGTAAAAAATTTACTTAGAAGACAATTCCACAATTTCTGCAAAGCCTAAGAATCTTTATCTAGAATATAACCTCTACAGAGGTTTGTAAGTAGAATTTAAAATTAAATAAAAAATATTTCTTCCAATATTTTTATGCAAGTTAAAGTTTTCACAATAGTGTGTGTATGTGTGTGTATCATATATACATATAAGTATATAATTTCACATTACCTAATTAGCACAAGGCCCAATAAATATGCATTGCATAGAACTGATCTGAAATAGAAACAGTATACATAATCTGCATATAAAGCTTTTTAGATTCCAGACTAAAAGTATAAGCTTGAATGGTTTTTTTATATAAAATGTGCTTTCCAGTCTTGGTAAAAATACCCACAAAGATGTTATTTATTTTTATCTAGTAGATTCTATTTTATCATCATATAATAAAACTACAAAACTATCTCTGTGTTGATCAGTGAGAATTTAGGTTTTTTCCTAGCTCAGTTTCTTCTTCATTGATATATATCCTAAACAGACTAGGGATTGTCAAACTGTCCTGCTAACACTAAATTTAATTGTGTTTATGCTGTAACAGTTAATACCATGTCACAAAGTGTCAGAAGAGCCCTGCTTCAAAGAAACAGGGACAGCAAATAGATGCTCTACAAAAACCCACTTTGATTACCTCACTCATGGAGAGTAATTTTAACAAAACAATGTGAATCCAGGCTACTCTGCTAGATTTAATATATTAGATGCTACTTTTAGCTGTAATTTTAAACAAAGGGGAACAGATGATGATCCTACTATCATAAGCAGTATTGGTTACAAGTTTTCATTTGTGGTAAACACTGCTGCTGCTGCTGCTGCTGCTGCTAAGTCACTTCAGTCGTGTCCGACTCTTCGCGACCCCATAGACGGCAGCCCACCAGGCTCCACCGTCTGCACAAATAGGATAAGGCATAATGTTAAGAGAACTAGGAGAGAATTCTGAAGTAACTAGGATAGTTACACTGAAAAGTAAAAAAAAAATCGAATTAGAAAATCACCCTTTGGCAACCAATGGTGATTAAAGCATGAATTGATACTAAAACTCCTAGGCAAAAGTTTGATGAGAAACATACATTTACATAGTCTCAAAGTAATTTATCACAAGATACTTATTGATCACAAAAGAAAAAATAGTAACTTTACAGTAGAGAAATCTTACAGACACCACCTACACCAGGTGACCAAAGCTAACATCATCAGTAATAGTGCAAATCAACATTATGTGTCTCTTGATAATACAGAGAAGAATACAACGTCATTTCTATGATATTTCTTCCCACATGTGTAACCCAAATCATAAGGAAAACTGGACAAATGCAAACTGAGAGGTGTTCTACGAAGTAACAGGCTCATCAGATACATCAAGCTCAGGAAAGATGGAGCAAAGGTTCTAGATTAAACAACACTAAAGAGACTTGGTATCCACATATAACATATGACCTGGGATTTTGATAATTGCCAAAATATTAATCAGACTTGTATATCAATAATATTGTTTAAATGTTAATTTACTGATTTTGAATACTGTAATCAGGCAAAAAAATGTCCTTGTTTTTAAGAACTACACCTTGGAAGTATTCAAGGAAAAACAGCCATCAATCAGTTCTGCAATTTACTCTAAATGATTGAAGAAAAAAAAATTGTGTACATATATATATATATGCATACATATGCATGTTCATAGATATGTACATGCATGCATTGTGTGCATGTGTGAAAGTGTGGATTATGGATGGTTAGATGAATTGATGGATACGTTGTGGGTAGTTATATAAACAGATGAAGAAAGGAAGGAGGAAGGAAGGGATGAAAGGCAGAGGTGAAAAGGAGAGAGCAAGAAAGAATATTAAAGCATAAATGGCAAAATATTAACATTTCGGGAATCTAGGGAAGGGTATCTGGGTATTCTTTGCATTAGTCTTGGAACTTTCCTATAATTCTATTAATTCAAAATAAAAAGTAAACTAAAAAAGAAAATAGAATGTATGTATATAAAGAATGGTTCAGGTTTTGTTAAAAATTAAAAATAATAATTGACTAGTAAATACTTATTATGTGATAGAGACAGTGCTCGCTTGGTGCTGCAGGGACTACATTAAGAAGAGTGCATGAAATGTTCTTGCCCTTAAACTTACAGAGGAAGGAGGACTGATATAATAAAATAATCAGAGAACAGTTCAAAAGAATAGCTAAATCCTTAAGTGCTAAAAATTATAGGTATGCATAACTAATTCATAACAATTTTAAGCTACTGTTTAAGATTTAAAATAATGATAAACCATACCAAAAGTATAAGATCTATCAACATTTCTGTTTTTACAAACACACTTGTAAGTAACTTCTAAAGATATATGTCCATATAACTACACACAAGAATTTAGAGGCTGGATATAATAAAATATTTACTGCTTTTACAACTGATATAACCACTTGGATTTGAAATGCTGGTACTTTTTCCACTCAAAGTAAGATATCCAGAAAACATTATTATAATAAAATGGAAAAGAGAAAAAAATATCCTCATGATGGTGAAAGAAAAAAAATTTTAAGAAAGGGAATAAATATACACTGCCAGCACAAACATTAGCTAACTATTCATAGTTAGCTATGGGAAATTAACCATTTCCCACTAATCAAATGTCAACAACCCCAGATGAAGAAAATCCACTAAAAGCTTTAATGGAAGCACTCATGGATAAATTTTAGCATAAGCAATCTGGTAAACAGAAGAGGTTAAACAGGAGAATCTGGCATCACCTACACTCGTACACTAAATGGAAGTAAAGCTGAAAAAGCCATCTTGGCCCTTTGCTGCCCCATTTTCCCAATGTGGGATTCATTTTTACCCCGGGCAGAATATTATTTAACTAGTCACCGCACTGCTAAGATAGGTGATGTTCTTAGAAATCAAGTTGACCTTTCAGCTCATCCTTGTATTTACTGATAAGGACAAAGTTTAATTTTCTCTCTCCCAAAGTTAAAGCCAGAGGACATCACTTAAGCCGTTGAGTAACTCAGCATTAATGTAAGCAATGCAAATAAGCCTGCATTAGTGACAAGAGGCAAACAAGAGCAATTTAAGGTTAATGTACTTCAGGTTCTTTATACAAGTGGAGTGCCCCAAGGTTTCACAAGCAATAGAGATAATGAATTTATTTATGACTACTTTGGGGGAATCAGATGTTGAGTTAATAATTAGTTCAACTTTTTTTCCTCTTGGCCTAATATCATTTAATTCCATATTTGCTTTAATTGGATCTCATTTGAAACTTCTGATTTCATAATGTGTGACTAATAATATTTCCACCATGTCCACTTTGCGCCAGTTTGCTTTGTATTAGGAAATTATACAGACTTGATCTTATTTTACATGCAGAGAGAGACACAGTACACATGGTTGCTCTTTACAACATTTCTCAAACGGCAGAATGAAAAGAATTAGCATGGGGTTTGAATCATGACCTTGGACAGGTTATTTAACTCTTAGTCATTTTTGCCAACCTAAAAAGATAAAATGTTGATTAAAAGGCAAGAAGATATGATCAAAGAGCTGAAGCCCAGGGGCCTGATGATGACCTTATCTCTCAACTACCACTCCACTCCTGGGTCAAAACCTTAAGAGATATTACAGAACCACCAGGATGGTTTTAGGAGGCCTCTAGGGTGGGGGTCTTGAGCCTCACCTCCCAGCCTCAGCCTGGCAGAGGAGGCGGCCTGAAGGCCTATCTGAGCCAATACGCCCCCTAGTGTGCTACAGAAAAAGCAACACAGCCTTTAGGAGCACCCTGCTCCAAGACTGTGGAGGCTTTTTTTTCCAGTGAAAGTAATGTTATTCCCAGTATGTACCTTAACCATGTGGAATTACATTCACTCTTTTAGGTTCCTAGTATTCCACATCTAAGTTTTACTTGTGTCTTGGAGAACAGACACCAATATCAGCTACCGCACATTCCCATGGAAAAATAACACAGACACATCCAGCCCATATATAATACTTTAAATTTATCACTATTCCTTAATAGCAGATTATCAACTTAAAATAAAGTTTGTAATACTTCCCTGAGTGTATCTTGTTTTGTAGTCTTGAATTTTAGAATCATGTTAATGTTCCATATAGTCAAATATAAAATTAAATCGACAAGGATGGGGGGAGGATCCTAAAACTGAATGCAAACTAAAATATATGAACCCAGCTATATTTAAAATGAATAACATTACCACACTGAATTTTTAAAAATAGAACTAATTCAAGTAACTTCTGAACACAGAACTTTGACTACTCTCAATGTAAAGAAAAAAAATCGCAAAGAATCTTGAATTCTTCTTAGTAGGCTTGTTTTTTTATAGTCCTGGGGTACAGTAATCTTGAAACTATTTTATGTATATTGCAGGACTGATCAAATGAGTAAATGTATTAAACCAGGCTTCTTACAGTGGAAGAAAGTGGAAGTGTTAGTCACTCAGTCGTGTCTGACTCTTTGGGAGCCTATGGACTGTAGCCCACAAGACTCCTCTGTCCATGGGATTCTCCTGGCAAGAATACTGGAGTGGATGGACATGTCCTACTCCAGGGGATCTTTCCATCCCAGGGATCGAACCCTGGGTCTCCCACATTGCGGGCAGATTCTTTACCGTCTGAGCCAAAAGTGGAAGAAGGAAGATACAAATAAGAACGGGGGAAAGCAAGGAAGGACTTGAGGTGAGATTCTAAGATGTATTGGAAGTATCAGTATAAACTCAGGCTTAACAATATGTCTCCATCTTTTTAGCTGCACCTATGTGGGTGTGGAGGTACGTGTATTTCCAAGCTCCGTCTGCTGAAAAGGTCAGGGAGCGATGACATACTGGCACAGCGATGACTGCAGTCCTCAATAAAAGGACCAGGGCTCCCTGGAGAAACACTCGATCCCAGTGCTGGGGCACAGAAAGTACAAGATGGACTTGGAACAGCTAATTATGCCAAAAAGCAAGAAAAGTGATTTTTAAAAATTCTAAGAGCCTATCAAAAGGATGCAGGAAAGCAAGGGACTTCCCATTAGCCCTGGGGATAATTTGAGCATCCAAATAACTAAGAGCAGGAGGCATTGTTTTATAGCAGAGCGCTGACAAATATGGAACGAATGATGAAGTTTCAAAAAAATCATAAATTCAGACATAAATTAGTAGTGATGGGCTCTAAATATGGGGATGGGAAAAGCTTGATGAGGAATAAGATGTTTCTATAATTAAAGTAAATCCCCACAAATTACTTATTAATAGTAACTCTACAGTGCAGAAAATGGATAGCACGTTAATGATAAAATTTAACATTGCCAATGACAGGCAAATAAAGACCCTGCAGCTCTGGACAGAAGGCCCGGCAGAGGACTCATACCACTCCTGAGGCACTCCAGGTAAAAGTTCATACTCTGTATCTAAGCATGAGGAAACATTGGATAAACCTAACTTGGACTTTATTCTGTAAAATAACTACCTGGATTCTTCCAAAGTATCAATTTCTTAAAAGACAAGAAAAAAAAAAAAAAGGCTGAGATGTCTTTCCAGATGAAAGGAGACTAAAGAGACATGACGACTAAGTTCAACACACGATCTGAACTGGGACCTATAGCAGAGGAAAATGCCCTAAAGGAAATTATTGGGGCTCCTGACTAAATTAGAATATAGACTGATTTACAGAATTTATAGGTAATAGTATTATGTCAATATTAAACTTTGTAAACTTAATAATTGTATTATAGCTTTGTAAGACAAAGTCTTTATCTTTAAAGTTACATGCTTTAATATTAGGACTAAAGGGAATAATGCTTGAAACCTACTTTCAAGTGGTTCAGAAAAAAGCAGGGTTAATATATGTCTATAAAGAGGATTCATAAGGCAGTTGTGTCAAAAATACTAAAGATGAAAGAAATCTGTGAGCTACTCTTGCTATTTTCCTGTAACTTTGAAATGATTCCAAAACTAAAAATTGAGTTTATAGTTTGAATTTAAAGTATAGGTATCTACAACTAGTTTTTTAAAACCATTTAAAATGTTTCCATATTATAACTCAAAGTTATATCCACAGAGTCTATAGTTTATGGTAGTGAAAGAAACGTTTTCAATCAAATTATATCTGATTCATCAGTGCCTACTTTTAAGCCTTTGTGATTTTTCAAACTGATTAACCAAATATTTAATATTTTAATTTGTTCCAGTCATCTATTAAAGGATACTTTAAATGAAACTGGAAAACTGCTCTGAAAATGGAAAATACCTCACTCAACTGTCTTATTAGTGCTTATAAATGTGGAAATACCAAAATGTTTAAAATTCCAGATACCTCCCCTAAGATTAGTAGAAACAGGCACCTTAATTTATGCTTTGTTTTCAACTAAGCATTTATTAGGGGCTTCCCCAGTGGCTCAGTGGTAAATAATCCACCTCAATGCAGGAGATATGGGTTCAATCCCTGGGTCGGGAAGATCCCCTGGAGAAGGGAAAATGGCAACCCACTCCAGTATTCTTGCCTGGAGAATCCCATGGACAGAGGACCCTGGTGGGCTACAGTCCATGGGGTTGCAAAAAGTCAGACACGACTGAGCGACTAACACACACACACAAATCTAAGAGATCAATTTGATTAGAAAATGATGGAAACCAAGAAAAACAGATAATTAGACTAAGTTTGAACTACTAACATTTTTAATACATCAAAGCAATGGCCCAGAGTCAAAGTCCGAATTTTGATCTTGCTGCACGTAACGAATCCTACCAATTCCTCATGAGAGTTAACTATCTTATGTTTCATCTGTACTTAATATTTCAAAAAAACCCATTCTCATGAAGGAAGAAAAAGAAGGAAGGAAGTTTCCCCAAGGGTTAAGACTAATTTTATATGTTTGTCTGACTTCAAATTTCAGTCGTGAAACATGTATAATACTTGAGTGGTGAGCAGAGGAATGTGTTAGTCACTCAGTTGTGTCCGACTCTTTGAGTTCCTCTGTCCAAGCTGTGTGAGGACTACTTTGATTCCAGTTCACCTTCATTCCTAGGGTGCAGCTCAGAGCAGAGGATAAATATACCAGGATTCATAAATTCACACCAGAGTTCAATTTTTGTCACCCTGCACCCTTACAGCCTCCAACAGCCCAGCTCTTCGGTCTCCTACAAGGCACTCCCAGGGGAAAAACAGCTTCTCTCCCCTGAATTCTAACATTCTCTGAAATCTTAGACTCAGTAACTATTATTTTACTATCTCTTTATCTTACTAAGCTTTTTAGAAGATTTTACTTTCATATTTCATCTAACATTTTTGGTTGTCTTTGTTGGCCCAAATTAGCTTATCTGGTATTACTAGGTGTTACTGGAAGCTTAACAGTAAGTTTGCTCAAAAACAGTCAAAAAGGGACTTCCCTCATGGTTCAGTGGTTAAGAATCCATCTTGTAATGCATGAGACAGGGGTTTTGCAAATAAAGATCCCACGTGCCATGGAGCAACTAAGCCTGAGCTGCAAGTACTGAGCCCGTGTACTCTGCAGCCTGTGTGCCACACTAAGACCTGATGGGGCCAAATAAATATTAAAAAAAAAAAGTCAAAGAATTAGAGCAGCAGTATCATCTTAGCACAGTCTAACATTTGGATGTAATTAAAATGTACCCAATTCCAAACAGATTCTAAATGCTCTCTCTCCTAAACATTCACACAGTAGCTTGATGATGAAGATTTACTGATGCAAATCCAACTTTTCTTTGGCTTTAAATGAGTTGGCACATGTAAAGTTTTTAGAAGACTGGCACATAGTAAGCGCTCAATAAACATTAGCAAACATTATTACTCTATCTCCAAAAAGATGTTAATCCTTATGAGTTTACAATTCACCATCATTATTCTTCACTCTACTATTATCATAAGAAATCCTCCAGAAAACCAAAGTCATTTATTCATTCAGCTATTTTAAAAATACCCAAAAACTTTAGACAGTATTCCCAAACTCAAATTTTGAGAGTAGCTACCAGAAATAGTCAAAGATACTGTAAACCGTGGGCCTAATTATCAGATATGTGTATCATTATTATTTACCCAATATGAGCTTGTCATTTCTAACTACCTGAAAAGAGGGCACTGTAGATACCACAACAGACTGATCACATAGCTGTTGTGTAGTCACACATTTCACAAATGAAGAAACTGATAACATCCACTGAATGGAAGCTGCTTCATTGCGTGTGAGGGTGAACCACACAGGAAGCTGTGCCACATGCTGAGTGCCAAGCATTCCATCAGTGTTACGCTGTCAAGCTTGTAATCCACTGACTTATTACATGTGGAAGTGATAACAGGAAGAACCTCTGTAGCGCTAAAAATCAAACTTATGAACCACTCACATGTTATGCCTGAAGAGCAGCAATCCTGTATCACCCACATTGCCCCACACGTTAGTCCATCAGATAGCCTGCACCCTCCACTTCAGGTGGAACACGGTGAAACCAGAACAAAGAACAATGTCCTCAGATCAACCCGTATCGCACCCCTGATGCGCATCTTAAAATATGATACAGCATCATACTCATTTAAGAAATATTTACTGACACTTGTTTTCTGCCAGATACTTTGATAGGAACTAGATATTTAATGGTGAACAAGATAACACGATCCTGGCCTCCCAGAAGTTAGCCTAATACGGAAGAGGAAGAGAAAGAAACACGTGACTATACTATAGAATCCCCTGGAGAAGGGAGTGGCTACCCGCTCCAGTATGCTTGCCTGGAGAATTCCATGGACAGAGGAGCCTGGCAGGCTACGGTCCACGGGGTCATAAAGAGTCGGACATGACTGAACGAGTAACACTTTGGCTTTGATACTACAGAATGGTAAGTACACTGATGGAGAAGTACAGGGCTTCTGGAGGAGCCTATTGGGAACAGGATGTCAGGAAAAGTGTCCCAGGAAAATCACTCCTAAACTGAGAATTGAGAGATAAGTTAGAGTCAAGCAAAGATGAGAAAATAGAACATTCCAGAAACTACATGTGGAGAGACCTAGAAATTAGAGAAACTATATGGGTGCATTCTGGCCAATTAGATGTAAAGGCTAAGCTTACTCTGTAGGAAGTCTCCATAACGAGGGCCAACAGGACTCCCACCAAAAACAACATTACACACTACAGAGGGAAAGAAACCAGCAGGAGAAAGAGTCAGGAGACACAGCCAACGAGAGAATAACCACACACACACACACATCCAAAGACCTGGCAATAACAAAACAATTTGAAAGATTCTACATGCATCTAAAGTCAATAAAAAGATGAAAGAAGGTACACATACCACATTGCTGGAATAATACAGAAGAAAATAAAACAAAGAAAACTGGAAATCAAATAGAATTTGTATCAATGAAAAGTATCATCATTGACATTCAAAACCAACGCAAGACTTCAAGTTTTAACATGTTTATCTATGCTTCTTCCTAAAAGGATAGGGAGTTATTTTAAAAGACATAAACTCACAAAGAGAACAGAAAAGGAGAAAATATACAAGAGAATTAAAAAAAAAAAAAAAAAGAACCAGAAAGCAAATGATAAGGTGGTAACTGATTGTAAAGCCCTAGGAGAGCTGAAATCTAAGCCTACCGGGTGGGCAGGAGTGGGAGGAAGAAGGGGAGGCTGAAAAGAATTGGCAGGTTCACAGCCAGGAACCTGGAAAGGCTCAGGGCTGGGAGACAGGAGCTGGCTAGGCAGGCAGGAGTGGAGGGTGGGAGAAGGGAGGAGGGCCAAGCTGAGAGGCCGTAGTTTGCAGAGGAGTCAGGCCACCAGATCTCCTCCCACCCGGCAGACCTCTGGAGGCTTAGTTTCTGGGAAGCTGCCCAGCTGAGGAGAGGACTGAGGCCCATTCAGGAGCTAAAGCAAGTGTCTGCTTAATTCTGGAACCCTCACCACTCTGATCCTGCAACCCTGGCATTCAGGCTTAGAGCCATCTGTCCTACCTTCAGGCAAGAGATTCAGGTCTATCTTTCTAGGGAGAATGGCCAACACAAGAGAAAGCACCTCTCTCACTTCTGACATTTTCTCATCCTTCTGTGAGAAGCTGGCTCACCAACTTTACACGCCACTCAACAAGCCCTATGCCCCAAGAGCTTCCAACCACTTTACAGAGTCTTGCTCTTACATACAAAAGGAGAGCCAAAAGTTGCCCAACATGTGATGAAAGCCTTGAACCTAAAAAGTAAATACCAATACAAATGTAAGAGGGTAGGTGAAAGAGAAATGCTGAATTAATAGAGACAATGAAAAGGATAGAAAAAAATTTTAAAACAACATAATATCCTCAGAGAAATAAGAGAAAGTATTGCAATATACTGAAACAAGAATAAGAAGCTATTAAAAAGAAACATTCAGTACATTTAAAAGAACATTTCAAAAATAAAAAATAAAAAAAAAATAAAAGAACATTTCAAAAGATAAAATATGGTAATAGAAATAAAAATTCAGTGGAAAGTTTGCAAAATAAAATTGAAAAAGCTACCAGAAAATTGGAAACAGAACAATGATATGGACAATATGATTCCAATTACAGGTTAATCACAGAGGTCCCAAAACTAGTAAAAGGACTTGAAAAAAGAAAGAGCAGAAATTGGAGAGAAAGACATGATCACAGTAACAATGCAAGAAAATATTACAGAACTGAGGCTCTCAGATTTGCAGACTGAAAGGTCCCAAAAGAGGCAAGAAAAATGGATAGGAAGAGATTCAAACAAAGGCATTTATTGTTAAATTTCAGCATGCCAAGAATAAAGAGAAGTTCCTTAAAGTTTCAGAGAAAATAACAACAAACAGCAACAGAAATAAACAATTCTACTTAAAAAAAAATTGCAAATCCAGACCAGAGTTTTCATAGACAAGTGTTCATCAGAGCACCATTTCTGAAAAGGAAAGTAAAGGAAACAATCTATATGTCCAACTATAGGGGAACTAATTAAGGAAATTTTGTTGCATACAACAATATAAAATCAGGACCCACAGTTGTATAAACAGGACACAGAAAGCATTAAGCACAAAGTATAAGATTGAGAAAGATTGTTAAATTGGACTTCATCAAATTATGAACTTCTAATAAAAGGTACTGTCAGGAGTAAAAAATACAAGCTACAAGAAAATATTTGCACCTCCCAGAATATTGGAAATAAAAGCAAAAATAAACAAATGGGACCTAATTAAACTTAAAAGCTTCTGCACAACAAAGGAAACTATTAGCAAGGTGAAAAGGCAGCCTTCAGAATGGGAGAAAATAATAGCAAATGAAGCAACGGACAAACAACTAATCTCAAAAATATACAAGCAACTCCTACAGCTCAACTCCAGAAAAATAAATGACCCAATCAAAAAATGGGCCAAAGAACTAAATGGACATTTCTCCAAAGAAGACATACAGATGGCTAACAAACACATGAAAAGATGCTCAACATCACTCATTATCAGAGAAATGCAAATCAAAACCACTATGAGGCCATTTCACACCAGTCAGAATGGTTGCGATCCAAAAGTCTACAAGCAATAAATGCTGGAGAGGGTGTGGAGAAAAGGAAACCCTCTTACACTGTTGGTGGGAATGCAAACTAGTACAGCCACTATGGAGAAGAGTGTGGAGATTCCTTAAAAAACTGGAAATAGAACTGCCTTATGATCCAGCAATCCCACTGCTGGGCATACACACTGAGGAAACCAGAAGGGAAAGAGACACGTGTACCCCAACGTTCATCGCAGCACTGTTTATAATAGCCAGGACATGGAAGCAACCTAGATGTCCATCAGCAGATGAATGGATAAGAAAGCTGTGGTACATATACACAATGGAGTATTACTCAGCCATTAAAAAGAATACATTTGAATCAGTTCTAATGAGGTGGATGAAACTGGAGCCTATTATACAGAGTGAAGTAAGCCAGAAAGAAGAACACCAATACAGTATACTAACGCATATATATGGAATTTAGAAAGATGGTAATGATAACCCTGTATACGAGACAGCAAAAGAGACACTGATGTATAGAACAGTCTTATGGACTCTGTGGGAGAGGGAGAGGGTGGGAAGATTTGGGAGAATGGCATTGAAACATGTATACTATCATGTATGAAACGAGTCGCCAGTCCAGGTTCAATGCACGATACTGGATGCTTGGGGCTGGTACACTGGGACGACCCAGAGGGATGGTATGGGGAGGGAGGAGGGAGGAGGGATCAGGATGGGGAACACGTGTATACCTGTGGCGGATTCATTTCGATATTTGGCAAAACCAATACAATATTATAAAGTTTAAAAATAAAATAAAATAAAATAAAAGAAAATATTTGCTATATAAATTTAACAAAGGATTTATATCCAGAATATATAAATAATTTCTATGTATCAGTAGGAAAAAACAACTCAGTTATTTAAATGATCAAAAGACCTGAACAGGCACTTTGCAAAAGAAGGTACCCAAGTGTGCAAGGAGCCTATGAAAAGGTGCCAAGATCAGTTTCCTACTGCTGCTGTAGTAGGAAATTATCACAAACCTGGTGACTTAAAGCAACACTCATTTATTACCTTACAGTTCTGGAAGCCAGAGGTTCACAATAGGCCTCTAAGGGCAAAAGCTGAGATATACTCAGGACTGTGTTCTTTTTGAGGTTCTAGGGGAGAATCTGTTTTTTCCCAAGGTTGCCTTCATTCCTTGGCTAGTGGGCCCTGCATTTCAAAGTCAGTCTAATCCTTCTCATGCTGCATCATTACTTCCATCACAACACCTTCTCCAATTCTCTTTCTACCCCCTTGCACTTATAAGGACCTTTATGATCACACTGGGCCTGCTGAGATAATTTAGGACAATCTCCCGATTCTAAAACCACATCAGTAATATCTCTTTTGTGACACGTTCAAAGGTTCCAGCGATTAGGACATGGACATGTTCAGAGGGACACTGTTCTAACTACAACGTGCTCAACTTCACTCACCATCAGAGAGAATCAAATTAAAAACACAATGTGCCATACTAACCACGAGGATGGATTAAATAGAAAAAGACACGCAATATTAACTATTAGCAAGAATGTATAGGAACTAGAACTCTCATACACTGCTGTGCAAAAATTAATATAATCACTGGGGAAACTGTTTAGTATATTAAAAACTAAATATGTACACGCCCTATGATCTAGGTACACACCAAAAGAAAAGCACATTCATCTACCAAAAGACATGTTCAAGAATATTCAAAGAAGCGTTACTTCTAGTAGCCTCCAAGCGGAGACAACCCAAATGTCCAGTAGTAAGGAGAGTAAATTATACTCACACAATAGAATACTAGACAGATACAATGAAAAAGAATGAACTACATGTAACAACATGCATGAGTCTCATAGACAGACTTGGTGAGCAGTCAAGCACCACATAAAAGAGCATATATTGTATAATTTAATTTATATAAAGCTCACCACGGGGAAAACTTATCTTTATGAGAGGGGTCAGGAGAGTGCTCATCTTCCAGAGGAGAAAATGATGAGGAGGTGACAGGTGACACACTCTGGAAAGCACTAATGTTGTATTTCTTGATCTCTGTGATAGTTGCATGGGTGGACTCACTTTGCTAAGTCTCATCAAGTTGAATACTGATAGTCTGTGTGCTTTCTAATATGTGTGTTCTTGAATTTTAAAGTTTATAAAAATGTAAATATATTTGGTGTCAACTAAGGACAATTTTACCTTTCTGATATTATTTTCAAATTTGTGTTTAATGAGTACATATGGATATAATGGGGGAAAAGAAGCAACTTTTAAAAAATAGCAGAACTGAGATTCTGTGAGGTTCCCGCCAAATCTAAGTACCATGTGCAATTTAAACACAGTGTAACTGAAGAGCATTGGGCTGCCAGACATGCTGAAAATAATGACCTAGAATGAACTCATTCTTAAGGTGGGGAAGAAAAAGTAAAGGTTTGGAAGCCTTAATTACAAGTGGAGGATATTAAAGTTTACCTTCAACACAGTTTGTATATGATATACAAACTTTTAAAGCATTTTGGCTATCATTATGAA
Source organism: Bos taurus (assembly GCF_002263795.3). Classification (NCBI taxonomy): domain Eukaryota; kingdom Metazoa; phylum Chordata; class Mammalia; order Artiodactyla; family Bovidae; genus Bos; species Bos taurus. The sequence goes on along the minus strand of NC_037338.1, from coordinate 37,456,828 downwards.
ATCCCAAATTCTACTGCCCTTTTTTCTGCCCTTAATTTTGCCCTTTATAAACTTAATTATAAAATTCACATCCTATTTTTGATGCTGTCTTACTGCCTTAGCCTGCAGAAAGCAAACTGAAGGCACCAGCCCAGAAGTCACCTGGCCAAAACCAGATGCCGTGTCCTCCCATCCAAGGAGATTCTTATAAGGTGGTTTTTAATAGCACCATGATTTTTAGTTTATAACTTCAACTAAGGACCATTTAACAATTATGCCCACTGAAAGCACTGGGGCAAACTTGTCTATGAAACGGAAGTAAATTTTCATGGAGTCTTTCTCTGGCACCGTATAGTTTTGATAATTTCTTATGTTATCTTACTGTTTATTTCTCCTGAGTTCTCTGTCAAATAGCTGTGATTTCTTTTTGGTGGTCTGCCAAAAATCAATAAGCAATGTTACCCCTTATAATTTCTGTAATAAATTGCACTAAAAGGAAGTGAAACTTTCTTAACCCATAAATTATAAAAAAAAAAAATAACCAGATGCAAAATTAGGGTAAGTAATAATAGCTCATTTCTGTAATCTACTTATTAATATAAAGTAGCATTCCTAAAGAAATTTCTATAATTTAGTTATGAGCAAACAACATTAAAACAAGATACTAATAGAAACAGTAACTGCTCAACATTCTTCCACATATACTTCAAGGGTTTTACTTCCCATAAACTCACATATTTCAAGCATAAATAAAACATTATAAAATCAATCATGCCAATTAGTATATTTTTGCTTAGGGCCCAGATAAAATAAAACAAAGAGCCTGAAATAATTTACTAAGTTCTCATTTCCCTTACCATTTCTATTCTTTATTGCTATATTAGCCTTAAATGAGAATCAAGGTCACTTCATTATGAGGGTTTCAGACATACATGGTAGTTTCCACATAGCATAGTGACAAACGAGGTTATAGGAGAAATCCACAGAGAGTTAAACCTTTTCTGTTATTTCACAAATATTTGTTTAGTTCCTATATCAGGATTTTTGGAACCCCTCCAAAAAGGCTAACCTAATTATTTTAAATTTATTTATCTTTAAATTGAAAGATAATTGCTTTACAGAATTTTGTTGGTTTCTGGCAAACATCAACATGAATCAGCCACAGGTAGGTACACATATGTCCTCTCCCTCTTGAACATCTTGTTATTAACTTCCACTGTTCTGAATTTCTGGAAGCTTGCCTTGTTATAATATATTTTCTAGCTATCTATTTTTACTTGCTCCCACTAAAATACCAATCTAGAAGGCCTTCATTATCCAGAAAGCACACTTGGTATGAAGAGAAGGGTGTCCCTTGCTAGATGTGCCTCTTTTGTGGCTAAAGAAGGCAAAGTGGCCTGCTCTGAGTATGGGAGGACCTTAGACTCTCAAGTCACTGTACAGGACGGTCTAATTACAAAAACATTTAATCCACCAACATGATGGGATTGGTGAAGCCCTAAGATTATTATTTGTATTTTACACATGGTTACTAAAACACTGCATCTCTCCTTGATTTTTTTTTTTTTAAATCACTTTTTAAAACCCTATAGTAGTTAAAATTCCTAAGAATGCTTCAGGGAAAAGGTCAAGGATGTGTGTTCACTCTGAATGAGCATAAGCTGTGGAATATACACAGTGCCCACACCTCAGTGTCTCTGAAGTGCATACAGGCCAGGAGACAAGTAATTCAGACCTCCAGCAACTGACAACCGGTAACGACTGCAGGGATGTTTTCTGTCCCAGTGGGACTGGCTCCTTGATATGGCACCTCTGCGTGATTACGCATGGCATGCTACTGCTCAATACTTTCATTGATTTATTTCTGGAAATATGGTTTCCACATTTTTGTGGCACCCAGAAGGAAAAAAACCAAGCTGCCGAATTAGCTTCTGAGATTTGAGAGAGATTTAGAGGAAACTAGGTCACATATGGAATTAAATATACCTATAAAACAGATAATCATTTTCCATCTATTAATATAAAATAACAAAAATATCATCATTTAAAGAGAAAATCTGCTCTAGCTAAAAGAAAACTCCAAAACTCTGAATTATGTGAAATTTGACTCTATAATTTCTGCTGTCTGGCAGAGCATAAGGATTAATAAACAAACCAAAAAAACACCAAACAAACCTGTCTTCCTTTGTTTTGCTAAACCATTTAAAGAGTGTGCTATATAAGTCTTGAAAAGAAATAATGAAACCAGATAAAATCACTATGAAACCAGATAAAATCACGAGCCTGTCCCCAGTGAAACAGTAGGTAGATTTTCAACCTCTGATTTGTGGCTCCATGATATCAGATACGCCTCTTGGTTAAGGATGCTTTGGGGAGGAAGAGACACAGCTGGTGGTCAGCTGGCATTTTTGTTCAATATTCCCCACTGAAACAGATGGCACCCTGGGGATGCTTAATCTCCCAGAATAGGTGCCTACGAGCAAGATGACTCTTAAGTCTTCCAGATCTCAGGAAGCATTTGCCCAAGTCCGTGGGAATATAGCCCTAATTAGACTACACTTTCCTGTTGCCCCCATATTTGATTCTTACTCATTGTTTCAGCAATCTGAATTCTGCCCCCACATGACCGGAATGAAAGTGCTCTTCCCGGGGCCTCTTTGAGTCCCAATCCAGGCCCCTCACTTTGCTGGGTTCCACGGTGGAGCCCCTCTAGCAGCCCTCACCACCCGGAACACAGATAGACAGGCATCTGATGCCCCCTTCTCTTTCGTGGCCCTGCAGTTCTGCAGCTCTTTCTGTAGCTCTGCCCCTTGCCTGCTTTGTGCTCCAGAATGTAAAGGTAAGGATGTATCCCAGGCTTCTATTTTAAGCTCTCATCCTTCTCACTCCTCATGCTGTCCTTAAATCTCACACATATGATGACCATGATGGTCTCTGGCGGACATTCAATCAATATCTGTGAGAAGACTCTCACCTCTTCTGGCAACCACTCATATAAGAGGCCATCTAATCTGGATCTCCATTCAACTATCTTCTCTGACCGCCACGCCCACCCCTCACTCCAATGAATGGCTTAGAGACTACAACTTCCATGAAGGGGTTGGAGTCTGTGACTCTGGCTTAACATTTAATTGTGACTCTGTAATTGTGATTATGATTCTGTCTGTCTCTCCCTTCTGGTTTATAGTCCCACATAACAGAAAGAGCATGACTTTGGAGTCAGATGGGTTCAAATATGGGGTGTGTCAAGTAACCTATGGAACTACACATTTGAAATTCTGTAGGATTACAGGGGAAAATGTATACATGTAAAATATTTGTATATATCAATATATATTTTTAAAAACTTACTCAGGGCCTAGTGAGGTCAGTTTCTTTGGGTTTTCCCCTTTATTTCTTTTAAACTCATTTTGTAAAGCTCCTTACATGCTTTCTTTAACTGGATTCTCCTAATAACCCATCAATAGATCTAGAGGAAGACGCTGGGTGTGGCTAGATAAAAACTAAGAAGTGGAAGAATCAGATTCAAATGTAGGTCTGCTGGGTCTGGAGTCCGAGTTCTTTGCACCACATAAAGTACCTCTAGTCTGCTGGGTGGGTGGGGTAAAGAAATACACAAACAGAAAATCACAGCATAACGTGAGAAGTGCTATGCGAGAGAGATGGAGAAAATGCTGCAGGTGTCCTGAAGAAAGAGACCCTAGTTCTTCCTCAAGGAATCAAGAAGGGCTTCACAAGACGGTGTGCTGGAGCTGCCTCTTGGACAGCATGAACCTACCCGACAGACAGGGAAGGCAGTCTAAGCAGCAGGATCGTGTGCAGTCACAGAGAAATGAAACAATCTGGGTCACTGCAAAGGGTATGCTGTGGTGAGAGAAACAGTAAGGAAAGTGGGGAACAGAGTTGTGCTAGGAGAGGATGCAAGGAAGGTAGGAAGGGGCCAGGGCTGAGCGTCTGAAGCCCTTTCCAAAAGTAATAGAGCTGGCAGGAGTTTTGAAGCAAGGCAGAGATAGATCAAATCTGTAGTTTCAAAGGTTAATTCCAATGCTAGCCTACTGCAGCAATTCTGGAATCCAGAACCCCTTGGGGAAGCTTTTTGTTTCTAATGACTTGGTTTGTTCCACTATTGTGAATGCTTGCTCACTTGGTTAAGGGGTGTCTGCCAGGTTTGTCCATAGCAGTTACCGCTTGTCCACTGTAATAAGTATCTCGAGGCAAAGTACTATGTAAGTATCATGTTCTTCAACTTGCATCGCTAGTTACATCATCTGTTGATTTTCTAACTGCATCGTTCCATCTGCATTTAATAGTTTATGTTCTACTCAACGCAGAGCCTTCTCTTCCCATTACTTTTTTATATCACTATAGATACAGGGGTTTTTAATTTTATTCAATGGATTGTAATTAATGCTCAAATTATCCCAGGTGTGACCTGTGGTGGTCCCTTCAAGCTGGCTCTCGTGTCATTTTAACAACTTCCCTTATTTTTTGAGCACTGCTATACTTTCTGTTTCAGACGCATCTTGCATTTTCCCTGCCCCAGGCCTAAAATCAGCTCTTTTTATAAGGAGTTCTAATTCTTTGCTGTGGCAAATGGTATTTAGAAACAAGTTCTGGGAGCTAGGTGTGCGCCTGCTGCTCATTGTTATTCAGTCCTCTCAATGGACAGAGCAAGGAAAGTGAGGGTGTGTGTGCATTATATATACACACACACACACTCATATCTATATTTCAGTGGAAAATTTCTTTAAAATATAGACTTTGGGGACTCATAGCTGGGCCTACCGAAGCAGAATCTTAAGGAACAGGCTCATAAATCTGCATTATTTTTAAGTTTAGGCAGATTTTCAAACAGAGGATTTTCTAGAGGACTGATGGTAAACGCAGGAAGACTAGTTAAGAAGCTATCAAAACTGTCCTGACATAGCTTGAACCAGGTGTGAAGTAGCAGGGGTGTGAACTAGGGCGGAAGCAGCAAGACAGAGACGATGTGACCAACTGGACTTGGGGCTGATGGATAATGGAGATGAAAGAAGAGGGAGTAACAGGCACTCCTGCCTGGAGAACTATTATTGCTGTGACCTGTTAACACTGCCATTTACACAGGCAGCGCTGAACACAGGCTTATTTCACTGAACACCTTCCCACTTATCTCCTATAATTTATATAAAAATCCAAGTGACATTCTGGGAAGAAAATAATTATGAAACATTATAGAATTTATATCTCTTCCATTATATTTTATCATATGGACTTAAACTTGAGTACTATCCAAGGCAAGAAGGATGACATGAATTCACTGTCAGCAGGCCAGGTTCCCACATAGATAAACATGGCCTGGCCAAAGTGAGTGCACTCATATCTACTATGCAAAATAATAGACCTGGAAAGGCTTTCCACCAAGAAGCAATGTCTATAATGATATCTCTCGTTGTTTTGTTTTGTTTTGTTTTAAAAAGAACTAGAGTTTGTTAGAGGTAAGTCATTAAGCCGAAATGACTGCTTACTTACTACCAGTGCAGCATAAAAGTCACTGGAGTATGAGTGAAACGTATAAAAGAGATGCAAGGAGAAAAGTAAAGCTAAAAGGAAATGGCCCTTGGAATTCTAACTGCTATAACAGAATGTTTAAAACCCAGATGAAAGTACAACCCAGAGGAAAATAATCATTCCCAGTGTTTCTGTAGTAAAAGTAACTCATCAACTATCTTCTCATTGCTGAATCCACAGGGCCCTTTCCTAGACTTACCGTGTTGTACTCCAGTCATACTATTGAGGGTCTCCTTGACACCGTCTCTGCTCTTGGCCTCCAGGCACTCCGCTCTCCTCCTGTCCCTGTGACTATTCGCATCATTCACATGCATCTTTATTTACTGGTCACCTGAAAGCTGACCTTCCCCCAAATCCTAAGCCTGGCCTCTTCTTCCTCCACATGCTCTCTGGGTTATCAAATCCACTCCCACATGCTCCCTGAAACTCATGAGGCTCTCTGCTGAGCAGGAAAGTGGAAGTGTCACCCTGAGTCGTGTCTGACTCCTTGCAATCCCACGGACTGTAGCCTGTCCTGAGCGAGAGACCCACATAAATGTAAAATCACCTCTTGGATGTTCCACAAACACTTCAATCTATATGTGTTCAAAGCTGAATTCATCATTTCCTGGCCCTGAACGCTCCTCATTCTGCTTCAGTGAATGATAACCACCACCCAACCAGTTGATTGTTAACCTTACACCTTCCTTCTCCTCTATCACCTATATCCAATCAGTCAGCAGGAATCCAGAGTCTCCAGAACATACTCATTGCTTTCCTTGCATACTATCATAATGACCTCATATCTGGATTACTTTAAGTGCCTCCAGACTTTCTCTCCAACAATCTATCATTCACACCGTAGCCAGAGTAATCAAAACAGAGCCTAAATCTAATGATGCTCCTTTCTCCAGAAAACCTTCTCTGACCACCATCCACTCCCACGTATGGGTTAGGTACATGCCGTGAGCTAACTATCATAGATCTGAACACACAGACACAGCTGCTAACTTATTTATGAATATTGCCTTCATGATTATAAGTTCCTTGAGAAGAGATGCATATTGCTCACTGATGGGTCCCCAGTGTCTGGAACAGTACATGAGAAATTTGCTGTTGTTGTTTAGTCGCTAAGTTGTGTCCAACTCTATTGCAACCCATGGACTGTAGCCCATCAGGCTCCTCTGTCCATGGAATTTCCCAGGCAAGAATACTGGAGTGGGTTGCCATTTCCTTCCTTCTTGCCATTTCCGTCTCCTACATTGGCAGGTGGATTCTTTACAACTGAGCCACCAGGAAAGCCCACATGACACATAGTAGACACTTAAGAAATATTTGTTGTAAATCATTTTTGTTCCTCTAAACAAGAGACTATTAACTTAGAGTCTATGTATTCCTTAATAGAATTCAGAAGGTTTATGTGTTTAGATGGACTAAAAATTACTAAAAGTCTTTATTTTTCACTAACTTGGAACAGGCTTTAGTATTTCCTATCATTCAAAATGTAGGCAACAAACTATAGTAGTACCTGTGACCTTGAGATCAATAAAATCACAGATATTTTCATATAATATTACAGTTGTTACAGATTTTTCAAACATCATGTATACCCTTACTACTTTGAATTTACAATAATTATTAAAACTGCTAGAACTTTCAATTGCATGAGTTAATAAAGTTAATAAAGAAGCACATATATCATGACATATTACAATATTTTTCCAACTATATTATTCCAATTGTATTTCAAAATAATTAATTTTCTTTCCAATCCTATTTATGTATTTTATTTTATGCATTTGTGTACTTTATTTTATGCATTAGGAAATCCCATGATAGTGGGAGTATAAATTGATTTATCCACTTAGAAAAACTGATCATGTGTGCACCTCATGCCCCAGAAATACCACTCCCATGTGGAAATGGATATGTATGTTCACTTGTACTAGAATGTTAATAGTAGTCAAAAGAAACCAGAAGTCACCCAAATGCCCACCTACAGTAGAATGGATAAACTATATTTCTACACAATGGAAAATATGAAACTGATAGTAAACATGTAGAAGCTGAGACAAATCTTATAATGTTGATTGAAAGTAGCCAGACACACAAAAAAATGCATACTGTAGCATTCCTTTTAAAGGTGCAACACCAGGCAACACGAATCTACATTGTTAAAAGTTAGGATAGAGGTTACCTTTGCAGGGGGGGTACTTTGACTGAAAAGAGGTGCTCAGGGGTCTCTGCAGTGCTGGTAAGGTTCTATTTCTTGATGTAAGTGAGGGTTACAGGTGCACTGGGGTCGTGAGAATTGATCCAGCTGTACACTATGATATGTACACTTTTCTGTATCTAGATTATACTTTGGTAAAAGGACAAAGAAATGAGAACAAAGAAACTTACTATTCTGAGATGGGATCCATTAACTTCACAGTCTGTCAAAGGCAACCCATTCAAAAAATCCTGTTCTAAGCAGAAATTCCAAGGAGGTGATCTCAAAACAAACAAAAGTGAACATATACTAGTCATTCATTTATTCATTCAATAAATACTTATTAAGTGTCTTCTACATACCAGGCATCATTTTGGGCACTGTAGGCAGGGCAGCAAACAAAAAACTCTGCCCACTTAGAGCTCATATTCTAGTGAAAAGAGTCAACAAGGTTCAAAACAAAAAAGAACTAAGGGGAAACATGAAACAGGGATGAATAATGAGGAGTGTGTTGGGGAGGAGTCTACATTTTAAATAGGGTAGTCGGGGAAGGCCTCACTGAGAAGATGACCTTGAGCAAGGACCCAGTGGAGGCTAGTGAAGTCATGTGACGTCTAGAAGAAGGAGGAGATAGACAGAGGGAAAGTGCAAAGGCCCTGGGGCAGTAGGGTACCTGGGCATTCCAACCAGGAGGCCAGTGTGGCTGAAGTGGAGCAAGGGATGGTGAGAAAATAGACTAGATCATAGAGGTAACAGAAGGCCACATCTCCAAAGAGGCTTAGAGGCCATTACAAGGACTTCTACGCTTGCTCTGAGGTTCTGAGCAAGAATTAACATGACTTATGTTGCAGCCAGATCAACTGGCTTCTGTGGTGAGAATAAAATGGGAGAGGCAAGGATGGAAGCAGGAAGGAAGCAGTGGTTAAGAGGAGAGAACAGATGCCACGAGAAACACAAACACACGCACACACACAGACACCTTATTACTGTTGTCTGCAGCTCCATAACACTTCACTCCTAAATATCCTAGCACATTTCTCCTAAGACAAGAACCTTCCCTTACGTAACTGCACTGCTACAAATTCAGAATTTTAATGTAAACACAGTGCTATTTCCTAACATATACTTCCATGTTCAAACTTCACCCATTGTCCCAATACTGTCACTTATACCAATCCCTAACCACCCCAACCAACCCTGAATATTCACTGGAAGGACCGATGCTGAGATTGAAGCTCCACTACTTTGGCCACCTGATGTGAAGAGCCAACTCACTGGAAAAGACCCTGATGCTGGGAAAGATTGAGGGCAGGAGGAGAAGGGGGCAACAGAGGATGAGATGGTTGGATGGCACCACTGACTAGATGGACATGAGTTTGAGCAAATTCAGGGAGGTGGTGAAGGGCAGGGAAGACTGGCGTTCTACAGTCCATGGGGTCACAAAGAGTCAGAAACAACTTAGCAACTGAACAACTAACCACCCCAATCTAGGATCACATATTGCATTTACTTCTATCCTTTTAGTCTCCTTTAAACTGGAACAGTCCCTTACTTCCCTGTGTCTTTTATGAGAATAAGTCTTGGGTTTTTTTTTGTTTTGTTTTTTTTGCAAAGTACAGGCCAGTTGTAATGTAGACTGTCCTTCAATTCATATTCACATTTCTTCATGATTAGCTTCAGGTCATGAAGATTCTGAATCCTGCTTCTAAGCGCCAAATGAGAATATATTAGTATTTTCAGAAAGTATGTACAGAATGAGTTCTATAGACATCTCATCCCCCTTGTCATACCTTTCTCCTTCTAAATAATTTGAGATATGAAGAACTAACAACAACTAACAATACATGAAGCACCTACTGTGTGCACAACAGGTGCTAGGCAGGGGACACATGGAACTTGTATCAGGTGGGGAGAGGGGTAAGTCAACAAACGCAAAACCGAGAGTGCAATGAGTCCAGCGGGGAGGTCCTTGCATGGTGGCCTGGATGCACAGAGAAGGAACGGCCTAAAGAGTCCGGCTGTCAAGGTGCGGCTTCAGGGGGCGATGATACTACACTGAGATTGAAAGAAGAAAAAGAGCGTATGTGTGGACAAGCGAGGGGAGTCAACGGCATGTGCTAGGTTGAGGATACACAAAATAAGGTACTGGGTCCAGGTAACTGCAAGGAGTTTGATGTGGTCTGAGGATGTTAGGAGAGGGAGAGACATCAAGCTGGAGGAAGACCGAGGAACCAATCATAATAGTCTTAGGAGACTATTCTGAACGAGCATGGGTAAGCTTGATACTTATCCTGCTGGTAACGGGGAACCTTAGGTAGATTTTAAGTCTGGCTTGAGGAAGATTCTTTTTCAATGTCTGTTAGATGGCCAAGCTCAGTAAATCATTCAGGGTTCACTCATCACCAAGGCTGGTGATCAGCAGGGATGCACCAGTATCTGTACGAGGTAAAGCATGGGAATAGTTCTTCACCAGCAGGCAAACAGCTGCTGTCCTAAGCCTCACCTGCCTCAGCTGAGGAGCCTGAACTAGCTTCAGGAAGCCTCCTGTGTGTGCCGTCAAGCCATCTTTCTGGTACCTGCTAGCATGGGCCCTTATTCCTACATGTTCCCCTCCGCCTCCAGCCCTACCACTGGACCCCAGCAGGAGAGTGAACACTCTTAGCAGGGGCACTGGCACCCCAGTAGACAGATGCTTGATGTACACATAGCCGTCCAAGACTGGTCATCAGCCAATGGCCAGTATTTCCTAGGGACATCCTCCATGGCCTGTTATAAGAACTAAAAATTCCATGATATGTTCAGAGTCACCACAATTTTGTTTTTAAAACTTAATATCATTTTCCTGACTTCTTCTTGACCTCAGCTCAGTACTTCTCATCATTGTTCTGCTCCAAAAACCCATTTGCTACCTCCTCTTCTAATCCACCTCCTACAGTGGAGTTGCCATTCATTCTTTCTCAGTCTATACCTCTCTTATTAGACAATCTTCCTTAAAAGGACAGCCCTGTGAAACCTAGGCCCGCCTTCCAGGCTACAGCTGATTGAACTGGTGGACATCCTGACCCTGCTGACCCGGTGCGGCCAATCAGATTCTCTTTTCTGGAAATCTGGAATTCAGGCTCACAAGACCTAATCAATTGGTTTCATAGGGCCAAGCTGCATAATCTAGTACAGTGAGGTTAAGATGGCTTTTTGGGGTATGGCCATGTGTAAAACGGATCACTGAGTTAAGGAGCCAGTCTGCAGTCAGAGAAAATCAAAGCATATTTTATCCAGAGAGAAGCAGAGATGTGATTCCCTGTGATGCATGCTTGCAAGAGAAAGAAACAGGAAAAGACTAGCTGCCTGATAACTGTGCAGTGTATGAGAAGCCAGCAATATACTCTATAACTGAGTATCAAAAGATGCTCTTCTCACCTTGTGATCCCCTCCTTAACTCTTCTTTTGAGAAAATTTCAGTCTCTTGCAACTGATGATCTCTTACTTAGAAGGCATCTCATCACTGGTGGATCTTGTTTTACTCGTACCCATAAAATCAACTCATACTGAACACAGAAAAATGTTGTAGTGACATTATTAAACAATATGTAAACTAAACAAGAATTCTCAGTAACCTCAGAACAATTCTCTGACCAGCCTATATATGTACTACCAGTCCAAAGAAAGCATCTTTCCTCTCAGGGAGGCTGAGCTGGCCTGCCACTCCCCTCCTTCACGCTGATGGGAAGGGGAACGACAGAGAATTAGTGGGCAATCCTAGAATCCTTCAACTCCTAGGCTGAGGCCATCCAGGTGTCTGCCTCCCATTGAGAGAAGAAAGGGGTGAACTGGTAAAGAGGTCAAGGTCAAGAGATCTGACCACTCCCTTTGCTTTCCAGACAAACTCCACCCACTCAGCTGCCTCAGTAGGTAGGTCTCAGTAAGTCTGTCTCCAACAGCAAGACTGAAGACTAAAACTTCATTTTCAAAACTCAGGATCTCTGGAAGTAAACAAAGTCAATGTATAGATTGCTGCTGGTCCTTAAACCAGCAGTTGCTAAAAACTGCACCGATTCCTCAATGTATAAACAGTTATACTGTTTAAATATATAAAAAGCGATGTATCTTTCATAGGATATAACAGCATCTCTACAAATGCAGAATGGTAACCAAAGCCTCAAATTTCTGTCATTTCTAGGTTAAATTTTTTAATGATTGCTTGTTTCTGGGTCCCCAAATATTCAGTATCTTCCGTATGAGAGGAATGGGCTGCCTGGTAGGGAAGGTCAAAGGCTATAGGCATCCAACACAATTCAATGGAAAAAGAGAAGTCTTCTCAACAAATGGTGTTGGGACCACAGGATATCTGCATGCAAAAGAAAGAAGTTGGACCCTCCATCTCACACCACGTATAAAATTTAACTCAAAATGGATTATCTTTCTAAATGTCAAAGCTATAACTATAAAACTCTTCAGAAGAAAACAGAAATAAATCTTCATGACCTTGGATTAGGTGATAGTTTCTTAGATATAACACGAAAAGTATAAGTGACGAAAGAAAAAGATGAGTTGGATAAATTAGACATCATCAAAGATAAACTGGACGTCATCAAAATTTAAACTTTTGTGTTTCAAAGGACATCATCAAAAAAGTGAAAAGACAACTTACTGAATGGGAGAAAATACTTGAAAATAATATATTAGATGAGGGGCTTACATTCAGAATATATAAAGAACTCTTACAACAATAAAAAACAAACAAGCCAATTAAAATGGGCAAAGGATCTGAGTAGACATTTCCTGCAAAGAAGTATACAAATGGTCAAAATTTTACTGAAAAGGTAATCAGTATAATCAGTTCTTAGGGAATGCAAATTAAAAGCACAACAAGATACCACTTCTCACCCACAGGGTGGCTATAATCAAAAACACAGCAACAAGTGCTGGCAAGGATATGGTGTCACTGAAAATCTCATATGCTGCTGATGGGATTGTCTGGAAAACAATTTGGCAGTACTTCAGGAAGTTAAACTTAGAGCTACCATATGATATAGCAACTCCACTCCTAGGTGAAATATACTCAAGAGACGAAAACATGTCTACACAAAAGCTGTGGACACACTCTTCCACTGCCCACAGGGACACATTAGCCGTCTCCTAACTTGTTCCAACCAATCCTTGCTTGGTTCTTTCTGAGAAGAAAGAACACTAGACTAGGTGACAAATTAATGAAAAAATTGATTCTGTTAATTTAAGAATTTAATAAATGAGTCGTATATATATATATTTAAAAATCTATTTCACAAGCTAGCAATATCTTTTAGGTTAGAAAAAAAAAAAACACTGATCTATTGAGCTCTGAAACATATGAATGAGGTCCCGAACATCTTGCTGCATAATAGACTAGCAGCATCAACATCAACTGATGGGAGCTGGTTAGAAATGCAGGATGTCAGGCCTCACACCAGGCTTACTCAGCTACATGTGCCTGGGTGACTCCTATGCACAATGATATTTGCAAAGAGCTGTTTGCTGTCAAGCACTTTAATTACATTTAAGACCAATCCACATATGACAAATCAAGTTAAACCTACAAGAGGAGGCTGACGGCTTGAAGATGTGTCGTCTGCTGGCTAAAGGATGCTTTCCGTATGGCTCTGCCTCCTGGGGAAGTAGTCAGTCCCAGAAGCAAAGCCAGCAAGGTAAACCCTCCCAGCAGCTTCCTTTTTCTTGTTTGGTGGCAAATACATCAGCTACATCACAAAGGTGTCCAGAACCACCTCCTTGCAGGTAGGAGAGCCTCTAGGACAGCCCTGCCTAAAGATGCTGCCATGGACTAGGTTTTCACTTCCCACAGTATAATCTACATTCTTGTGGCCCACTGGCGGTAGGGCCTATATAATTCTTTATGAGAGAGCATACTCCAGGGTCATGTTTTTCAAGCTGTGACCCATTATATAGTAGCCATATTTTAAAAATAAAACCATGGTCATATATTCTGAATTAAAAGGGATCTATGATATGATATGAGCAAGTCTACTCATAACAATAACTGAATGGAATATTTGTGAGTGTCCTGGGAAATCTAGGACATATGGTGGCAAAACCCATGAGGCATTAATGACCTGGATGAGAATTACTATGACCTTGGTCTTTCTCTGGATATCTAGACCAGAATTCTGGCCATACCAGGTTCTTTCCCATCCTGGTACCTTTGCACGTAACCTCTCTTCTCCATCACATCTTCACTTACCTGCCCCTTCTCATCCTTCAGATTTCAGCTTAAACACCATCTCCTTAGGGCACTGCTCTGGACACCTTATTTAAAGTAGCTTCCACACCCTACTTGACCTAGTTCCCCTCTATGGTCATTCCCTCCTTAGTACTTAGCACAATCTGTATTCACCTTGCTGTCTTGTTCATTCATTGTTGGCCTCCTCCATCAGAATGGGGGCAAGAACTTGGTCATGCTCAATGCTGCACCTGGTATATTCTAGATACTAGTTTTTGATTAAAAAATAAATGAAAAAGTAAAATCTACCCAGTTTAGAGAATAAATAAATCTTAATAAAAACCACCAGACTAATAGCTTATTAACAAGAATAACAGTAAAATCATTTATGAACAGACCATAGGTAGTTTAGTCACTAAGTCGTGTCCAACTCTTGCGACCCCATGGACTGTAGCCCGCCAGGCTCTTCTATCCATGGGATTCTCCAGGCAAGTATACTGGAGTGGGTTGCCATTTCCTTCTCCAGGGGATCTTCCCAACCCAGGAATCAAACCTGGGTCTCCTGCACTGCAGGCAGATTCTTTACCAACTGAGCCCTTTCATTACACGATCATGCCAATGAACAAGCAAGTGAGATCTGATGAATAGAGGATGAGTGACTTTGCTTAAATCTCTCCCTCTCTGAGCTGTAACCTGTAAAATAAAGGCTCTCAGAGTTGTGGGTGAAGGGATTTCTGTGTGTGTGTGTGTGTGTGTGCAGTGTCTGGTACAGAGCAGGCACTCAACTCAATATAGGTTTGATTCTTTATAGTTACCCCTAAGTTCCCCTTATTCAAACTGGTCAAGGGACTGAAGTATATGAAATCAGATCTCTAGGCCTTCATGTGAATCTGTTTACCCAACACCCCAAGCCCAACCATGGCTGTTACACCTCTCTCTTCAAATTCAACAAGTGCAATTGTGCGTACTTGCAGTACCAAATAATTTTAGCCATGTCACAATTGAGATTTTAAAAAAAAAATTTTTTTAACATCTCCAGTAGTTCACTGTTTCAGGTCATTGCTTCAAATCTGGTGATGTTCTAAGATGAACCTGAACATGGTTCCATTTCTAGACAGAGTTCTAGTGATCTACTTCAAATAGCCTTGTGTAAAGCACAAAACTGGAAAATAGAGTTACAAGGAGTCATGAACTGACCAAGTTCTGGTTAGAAACAAGGCACAATGGTAGAGACCATAGTGACTAAGAAAAATTAAAGAGTGTGTAAAGCAGTGAAGTGATAGCTCTGGGCTTTGGAATCAGACTGACTTGGGTTCCAATTCCCATTCTACAGTCTGCTAAAGAGTGACCATGGGCAACGTCTTTAACCTCTCTGTGCCTTGGTTTTCTCATCAATAAACTGAGGCTAACCACAGTACCAACAGGATAGCACTGGGTCTACACTCAGGAAATATTGGTTCTGCTTATTAAATTCATTCTCAGCCTCAAGAATCTTATATACATTTACAAATGAAAATATTCAGAGTGAAGGAATGGCACTAAATGATACATATCAAGTGAGCAGCATTAGTCACAAAAGATGCAAAACTTTAGGAGTGCAAGGCACTTCTTCATCTAAGGGTGGTAAAAGGGCTCATGGGAGATGTGAGATTGAAATGAATGGGGCGCTTAAGACAGAGATACAAATAGGCTCCCTGTGGTGGCCACTTCCTATTTGCCAAACACTGTGGGGAACCTTGTATGTTATCCCCTTAAGCTAAAGTTAGATAACTTTAAATCTCCACGCACTGATGAGAAGATATTTTATTGATGACAGTTGAGACTCACAGAGATTTAGAAATTTTCCCAAGTCACCCAGCTGGTGGCAGATCTAGGTTCAAAATCAAATTTGTCCGACCAAAGCACATGCCCCCAACCAGTATGTCACTGGGGAAAGGGATTGGGAAGAGATGGACAAAGCAGGTGAGAAACTATTCCAGCATGAGGCAGGAAAGAACAGAGTCATGGAAAATAAAGGTATAAAGGTAGGTTAACACCAAAGAGAAAGGAAAACTCAGGAGTTTGGACTTCAGACTGTGGACACTGAAGAATCACTATTTTGTTTCTGGTGTATGTGTGTGTTTTTAATTAAATACTGTACTACTGCTATCGTTACTAAGAGCATTTACTGATCACCAACTAACGGCAAGGCCCCACAGTAAACTATCTGCATATATTATTTCAAATAGTTACCTGTTTGAAATTGAAATTCTGCAATTTAGTTGTTGTTAATTCCCTTCTTATAAATGAGGGCCTGAGAGGTCAAGTCACTCACCTAGAGGCCTCTAGTAAACAGGAGAGTGGATTCAAACCCAAGTGGGTGTGAAATCAAAGTCAGTGCCCTTTTCCCAAATGTGGTACTGCAGAAAAACCTCCCTTGCAACAGAGAGCCAGGAAAGAAGAGAAATGAAAATGGAGTCAGACACAAAATAGGGTCCCAGAATAAGGGAGAAATGTCTCCACTGGAGTCACCATGAAAATGATCGGGAAGAGACAGACAGTAAATGTGTGCATGACCTTTCCTTTCATTTGCTCCAGTTCTGTGTCATGGTCTGCTACCTGCAGCAGAAACCAAGTTAGTAATTATTCCTGCCTCGATTACTGTCCTTGCCTTCAAGCCCCGATTTGAGTGCTTCTGTTGCTTTAAGCATCTTCCTGTCCCATCACAATGCTATCAGAGCTAAAATATGGCATCATCCGCTAATCTGTTATCTGTATTGAAGGGTAATCATTCAAGAGAATAAAACTAAGCCTCCACATCCAATAAATCACATTATGCTTCACATATCAACATTTTTTAAAATCTGACTTAAACACATAGTCTTTCAAATCAGGAGGACACATATGCTGAGCTCTAATGAGCTCTGTCAAATCCTACATTATTATTAAAGTTCATCGTGATCTCAGAGATGATACAGTTTTCTAAAATGGAGTATGGCATCAATATTTGTTTGGCTGCTTTCTAGTTAGGATTCTAGGCAAAGTAGCACAATAAATAATGCAGTAGAAAATGTATGCGTTATGAATATATCATTCAAACAAATGCAAAATCTATGTGGATGATTACTTATCTTGTTTGATGGAATCAAGGGTTAGAAGTTTTAATATTCATGTCATGATTCCAAAACACCCCAAACATTTTTGCACTAAAATCTTAGCTTTAGTCCTCCTCATTCAATGACAAACATTAATATTTTAAATAGAAAATCAGTAGTATAACTAGCTATGCAGAAATGAGTTGAAATTCATAAAGATAAAAGAATACATATTTCTTCTCCATATGTATAGTTAATACATTAATATTCCTAAAATTTTACAGTATTAATTTCAAACATCTAATATGTTTCTGGGAATAAAATTATGAAGGAAATGGCACTTAAGAGTTCCATATACTAAGGATGAAAACAAATATGGTTTATATACTACCTTCACCGGATGAAGATATTTACATATATAAGATAAAGCAAAATAACAACATAAATATTCTGTATTCTCTAATTTTACAGTTCCCAATTATATAATGATCTGTGATTTGTGTTTTTTAATCTATTTGGCTTAATTTTATTCCTATGTGCAAACATATAGATGGATATTAAAGAACTCTGCTCTCCTACACATACTCAGACCCAACCAAATAACATGGAAAATTTAGTCCTTTCTCCACAGGCAGCCTTGCTACTATGTCTATTCAGCATAAAGATAAAACTGCCTTAATAAACAGAAACTAAATCATCAGGTTTTTTTGTTTTCAACAATTGAAGCTCCCTGCAAATCCAGTTAGACAAATAAATTCATCCACCTTTTCTTCAAATCTGAGTGTTTCTTCAACTAAGTCAGATATCACAACAACCCCACTAGTCCAACAGTCTGTCATAACAGTGGTTCACTGCAACTCCACCCTTTTCCCACCTTCAGTTTCACAAGACATCTATTTTTTTTTTTTTTTTTCCTGTTAGAGGAAAACAATTAAGATTAGGAGTTCAAATCCTCAAAGTAGTTCAGTGAACTGTCACATTACTATTATTTAACCGCAGGGAATTTCCTGTTTAATTGCCACTTTCTCCCTTCCCCAAAGGACTACATCTTATTTTGATGGTGTAATGGAAAGCACTGTGTTAAGAAAGGGCAAAAACATAATAGGTTTTAATTTTTAAACATCTAACCTTTTCATGAGTCACTGTTAATCATTTGCACCTGTGACTTTAATAATCAGCGTGGAACTACAGCAGCAAAATCTCCAGGACAGAACTAGGTGAGAACGCCCCAATCACAACCATTATCACAGCAGGGAGAGAAGAAAGCTCTTCTATCAAATGGGTGACATGAAGAAAGTTTTAAAAGTCAGTTCCACCAAATCTCAAGAACAGTTGAGCTCCTAGCACTTAAAATCTTCATCTTTTAAAAGTCAACATTTTTAATTTATATACATTTCACTATATTTTAATATATTAATATAGTTTTTTACTTTCTGTAACATTTTCTTTCAACTTTAGGGCTTGAGGAGGAAAAGGGCTCCAGAAAAATCACAATAGTACAAAGCAGGGTACTCAGGGAAGTGAGTCTTCTAAAGCATCCTTCCCATGGAGAAATTAAGACCAA
Source organism: Bos taurus (assembly GCF_002263795.3). Lineage (NCBI taxonomy): Eukaryota > Metazoa > Chordata > Mammalia > Artiodactyla > Bovidae > Bos > Bos taurus. The sequence goes on along the minus strand of NC_037338.1, from coordinate 37,438,259 downwards.
CAACATTATGCCACTGAACCATTTATTTCATTATGAAATGAGACATAGAGTACGAGTGGCAATATTCTGAAATGTGATGGAGGTTGTTCTACATCAGTGAACACACAAGTCTGGAAGGTATAAATACGGTCTCTGTCAGCTGTAGTCCATCCTCAGCAAGTCATTTTCCCTGTGGGCTGAGGCTCCCATATCGTAGAAACCTTCCCCAACTGCCAAGGGCTGAAAAGGAATTCCCTGTGAACAGCATCTGGACCACACCTTGTATGGTCACAGGAGAAGCTGACAAGGGCTGGAGAAAGATGCGTCTAGTCCAAAGATGAGAGGACAGAACCAAAAATCAAAATACATCCCTTTACAATTTAATAAGGAGGACCTTCTAAAATGGCTATTCATCCGGTTTTGTCTTCACCAGTCCAAGCCATTCACTACTAGATGTTGGTCATTCTGTGGGCTGGAGGGTAGGGTTTTGTTATACAGAAACTGCCAGTCTTTTGTACCCTCAGTGATGGTGTGGAAGCATCCATTTAGTGTATAAATATGATTCTCGGCACTAAGTCACTACCAAGTGAAATATTAGAGAACAAACTCCCCACCCACTGCAGAAATTTCCTAGTTTCCAAGCATGTGGAAAGAAGATTCCAAATTACCTTTAGCAAAATTTCCTTTCTTTTTTTTTTTTCAATCCTCTTACTTGCTGAGGAACCTTCTAAAGAGCCTCCCAAAGATGATACCCCCAGTTCAGGTTATTGGTCCTAAATTTTCCTTGTAAGGGAGGGAAAGAGAAGTGTTTAATAGCTCCCTAGGATCCTTCCACTTGTAGCAGGAATGAACACCTAAAAAAGCACCAGGACACTTAACTCCTTAGTGATTTAAAAAGCCTTGCTGAGCAACAGAGCAAGGGTAAGGTAAGCAACCTTTACCCTGCTTCTGCCCTAGCCTTAGAATCAGCAGCCCTTCTGTAATTCCCTGAGGTGCCAGAGAGACTCCTTTATTCCATAGGGCACCCAGATCTGACTCCACGAAATCCCAGTTAGTCATCCTTCTTCTCACCCTTCCAACCTCCACACCCAACCCCTCCACACCGCCCCAGGCCACCTCCTTACCTAATAATGTCGTCGTTGTGTCCCAGGAAGAATTTTTGGCTGTGCTCGCGGGTGTTGTAAACCACCCCGACCCCAGCCACAAAGTAGACCACCTCTTTGCCGGCGGTGTAGTACAGGTTGTTGCGGCACTGGTGACCCCGGTACCCGTACACCCACTCCAGCCGGAGCTGGCAGCTGGGAGCTGTCCGATCCGCCATGATTAGACGACCCCACTAGCCCCCCGGGCCCCCCGCGCACGGGTCCGCGGCCCCTGCGCGCCGGGTCTGTCCTCTCCAAGTCTCGGGCTGCGGAGGACCTGCAAAAGGCTCAGCGTGCAGCGCCGGGCGCTGATTTCCGCGGCGACGCACTCACACAGACCAGCACGCCGGCCGCCACCATCATCCACCGCCGCCGCCGGAGACGAGCCGCCGGTGCACGGCCGCCAGACCCCGCCGGGCGCCCCGGCTTCCTCTCCCCCGGGCTAGGCGTCTTCACCCGCGCGCGCGCTCCCGCGCGCCTCACTGCACCTGCGGGCTTCGGCCCCCGGGAGAGGTTTTTGGGAGGGTCACCCCGCCTTTTAAATCAAGGATCTGCATATCCAAACACTGATTACCCAGTTCGCTCACTGAAGTTTGCAGTGCGCGGGGCGGGGGCCTCGCAGCAGGCAGCGGAATTTATTCTGTGACAGCTTTAATTTGACAAGGAACTCCGGTAAGCTTTGCCATCGCCATCCTCGGATCCAAAACTGACAGTCTACATCCAGGAGGCGAGAGCCAGGAAGAAAGAAACAGATATTTTGCATAAGTCACCCAGTCCAAGCAAATGATCCCCAAACTAAGCCAAGTTTTTAAAAAATTGTCAACTATTCCTCTTTTCTGTCTCCAGATCCATCTTTTTTTTTTTTTTTCCCCTCCCATATCCATCCTTTTAATGATACGAAATATGCCCTAAATGCTGCCGGGTGGTGATTACTGATATGATTTGAAAGAACATTTGCAGTTTCCCCATTAAGCCAGGGCAAACATGCAATGATCATCTTTTAGACTCTCCAATTAGTTGTGTATATATTCAGAATTCATATCCTCCGTGAACCCTCTCTTGGCCGAGAAAACCAGAACGAACTTAGCAGCTCTCACTAATCAGGAACTCCAATGGCAAGCTTCATAAAGATTTTTTTTTTTTCTGAATCGGAGGAAACTGAGACACTACGGTAGCTGGAGGCAGGAAAACACAACCTACAAAAGCTCTCAGTCCAGAAGAAATTATAAATAATTAACAAGTGACCGAAATCGTGTACCTTTCCCCAGAAACGTTTGCGCTAGCTATGGGGTCCCGTGGGCTCAAGGGTCTCGTCTCTAATCCCGGCGTGGGGAGGAGCGCCCACGGAACCACTGGGGACAGCGAGGCCCCCCCCCCCCACACGCGCACACACGTCCCAGGCATTGGTCGATGCCCACCCGAGGGATGCCAGCCCCCGGGGACACCCCGGCCTGCGCACAGTGCCGCGGCGGCTGCGTCCTGCACTCCTCCCACACCCGATCCAGGCTCGCCTGCGGAGCATCCCAGCTCTCCCGCCTCTAACCTCTGCTCTGAAACGGCGCCGCCAGCACGTCCTGGATCTCACAGGGTAAGCGAAATCCTCTGCTTGCCCGCCCCCCGCCCCTTTCCCCGCCTCCCGCACCGAGGACCGGCTTCGTCACTGGGACGCCACCGGAGAGAGGTTCTTCCTCCAGTCTAGGCTCCGGGGGCGGGGCCACACCGCCGCTTTCGGGAACCTAGGCTGGCGGGTTACTAGGCGAAATCTCGGCGCTTGGAAACGGGGACGCCCCAGAGCGCTGGGTCCGCCCCCTCCCTCTACCGCCCACCCCCCCCCTCCCGATGCATTCTGGGAAATGTAGTCCGCTCCACGAGGCCTCAGGCAGGGAGCACGCGGTGCCAAACCACGAATTCCAGGATTCCATGCGCCCAGAGTGGGCCACATAGAGGCCGCTAACCACGTCCCAGGTGCTTGCGATTCTGCAGAGCAGAGGCAGGCACACCAAGCACAACCTCTGGTTCTCGCCCTGAGTTCCCCAGTGACTGAGCTACTGGGCCGCGTGCGTGTATATCTAGAAAGAAAAGCAGTGAAGTTGGAATAAAGACCAAACCATCCCTATACCGGGAGAAATATCAATAACCTCAGATATGCAAATGGCACCACCCTTATGGCAGAAAGTGAAGAGGAACTAAAAAGCCTCTTGATGAAAGTAAAAGAGGAGAGTGAAAAAGTTGGCTTGAAGCTCAACATTCAGAAAACTAAGATCATGGCATCCGGTCCCATCACTTCATGGCAAGTAGATGGGGAAACAGTGGAAACAGTGGCTGACTTTATTTTTCTGGGCTCCAAAATCAATGCAGATGGTGATTGCAGCCATGAAATTAAAAGACGCTTACTCCTTGGAAGGAAAGTTATGACCAACCTAGATAGCATATTAAAAAGCAGAGACATTACTTTGCCAACAAAGGTCCATTTAGTCAAGGCTATGGTTTTTCCGAGAGTCATGTACGGATGTGAGAGTTGGACTATGAAGAAAGCTGAGCACCGAAGCATTGATGCTTTTGAACTGTGGTGCTGGAGAGGACTCTTGAGAGTCCCTCGGATTGCAAGGAGATCCAACCAGTCCATCCTAAAGGAGATCAGTCCTGAGTGTTCATTGGAAGGACTGATGTTGAAGCTGAAACTCCAATACTTTGGCCAGCTGATGTGAAGAGCTGACTCATTTGAAAAGACCCCGATGCTAGGAAAGATTGAGGGCAGGAGGAAAAGGAGATGACAGAGGATGATATGGCTGGATGGCATCACCAACTCGATGGACATGAGTTGGGTGGACTCCGGGAGTTGGTGATGGACAGGGAGACCTGGCGTGCTGTGATTCATGGGGTCGCAAAGAGTCAGACACGACTGAGCGACTGAACTGAACTGATCTCTATACCACCGGAAGAATTTCTTCTGCACCTGTCCCTGAGGGCTACTGTAGCCGACTCAAGCCCAAGTGTGTTTCCCATTTCAGTTTTAGTTTTTATTCAGATGGAGTCTAATCTGTTAAAGTGCAGTGCTGCAGCATTTAAGAAAAAAGTTAGGCTGTCTATTCAGTGAATTAAAGACCTAAATGTAAGACCAGAAAGTATAAAATTCTTGAAGGAAAAGATAGGCAGAACACTCGATCACATAAAGCAAGATCCTCTAGGACCTGCCTCCTAGAGTAATGGAAATAAAATAAAAAATAAACAAGTGGGACATAAGTATTGAAAAGCTTTTGCACAGCAAAGGAAGCTATAAACAAGGTGAAAAAACAACCCTCAGAATGGGAGAAAATAATAGGAAATGAAACAACTGACAAAGGATTAATTTCCAAAATATACAAGCAGCTCATACAACTCAATACCAGAAAAACAAACAACCCAATCAAAAAGTGGGGGAAAGACCTAAACAGACATTTCTCTGAAGAAGACATACAGATGGCTAATAACACATGAAAAGATGCTCAACATCCCTCATTATTAGAGAAATGCAAAACAAAACTGCAATGAGATACCACTTCACACCAATCAGAATGGCCAGCATCAAAAAGTCTACAAACATTGCTGAGAGGGTGTGGAGAAAAAGGGAACCCTCTTGCACTGTTGGTGGGAATGTAAATTAATGCAGCTATTATGGAAGATGGTATGGAGATTCCTTAAAAAATTAGGAGTAAAACCACCATATGACCTAACAACCCCACTACTAGGCATATATCCCGAGAAGACCAAAACTGGAAAAGACACGTGTACCCCAATGTTCATTGTAGCACTATTTACAATGGTTAGAACATGGAAGCAACCTAGATGTCCACTGACAGATGAATGGATAAAGAAGCTGTGGTACATGTATACAATGGAATAGTACTCAGTCATAAAAAGCAATGCATCTGAGTCAGTTCTAATGAGCTGGATGAACCTCAAGCCTATCAAACAGAGGGAAGTCAGAAAGAGAAATATTAATATCATATATTAATGCATATATATGGAATCTAGGAATATGGTACCCATAAATTTATTTGCAGGGCAGCAATGGAGAAACAGACATAGAGAACAGACTTATGGACACGGAGTAGAGGGAGGAAGGAGAGGTTGAGATGTATGGAGAGAGTAACATGGAAACTTACATTACCATATGTAAAATACATGGCCCATGGGAATTTGCTGTATGACTCAGGGAACTCAAACAAGGGCTCTGTAACAACCTAGAGGGGTGGGATGGGGAGGGAGATGGGAGGGAGGTTCAAGAGGGAGGAAGATTGGAAATGCTAGGGCTTGGATGAGCAGCTGCTGCCTGCAGCAATGAAGAGAATGTGAATTGGTCTCATCATTCTTTTTAAGGAAATAAGGATCTACAGATCCATGAGGTCACAAGACAATAAGTGCACTACCAAAAACAAACCCAAAAAACATGGTCTGAAAAAGAGTTGAGACATAAGCTGAAATATAATGGGCTTCCCAGGTGGCTCAATGGTAAAACATCTGCCTACCAATGCAGGCGATGCAGGTTTGATCCCTGGGTTGGGAAGATCCACTGGAGAAGGAAATGGTAATCCACACCAGTATTCTTGCCTGGGAAATGCCATGGACAGAGGAGCCTGGCAGGCTACAGTCCATGGGGTCACAAGAGTCAGACACAATTTAATGACTAAATGACAACAGAGCCATGCTGCAAAACAGTGCACTGAATTAGAGACAGAAATTCTATATAAAAATTCATAAGATGAAGAGCTTTTCCAGCTTTAAGTCAGGAAAACTTCATGGAGGAAATAGGAAACAAAGGTATAATTGAGATAAGTAAACCTAAATTGAAAGCAACTGCATGTATTTATGGAATAAAAGGGTAGATACAGAAAAACAAAGATTTGGAGAATAGAACTGGTGAAAGAGAGAATTCATGAATGATGAGAAGGGGACATAAACTTGAAAGGTTAGATTATGGATGGAGCTGAACCTAGAGGTTTGTCCCATATTCTTAAAAGAATGGAAAGCCATAGGATTTTTTTTTTGAAAATGGAAATACCTATAAAATCAGTAGTAGTCAAAGCATCAGGTAATAGAGGCTTAAAGTAGTGCCTGAGGTTCTACATAGAGGTAGTAGCAATGGTCCAGAAAGGAAGGGACATCTTCCAGAAAAAAAATGCAAAAGGATGTTAAAAAAAATCTCAACAAATAGAAATGGATATAATATAACATGTTCATCTCCTCAGTTGCTTTAAGTGTAACTAAGGAGAAAAGGCAAGATACACCCATCTGAATGCAGAGTTCCAAAGAATAGAAAGGAGAGATAAGAAAGCCTTCCTCAGTGATCGATGCAAAGAAATAGAGGAAAACAACAGAATGGGAAAGACTAGAGATCTCATCAAGAAAATTAGAGATACAAAGGGAACATTTCATGCAAAGATGGGCTCAATAAAGGACAGAAATGGTATGGACCTAACAGAAGCAGAAGAGGTGGTAAGAATACACAGAAGAAGTGTACAAAAAAGAGCTTCATGACAAAGATAATCACGATGGTGTGATCACTCACCTAGAGCCAGACATCCTGGAATGTGAAGTCAAGAGGACCTTAGAAAGCATCACTACGAACAAAGCTAGTGGAGGTGATGGAATTCCAGTTGAGCTATTTCAAATCCTGGGAGATGATGCTATGAAAGTGCTGCACTCAATATGCCAGAAAATTTGGAAAACTCAGCAGTGGCCAAAGGACTGGAAAAGGTCAGTTTTCATTTTAATCCCAAAGAAAGGAAATGCCAAAGAATGCTCAAACTACCACACAATTGCACTCATCTCACACGCTAGTAAAGTAATGCTCAAAATTCTCCAAGCCAGGCTTCAACAGTATGTGAACTGTGAACTTCCAGATGTTCAAGCTGGTTTTAGAAAAGGCAGAGGAACCAGAGATCAAATTGCCAACATCCGCTGGATCATGGAAAAAGCAAGAGAGTTCCAGAAAAACATCTATTTCTGCTTTATTGACTATGCCAAAGCTTTTGACTGTGTGGATCACAATAAACTGTGGAAAATTCTGAAAGAGATTGGAGTACCAGACCACCTGACCTGCCTCTTGAGAAACCTATATGCAGGTCAGGAAGCAACAGTTAGAACTGGACATGGAACAGCAGACTGGTTCCAAATAGGAAAAGGAGTACATCAAGGCAGTATACTGTCACCCTGCTTATTTAACTTATATGCAGAGTACATCATGAGAAACGCTGGGATGGAAGAAGCACAAGCTGGAATCAAGATCGCCGGGAGAAATATCAATGACCTCAGATATGCAGATGACACCACCCTTATGGCAGAAAGTGAAGAGGAACTAAAAAGCCTCTTGATGAAAGTGAAAGAGGAGAGTGAAAAAGTTGGCTTAAAGCTCAACATTCAGAAAATGAAGATCATGGCATCTGGTCCCATCACTTCATGGGAAACAGATGGGGAAACAATGGAAACAGTGTCAGACTTTATTTTGGGGGGCTCCAAAATCACTGCAGATGATGCAGCCATGAAATTAAAAGACACTTACTCCTTAGAAGAAAAGTTATGACCAACCTAGATAGCATATTGAAAAGCAGAGACATTACTTTGCCAACAAAGGTCTGTCTAGTCAAGGCTATGGTTTTTCCAGTGGTCATGTATGGATTCGAGAGTTGGACTGTGAAGAAAGCTGAGTGCCGAAGAATTGATGGTTTTGAACTGTGGTGTTGGAGAAGACTCTTGAGAGTCCCTTGGACTGCAAGGAGATCCAACCAGTCCATTCTGAAGGAGATCAGTCCTGGGTGTTCTTTGGAAGGAATGATGCTGAAGCTTAAACTCCAGTACTTTGGCCACCTCATGTGAAGAGTTGACTCATTGGAAAAGACTCTGATGCTGGGAGGGATTGTGGGCAGGAGGAGAAGGGGACAACAGAGGATGAGAGGATTGGATGGCATCACTGACTCGATGGATATGGGTTTGGGTGAACTCTGGGAGTTGGTGATGGATAGGGAGGCCTGGTGTGCTGCGGTTCATGGGGTCGCAAAGAGTTGAACACGACTGAGCAATTGAACTGAACTGAACTGAATACAGAAGAATATATTAAAGAACTGAATCTGCAGATTGAAGTGATACATTGTATACCAGAAAAAAAGATTTAGAATAGTCTCCATGAAGGCATATCCTAGCAAAATTTTTCAACTTCAAGAATAAATAGTATTTCAAATCATGTGCCATCTTTAGAGAAGACTGTTATACCATCTCTGCCAATTAGTAATTAAAGAGAAACATTTAAGCATTTATTTTGCCTTCTTGGAGGAATTGAAGTTTATCCTCAGTTGATAAAGGAAAGCTACTTTCATAAGAATGCTAGCTAATAGATGTAGGGAAGATGATAGATTAAGAAAATCAGCCAATGATGTGACTGATATAGGAAAATTTGTAAATGTATACCAAAATGATTAGATGAGAGGATATCCCTTCAATAATGTTAAAGAATCACCCTACAAATCATGTAACTTTAAATGGACAGCTCTGGAGGTCACCATCTCAATCAAATTATCAAACTTAGCATCACGAGTACTGGAACAATTGCTCTGTCTGTTATGCAGTATAAAATAATGCCTAAAACATTTTGACCAAATATCTAACCCAAGTCTAATCAAGCTTATTACTTAACTCTAAGTTTACAGAAAATATGGGCTAGATGAACAAGTTAATTTAAACTATAGGTAAAAAATCAGGTAAGGCCAGAAAATAGGGCAGTGTACACACAAGTGGTCTGGCCTCATCAAAAATAATAATAATAATAATAATGAAACAAAAAGTACATAATAAAAAAGTGGGCAATTATTCTTGGTCAGAAGAGACGAAAGAGATACTACAACCAAATACAGCATATGAATCCTGATTGGATTTAGGTACTGATTTTTTTTAAGTCCACAAAAGACAATGCGGGGGGATTTCCCTGGCGGGCCAGTGGCTAAGTTTCTGTGCTCCCAGTGTAGCGGAGTTGGGTTCAACTCCTGGTCAGGGAACTGGATTCCACATGCCACAACTAAAGATCACACGTGCTGCAACTAAGACTCAGCATAGCCAAATAAATAAATACTGTTTAAAAAAGACACTGTGGGGAGAAGGAACAATTGGGAAGTTTTAAGACAATTTGAATTATTCTAGAGAATATTTGGGAATTATTGTTCTGATTCTTTGTAAAATCATGTTCGAAGGATACACATCCTAAAGCATTTAGGAATAAAATGTTACACCTACAACTTACCTTCAAGTGATTCAGAAATGTGTTCTCTATGCACGTACAAAAACACCAATATGCATGCACAGGAGAGAGAAAGTAAATATGGCAAATATTAGCAATTGCTTCATCTGTGTATCTTTTCTGTATGTTTGAAATTTTTTATTTTATAAAATAAAAGATTTATAAATTTTTTCTTATAAAAGACTGGGAAAATGTTTCTCAAAGATCTAGGCAGAAACAAAAGTGAAGGAAGGATGTAGAGATCAGGCTGGCCTCTCATTCTGCACTGTAATCTCCATTGCTGGAAAAAATTGAGCAGTATTTATAAGTTCTGATAGAGAAGGATAGTGCGCAACATTAGAATTATACCTAGCTAAATTAAGTGTGAAAAAAACAGGCAGACATTCTTAAACTTTAAAGAACTTCAGGGCAGATTTTAGCCCTTGTGACAGTTATGAACTTCAACGACAAGTAGCTGAAGAACACACATAAGCCATTTAAAAAGGTAGAAGTTTCTCTATCACATAAAAAACAACTGGAAGTATAGCAGATTAAAGAAATTGCCAGACACCCAGAATCTTCCCGTCTTTTCCCTATCTTGTTGCTGTACATTAATACAGATTTCCTCCTTGTGGTTTAAGATAACAGATCAAACTTCAGCTTTAACATTCCAGCTAGCAGGAAGGAGAACACAAGATCCCCTTCCTTTATGGATATTAAATTTCATACACTCCTGCTTACATCCCATTGGCCAGATTTAGAGTGCATCTAGCTGCAAGGGAGGCTAGGATTATAAACTATATTGCGGGAATATTTTACTGAGAAAGAAAGAGAAAAGAAACGCTGGTGTTCACCAGAAGTATCTGCTACCTTACTTATGAAAAAACTACCTGACTATGATATTCAGCCACTCAAGAAGTGAACAAAAGAATCAGAAATGGAGACGAATGGTAAAAAGATGGGAGATGAGCAATACATCAGTTTAATAGGGAAACAGTTCTCCCCATTCATTCTTCAGTTTCACTTTTGTGATTGGCATTAGCTCAAGTAAAATTGGTTGAAACCCTCTATTCAAAAAAATAAGCTGGTATAATTCTATTCTCATGAAATTATTTCTATTCATTTGGCTATCTGTCCATGCATCAAACTATATCTGTATAGAGATATTGTAATACAGTTCACCAAAACCTAACCTAGTTATTTCTGGAGCAGTGAGATTTAGAATTTAGTGAGGCTTATACCTTTTTGACTATTCAAAAATACTTGAAATGAACAGGTACCATTTTTAGTAAAACAATGTCATTATCTGTGCATCTATGGTCAACTAATCTACAACAAAGGAGACAAAAATATGCTATGGAGAAAAGAAAGTCTCTTTAATCAGGGGTTCTCAGGAAACTGGATAGCTATGTATAAAAGAGTGAGATTAGTATATTTCCTCACACCATATACAAAAATAAGCTCAAAGTGAATTAAAGACCTAAATATTAGACCCAAAACCATAAAATTCCTAGAAGAGAACATAGGCAGAACATCCTTTGACATAAATCATAGCAATCATTTTTGGATCTGTCTCCAAAGGCAAAAGAAATAAAAACAAAAATAAATAAATGGGATCTAGTTAAATTCTTTTGTAGAGCAAAGGAAACCATCAACAAAATGAAAAGACAGCCTACTGAATGGGAGAAAATATTTGCAAATTATATGACTGACAAGAAGTTGATAGCCAAAATATATTAACAGCTCATATAACTCCATCAAATAACAACACAATTTTAGAACAGCAGAAAACCTGGACAAACATTTTTCCAAAGAAGACATACAGATGGCTGACAGACATGAAAATATGCTCAATATCACTAATTATTAGATAAATACAAATCAAAGCTACAATGAGAGATCACCTCCCACCTGTCAGAATGAGTATCATTAAAAAGTCTACAAATGATAAATGCTGGTGAGAATATGGAAAAAAAGGAACCCTTGTACACTATTGATGTTTTCCACTATGGAAAACAGTATACAGGTTCTTCAAAAACCTAAAAATATGATCACCATATGACTACCATATGATCCAGCAATTCCATTCTTAAGTATATATCTGAAAAAAGCCACTATTTTGGAAAAATACATGCACCCCAATATTCAATAGCAGCATTATTTTCAATAGTCAAGATATGAAATCAAATCAGGTGTTCATTAACAGATAAGTGGATAAAAAAGATGTGATATATATACACACATACATATACATACAATGGAATATTTTTCAGCCATAAAAAAAGAATGAAATTATGCCATTTGCAACAACATGGATGAACCTAGAGAGTTTTATGCTTAGTGAAATAAGTCAGACAGGGAAACACAAATACTCTGTTATCACTTATATACTCTGTTATCACTTTTTAAGATCTGGAACCTAAAAAAAAAAGTAAGACAAGCAAATGTATGTAACAAACAAACAAAAATGTACAGACTGATACAGAAAACAAACTAGAAGATACCGGTGAGGAGAGGGAAGGGGAGAGGGGCCAGATTGGGGTATGAAGTTAAGAGTTACAAACTGCTGTGTATAAAATAAGTACAAGGATATATTATACTGAACAATTAAATACAGCCATTATTTTGTAATAACTTTAAAGGAGTACAGTCTATAAAAATATTGAATCACTATGCTGTCCACCTGAAACTAACATAATATTTTAAGTCAATTATACTTTCAAAAAAATAAGTCAATGCTGTTAAAAATATCTGTTGATGATAGATTGTATTTTTATTAAAATGATATTTATAATCATCAAGACAGACCCTTTGGTTGATCTTTCCAGACCCCGTTAATTGGCAATATCAAGAGCCTGTCAGATCACTGTACAGAATTAAGGCCCATGAGTGTAGTTGTTTAACCACAATTTTCTCTGTAAAAGATAGCCAGTTAGAGCTAGACCTTGTAGCCTTGACTTCATTAGCAGTTTAGATATCACTGAACTACAAAAAACTGATGATATTTCACCAGCAATCAACTAATGGGGTTAGAGTTCACATTTTTCACCAAGTAAAAGACTTAAAAATATTAATAGTGCATGAAAAGCTTCTCTACATCATTAAGCACCATGAAAATGCAAATCGAAACCGCAATGATATACTACTTCACACCTGCTGTAACAAAAAGACAAGCAGCAGAGAGAATGCAGAGAAACAGGAAACTTTATACATTGCTAAGTGAGGATGTAAAATGATGCAGCTGCTTCCAAAACAATCTGGCAGTTCCTTCGAGAGTTAAACATAGAGTCACCATGTGAGCCAGCAATTGCATTTCTAGGTATATAACCAAGAGAAATACATCCACACAAAATCTTTTATATGAAAGTTCATAGCAGCATTATCCATAATAACCCCAAAATGTAATTAATCTAAGTACCAAGCGATCAGTGAATGGATTAGTAAAATATCTACATTCATATAATGGAATATTACTCCTCAATGAAAAGAAATGAACTGATACAAGCTACAATATAGAATCTTAAAAATGTTATTCTAGATGAAAGAAGCCAGTTGCAAAAGCCATGCATTGTGTGATTCTGTTTCCAGATGGAATGTTCAGAAGAGACAAGTCTGTATAGACATAAAGTAGATTAGTGGTTCCCTAGAGGAGAAGATTGGAGAAGGCAATGGCACCCCACTCCAGTACTCCTGCCTGGAAAATCCCATGGACGGAGGAACCTGGTAGGCTGCAGTCCATGGGATCGCTAAGAGTCAGATACGACTGAGCGACTTCACTTTCACTTTTCACTTTCATGCATTGGAGAAGGAAATGGCAACCCACTCCAGTGTTCTTGCCTGGAGAATCCCAGGGACGGGGGAGCCTGGTGGGCTTCCGTCTATGGGGTCACACAGAGTCGGACACGACTGAAGTGACTTAGCAGCAGCAGCAGTAGCAGAGGAGAAGATGGGTAAGTGGGGGAAATGTGAATAACCACTAGGATGAGTTGTTTGGGTGGCATCACTGATTCAATGGACCATGAGTCTGAAGAAACTTCAGGAGATAGTGAAGTACAGGGAAGCCTGGTGTGCTGCATGCAGTCCACGGGGTTGCAAAGAGTCGGACACGACTGAGTGATTGAACAACAAATGAGTATGGGATTTTAGGGGGAGGGTGATAAAAAGTTCTAAAATTAGATTGAGATGATGATTGCTCAACTCTTAATATACTGAAAACCATTGAATTGTACAATTTAAATTAATGAATTTACAGTGCTATGTTGTGCTTAGTTGCTTGCTGCTGCTGCCGCCAAGTCGCTTCAGTCGTGTCCGACTCTGTGCGACCCCATGGACTGCAGCCTACCAGGCTTCTCTGTCCATGGGATTCTCCAGGCAAGAACACTGGAGTGGGTTGCCATTTCCTTCTCCAGCTTAGTTGCTTAGTCATGTCCAACTCTTTGCGACCCCATGGACTGTAGCCCATCAGGCTCCTCTGTCCATGGGGATTCTCCAGGCAAGAATACTGGAGTGGGTTGCCATGCCCTTCTCCAGGGGATTTTCCCAATCGAGGGATCAGACACAGGTCTCCCACACTGCAGGAGGATTCTTTAACATCCAAGCCATGAGGGAAGCCTAAGAATACTGGAGTGGATAGCCTATCCCTTCTCACAGGGGATCTTCCCAACTCAGGAATTGAACCAGGGTCTCCTGCACTGCAGGTGGATTCTTTACCAGCTGAACTACCAGGGAAGCCCAAATTTATAATACATACTTTATATATCAAAGCTATTAAAAGAAAAATAAAAACAAAGTTCAATGCATTTTACTTGGTTGCTGGATGTAGATTTCTTGTATATTGTACATATTAAGAATTTCTTGCTCTTTGATTCCTTAAATACCAGTTACTTTTAGAGCAGAAATTATTTCTTATTTAGAGAGGAAAAGATTTTTAAATTAAAGTTCATGGCTCTAATCTATCATCCAGAACTTATCCTTTGTTTAATGTTTTATAGGAATATTAAACATTTTAGGTAAAGTATACAGATCACATTAGAAGATGTAAATGCTAGGGTTGAAAGGAATGGGCAATTATCAATAATTTATAGAGAAAGGACTTTCAAAGTATTTCCCCCCATTTCTTTTCAAATATCTTTAACAAAGGAAAAAAAGGCTCTGTCTATTGAGCTAGAGGTAGACACTACAATCTAAGAGATCTAGTCGATGAAAAGTTTCCATTTATTTTTTGAAGATAAAATTCCTGTATATACCCTGTTCAATAAAGATAACATAAAAGAATCAGATCAGACAAGTAAGAAAAAGCCTTTTAAATCCAGGCTTGAAAAGGACCCATTCTAAAAAGCATCCCTAAATACCCAGAAAACCTGTCTTTCAAAGGTAACTAGCTATGACTCTATGTAAAGTCTAGTTTGAGCCTTCCCTGGTGGCTCAGTGGTAAAAGGGAAAAAAAAATCCGCCTGCCAATACAGGAGATACAGGTTGGATCCCTGGGTTGGCAAGATCTCCTGGAGAAGAAAATAGTAACCCACTCCAGTATTCTTGCCTGGGAAATCCCATGGACAGAGGAGCCTGGTGTGCTACAGTCCACAGGTCGAAAAGAGTTGGACTGAAGCGACCTACTTTGTTGTTATAGGAAGTGACTCTTCTCACAGATGGTAGCAAACTAGAAGCTTTCCTTCCCTCCACTGACCAGAGAGAACACAGTCTGCCCAGAGAATGCTCGTGGGTTAAGCCCTGAGGTTAGAAATTTCTAAAGGTCCAAGCAGAGGCCAAACCACTTTTCAGGTTAGTGAGAGTGAAAAGGAAAGAGGCAAAGCCCTCTGCAAAGATCCACTGACAAAGATTCCTTACTAAGCGTGGACTCAGCATCAGCATTTGTAAATGTGAAGAAAAAGAACTACTCGGGAACGACTCTGCAACAAAGAAGCCACGCTCCCAACATGGGGTGGTGGGGTAAAGTGCCCTTTAGGGCAAGAGGGTGACCAGCGAGGTTGGGGAGAAGAGGCAGCCATGAGTGAACCAGAGCACGGACTGTTCTAGTAGACTCAGGGCCAGATGTCAGCACCAGCTCTTCAAGAGTAAGAATGAGCTTGGAGGGGTTTCTCTGGTGGCTCCGTGGTAAAGAATCCACCTGCCAATGCAGGAGGCGTGAGTTCCATCTCTGGTTCGGGAAGATTCTACGTGCTATGGAGCAACTAAGCCCAAGCACCACAACTACTGAGCCTGTGCTCTGGAGCCTGGGACTTGTAGCTACTGAAGCCTACGCACGCTGGAGCCTGTGCTCTGCAACGTGAGAAGTCTGTGCACTGCAACTAGAGTAGCTCCTGATCACCATAAATGGAGAAAACCCACGCAGTAACGAAAACCCAGAGCAGCCAAAAAGAAATAAAATTATATTGAAAAAAAAAAGAATGAGCTGGAGGTGCAGAGTGGAACTCACTGTGGACTTTGACTTCTCTGCTTGGATTACACCAGAAAATGTGGGGCCTGCCTTCTCAACACATCCCTTTGTTATTTTTATAAGGTCCTGAATTTTTAAATCTGCTCTGAAGACAAAATTTGATTCATTCCTTACACCTGACATGTATAAACTTCAAGTGGGTCAGAAATATAGAGTTGATCTCCCAACAACAACAAGGGTTAGAGGTGTACAAATCTCTGAGTCAAAAGAAACCCACATACAATTTATAGTTGGTCTTCCGTATATGCAGTTCCTCTGTATTCACCGTTCCCCTGGAGTCAAGCAATCAGAAATTGTGTAGTTCTTAATATTTACCATTGAATAAAAAGTCTGCACTTAAGTGGGCTCTGGCAGTTCAAACCCCTGTCTTTCAAGAGTCAACGATAAATATAAAAATAAAATCATCAAGCCCTGATAGAAAGCATGAGTTAATTCACCTACAAGCTGGAAAATTATTTCTAACTATGGTGCAAAATCCAAAACTAACAAGGTCAAAACCTGATATATTCAATCACCCTCCAAGTCTTCTGCATGGCAGAGAATAGCACAAGAAAGGAAAAAGAAAAACAATTAAGTGGGGGGAAATGTGTAATAAATTTCACAGAGAAGGGACAAATATCCCTAATACATGAGTTTCTTTTGATAAAAAACATGTCTCCTAACTCTATGGAAAAAGAAGAACAGGCAGTTTACGTAAGAAGAAATAAAAACGGTCCTAAATCATATGGAAGAAAAAGAAATGAACAAAATAAGAAAAGTGCACATTAAAATTCCACTGATTTTAAAACACAGATCAACTGTACATTCCCAAGAATGTACTTAAGGACAATATATAAAATAAAATGGCTGCATCTCTGAAGATAGATTCTAAAGTTAAAAAAATTAAAATATATTCAGTAATCATATTGGAGCATAGTAAATAATACAACAGAAATGCAATCAGCAAAATCCAGACTTCGGACAATTCCAAAGGAAACTTGTTTTTTTTTTTAATCCAATAAATTACAAGAAATAAAAATGTCAGATCGAGGGGGAAACTATCAATCTCATGGAGTTTATTTGGATTCTGATGTGAACAAACCATTAAAAAACAAACAACGACTTTGAGATAACCATGAAAATGTGAATATTCACTTAATATTTCATTATTTTAAGGTGTTAGAATTTTCAAGTGTTATAATGACACTGTGATTCAGCTTTTTTAAAAGAATCCTTATCTTTTAGAATTATATGCTGAAATATTTATGTATGAAAAGTTTTGAGGTCTGAATTTGTTTAAAAATGATTTGGAGAATATGGGAGATAAAATTAGATTTGCTCGGAGCTGATAATTACTAAAGTTGCATAATGGCTACAAGTAGGTTCCCTATACTATTCTCTCTACTGTTTTATAGTTTGATATTGTTTACTGTTAATCGCTCGACTTGTCCAGCTGTTTGTGACCCCATGGACTGTAGCCTGCCAGTCCATGGGATTCCCCAGGCAAGAATACTGGAATGGATTGCCTTTCCTTTCTCCAGGGGATTTTCCCGACCCAGGGATTGAACCTGGGTTTTCTGCATTGCAGGCAGGTTCTTTACCATCTGAGCCACCACGGAAGACCAGGTCAAGTAAAATCTTGATTTGGTCTTTTCTCCAGTGAGAAGTAGGAAGTACATGGTGATAGATGGGGATACAGGCTCTGGAGTCAGATGCTTGCAATCACATCCTCCTCTGTCATCTAGATATGTGACCCTGGGCACATTATTTATCTCCTAACATCCTGGTTTCTTCATCCATAAAATGGAGATAAAAATAATCACCACTTCATAAATGTGATATTGGTGAGATAATATATGTAAAGTTGTAAAGTGTTTAGACTGCCTGAAAAGTGAAGTCGCTCAGTTGTGTCTGACTCTTTAGGACTCCATGGACTGTGGACTACCACACTCCTCCGTCCATGGGATTTTCCAGGCAAGAATACTGGAGTGGGTTGCCATTTCCTTCTCCAGAGGATCTTCCCAATCCAGGGATCGAACCTGGGTCTCCCGCATTGTAGGCAGACATTTTACCATCTGAGCCACCAGGGGGAAGTCCTTTAGAATGCCTAGTATATGCCTGCTGCTGCTAAGTCGCTTCAGTCGTGTCTGACTCTGTGCGACCCCATAGACGGCAGCCCACCAGGCTCCCACTTCCCTGGGACTCTCCAAGCAAGAACACTGGAGTGGGTTGCCATGCCTAGTACATGGAAAATACTCAAAATATTTATTATTGTTAATAATGTTAATTCCTCCCAAGGAAGGCTCCAAAAGAATTTAAAATAAGATTTTGACTTAACTACGCATGTGCCTATGTGATTGCCTGAATTACTATTGCTGTGTTTAAATGCTGCTTCTCCATGAAATTGGTGTCTGTTCTCTGAACCAAAGTTTTCTGACAAAGATGTAGAAAATATTGGAACTGATGCTGCATCAAACTACTAATTGTCCACAGTCTTAAAAGCATCAACATTGCTTAAATGCAACACTTTTAATGAGCTAAATAATATGCCACAAGTTCATTAAATCACGACCATAATAGACTATGGTAAGTTCAAAATTATACACAGAAGGCACTGTAATGTCATCAAATGAATGGTGACACAAAGCCCTAAGAATCAATTAGTAGTGCCCTAGAGTGAGCAAAGTTAGAGAAATATTTATAATACAAATATTCTGACCCCTGAAATTCTGAGTTTCTGAAAACATTTTACTAATGGAAAGGAGACCAAAAAAATGTACTTTTATGAACCCTGTTTCTAATATCACAATACCTAATCTTCCGCATTAGCAAAGGTTTGATTCCATGGAGGAAAGGTGAGCAATCTGAATAGAGGACAGAATTACCAAGCCAGGGCATATGGATTAAAAACAAGACCTGGATTCCAGCCCTGACCACTTCCTGTAGGGCCCTGAACAGGCACTCAGTTTCTTCAGGTCTTGCTTTACTCAACTGTAAGAGGAAGGTGTTCAATTAAACAATCTGTAGGGCCTCTTCCACCTCTAAGACGTTAGGGTTAATTAAAAGCACTAGTCTGTTATCGGTAAAACACATTTCAGGGAAGTAGTACAGTCCAGCTACACATCATCTCTTGAGATCCTACTTCAAAAGTGGGGAAAGCTAGAGAGAATCAGTCCTATTCGCTCGCAATCTAGAGCTCTTTAAAAAGACCAAGCTAACCTCATGATTCGACTTAAATCAATGTTGTCAATTATATCCCAATGAAACTAGGGAAAGGGGGCTAAAACAACAGAATTGTATACTTTTAAATGTTAAGTTTTGGACTGCCCTGGTGGTCCAGTGGTTAAGTATCTGCCTGCCAGTACAGGGGACATGAGGTCGACCCCTGGTCCAGGAAGATTCCACATGCTGCAGGGCCACTAAGCCCGTGCTCCATAATTACTGAGCCTGCAGCCTAGAGCCCATGCGCTGCAGCAAGAGAAGCCACCACAGAGAGAAACCTGCACACCACAACTAGAGAGCAGTCCCTGCTGCCACAACTAGAGAGAGTCTGCAGCAGCAACCAAGACCCAATGCAACCAATGATTGTTTAAATGTTAAGTTTCATGTTTGTGTCTTATATCTTAAGAAAAATATTTTAAAAAGCAAAAAGACTGCTCATCCCCCAGGGAGAATCTTTGATGACCTAAAGAAGTTTTAAATGGTGATGTGGACTGAAGTGGGAAACTTTATAACTCAACTAAGAAAGCATGGATGGCAAATTTAGCTCGACTGACAGCAAGAATTACCCTTTACTGTACAAAAAAGATCTTCACGACCACGATAATCACGAAGGTGTGATCACTCACCTAGAGCCAGACATCCTGGAATGTGAAGTCAAGTGGGCCTTAGAAAGCATCACTACGAACAAAGCTAGTAGAGGTGATGGAATTCCAGTTGAGCTCTTTCAAATCCTGAAAGATGATGCTGTGAAAGTGCTGCACTCAATATGCCAGCAAGTTTGGAAAACTCAGGAGTAGCCACAGGACTGGAAAAGGTCAGTTTTCATTCCAATCCCAAAGAAAGGCAATGCCAAAGAATGCTCAAACTACCACACAATTGCACTCATCTCACATGCTAGTAAAGTAATGCTCAAAATTCTCCAAGCCAGGCTTCAACAATACGTGAACCATGAACTTCCAGATGTTCAAGCTGGTTTTAGAAAAGGCAGAGGAACCAGAGATCAAATTGCCAACATCCAATGGATCATTGAAAAAGCTAGAGAGTTCCAGAAAAACATCTATTTCTGCTTTATTGACTATGCCAAAGCCTTTGACTGTGTGGATCACAATAAACTGTGGAAAATTCTGAAAGAGATGGGAATACCAGACCACCTGACCTGCCTCTTGAGAAACCTATATGCAGGTCAGGAAGCAACAGTTAGAACTGGACATGGAACAACAGACTGGTTCCAAATAGGAAAAGGAGTACGTCAAGGCTGTATACTGTCACCCTAGTTATTTAACTTATATGCAGAGTACATCATGAAAACGCTTGGCTGGAAGAAGCACAAGCTGGAATCAAGATTGCCAGAAGAAATATCAATAACCTCAGATATGCAGATGACACCACCCTTATGGCAGAAAGTGAAGAGGAACTCAAAAACTTCTTGATGAAAGTGAAAGAGGAGAGTGAAAAAGTTGGCTTAAAGCTCAACATTCAGAAAATGAAGATCATGGCATCTGGTCCCATCACTTTATGGGAAATAGATGGGGAAACAGTGGAAACAGTGTCAGACTTTATTTTGGGGGGCTCCACAATCACTGCAGATGGTGACTGCAGCCATGAAATTAAAAGACGCTTACTCCTTGGAAGAAAAGTTATGACCAACCTAGATAGCATATTGAAAAGCAGAGACATTACTTTGCCAACAAAGGTCCGTCTGGTCAAGGCTATGGTTTTTCCAGTGGTCATGTATGGATGTGAGAGTTAGACTGTGAAGAAAGCTGAGTGCCGAAGAATTGATGCTTTTGAACTGTGGTGTTGGAGAAGACTTTTGAGAGTCCCTTGGACTGCAAGGAGATCCAACCAGTCCATTCTGAAGGAGATCAGCCCTGGGATTTCTTTGGAAGGAATGATGCTGAAGCTGAAACTCCAGTACTTTGGCCACCTCATGCGAAGAGTTGACTCATTGGAAAAGACTCTGATGCTGGGAGGGATTGGGGGCAGGAGGAGAAGGGGACGACAGAGGATGAGATGGCTGGATGGCATCACCGACTCCATGGACGTGAGTTTGAGTGAACTCCAGGAGATGGTGATGGACAGGGAGGCCTGGTGTGCTGTGATTCATGGGGTCAAAAAGAGTCGGACATGACTGAGTGACTGAACTGAACTGAACTGACCTGAAGATTGGCTAATTTGCATGATCCAGGGCCAAATGAAAAATGCAACATCCTTATCCAAAAATTGTTAAGATCTTAAGACAGAGACAGCGGAGCATTAAAGCAAACTCAGCCACCTTCTGAGGGGGGCTCATGTGACAGCACAAGTCACATGCCCATGAAGTTGACTGTATTTATCGAACTTAAGATTTTTTGGGCCCAGGGCTGAACACTATACAGACAACTCATTCAATTTCCACCACAATGTTGCAAAAGTAATATTCCGTTCAGTTCAATTGCTCAGTCATGTCCAACTCTTTGCAACCCCATGAATCGCAGCATGCCAGGCCTCCCTGTCCATCACCAACTCCTGGAGTTCACTCAAACTCAGGTCCATCGAGTCGGTGATGTCATCCAGCCATCTCATCCTCTGTCGTCCCCCTCTCCTCCTGCCCCCAATCCTTCCCAGCATCAGGGTCTTTTCCAATGAGTCAACTCTTCACATGAGGTGGCCAAAGTACTGGAGTTTCAGCTTTAGCTTCATTCCTTCCAAAGAACACCCAGGGCTGATCTCCTTTAGAATGGACTGGTTGGATCTCCTTGCAGTCCAAGGGACTCTCAAGCGTCTTTTCCAACACCACAGTTCAAAAGCATCAATTCTTCGGCGCTCAGCTTTCTTCACAGTCCAACTCTTACATCCATACATGACCACTGGAAAAACCATAGCCTTGACTAGACGAACCTCTGTTGGCAAAGTAATGTCTCTGCTTTTCAATATGCTATCTAGGTTGGTCATAACTTTCCTTCCAAGGAGTAAGCGTCTTTTAATTTCATGGCTGCAATCACCATCTGCAGTAACTTTGGAGCCCAAAAAATAAAGTCGGACACTGTTTCCACTGTTTCCCCATCTATTTCCCATGAAGTAATATTACTTATCCTCTTTTATGAAAAAGAAATAAAGATTTTAAGAGGTTAAAAAATTTGTCCAGTTTTCCACTGCCAGTTATGGACAGATTTGGACTCCTTCCTTGAGCTAGACTCCAAAGTCATGTTTTTACCAGTGGTCTTCAACTTTATTAGGAAAAAAATTTGAATAAATATTCCAATTTTTATGTACATATCCTACTGTAGTAATAAATTATGTACCTTATAAACCATGAAAAACAAAGAAAGATGGCATTTTAAAGGTGCCATCAATAGAAATTCTAATATTTTCTTCCCATATCTCAACCAGTCACCTTTCACCAGCCTCTGTTGTACTGAGGGTTGTCCTTGACGTAGCCAAATTTATAGAGTTAATAGCACTTAAGATGTTCATTTGCCTATGAAGTATGAACTTTCAACAGGATAAGCCCCTGAGTTTCTCTTTCTGTAGGTCTGGTGGGGGGGGGTGTGTGTGCATCTGCTTGGCTGTGTCCGACCCTTTTTGGGACCCCATGGACTGCAGCCCACCAGGTTCCTCTGTCCATGTAATTTTCCAGGCAAGAATATAGGAATGGATTTCCATTTCCTCCTCCAGGGGATCTTACCAACCCAGGAATCAAACCCGTGTCTCCTTTGCTTCCTGGATTGGCAGGAGAATTCTTTATCATGGTACCACCTTGAGAAGCCCTATTGTTGAAGGGTATCACTCAAAAAGGTGAGTAGTTCATACCAGAATTTTAGGCTCTATGAAAACAAAGGGTGTTTCTTTTTTTAAGAAAAAAAAGTGAGCCTGGAGGCTGACTTACCTTTGAGAAATCTCATTTCACTCACTGCTTGGCCGTTAACCAGCATTTTTGGTTTATTCTAGGTTATCTGTACAGTTATACAGCAACAGTTGATTAGCTATAGAACACAAGAAGGAAAAGATTCACTTGACAGGTGTTTACTGACGGCCCACAGATTGGGCCAGAAACTTCTCTGGTTGCAGGGGAGGGACAGTGAGTGAGATCCACCGGGACCTGCCAGCAAAAAGCTCAGGTATGTTCTAAATTTGTGTTGGTGCCATGCCCACAGAAGTACCTTAGAAAGAGATGCAGTTTGTCTCTTCATCTTTAATATAAGCCTTTATAAAGAGAGGACCATGCTCACAGGTATATTTTATGAAAAAAAATAGTTCAATATATTAGAACTTGATGAAAACCCCAGTTTTCCTTAAAAAATCCAAGAATCAAGTTTCCATAATATGCTTTCTCTCTAAAACCATAGTCTGGTTTGTAGATAATCTTGAAATATTTCACTCAAAGTGCAGTAAAATTTTTGTTTTTTAAATTCTGCTTTTATCTCTGTACATAATAAATAATCTTTGAATCATAAAACTGCTAAAAATTGTCAGCCCAAGACAAAGAAGATTTTTATATTTCTTCCTCTAGATGGCGACATAGGACTGTGTCTTTAAAGCAGAGCGCTTTCTTGTGTCCAGAGAGAACAACCCGGCTGTTTGAATTAAATGGAAAATACAGAATTTGTTTTCTTACTGACCAACAAGGGGGAAAAAAAGTGCAAATAAATGATATCTACAGGACTAGATCTTTCTAGTCTCCTGTCAGTTTAAAGGGTAGACTGTTTGGATAGCTTGTTTGCTTTATCAAAGTAGCAATAGAAAAATAAAGGGATGTGAGTAGAAAGAAGACTCGAGTAGCAGATTATTTATTGAGTTTATGTCAATAACTCTTCAGCTTCCTTTCTTTGGTTGCTATGGCAACTCCCAGGTTTATTCATCCCAGCCCTCCTTTTGATACAGCTCAGAAGTCAGTGGGATGTTGGAGCTGCTAACAGAGTGCCTGCTTCAAATCCCATCTCTGCCTTTGACTAAACGTGTGACTCTGAACAAGTGATTTAAACGTGTATCTTTGTGCCTCTGTTTCCTCATCTGTAAAGTAGGGGTGATGATTACTGAGAGTAAGCATGTGAGGCACTTAATACAGTGCCTGCCACACATTGCACATTCAATAAATTAGCAATCATCACCAAACTGCTATCCTTGTCATGTCTGTGCTATCTAGGAAGACTCATCAAAGTCTTTCTTTCACCATATTTTAGGATGAAGCATCGGTCTTGGTATTGGCCAATCCCAGACAAGGAGAAAATTAGGTGCAAAAGAATATAAGTTTAATATGTTTGACTCATTACATAAAATGTCAAGTTGTTCAGTTTTTCATTTTAATGCAATTGAATGAATGGATGAATCAAATTACTCTAGTCTGTTTGTAGTTTCAAATCTTTATATTTGCTTTAACTAGAAATTACATAAAGCAAATTTATGCAGAAAGCCACACTTTACCAGCTATTTCTTCTTCTAAATAGACTTCTACATACTCCAATCCATGTTTCTATTTCAGCATTTAATTATTAGAAAAAAAAGAGAATAAAAATAAGCACCATTTTCCAAATTATATAACCTTAACGAGAAAGTTCAATCAACTCATATTTGCCAGAGATGTTTGGTTTAATTTTATACTATCTTTTAGCCTTTCCTTTTTGATATTGTTAATTACATTAGGATTTAAGCAGTTCTTTCAACATTCACTCTCTCCACTGTCACTGATTTTTTTAGAATTGTCAAAATAATTTTTCATATTAACAGCCAATATGCCTGCTCCCAGCTGATCCAGATTCAGTCAGTCTGTTGATTTGGTTGGTCTGTTCTATCTTTCTTTTAAGCAGATTCAATTTATGTATAAAGCCCCAATTTTTTGGCTAGCATCCCCTAGCCAATTAATCATTTATCCTCTACACAGGGTTGTCTGTTGAATTTGAACGCTGTACTTCAAATGGAATCATTCCTCGCTTTGGTCTAGTCACCATCAGTGAGGCTTAAGCCTTCTGGTGGCAGTGATGACTGGCCATCCACACTCATACTTCACTCTGATGGCAGGAGTGGCAGAGAAATATGAGGCCGTAGAGATCTTCCTAAGAACCGGGGCAAAGAGAGTCGAGAGGACCCATCTACATAGTAAAGCTTGGTACTTTCTAACACTCTGCTGCATTTTACACATTTCACCTTTATAATCAATATGACTCAGCTGCACTCTTAAGATTTTTGAGCGATTTTTACATTACTTATTTATTTTCGACTGTGCTGGGTCCTTTGTTGCTGCGCAGGCTTTTCTCTAGTTGTGGAGAGGTGGGGCTGCACTCGAGCTGCAGTGCTCAGGCTTCTCCTTGCCGTGGCTCCTCTTGTTGCAGGGCACAAGCTCCAGGGCCCAAGGGCTTCAGTAGTTGCAGAACGTGGGCTCAGTAGTTGCGCCTCCGCGCTCTAGAGCACGGGTTCAGTAGCTGCGGTGCGTGGGGGCTTAGTTGCTTCTCAGTATGTGGGATCTTCCTGAATTGGGGATTGAACCTGTGACTCCTGTGTTGGCAGGCGGATTCTTTACCACTGAGCCACCAGGCAAGTCCTGAGGGATGTTTTTTAAAGTCAGAGCAACTTTACCTCGGTGATCTCTGGTCCTAGTTCAGTGTTTTACTTGCTTCCTACCTTAGCAGAGTAAGTCCATCCTTTCAAACAAAAGACCAGAGAGAAACATGGTGTGGCAATATGTTACTCTGGTGTCTCCAGTGAAAATCACTCTGTTGTATTCACGCCTTTGGGTACTCAAGTCCTTGACTCTGGCCTTGACCATGTTTTTTGCTTTGGCCAAAGGAACATTAGCAAATGTGATGCTAACAGAGGCTTAATAAGCACTTGCACACAGGGGCTTGTCCTCTTGGAGTGCTTCATCTTGGAGCTAGTCCCTGAAGGGTGAAAGACCAAGTGGTGGGTGGGGGGACACTGGCAGCCATTAGGACATTCCAGTTCCAACCAAGCTGCCAACAGAATGCAACAGTGTGAGTGTCCTCGGCCACACAACATGGAGCAACACTTCCTTTCAATGGAGCTGAGTCAACCCTCAGAACTGCAAGAAATAATGACTGTTGTTTAGTGTTTACATTTTGGGATGTCTTGTTAACACAGTGATAGAGAGCTAAACACGTGCTGGAAGTTATCTTCTTAATTACACATAGTGCTTCAGATCAGATCAGATCAGTCGCTCAGTCGTGTCCGACTCTTTGCGACCCCATGAATCGCAGCACGCCAGGCCTCCCTGTGCTTACCCTAGGTTTTCTCTTAGGAAGGCATTCACATACACACATTTCATTTTGATAAAGACTCAACTCTAAGTTCATAACCAAATGAAATGTCAGAAGGATGCCTGACACCCCGCAGTGTGCTTTGGCCTCTGAGCTATTTAAGAGCATGTCACCCAGGCCAGCCCTGTCCTCACTGACAGCTCTTCCAGGGAGCCAAGCTAGCTGGCCCTCCAGGCACTGCACAGCTTATTTCTGAAAACGCTGACAGATTGTTTCACAGAATATGGTCATAATACTGTGTCACTGAATCTTGAATTGCCTTCATGGCGGCAGATTTCTGGAGGGACTGGTTCTATCTTTTTACCTATTTACAACTCTGTGTTGAACCCTTGAAATTGGAAAGTTAGTATCTCTGAATTGTAATTAATGTCTGAAAATTTTGATGAAATTTTAATAGCCTAATCAATACTTTTAAAAATAGTTTCCTTTTTCATTAAAATGTACATTTATTAAAGGTAATCATGAAACTATAGAAACCTATAAAGAGAAATTTTACTTAGAGAAAAAGCATGTACATTATTAACAGTGGACTATGTGAATAAACTCCAGTACATCACACAGTGGAGTGCTATGTAACTATAGAAAGACGAGCAAGCTTCGCTTATACCAACATGGAAAGAACTTCTAGATGTATTTTTAAGTGAAAAACAGGCGGGTTGCAGAAGAGTGTACATGATATGTTTCCCTTTGGACAAAAAGGGTGAGAAATCTATTATTTGTATTTGCATGTGTGTGTAAAACATCTAAAAATCTGAGGAGTAGGAAACTGACACTGGGGGGATTAAACACTAGAAGCAGACTTCTCACCATATACCTTTTTATACTTCCTGGTTTTTAAACCGTGAGAATGTGCGATCTATTCCAAAGTTGTTGAAGTTTGGGCAGACGATAACTAAAATATTAACAGTGATTGCCTCTGGAATCACTGTTAATTGATTGCCTATAGAAAATCACAATTTTTTTCTTTTGCTTATTTGTATTTATTTTGTCTGGAAAAACAAATCCTGTAATTTAAAAAGTAGTATTTAAAATCTATTGAATAAAAAAAAATCCACTGATAGTTCCATCATTCAATCCAACCACAATTATTATTTTTCCATGCATAAGCTTTGTAATCTCAAATATATACAGTCTAGTATCTCTTATCTTAATATAGCAAGGTTTATTTAACCATTTTCCTGCAGCTAAACACTTTTTTTGTTGCTGTATCCTTTCATAAATAATGATGCAATAAATCTGTTTATACAAAAAGTTTTTTTAGCTATAGCATAAATCCTCAACAGTAAAATTATCTTTCAAAGGGTATAAACATTCTCAGAAGCCTGAAAAATTTTCCAAACAAATTGTTGTCAGTAGAAATTTATGAGAACTCCAGGTTCACTGACTCTACGGACAGGAGTTTGAGCCAGCTCTGGGACTTGGTGACGACAGGGAAGCCTGGCGTACTGCAGTCCGTGGGGTTGCAAAGAGTCGGACATGACTGAGCAACTGAACTGAACTGAACAGGTTCATTTAATTGTCACTAGCATTGATTAACATTTTAAAAGTCTTTGTTAATAGGCCAAATCAATCTCTTTATAATTGTTTTTACATTTCTTTTGCAACTAATGAAGATGCACATTTTAAAATTTGTGTTGACCTATTTAATTCCTCCCTAAAAATCTTTTTTTCCGAGTTCTTTGCCCATACTGAGATGTCAGAGGTTTTCCTTTGTTTATGGGTTCTTTAAGCATATTTTAGTTATTAGCAATTGTCAGGTCTTGTCTGTTTTTTTCACTGGAACTATTTTCCCTCTGCCATCTGCATTTTATTGTTTTGATTTTAGAATGTTGAGTTTTTATGAATTCATATCTAACTTGTGTGCTTTGACATGGATCCCTTTAATCAGAGGTTTAATCAAGATTCCATTTTATTTTCTTCTATTTGATATATTTAGATCTTTTAGAACTTCTTTAATTTATTTAGAATTAATTTCTGTGCAATGTTAGAAGAGGATTGAATAAGTATTTTAAATTCCTTAATCCAAATTCCTTAATCGTGTTTATTGGCTAATCTTCCCTTTTCCCATTGACCACATGGCCTTCCTTATATTTTTGTTTCTTATGCATAGTATTGCCCGGTTCTCATTTCTGTACTAGGTACTATGTTGCATGGATTTGTATCAGTATTATATGCTTTACATAGTTTGAGAATATCTTTTCGTAAATGGCAGCCTTGGTACCCATTAGGATGATCACAGTCATTTTCTTTGATATTTATTATCTATTCCAAGTAAATGATTTTATCTTTCAAAAATGTTCCATGGTTTTCACTGCAAATTTGGATAAATCTATAGTTTAAGTAGCAATTGTTTCTTTATTATGTTCTTGCCTCCAAAAGGAGCACAGTCCTTGGATCCATTCAATCAGGCCTTCTTGTAGCTCACCATCATTTCTGCTTGTTTATTCATTTAGTTGGTTGGTTTTCTTTTCATGCTAAGTTGCTTCAGTCACGTCCAACTCTGTGACCCTATGGACTGGATCTCACCAGGCTTCTCTGTCCATGGGATTTTCCAGGCAAGAATATTGGCCTGGGAGTCATTCCCTCCTCCAGGGGATCTTCCCAACCCAGGGATCAAACCCAGGTCTCTTACGTCTCCTGTATTGGCAGGTGGGTTCTTTACTACTCACGCCACCTGGGAAGCCCTTTCTTCTCATAGGTCATATATATTTCACATTAAAAGTATTTCTTGGTACTTTATGGGGTCTTATTTCTATTGTGAATAGGGTCTCTTGTTCCCTACATGCTGCTGCTGCTGCTAAGTCGTTTCAGTCATGTCCGACTCTGTGCAACCCCATAGACAGCAGCCCACCAGGCTCCCCTGTTCCTGGGATTCTCCAGGCAAGAACACTGGAGTGGGTTGCCATTTCCTTCTCCAGTGCATGAAGTGGAAAGTGAAAGTGAAGTCGCTCAGTCATATCTGACTCTTAGCGACCCCATGGACTGCAGCCCACCCGCCTCCCCTGTCCCTGGGATTCTCCAGGCAACAGTACTGGAGTGGGGTGCCCTCGCCTTCTCCCTGTTTCATACATAGAGGAATGTAATTGATTGTATATTTACCTCAGATCTGGCCCTTTTTGTGGCTCTATTCTCACACTGGGAAATGATTTCTAGTTTAGGTTTTCTGGAAATACAAGTTGTTATGACTCTTAACTGGGCCTGGAACTCTGTTAATTCATGGAGAAAACAAAAATCATTATGGTTTTAAGAGGGCCAATCAACTGGTTGATTTGAATAGTTCCTTTCATTGTTTTGAGGATATAGCCTATGTTTTAGGGATGTTACCATGCAATCATGTAAAACTAGAAATGTGTGTGTATGCTGATACTTAAGGTACAATAACAGTTCTTGATTCAGATATGAGCAGGGCACCCAGCTAACTCTCACTGTATTGACAATCTCAGGTGAGGAGAAGAGAGAATTCTAAAATGGAAGGGAAACTGAAGAACTCAGCAGAATGACTGAACCAGTGGTGGGTTCAACCAGCCCGGATGTCAGAGTCCCTTCCACACTGGGTCTACCTTTATACAGATAGGTTTGATACCACCCATGTGTAGATAGATTCCTGAAAGAATCAGAACGGCATTGGCTTCATGGATGTTTATCACTTAATGCTGCTATGGAGATACTCATTATTGCCTTCATTTTAGCCAGGAAACAAGGTTCCTCTCTGTCCTCTTCATCACAAGTCTCCTATGGAAACACATGGAAGTGGGCTCTGGCTCCCTTTATTTTTCTCCCAGGAGCCAACATGGCCAACGGTGCTGCCTGTCCCGGGAGAAGTGGCCTTGCCCAAGCCCCTGAAGACTAAGATGAAGAGAGATGGAAGCAGGGCATTCTACCCCAAAGAAAAGCTGCGGGAGGGCAGGGGACAAAAACAGTGAGAGGATAATTAGGAGGGTAGGAGGAAGGTGAGAAAGGCCTGGTGTGGACTGATAGATGCCTGAAGCCTTAAGGGTTAAAAAAAAGAGTTGGGGGCGGGGGCTGTTATAATCCATCCTCTGCATTCTGTGTAACATCTAAAAACCAGAGTTTCCTTCTGACAATGGCTATAACTTCCTACCTTCCAACTGTTAAAGGACTGCTTGAGGGGTCACCTTATCTCCTCTGGAGAAAGGTCAAGAGAAAGGGTCCTAACATGTGAGCCACCACATTTATTCAAAGTTTCTGTCAAAAAGGTGAGTAAAAAGTCCAGCTGGAGTAGCAATTTGGCAGAGTTTGAAAGTTCAAGGGGTGCAGGCGTATCCGTAGGAAACTTTCCACTGAGCAATGTCAACCAAATGCTAGAAATGTCAAAGTAATACAGTTAGCGAAGAGCTAAGAGAAATGACTTGTGCCCTGAGAAGCAGCTGGAAGATGATAGAAAAAGGTCATTTTTTTTTTTTTTTACAATCGGGAAGTAAAAGTAAAGCTGGCAATCTCTGTGATAAGATCTATGACCAGGGACCCCTGCCCAGAAACTCAGAGTCAGGAAGCGCAGTGGCACACCACTGGAGGAGAAGTCCCCTCAGGCTGTGCCTGAAAGGTCAGAGGGAACAAGAATTCACCTGTTTTTCTTCATGTGTTCTGACCCAGAGGCTCCCTCCTTCTTCCTCTTAGATGGCTGCTGTCTGTGTGGCTCGCTGTCGTATAAAATCAGGAAGAACTGTCATTCCTAGTTACCTGGGGAGAAATGAGTTCAAAGTAACCTCCTGTGCTGGCAAACCCATTCTTCCTCCAAGCTCTTGACAAACCGACTGCCTGCACTTGGGGGTGCCCAGGCCTCATCCTTTTGGGGAAGGGCCTTGTAAGACTCCTGCTTCTTGGAAGGAAAGCTCTGACAAACCTAGACAGTGTATTAAAAAGCAGAGACATCACTTTGCCAACAAAGGTCTGTCTAGTCAAACCTATGGTATTTTCAGTAATCATGTATGAATGTGAGAGTTGGACCATAAAGAAGGCTGAGTGTTGAAGAATCGATGCTTTTCACCTGTGGTGTTGGAAGACTCTTGAGAGTCCCTTGGACTGCAAGGAGATCCAACCAGTCAATCCTAAAGGAAATCAATCCTGAATACTCATTGGACGGAGTGATGCTGAAACTCCAATACTTTGGCTACCTGATGCGAAGAGCCAATCCATTGGAAAAGACCCTGATGCTGGAAAAGATTGAAGGCAGAAGAAGGGGTGGCAGAGGATGAGATGGTTAGATAGCATCACTGACTCAATGGTCATGAATCTGAGCAAACTCTGGGAAATAGTGAAAGACAGAGGAGTCTGGCATGCTGCAATCCATGGGGTTGCCAGGAGTTAGAAACCACTTAATGACCGAACACCTTACTAGCCTTGCTCACCACTGCCCCCAGAGTATGATGCAGTGCATGACACCATTGGACACAATCACTGAATGAAGTTTTAAATCAAATTGTATTTTCAACCTGTCTCTGCTCATTCCTGAGGCTCCACAGGACTTCCTTCAGAACACTGTTTCAGACTCAGGGTTTGAAACAGAGGGACAAGGGACTTTTATTCTATCCTCTTGTCCTCAGATACTATGGAGTCTCTGCTGTGATCTCTAGCCACACCAAAAACAGGCTTTTTCCTGAGAAAATTGATCCAGGACTGGAGAGTCACTCATTTTCTTAATTTGGTGGAAAGCCAGGCTGGGTCTTAAGAAACCACCTATTTTCCCAGAAGAGTTGGTCATGGCTAGAGCTGCCAGAGGCAATGGCACCCCACTCCAGTACTCTTGCCTGGAAAATCCCATGGACAGAGGAGCCTGGTGGGCTGCAGTCCATGGGGTCGCTAAGAGTTGGACACGACTGAGCGACTTCCCTTTCACTTTTCACTTTCATGCATTGGAGAAGGAAATGGGAACCCTCTCCAGTGTTCTTGCCTGGAGAATCCCAGGGATGGGGGAGCCTGGTGGGCTTCTGTCTATGGGGTCGCACAGAATCGGATATGACTGAAGCGACTTAGCAGCAGCAGCAGAGCTGCCAGAAGGGTCTCAGTGCCACCCAGACCTTGAGACACCTCTAGCCAAGATGGAGTGGTTAGCAATTGGGTTTGAAGTGGGGAGATGGATTTTTATCAATTTTAGACTTTCATTTATTTGAACGTCAGCTCACAAGGGCAAGATAATTTGATTTTGAAATTTAATTCCTTCAAAACGTCATTGTCTTTGGATTTTTAATGTTCAAGTAGGTCTGGTCTTTAAACTTTCATTTCTCCCTGAGAAATTTGTAATGTAAGAGGGATTTATATTCACACTGGGGACTCTTTATGATGTGTGCACTTTACTTGTGGAGTATCTTAATGTGATCATTTAAGACTCTCATCAAAGAACCTCTAATGATAGACAATATGACTGATTTAAATGGGAATCACAAACAGAATGGGGAGTGAAATGTCCAGTTTTGTGAGCTCACTGTATGGTTCTGACCCATCTCAGAGCCTTCTGCAGCAAAACTTAAAATGCCCAGCAGATTTTTTGGAGCCTGAAGCTTATACAATTTGCAGGAAGGGAGCAGTTTAAAGATAAAAGAATGTAAGTTGATGAATACAAAATTAGCTTTAGGGCCTTGGAAGGGGCCTGAGCATGTGCGGGGTCGTGAAGTGTGAGCATTGTCTACTTTGTGATAAATCCATCTCTGTTGCCCACCAGTGGTGTGGAGGGGACCCCCCAAAACAGTGGCTAGTCTATGAAGACAGGAGCAGGACCCTCCCGATGAGTTACTGGTAGCTCCCAAGATAGCCATACTCCTGGCTGAGCACAGGCTTAATGGTTGCAAACTCACTTCAAATGATTGTTTATTCGCAACAGATTCCTTTGGTGAATATCTATGGCCTTCATTGTAACCCGCTTACCAAGCTACAGTGAAGGTAATTCTTAGATTGAATTCTGCTACCCATGCAAATACTGACGAGCAGGCAGACACCAAACAGTACTGCGACCTATTCTGGGACCTCTGTGAAGGCTCAGTTCTGTTCCGGGAGATTAACTGGAAGGTTAAACTTCTAGTTTAGCTTCTAGTTTAAGGTTAACTAGATGCAAATGTGACAACATTCTGTTGACAGGATATAGATAGATTGGGGGCACAAGAATCCTCCACTAAATATTTCAGTGTTGGTTTTTTGTTTCCTAAGAATAAGGGAATTTTCCTACATAAGAACTGTACCAATATTAAAATCAGGAGATTTAACTTTGATATAAACCTATTATCTAATCTTCAGTCCATATTCAGATTTTGTCATTGTCTCAGTAATGCCCTTTATAGCTTTTTTTCCCCCTCGGTCTGGGATCCATTCCAGGATCACACACTGCAGTCAGTCACCAACACATTGCCTCCTTTAACCTGCAATAGTTCCTCAGTCATTTTTTGCTTTTCGTACCCTTGACATTTTGAGGCATAAAGACCAATTTATTTGTAGAATGTTCTTCCTTCTGGCTTTGTCTGATGTTTCATGATTAGATTAGGGTTCCGTATTTTTGGCAGGGATGCTGCAGAAGTGATGCTGTGTCCTCAGCGCATTGTTTCAGGAGGCACATGGTCACGGCTTGCTCCGTTATTGGGTGATGTTAAATCTGGCATCTTGGTTGAGATGAGACACTCCAAGATTCCTCACTATGAAGCCACTGCTTCCCCCTTGGTAACTAAACAGTAGCCAGGAAGGCACTGTGAGCCTATGTACACATATGGTTCATCATGCAACCCTTCTACTATTTTGGGCAACATGGATGAGTTTCTAATTCTGTCATTACAATGTTTTTATTGTTGAATTCCTATTATAGGAAAGAATATTTATTTACTTCATTATGAACTCACAGGATGTTATTCAATAGGTGGTTATCCATTATTACTAAAATTTCAAATCCTGTTTAGGTAAGAGTGAGAGTGTCTGTAATTTCCAACACCCACTTTCTATATCTCTCATTTTACTGTCGTCACCCATTTGTCTAATTAACAGAGTCTCTATTGTTAGTCCAAGATAAAGACAGCTGAAGCATTTTTCAGTGTATATTCCTGAATTAGGAAAACTGAATATAGAGTGTAGATTCAAGCAAATGTGCATATTTACATCACACTGCCTATGCCGAAGAATTTAAAGTAAATTATAGAGTATATAACAGTGATTAAACCTGAAAAGTCAACAGAATGAAAAGCTGGGTAATGCTAAGAGGAAATGTACCTCTTTGGAAATTAGTGTGGTTCTTTTGCTCCCTGTCTGAGTACAAGTTCAGCTCAGCCCCTTTCGTTTTTGCTCTTGGAAATCCACCTTGCCTGCGTGGAGCTCTGTCACCCTGCTCCCCACTAAGCTGTAGCTTAACAACAAATGTCCTGCCCTCACTGGCGGAGGCAGAGGCAGTCCAGCACCTCTGTATCTGGGCAGGTAAGTACGTCAAATGCTCAGATTCCATTACAAGTCCATGTGCCTTAACAAAGCCACTTCCTCTAACCTAGCCTTGACCCAGTAATAAAGTTGATATTTTGACCTTTCTCCAAAGAATATGTCCTGTCTTATTTCTCAGTTGACTTGGAACCTGGCTGGGAAGAGGCAAAATTTATTGGAGCCCTCAGCCTTCCAAGGTCCACCCTTTCCATTTCTGCCTCAAGGCAGTTAAGCAGCCTACCGTTGCTGACGACTTTCTCTCAGCCTTCAACAGACAGAAAGGTCATCAGACGAAGATGAACACCCGAAAGCCTGACTCATCCTCCACACTAGATGCTAGTGCTCCCCAGGATCCCTGTCGGTGCCTCATTTCTCATTCTCACCTCCTCCCAAGTTGACTTTCCACTCAGCAGCCTGAATTATGCTATGAAACGAAACCACACCTCTTCTCTGCTCGGAACCCTCCACGATGCCCATCGCTCTCAGAGAAAAAGCCAAAGTCCTTCCCATGGCCTACAGAAATACAAGCATGGGTTGGATTACAAAATGAGAGGGTTAGACTCACCGTATCTGGCCTGTGGTCCAGTCCCTCACTATCTCTCTAAATTCTTCCTCCTACCCTTCCCTTGCTCTCTTCTCTGTAGCCACCCTAGGCTTGTCTTGTTGCTCTAACATCCTGGGCATATTTTGTCCTCAAGACCTCTGCCCTGGCTGTTCCCTCTTTCTGGAACAATTTCCCCTCATTTAGCTGCATGACTCATTTCTTACCTTCTTTGATATTTTCCCAAATGTCATCTTCTCAGTGAGACCACTGCTGGACACACCCCTACCTCAATTGCAACTCACTACCCACTCCTGCCAAATACATACATCTCTTTAATCTCTCTCCAGCACTTATTAGCACCTAATATTATTATGTATCTTACTGTTAATTGTCTGTGTCTCACCAGTAAAACGTAAAATCTCTCAGGACAGGTTATACAACAGAAGAAAGAATCTGAAAGCTAGAATACAGAGCGATTCTGCAGAATGCCTCTGTTATGGATGGAATGCTCCCCCTCAAGGAGTGCCCCTCCCTCTCCACTCCTATGTTGCAGTCCTAGCCCCCAGTGTGGCTATATTTGGAGATGAGGCCTTTAAGTAAGTAGTTAAGGGTGAGGTCCTGATCTAATGGGATTAGTGTCCTTACAAGAAGAGACCTTCCAGCTACTTCTCTCTGTGTGCCCAGAGAGGTCATGTGAACACACAGTGAGTTGGTGGCTATCTATAAGCCAGGAAGTGGCTTCCCTGATGGCTTAGTTGGTAAAGAATACACCTGGAATGCAGGAGACATGGGAGATGTGGGTTCGATTGCTAGGTTGGGAAGATCCTCTGCAGAAGGAAAATCGAAACCCACTCCAGTGTTCTTGCCTGAAAAATCCCATGGACAGAGGAGCCTGGTGAGCTATAGTCCAAAGGCTCACAAGCAGTGGAACACGAATGAGTGACTAAGCATGCACACACGCACAGGCCAGGAAGAACGTTCTCACTAGAAACTGAATCTGTCAGCATGTTGATCTGACGTCTAGCTTCTGAAACTATGAGGAAAATAATTTCTGTTGTTTACTCCAACAAATCTTATGGCAGGTTGAGCAGACAAATATAGCCACATAGAGAAATTTTGTTTTAAAGACACACAATAATATGGTAGAAATAAATCTAATATGTGAGTAGTTACCTAAACATAAAGAGATAATAAAACAGAGATTTCCAGACTAAATTTTTAAGAATAAAAATGTAAATGTTAGTAGATAAATGTTAGTTACAGAAGATATACCTAAAACAATATAATAGAAAGACTAGGTTGGGAGGGGAGACAAAAAAATGGAAAAATATGCATTAACCAAATGATATTTGTTTACTAACCAAATGAAATAATATAAGAGAAAATTAAGACAAAATCATTACTAGACAGAAAGACAGTAACTACATAAAACTGTAAAACTTCAATTTATCAGGAAAATAATAAAAATTCTAAATGTGTATAGACTTAGCAATAAAACTTGAAGCAACATAAAGCAAAATTGATAGAATAATCCCCAACTCAGTATAGGAAGCTCTCATAACCCTAACACCACAAACATAAAGGGACAGTATAAGAAAGGAAAGTGATGCCTTTTCTCACTCACAAACATGACTGCAAAAGTCCTAAAAAATGCAGAAATAATAAACCAAACCAATACATCATGGGGGCTTCCCTGGTAGCTCAGCTGGTAAAGAATCTGCCTGTAATGCAGGGGACCCCAGTTCAATTCCTGGGTTGGGAAGGTCCCCTAGAGAAGGGATAGGCTACCCACTCCAGTGTTCTTGGGCTTCACTGGTAGCTCAGATGGTGAAGAATCTGCCTGCAATGTGGGAGACTTGGGTTCGATCCCTGGGTTGGGAAGATCCTCTGGAAGAGAGCATGGCAACCCACTCCAGTATTCTTGCCTGGAGAATCCCCATGGACAGAGGAGCCTGGTGAACTATAGTCCATGGGTCACAAAGACTTGGACACAACTGAGTGACTAAGCACAGCACAGTACATCATGACCAGTTTATATTAGGAATGTGAGCTGGGCTAAATAATATTATCACTGTTGTAATTCATTTTCCAACAAATCAAAGGAGAAAAAATACATGATTATATCAATAGACAGACAGTATTGCCACTAACACCTGCAGGACTTGGGACATGAGTACAGATGGAAGCCACATATCATTAAAATGATTTTTAAAAGGTATAAATCAGTCTAGAAAATTGATAGATAAAATATGCTTTATCCTCCTACCTTGATAAATATACCTCCATAAGGACAAAATTTTTAAATGCACACAGAGCCTTGGTATTTTAATAATACTAAGAGCACGCAAAAACATCCAAGATGACTAAGTTTAAGAATTATTCTGTATATCTGGGTAGTCTTTTAATGGACTGCCTATGTTTACATGAATAATAAAGTGAAAATACATTTAATTCATAAGGTATACTTTTGTTCCATAAAATATATTTTCCTCACTTCCGTTTTAGTAAAATTACTAATTTTGATGTTATAATCAAGATGTTCATGTTGATGGTAATGATCGAAATGAAAATATTTTATAAAATATAATTTTATAAAAGGAGACAAAATTTAAACATTTTCATAAAAATGTAAATGAAGATAAATGTAAAAATTGAAAAAGTAAAATTATGCTTATTATATTCTAAGTAAAATTATTTTCTATGTTTATATTTTCTATTTTATAAAATTATATTTATCATACTTATACCCAGGACCAGAGTGTAACATATGGTTATGAAGAGAAATCTGCAAATAAATTCAGCAGGCCCAAATTCTACCCCCAAATTTCCATCATACTGTAAACCATCTGTGGGTTAGATGGTATTGATTATAAACATGAAATTAAAAACTAATCAGTCTGTGAGGTTCCACATACGGTGACCTAGGAGTCACACTTTTTGACTGTTTTACAGAATAATGCCCCACCTAGAAAGATACCCACATCCTAATTCCAGAACCCAGGAATATGTTACATTCATTACACAGCAAAGAGGAATTAAGGTTGCCAATCAACTGATCTTAAAATAGGGAGATTATCCTGTATTATGCAGTTGGATGCAATGTAACCACAGGGACCCTTGAAAGTGGAAGAGAGATTCAGACGTTCAGAATGATGTGTTGTGAAAAGGATTTGCATCCACTATTGCTGGCTTTGAAGGTGAAGGAAGGGGCCACAAGCCAAGGAATTTGGCGTTTCTAGAAGCTGGAGAAAGCAAGGGAATGAATTCTTCCCTACCTCCGGAAAGGCAGCCCTGCTGACACCTCAGGCACAGCCCGCTGACGCTGGTGTGAACTTCGGACTTGCAGAACTCTGAGAGAATAAGACTGTGTTGTTTTCAGTCTCAAGTTTATGGTAACTTGTTAAGGCAGCAAAGGGAAATTCATATAGCCACTCAGTCTTTTAACTCCATTCCTGTGTTGTTGGAACCCACACCCTCTTGAAGCAGAAGCCCCCTGTAGAAAATTAGGATACCTCTTCCTGGCTTCTCTTGCCGTGAGAGAGGGCAAGGGGCCCTGGACCCTGTGTCTACCAATTATATGCACCTGCTGTAAAAAAAACCATGAGCCTTGAGCCCTGGCCCTCCTGGAGATGCTGGGAGCTTAATAAGTTCCTTTTCTGCTAAATTAGCCAGAGTTGGTTTTTGTGAATTGTAACTCAGAAGCCTCAGTAAACCAGGTATGAACAGATAATTTATTCAAAAGGAGAAAGAAACTCTCAAGCTCAGGAGAGGAAGTTTACCTTAGCTGGTAGTAAAAGAAACTCAAAGCAGGGTTGAGATGCTATATTATAATTACTAAAATTAAAAGCAATTGTTTTTGTGGCAAGACGGTTACTTTTGTTTATAGCTAGTAACTATGTGGATGCACTGTATGGAAAGTGGTAATAGGAAAATGAAAAAAAAATCTGTAAACATGTTCTTAGCTCTTGACCTACCAATTCCCTGGAAAACATGGTGAAGTGTGTATGGTGAGATGAAACTTCATTATTTGTGTATTTGTGAGAGAGATTACTGATGCAGGCTTGAAATGTGTTGGGTCGAGGATGATAAAATTTGCATTAGGATTCCAGAAGATTTCAGGGAACCAAGGAATAAAGACCCAACTCAGTTTCCTGAAATGTAAAGTTCCTGGAGATGTCAAGGTGGCTGAGGTCAAGACCTAGCCCTGGAAAGGGCAATGAATCGCCAGAGAGAATATTTGCATGAAGGTGGAGCTGACCAAGCTCTGACCTGGTTCTTTCCAATGGCAGTTCTCTGAGGGCATAAACTCCCTCCAGGCAGGGCCATTTCACAGGCCACACTCCCCTTTAATCACATGCCTGGCTACAGGGTACACACCTCGCAAGCCTGTCTCTAGACCTTGCCTAGCTGTCATCACTGAGGGAGCAAGGTGCCCAGGACTCAGCTGGTCCTCAGGTTCTTTTCATTTAAACTGGAGAGAATAAAATAATTTGAATAGGATCAGTAGGAATACTTGTAGCAAATAGTAGTCAGGTGGATTCCCAGCTCACAACAGTCACCCCTCTTAGAGCACTGCCCCAACCACAGGGGAACCTGAAGTAATGACATGCCATGTCCTTGCCACTTAACCCTGACCTCTGGCCACCTCTTAGGGGTATACAACTGATCTAAGCTGGACCAGGTTTTGAAATTTGAACGGCGAGACGGAAGCTGGTTGAAGCATACCTTAATGCCAGTGTCCACATACTCCAGTCGCTGAGGCCTCCGTGGACAGCAACCCAAGCAGACTACAGGCACTGCCATTGGGTCTCGGAGGCGGGGATGGGGAGAGGTTCCCTGCTGCTTCAAGGCCTGGGCCCCGCCAGCAGGCGGCCGTGGCGAGGGGTCTGGGTCTCTGCGGGACATAGCCCTCAGCCTGTCCCCGGTCCCCCAGCTCACCAGCCAGTCGAAAGGCGGGAGGACCTGGAGGGCCCGGGGTGAGAAGGCCGCCATCCACCCATGCCCACCGCTCACCCGGGAGGACCATTGCAAACTGACCAGCT
The DNA here is from genome assembly GCF_002263795.3 of Bos taurus. Taxonomy (NCBI): domain Eukaryota; kingdom Metazoa; phylum Chordata; class Mammalia; order Artiodactyla; family Bovidae; genus Bos; species Bos taurus. The sequence continues at coordinate 37,397,993 of NC_037338.1, read as the reverse complement.
GACCGTTGGTGGCCACGACCTCTGACCCCGTGGCTCAAGTCTCTCGCTAACAGCTGCATGCCGGCCTCGCCCCTATTACACAACCAGTTGTTCTGGCACATTTATCTATTTATTATTTGGAAGTAAAATGTAAATGTTTACTGACTTTCTTCTACTGCAGTTTTTTAAACTTATTTTTTAAAATTAGACTATAATTGCTTTGAGATTCCCAGGTGGCGCAGTGGTAAAGAATCTGCCTGCTGATGCAGGAGACGCACAGAGATGAGGGTTCTAGCCCTGTGTTGGGGAAGACCCATAGAGGAGGAAATGGCAACTCCAGTATTCTTGCCTGGAAAATTCCATGGACAGAGGAGCCTGGCAGGCTACAGTCCACGAGGTCACAAAGAGTTGGACACAACTGAGTGAGCACAAACACAGTAATTGCTTGACAATGTTGTGTTCGTTTCTGCTGTACAACAACTCGAATCAGATGTATATATGTCTCCTCCCTCTTGAGCCTCACACCCCACTCCCCACCCCACCCCTCTAGGTCATCACAGAGCACCAGGCTGAGCTCCCTGTGCTAACAGCACCTCCCACTAGCTAGCTATGTATATGTCAGTGCTACTCTCTCCATTTGTCCCAGCCTCTCCTTCCCACCCTCACACATTTGGATCCAGCTTGTGCTCCTCATTTCTCAGCAGAGACCTTCTCCCTTTCCTCTGGAGTATGTTCACATTCACACACCCACATCCACAGAGCCCAGGCAGGATGTCAGTGAGATCTGGGCAGACGCCCTTTATAGGAGCTGAAGGTAACACGGCTGAATGGTCACCCCTATTCAGGGGGATGGGTTGGTAGTGGCATCAGCCAGACTTTGTCAAAGCTTCAGGACACTCTGAGACCCTGTGGGCTTGCTGCTCCCAGCTAAGGCAGGGCTCACTGTCTTACATTCCCTGTGGGGACAGCTCTGGTCTCAGCCAAAACAAACCCCAGTAGCAAGGGTCTACTTCACGGGGTGAACAGCTGAGGGCAGCACCTGATACATAGAGTCAGAGCTCAGCAAGCAGCCACCAGTCACAGCCAGGAGAGATACGACTCTCCTCTTAGCTAAGAGAATAGCCCTGGAGTAGAAGATGAGCCCTCCACTGCTCCCAGCTCACACCCCAAAGATCTGAGACACAAGGGGAGCCATGTGGTAATGTTCCCACAGCCAGGCAGCTCCCCTGAGGGGCAGTTGTGATAAGAGAAATGACAGAAATGCCATGTGTCACAGAAAGATAACGTACAGACAGGTTCAGCTTTGCAAACTGTTCTGCTCTGGAATCTAAATCCTTTCCCTTCCTCACTGAGGAATGCCAAGCATTCTTCCTCCCCTTCTCTTCCAAAGACCAATGGCCACCTCTCCTGCCGAGACCTCTGACCCAAGCAAATGCCTCAGCACCCCAGCCCTGTCACATGGGACACCCTTGGCCTTTTGAGTCATGCATATTCTGGGTACATCTACCTCCTGTTCAATGACAAGAGATTTTGTAAGAAATATGGTGTTGAATGGTGAAGGAGCAGCTCCCTCATTGGGTGGGGCTCCCAGGGACAATGGGCACCCACACGGATTGTCTTTTGGCCAGGTGAGGCTCCAACCACTAACTCAGGCACTAAGCACTCCCCAAAGAATCAGATAATTAGCACCTTTCGGAGGGCTTTACTTGAAAAGAAAAAAGAACCCAATTCTTTAGCCAAGCATTTGGTTAATTCATAAACTCACAGCATCCCAGCATCAGCTCCTTTCCCTGCTGAGCTGAACCAATGTGGGAAGTAACCCCCAACTGGTTGCTGGAGAAGGGACCCTTGAGGATGGGAGCGAGCAGGACTAGACCTTTAAGGGCCCTTCTGATTCATTAACTGGTCTCTGTTCTCTGAAGCCAGGTGTGCCCTGAACAAGCACTTTGGAGGGCAAGCCTGGGGGTGGTATGGACACCGTGCAGTCAGGAGGCAAGCTTGAACACATTAGCAGATGTGTTTTAAATGTACAGAGCTTCAGGCCTCATCAAAGAAAGTTTCTTCTAGAATCATCATTTCTACTTTTTAAAAGAAAATATGACTTTCAGAGAAGCTTCCCTTTTCTGTAACAAAGGCCTGTCTAGTCAAAGCTACAGTTTTCCCAGTAGTCATCTATGGATGTGAGAGTTGGACCGTAAAGAAGGCTAAGCACTGAAGAATTGATGCTTTTGGAGAAGACTCTTGGGAGTAACTTGGACTGCAAGATCAAACCAGTCAATCCTAAAAGAAATCAGTCCTTAATATTTATTGGAAGGACTGATGCTGAAGCTGAAGCTCCAATACTTTGACTGCCTGATGAGAAGAGCTAATGCTAGGAAAGACTGAAGGCAGGATAAGAAGGGCATCTCCAACTCAATGGGCATGAGTTTGAGCAAGCTCCAGGAGATGGTGAAGGACAGGGAAGCCTGGTGTGCTGCAGTCCATGGGGTAGCAGAGTCAGCACGACTGAACAACTGAACAACACCCCTCTTTGGAGGCTGGCGCTCTCATGCTGATATGCAACATTTGGGGGATCAGGAAGAAAGGGGTTTTAGCACTCCCATACTTATACATAATCTCCATCAACTTCCCCCACCCTCCTTACCCAAGCCATCCTCTTGAGGTTGTTATTCACTGATGTGTTTTTCTCAATCTTTTGTTGTAATGGATGCTAGGGGCCCATCCCCATCGTCTTCACTGTAATGGCCTGTGGTTTGGATAGACTCAGAGGGCACCCTGGTTGCCTGAGGGGATATCTCTTGCAGTCAGTGTGGTTCAGGGATGGTGCAAAACCTGAATTAATCCATTCAGAGTGAAACCCAGGGTTTCATTCAATGTGTGGGGGAGAGAGAAGCCCTCTCTCTCCTCCTAGTTGGGAAGGAAGACATGGCCTCAGAGGTGCTGGCAGCCACCATCTGGGGAGGGAGGCCAGGCTGAGGCTAAAACTGACCCATGGAGGAGGGTGGGGTTGACAGAAAACAGAGATATCACCTGCAGTCCTGAGAAGACAGAGAATTTCTCGAGCAAAGCAACCCATGGACTGGTTCTACCCCGGGATGTTTTAGTTGTATGAGCTGACAGAGTCTGTCATTTTCACCACTGGGATGTGGAATTTTTGTTATTGAATTCATAAGCACTCTAATAAAATCATCTTTGGGGAAAAAAATACAGAGAGCCTCCTTCTAGCAGTGGGAGCAGAGGAACTGATTTCTGCAATGCTGTGTTCATCATCTCATTTCTTCAACCCTCTTGTAAAGAGATGATCCAGACTCTGAGGAAGCCTGGTATGGAGTGGTATAAAGTACAGTATTGTAAGCTCCACTAGAGCTGGCACTTAGTAGGCCTCTGCCAAGGCAACAAGGGAATATTCATCTCTTGGCTGAACAGAAACCAGCCCAGGCTCAGAGCCCACACTCTTGCCCCAGAAGAGCAAAGGCTGGGCGAGCCAGATGCAGTACTCAGATCAGGCACCCAGGAAAGCCCAGGGGAGAGACGCGACAGACGCGTGGAACAGATGGCAGCGGGAAGGGGCCGCCAGCACACTAGCAAACATGGGGGAGACGTCTACACACTGTTGAAGGCCTTTTTACCTGCAGCCCTGGGACCTGTCCCTGAGATGGAGGCCCTGGTGGGAAACTAATACCTTGAGAGATTTTCTCCCGCACAAAACCAGAGCTCCAAGAACAGTTAACACGGGCAGTCATTCCCTGCGACAGGGAAACTAAAATGGTGACTGAACAGAGCAAATCCTCCAGGGAGAGGCCGTGAGCCAAGGCTTGCCTCAGCTCAGAGGAGGAAGGCCCATCCCACCCAAGGCCCAGACTCCAGAAGGCAGGATGCCCCCCTACTGGAGAAAGTCCCTGTGGGCTTAGGGAAGAGAAAACCCCCTTTCCCTTTCAAGCAGCAGTTCCAGGAAACTCCATGAATGTTCTGCCTCCTTCATTTCCACTCGCAGACACAGTGGGTCCCCAGAGTATGATAAACAATGGAAGGGATGAGTGGAAACTCACACTGGGGCCTGGATATGGAGCCCTGCAGGACAGCTGTGTGTGGGGAGCAGGGCAGGGGGCAAGGGGGAACCCTGCTGTGACCCCAGTCCTTCAGAGCTTACATGAAGTGAACTCTGACAATCAAGGCAGCTCAGACAACGAACCCCATGTTTAGGGCTTAGAAACTGGGATGTTTCTGAGGACCCTGGTCTTCCAAGCTCCTCTGCAGAAAGGGGGAGCATTAGTCACTCAGTCGTGTCTGACTCCTTGCGAGTCCATGCATTGAAGCTCCCCAGGCTCCTCTGTCCATGGAGATTCTTCAGGCAAGAATACTGGAGTGGGTATCCGTTTCCTTCTCCAGGGGATCTTCCCAATCTGGGGATCGAACCTGGGTCTCCTGAATTGCAGGCAGATTCTTTACTGACTGAGCAACCTGGGATGTTTCTGAGGACTCTGGTCTTCCAAGCTCCTCTGCAGAGCAAACAGGCAAATAAGGTGCCCCCTCAGAAAAATCTGAATTCTACCAAATAATTCTGCCCACTGTCACCAACCTTCCCCCCTCCCAAATCACCCCAGGTCATGTGAGTCTAGGGTTGGTGGCACTGTCTCAACTTGAGTGAAAATTTCCTGAACAGCTTGGGAGAGAAGCATCAGTTTCTCACACATCCTGACCCCTCATTTAAAGGCAGAGAATAGGTCCCGCCAATTCCACTTCCTGAATCCCTCCTTTTGAAAGAAGGCTGGCCTTTTAAAAAAACATAAGAGCTCCAAACAGGATGTAACATTCTTTCTCAAAGTTGGGCCAGATGGGATTTTTTTTTTTTAACAAGTTGAAAAATTCATTTTTCTAGGACAGCCTGCATTCTTTAACCTTTGAAATACTTTGAAGTTCACATTTATTTCTCCCTTGGAAAATCTTTACTCAGTTCTCAAAATATTAATAACAGAAGAGCACTTTACTGCTTGACCCAGCAAAGTGGCAAAAAATAAGAAAGGTTGTGGGGTGGGGAGAGGTGGAAACAAAGAGAAACTAATTAAAACACACAGAAACCACACCAAGGGAACGAGCTTTAGGCAACCCAAATGACTAGGAAACACCCACATATGGACTGGGGTGAGCATTAAATATACAATTATTTGTAGAACTAAGACTACAGAAGAGTTTAGAGGGAGAGAGAACTACTTAGACATTTCAGATACAATAAAACAACCTACATGTGGGGATAAAGGGGAGAATGGAGAGACCACATATAAAACATTAAAAAAAAAATTGCTCTCAGCACGTCTGGGCACTTTCCCACAGACAAATAAAGGTGTATGTTCACCAAAAAAATCCACACATAAATGTTTACAGCAGCTCTATCCGTAACAGCCAAAAATTCAGAAATTATCCAAATGTCTTTTGGTAAGTGAATGATTAAGCAAATGGTAGTATATCCACTGCATTCAGTAGTGCTCAGCATTAAGAAGGGAAGGGATACACACAATGTGCAGAGTAAGTACACAATAAGTCAAAGTCACTCAGTCGTGTCTAACTCTTTCGACCCCATGGAATTCTGTAGGCCAGCATATTAGAGTGGGTAGCCTTTCCCTGGATCAATCTCTAGAGAATTATGCCAAGTGAAAAAAGCCCAGTCCTAAAAGACTATACAAAGGTCCGTTTAGTCAAGGCTATGGTTTTTCCAGTGGTCATGTATGGATGTGAGAGTTGGACTGTGAAGAAAGCTGAGCGCCGAAGAATTGATGCTTTTGAACTGTGGTGTTGGAGAAGACTCTTGAGAGTCCCTTGGACTGCAAGGAGATCCGACCAGTCCATTCTAAAGGAGATCAGTCCTGGGTGTTCATTGGAAGGACTGATGTTGAAGCTGAAACTCCAATACTTTGGCCACCTGATGTGAAGAGCTGACTCATTTGAAAAGACCCTGATGCTGGGAAAGATTGAGTGCAGGAGGAGAAGGGGACGACAGAGGATGAGATGGTTGGATGGCATCACTGACTCAACGGACATGGGTTTGGGTGGACTCCAACAGTTGGTGATGGACGGAGGGCTGGCATGCTGCGTGCGGTTCATGGGGTCACAAAGAGTCGGACACGACTGAGCATCTGTGTGATTCCATTTATACAACATTCTTCAGACGACAAGTTTATAGCAATGGAAAACTGGAGGTTGCCAGAGGTAGAAGGGGCGGGGGCTGGACAGCAGGTGTGGCTGTGTAACTCGGTAGCAGGAAGGAGTGTGGGGAGACGGAAACATCCTGTATCTTGACTGTATCAAACACCCTGGAGGTGATACCCTGCTAGCCTTGCAAGATGACACCACTGAGGGGAACTGGGTAAAGGGTACACATATGAATCTATGATGATCACAGAATTTTAAAGTTTAATTAACAAATAAAAACTATTCTCAGTAATTTTATTGGTGGTGGTGCTAGTGGTACTGAGTTTCCATGCACGCAATTTGGGATAAAGCACATGAATAACTGTATCACATTCCATTCTATGCCTATTGTATCCTTGAAAGCCATGATTCTGAGTGAAAATGACCGGGATGTAAGGCAGGAAGACCCCTGCAAACCTGAAATCAAGTTTTGGTTTTTTTCTTGTCTCTTGATATGCCTGGAAAACAAGGACCAACCAGTAGCAACAGAATTGCAAGCACACAAATAATGGTTATGAAATACCATTTTACACTAAAAGAAACCAGGTTTTCTTAGAGGAATCTGATTGCAGGTCAGGGGGTAAGAAATGAGTGAGTGTGTCAAGCCAGATAAGGAGAAAGACGATATTAAAAAGGCTCAGCAGCCAACCTGAAGGGGCCTCCACCAGCCAAAGATGGAACATTTTTAAATTTCCAAAAGGGTAACTTCATGGATGGTTGGTCTTGGGAAATGGATAGTGAATGATTTCCCTATGATTTTCAATGGTGAGAAGTCCTGAGTTTTGGTGGACAGAAGTTTTGTTTTTTTTTCTTTCATTTAGGCTTTTGGGGTTATGAATCATGCTTGAAAAGACCAGCTCAAATCATAGTAAATACTCAGGCATATATCCCACCTTTCCTTTATGAATTCTACCACTTGATGAAATACTCAAGTATTCCAACTAATAAATGCAAAGAATGTATGCATAAGGAAGTATTATAGCCACCCTTCCCTGAAAAGTGCCAAAAACTCTGTGAGAAGGTAACCATGTGTCCACTGCTCTGATACACTCTATTGCATTGAGTGAAGAACTGTAGGTGGTACAAACACCAGCACTCTAAGTACTGCCAAGAAAACAACACTGAGGCTTGTGAATTGAAGGTGCATTCCAACTGTAGCGATGTTCAAATGTGACAAGAGCAACCTTTAATCGAGAATGCCTCCTTCATGTCCTGAAAGGCTTACTTTCTGCTTCTTACTTCTCAGATGTGAGACCAGTTGTATTACCTGTCCTGTATCACTAAAAATTCAAGTAAAATAGCATACTATAGCAATAATAATAAATGTGCACAAGTCTCAAAACGTTAAGTGTTGCATGATTTTTACAAAAATCCGTTATTTACCCTGACAGGATTGAAGATTGTGATCCATTGTGACCTCTAACTTCAGCCTGAGACGACACCTTCATTCTGGTTTTCTGTTGCCACTGGCTCCTGAGGACTCACAGCCCGTCTTCTGTGGCTGCTTCTTCGCCTGCTGCCCATCACCTTCCACTTTTAGGCCGCAGGCATCCTCAGCATTTGGAGGGAGGCAATCACGAACCAGAAAAACCAGGCATCGGGGGTCTGCAAGCCTCTAGAATTATGTGCGAAATGTTCCAACCAAACCTACTTTTTATGGGAATCTGGGATTGCTGCTTAGTTTCCTTCCGAGGGTGGCCCGCCTGCCACCTGCCTGGCTTTGTCAGGCACACTGTAGTCAATCACGATTATTTTCCAAGATGCCTTTTCTAAACTCAACATTTTGGTCAGAGGTCTACCTGTTGAGAATTGAACAACTTGATTCCAATCCTGAGTAAGGCAAGGGTTAGGGAGCATCGTGGTGAGATAAACAACCCTGGGTACACAGGGGCATGGGGATTGAGGGGGTGGGGGGAGGGAGTGGGCAGTAAGCAGTGAGATCTCAGTTCACCTCAGGGTGACAGCCCTGATGTCAGTCAGCTGTGATGGCAGGGCAAGCATATCCTCTGGGGAATAAACTACTGACAGTCTGTAATAGTAACCTTCATTACTACTGCACATGAGAAAACATGCAAGCAGTGCAGAATCAGTAAACTAGGACAAGTATAATGCAAGTATCTAAGCCACGACCCCCACCGCGGGCATCAGCGAACTGGTCTGTGGGCCACACATGGCCTGTGGTCTGGTTTTGCACAATCTGTGTAAAATAAATTTTACATTTTACATGTTTTTTAAAAACCAGAAGATAATATTGTGTGGCATATGAAACGATATAAACTTAAACTGTGTCCACACACATGGCTTTGCTGGACGCAGCCGCGCCCATGGGCTCACGCATCACTGCCGCTGCCTCTGTAACACACAGTGGCAGGGTTCCAACACAGAGTGCGGCCTACAAAGCCTGAAACACCTCCTTCTCTCTAGTTACTGAAGACGCTTTGAACCCTTGTCCCAGAGCTCAGGTTTGGCGAGCTTTCTGATAACATTTTCATAAATAAGAGATAAAATCTGGATGTATGGCTACAAAACATTCCATATTTACTGCTCTGTTTCCTGTGATTTTTCAAAGCTGACACACCAGACATACACAAGAATGCACAACAGGAGCCCAGATGGACAGTCTCCTGTTTCCTGTTTGCTATTGTGCACTGTGCAAATTCCCTACATGGCGTGCACGCAAGGAGAGGAAAAACCACAGTCACCCACCGCGCTAGATTTAAAAGCATTTAATGACATCGCATATATTTAACAGATAGGGCAAAAGTTGAGAGGTACAGGTCATACGACTGAGCACCGGGCCTGAGTGACCAACCTCCCTGTCAGGCCCAGCCTCTGGAGTTCATTCCTATCAATGCCATTTTGATTGTGCAGTAAGATGAAAATTTGTCATTATAATCATTACAGTGACAGAGAAATGCACACTATATATCAAAGAGCAAGGTAATGAAGCAAATTATAACACAGTGTGGTAACGCACAAGCAAGTAACCATTACGGTAACATGACTTTGTCCAGTAAATGCCTCGGTTCCACTTGTACACTTACCAATGATTTAAAGGGTTTATTATACATCTAGTTTTATTATACTTTGTACTAGAATTATCTCAAACATACAATATAATGTATTTCAGCAAAAAAAAAATTGAAATTACAGATTATTTAAAACAGTATCGGTTTTCTATTCCTTCTTGTATCCCGACATTCTTAACTGCTGTCCAGGTTGATGCAGAAAAGCTGCATGTCGTGTGTTAGTAAGTGATGCCAGGTACAAGTGGCTTGGTCTGTAGAGTTAACAGTGGGGCTGCACTGTGGCTGCAGCGAGATCATCACACACAATCTGTTTAATCCAGGTTAGACCCATCATGGGCGCTTCTAATAGTCAAACCACTGGGAGTAAATGGGAGAGAATGGTGTCGGGACATTGGTATGTCTCATCTGTGGTGAGCACAGGAAATATTGTTTAAGCACCGCTGCCTTGCATACCAACAGCACTAGAGGCGGGTTATTTCCAACACAGCCTCACAAAATTGAGGAACAGTTTAAATACTGAGATCTAATCTATATAATTTCGTTAAAAAAAAAAAAAATCTGGTCTTCCCTCTGCACCTCAAACTTTTGTTAACTTGGAGATAAAGTGTTTAGGTTGTATTTTTCCCCACCCTCCCCGAGAAATGCTCTATAAATTAAGAGAAAAAAAATCAACCACATGGAGGAACATTTAGGCACAGAGAGTAATGTGTTGGTTCTGAGCTTGCATGCTGGAATTTCACTGAAAAGGTAAGAGAAGGGCAGGAAGTGACAGAAAGGAGTTCACTTCTTTTTGCCAAAAAGGCTGAACCTCTTTTCTTTGTCTTTCTCTTTGTCCTTCTCCCGTTTGCCGGGACTGGACTCGCTGGTGATGGTGACGACGCTGGTGGGCAGGGTCTGAGCCCGGCTGGATGCTGGCGTGCTCTGGGTGCTGGCGGACACCTCGTGTTTATCAGAGGAGATGGCAGAGGAGATGGCCTGGATCCATGTGTTCATTTCCTCCTGGATGAAGGAGGGGGGACACAGGTGAGACTCATCTAAGTTGGATGGACATGAGACACTCTCAGTCCACCTGGGTGACCGTCTGAGCTGCTGTGGGTTGGAAAGCTTGGGGACAGCACGTCTGCCTGAGAAGGGACAGTGGCTCTCTAACAAATGCCTGCTTCATCAGGACAGTTGTGAGCATGGTTCGACGCTCACCAGAATTCAGTTTACAGTACCTGAAGGTCCCCAGTGTAGTATATGGTCCTACAAATGTGACGAGCTGGAAGACTGGCCTATAGCATGGGAGTCAGGTCCTACCCTAGAAAGTGCTTTTTCTTTTTTGAAATTGAAATCTATTTGATATACCACATTGTGTAAACTTAACAGAAGTTGCTTTTTTTGAATTTAATGCCCTACACATGTTGTTTTCTCATCGGCAGACCATACAGCCAAGCGATGGTTGGTTAAAAGCAGTGGAGTGCAGTGGGCACAGAGGGGAGGCTCCTGGCTGGGTTGTGGGCTCCACACAAGTTTGGAGACCACCTCCCTGTGCGTCACCCACAGCTCTCCTCCATGAACTTCAAGAGACCCTGCGCTAGCTTTCCTGCCAGGGTAGGAGAACAATGAGATGACATTTACTGCCTCTGACAGACACAGGAGAGCAGAAAACCTTCCAGCATCTGTGACTGTGGAGACCAGAGGACAGATGCCACCGCTGATCATCACTTATGTGAAGAGCATCATATATAAGGCTCATCAGGCCACAAACACTTGTAAACTTATATTCGAAAAAAAAAAAAAATTCTTAAAAACTTACATCATCTTTGGCTTGGAAGAGGTACTCATTGCCATCATTTAGTCTGTAATTTGAAAGAAGAAAGTCAGTCACAATATAATGTAAGAAAAAAAACCCCCTTAACTCTCATATCCTCTGTGGGACAGAAGCAGGCCACAGGAATCACACTAGAAATGCCCGTCGGAACCCTGCACACATCACTCAATGTGTTCGGGCCTGCACGGGATCAGCAGCCACCCCCGGACATCAAAGGGCCATACAATTGGGCCAATATACGCAAGTGACTTGTGTGTTTCAATCACTGCATGTGTGCTAAGTTGCTCCAGCCGTGTGTGACTCTTGGTGACCCCATGGACTGTAGCCCACCGGGCTCCTCTGTTCATGGGATTCTCCAAGCAAGAATAGTGGAGTGAGTTGCCATTTCTTTCTCCAGAGGATCTTCCTGACCCAGGGATCGAACCCACATCTCTTAGGTCTCCTGACAGGCGGGTTCTTTACCACTAATGCCACCTGGGAAGCCCCGTTTCACTCAGTGGAAGGATCAAAAATGTTCCAAATGTATCTATACCCGGATTTGTTGTGGCAAAGACCACTTGGATGACTGATCACTGCTCTAAACTGAATGCAAGAGAAAGCTCTTTGAAAATCATAAGCCCTTTTGAAATCTTGCCACTGAGCTTATATGCCCCACATTAACAAATACCAGACTTTCTGAACTGACAGAAAGTCACAGAAAAGGTCTCCTAGATTTCTCTTCTTAAACACATCTCGGAACTGAAGAAACTGCCCTGGTGAGGCCATTGCTGTGACATGGAGGGGACTGGCTGGGAGGGCTGCATCAAGAGGAAGGGGGCATTACTGGTGCAGGAGTCAGGTGCTCTCTGCCAACATCCCAACCCTCTGACACTGTGTCAGGGAAGCACAGAGGGAGGCAGCCAGGGAGCCTGGCTGTCTGCGCCAGATGTTACGGTACGTAAAGCGTCCCAGGTCCGGACCTGCCTTCTGTGCGCACCAAGAGCTCAAGAAATCACACCGCCTGAATCGCTCTCATTTGTGGTCCTTGGCCTCGACCAGCTGGCGTGAGACACACCCGTAACCAAGGACCGAGGCTTTCCAGATCCCAGAGCAGCAGATCAGATTAGTATTAGTATCATCCTAACTACTAACATTTTCACTTTTTATGTTTTTATTAAAAAAAAAACCTGATTTTCCTGCCCATTTCCAAAGACAAGCAGAACTTCTGAGCTTGGATCCACTCCTGGGGGAGTCGAATGTGTTCTGTAGGGTAGAGACATGTGGACTGGATGGTTCCAGAGGCGTCTGGAACATCCACTGGGTGAGTCAGGGGAGCATGGGGCCCCCTCCTTCTGGTTTGTCTCCATCTGGCTCCTGAATGACTCAGTTGAGCTGTCTCCAGAAAAGTCATGAGAAAAGAATAGCATGTCCTAGGACTGGATTAGCTGCACGATGGGGAAACTTTTTCTAAGTGTCCCTTAAACTGTGAGATGTGACGAGCTCACCTTGTCTTAGAAATACTAAGTTCCAGCTGATAAAAAATGAAAGCTCCTTTTCTGCAATGTTCAGCTGTGCCATTCACCACAGAGACGCTGGGGACCCTAACTGAGCTGTGTGCCTATCCTGTCTATCACTCTGTTGGGAACTTTTTAAACGGTAGAGAAGAGGAACCAACTGATCACAGCATCTAAGAAAACCAATGCCTGGTGTGAACACACACCCACTCTCGAGCAACTCTCACCTGAGCTTGAACACGTGCTTCTTCTTCTTGTAATCAAGGGCCACTTCACAGATGGCTTCTTTCAAACTCACAGGGACCTCGCTGTGGTAGGGAATTCCTGAAGCAGCTGTCTTTGCGTCTTTGTAGAAACCCATCTCTTGGTTATTTATGACACAATAAACATTGTGCCAGGACCTGAGCCATAAAGAAAGGCACGACAAGGTTTCGCTCCATGCCACACCCCCTTAAAGAACTGACAGTCTGTTTAATACGAAGATGGTCCCCACACAACATGGCACGATTCCCTGTTATAGTAAAAGCCCTTCCTAAATTCTGTTAAACATAAACAGTGCAACAAAATTCCTCTGCAGACTCCCAAGACAAAACCATATGTTGCTACAATGGCAGGTTTTGAAGGATACTTTTTGCTCTGACTTTGAAGAAAAACACAGTGTCCTCTTCTATTAAAGAAAGGGACTCTTGGCTCTGACCCAAAAGCTTTTTGTGGGTGTCTGATACCCTCTCGTGGTAATGGGGTACAGGCCAGGCTCCTTATTGGAAACATGCCTGTCCTTAAGTGGCTCTTCAATCTCAGCTTCATTCTGTAATGTGGCCTGGCAACCTGATAGGAAAGCAGATTCAGGGCCATGAACACGTATGGTGCACTGCCTGAGTTAGAAACAGGCAGCTTTCCTCCTCCCAGGACATGGCAAACTACCCTAAGACACTGCTTTTACCAGAAGACACTTTACTGCCACCTTCCTGTATTAACAAATAAATTATACCGTTCTCAATGTGGATGGCAGCTCTTAGATGGGATTCCCTCGTATAGTGTACAACCTGTACAACTGTAGTGGTGGGTCCCAGTCAGTTTAGCTTACTGGTTAAGCACACAGGCTGTGGAGTCAGATAAGTTTTACTAGGGTGTGCCAGCTGTGCCATTTACTAGGGTATTACACAGGGTGAGCTTTCTTAACCTCCCAGAGCCTCAGTTATGAACATAATAAAAGTAGGGCTATTGGGAGATAATCAATATAAAGACTGCTAGGAGAAAAGGTGACTTAAACACTCCACATTAAGCAACCCACTTAAACAACCCACAAGAAGGAAAAATAACAGTGAAATCACTTCACTCTAGGGAAGACTCCTCCCTCTCAATCTAGTGGCATTCCTTCTCAGGCCTACTAAGGCCTCTTCTTCCTGTTCTCTCACACACTTAACCCTTCCTTGTCCTGGTGAATAAAAAGCACTCTACTCCCACTTCCCCAGAAGGATGTGATGTCCAAGAAGCTACAGAACCAACCAGACACACGCACACGCACTCCCCTCTCAATCGAGAGCCGTCCACCTCCACCTCTAACGGGCTGACTTCCCCTAGGACCGCTGGCCTCTGTGCTGTTACCTGCTCGAGGCCTTCTTATTGTGGGCCTCCCACTCGTGCTTCCGGTTCAGGAAGCCTTCCATCTGGGCCGAAGGTGTCTCCTGGGTCCTGGCTGGCAAGGTGGCGGCACTCTGGGCTGGGAGAGCAGTCTTGGCTTTGCGATCAGAGGTGGGGGAGGGGATGGGGCTGGACTCTTTCGAGCTCGTCCTCTGTTCTGCAGCGCCGTTAACCATTTCGCTGGTATCCACTGTTTCTGCCATCTAGGGACAGCGGAGAGGCCATTCAGCTAACCCCGTGAGCCCTGGGGGGGACCACATACGCTCTGACTCGCACACGTGGCTGTGTATAAATGCCTGGCACAGATCGAGGCAGTACAGTAAAACCATTGCACATCCCACAAAGCCAGCTGGACACCAAGGACATTAGAAGGTGGGGGTGGATTAATACCCGCCCATTTACGGGGAGATGAGAAAAGCGAAATGCCAGGATGAGTTTTACTGCACTCTGCTCCTCTGATCAATCCATTTTCTCTAATAGAACTCAGATATTTCCTCTTATGGTTATGTTAAAACAAAAGGACAACAGTAACAATCACACGTATTAAATATGAAAGAGCGGACGTTATACAGCAGCCACCTTACAACCAAGGACGCCACCAGAAGGGCTGGAAGTTGAAGCGAAAGGGCATTCACAAACAGATGGATAGACAACTCTATCAGAGCTACACGGCATTCCCCCAGAGTCAGACAAAAAAGACCTTCAGTTTCTGAAAATGCTCTCCAGCTCCCCTCCCTGCCCACCCCCCGACACGTGGTCATAAACACATGCAGAAATTAAGACAGCAATCATGCACTTCATGTCTACCATCCCCGTTAGACTTTGGAACTTAAGAGCTGGAAGGAAATGAGGCAAGTCAACGAACATCAATGTAACCACGTCTGCCGAAGTTGTATCGTGAGTGGGTTGTAGTTTGTGTTAAAGGAGCTGGAAAAGCCAATCACAGTCACTCAACACCACACGGCTATTTACCCCCAAACAAAGACAGAACCAGGGCCTTCCCCATCACGTGCTGGTTGATCACGGTGCCTTGCTGCACTGAGACGAGGAAGCCCAGCCAGCCAGGCTTCCTGCAGCTCTGACCCTTCAGGCTGGAGTCGTCTTCGGGAGTTGTTCCTTCCCAAGCTCATTGCTATGGTAACCCTCACGGCTTTTCGGCTTGGGAAATGCGGTAGGGTCTCCATTCATTATCGCTTTCAGCCTGTGTGCCATCAACTGTGTACCATGAACTGTAGCAGGCCCCTGGCTGATACACCCAGGGTGTGGGATTAGCGAGTTACTAAAGCTGGGTGTGGCTGACGCTTTAGTGGATTACAGACAACCTGCACCCCTTGTACACGGACAAACATGGAGGTGTCAATGGCACGCTCATTAGATAACGTCCCCCACCACTGCTGCCCAGAACCAAGTGACACCAAATTAGCAGCAACAACCTCGACAGGATCAATGGCAGACTGGCCACCACTGCTTGAACATCAGATATGTCAACTCTCGGAAACTGAATGTCTCTGCTGGGTCTTACCTAAGTGACAGGGCAGGAGTCAAGTTTATATTCTGTCTGAACAAACTATCACTGTCAGCATCGGAGTTTAGGGTGGGACCAGAGGCAAGGCACTTGAAGGGTGTTTGTGATTAGACCTCTTTATCCACACAGCAATGTGGAAACAGGATCGTGAGGGCAGAGAGGCATGGGCGAGGAGATGCATGGTGATTATCCTGGCCTTGCAAGTGACAGCCTGCAGACATGTGCTTATAAGCAATGGGCTATTTAAATATCTCTCTTGCCTTTCACTTTTTTAAAGGAGAGACAGAGGGGAAATAATGACCAAACAATAAAACACCCCTGAGTCGAAAGAAAGTGAGTGGACTTTAAGGCTGACTAGTCTGTTTTGGTGTGAGATTTCAAGAGACTTCTAGTGGGGAGGAAGTATGAGATTGGTCTGGAAGGCCTGTGTCAGGCGTGAGTCCAAGGAGACATGGGGTTAGTGTGGACAGAAACCAGGTTAAAAAAAAAATTAGTGCTGCAGGTGTGACTCAAAAACTGCAAGTGACAGCAATGACCTGGACAGCGGAATGCTTACTGGGAAAAGGCTAAAATTTCTCATACTCGGTCAGACTCCAAGGCAGGTGAAGGCCAGGGGAAGCCTCAGCTGGGGGAAATTCTGCAGCAAAAATTTTTTTCTTTAGAGTTAGAAGGAAAGAGAAAACCCCAAACCAGTATGCAGAGATAATTAATGTTTATGCAAATGAATCACTAATCAAGAAAACAAGAAAAATAAAAGGAACAAAATGAATTTTAATGGACATGTGCTTAAGCATGCCAACAGACAACACGCAACTAGAGACAAACATCAAAAGCAAATCATGGTGCTGTGACCAAACAGTGGGTACCGTGGATCCCCCCGCCCCCACCCGACATTGCTTCTCTTTAGCAATTAGTCCAGAGTGCTTTAGTGGCTGGATACACCTGAGATAGTTCAATCAGAAGGTGGACATAAACGCGACGTGACAACTAGTAGCACACGGAAGGCCTGATCGGTTTCTAAGTGCACGAAGCAGCGCTACTGTCGAAAGGTCATTAACTTGAGTCTCTGCACTGTAACTCAGAAGAATGAAAAGAGCTTTTCTTCTTCTGATACAATCCAATTACAACTAAAAATTTGTTCTGGCAAGCTACAATTTAAAAATCTAGATTAAAAATAGGCATGAGAACAAATGCCAAAAACATCATAGCACTCCTTCCCTCTATGCTTATGTGGCTTCTGTTTTTTTTGGTCTTCTGAATACAAAAGGCATAAAATTGGGTATTAGTCCTACTGATACAAAATTTAAACATATATATATGGACACATCACATATATACATAGAGATCAATGACACATACTATTTGGAGCCAGGAACTGGGCTCCCTAATGACCAAAGATGAAGCAGTATTTTTGTCTAAAATGAATTTTGGTATGTTTTAAGGCAGAGACCCAACAATGGTGCATACTACTCCCAGAACATAAGAAGCTTGGCATCTATCTATATACCCATCTACAGCCGCCAAGTAGATAGATATGTACATAGAAATAAGGAAAAAACAAACAAGATGCTATATGATGTTATCCTGACAAAAGAAAAAAAAGACATGCATCATGAAATGAAAAGACAAATTAGACTTAACTCATGGAGAACACATATCAAAACAGGTCTTCTGATTCCACTAACATCTAAATATGGCAAATGAGTAAGTGAATGTCTCACACAGCTTTCATGTAATGTGGACCTGGTTTGGTTTTGTCTTTATCGGTACCAGGAAATCATCTCTTTCTTTAGCTTTTATTCCTAAGGAATAGAATTTCTGATAAAACATTTCAATCCCTGCTGGTGGTCTGATAACAATATCTTAAAAGACTCCTTATTAGAGAGTGCCACAAAAAGTCGTTAAGAAAATGAAAAATGAACTGGAAGATCCATACGAGACACACAATGGAATTTATGTCTAAAGAGACACCGAAAGAACTTCTGGAGCCTGAAGGCACGCAGTGGCTCCTGGGGTGGTCTCTCAAGTGCATCGTTCAAGTAATCAGGGTGAAACAGCATGGCTTTTGTTCCACTGGTTGGAAAAATTTAAACAGTTTGACACCCTGAAGTCATCAACTGGATGGAAAGGCATGGAAGTCTGGCTGGGCAGGCTTCCCAAAGATGCCGAGAAGTGCTGCCTCACCCGCCAGGATCCACGCCCCAGCAGCACTGATGGTGACCCAGATGGAGGTGGAGGCACCTGACTCCTGAGGCCAGCTGTGTTAACTGCTGTAAGCGAGCCTACCACTCTCAGCTCGGGACTTGGCAGAAAAAAATAGAGGAACTGGTTCGTAAAAAGGTAATAAATGACCTGAGGGTCTCAAAACCGTTCAGATTCTGCACCTAAAGCAGCTTCAACTCTTTTCTACTGTTTCTCAATAAATGACTGCATCCTTCATGGAATGTTACACAGCTGACCTTAGGTTTAATCCTAGTACCGGAGGTCTCCCTCCTCATCCACCAGTCTTCCTAGTTCCTGGTGAACTGCCGCAGGTTAATAACATCTGTGACGGGAGCTACGTATGGTGCAGGACTGCACCCTGTTAGTACAACTGGATGTGCCATACCTGTCGATTCTAGTTTTCTTCTTCATTTTGCTGTAATCTCATTTAATTTCAATTACTCACGTAAGGCTTTTGCTGCAACATCTTAATAAAGTAAAAAGCTCACGATAAATAAACAAAAATTATGTAGGTTGCTTTCAGGCAATGGAGCATCCATCAGTTAAAAGACTCAAATAAACATGAATTAAATGCAAACAAATATGAAACCAAGGAAGACTACGAATTCGGTAAAATTTTTAACACTGTGGGTGAAGTGGACGCCAAAAGGTCAAACCAATGGGATTTGGAAAGAGTGGTTCTTGACAAACAGTAGCGAACTTCACAGTCCAGACCACGGCTGGTCACTGGCTGTCCGTCTGCTATTAAAGTTTTTGTAGTTTTGGTAGGTTTGAGAGCGGTAACTAACCCGTGGAGATCCCTGTTCAGCCGGCAAACCATTCTGGGAAACTTGCTCTCCTTTTGAAGTATCCCTGTTGGGAAAAAAGGGAAGAGAAGATGGAGGAGAGGAGAGGAGGAAATGGGGAAGGATGGAAGGTAGGGAAGAAGAAAAGAGGAGAAAGAGAAGAGTAAGGCAGGATGGGGGAGAACACAGATCAACTTTATTAGAGCCTCTCTCTCAGAAAAACATAAACATCCCTCTTTCGCATAATGGGATTTCTTTCTAAAAATTTTCAAGTGTTTCAAATGGACTCTATAGAGTGAGACCTCAGGCATCAGTGCCCATAGAGGTGGCATTAGTTGTCACAGAGCTTTAACCACAGCAAAATACTCAGCCTTTCAGAAACAGAGAGTAGTTTCTGCCCTTTGTTTGAAATCACCCAGAACTTTCAGAAAGCATCACCATGCAGTCACTGGCCTGAAATCCAGGTGGTTCACTCCATCCATTTACTTCTGGGGAAGTTGTGTGTGTGTATACACACGTGTGCACAGCAGAGAGAGTGCTGTCTACATTCCACTTTCTCTGCCAACACAGCAATGTTACTATGGACAAGTCAGTGTTCTCAGATGTGACTGTGTGGGGTCTATGTTGCCTGCAGAATGACTGACAGGCAATGACTGACAGGAAGGGCACAGCGCAGCACAGGCTCAGAAACGTGCTCCCTAAACCCCACTTGTCACTGAAGCTGGGTGCGGGCAGGTGGGCTGCCTGTGACTCACCACTGCTGCTGGGACTCAGTCTCCTCGGAAACCTTCGTGCTCGGCTCGGGGGAGGGCGGCCGCCTCTTCCTCTCCTCTTCCTCTTGCTGTCTGCGCACTTCCAGTAGCTCCAACTGAGGGAGAACACCATGATGTCTGGCAGAGCCCCAAACTCTGCCTCTTTTAAGGAAATGGTTCCAGGTGAGCCGTATTTTAAGTGTTCTACACTGGATCACACAGGACAATCTGGAGCTCTGACATCCTAAGCAAAAGCTCATCAAGGTCATAGGAACTGAGGCTACAACCCCAAGCCACAGGAAACCAAGGTCTGCATGATGAAGCAGATCCACTGTACACGCTGGCTGAATCCCTGGGAATTGTGTGTGGCACTGGGACACTGAGTTTAATTGCTACATGAACTCTGCAGCCTTTGAATTCACTGAGGAAGAAAGCAGCTGAGTGGGAAGGTCCGTGCCGGACTTCCCATCAGAGCTCAAACACCACTAAGTCAGCACTGCAGTAACTCCCAACGAGGCTTCTTATGCTGCAGTGGGGATTGGGTTTAGCTAAACCCCAATAACACATTTTAAAAAGCCACAAACTAGTCCAACTGAAACTACCCCATTTCACGAGCAGTATGTGAGTACCACAGCATTCCATTTTAGCACAGAAGTATACATGCATAGCTGAGAAGCCCAGAATCCTAAGAAGAACACCATTTCTGTACAGCATAAAGAATCAGCTTTCCACCAGCAGTGCAAGTGTCTTGGGAGAGAGATCACCAGTGAGCAAGCCCTATTCTAAAGCCTTTATTTTGGCAGAAGAGATCATCAGGACTGGGGAGAGCCTGGTGGTCTAGGATAAGCTACTCCTGCCTGATGGGAATTCCAATTCTGAAATCGGAAGATAACTGTATGGCTACGATCCCTAGGAACCAGCTTCTATGAGATATAGGAAAGAAAATCAGATCAAAAGAGGAAAGCAAACCCCAATCAATCAATGCCCAGACAGCAAGTGATCACGGATCTCCATGCCCAGGAAGTGACTAAGGGGGCAGTCAGCCTGGGCCGTCTCCCCAGGTCCAGTACCAAGAGAAACACCAATTCCAGGAAGACACTTCATGCTTTTAGGAACAAGGCAATGACATGAGCTCCCAGGTCTAGGTGAGCGGGAAGCAAGCTGCCCACGGGAACCACCACAGAGCACCCCGGCTCCCAGGGGTCACTCACCGTCGTCAGTCTTTCCAGGGCAGAGAACCTCTCGTCCCAGGTCGCTGCAGACTTTTCAAAAGCCTCATGGCGCTTGATGAGCTTCTCAACCTCGTCCACGCTCTGGCCTATCTCTCGGCTGGACAGGTAGGGCTCCTGCCCGAGCAGCCAGGCCTCGGCCACACTGGCATCCCTTGAGAACTGATGGACCTCTAAGACTGCACAGGAGAGCCAAGAGTGAGAATGTGGGCAGGTGATTGGGCAGCCGGGGGTGGTGCTGCCCTCTAGTGGCAGCTGCCTGCACAAGCCGTCTAGTCCAGACCTGCTCTGTCCACATAAACATCAGGGGAGCTATACATGCAACTTCTACTAGCCACATTAAAAACTGGTGAAATTAATTTTAGAAGCACATTTTAGACAACCTGATATATCAAAGTGCTATTTCAACATGTAATCAGTAAAAAAAAGAAAAAGTACTGAGCTGTGTTACACCGTCTTTCTTCTGTATTTGAAATTTTATACTTGGAGCACATCTGAATTTGGACCAGCACAGCACAGGTTCTAAAGAGCCCCATGAGAACAGTAGCTGCCACAAGACCATGAAGGACCAGAGTATACGCTCTGCTCACTCAGCCCTACTACAGTGAAGTAAGCTTTGGAGCCCTGCAGGAATTCACAACCTATGTTCAACCAGACGACCCTGATGGAGCAGCCATTCACTGATCACACTTTCTGGGTTGGAAGTGCTATGTTTTACTTTGGGGGTTGAAAGGGAGGGAAGGGTCTGGGAGCCCGACACAAAACGGAGATGGTATGGGCTACAGGGCTTCTGCTTTATGCATTCTGTCCTCCACTCGAGACACACAGCGTGACCTCCACCTCCTGCACTGTGAGAAGGCAGGTCAGATCCTGCTCTGTCTGTGCTAGGGCTGGCCGGCACTTTCATTACACACTAAGCAGCACTGCCTGGGGCCACTCAGGTAAGAAAAACACTGCGGGCAGCATCGGCATCACACTGGTGGCCCCCAACACTGCACCACACGAGGGACCCTTCACCTCATCAGGACCGCTCAGCACACAACCTGGTGCCTAGCTCACAGTGCGGGGTGTACCCTGGGCTTTGCTGAACTGAAATGAACCTGCCCAGGGAGTGGGCGAGATTAACAGACCGAATTCTCACCCAGAGAATGGTCAAGAGCGGCACTTCTTGAGCTGAGGCGCTCAAGAAATGAGGCCTAACATTTTTTAGAAAAGGACCCTCGGATTCTGCTTCTAGAAAGCACTTCTGGTACCTGAGAATAAGGCTGAAGCCTGGAGGCCCAAGCACAGAATGGCAGAATACAGTAAATATGGTACGTGATGCTTCAGTTGGACTACCTTTGGTGTTCATAAATCCTACTCCCAATACTGCATGTTATAAATTCTGTTAGCTCACACATTCTCCTATAAAATGAAACTAAAAATAGAACCTACCTCAGAAAATTATTGTGGAAAGTAAATAAAGAAAACACATATAGAATACTTAGAATAATGCCTGCTTCACTGAGAATTCTTTGTCATTGTTAGCTTTCATTAAGACCTAACCAAGCCAACTTTCCACCTTCTTGACTGTGCAGTAACAATTCTTCCTCAAGATAACTTGGGTGGCGGTCTCTTTACTGCACTCCCCCAGAGGGAGGCACAGGCTGTGGTCCCCGTGCTGCTCCTGCACACCTGACACCACTCACAGCACTGAGGCCAATCATGGGAACGAGACAACGAAGGTGACACAGGGACCACTGAAAAATACTTACTAGCATGGAAGAGTTAAATAAGATATTAAAAAACAAACATTCAGAGAGGCTCCAAAAGTCAGTAAGAGATAACACTGTATCAAACCAATTAAAGCAGGTAAATAAACTTGCTTGCTTTCAGTGGGGACCCAGAAAGAGCAGAGAAATTCGGTATATCCTTACTCAGTCTTAACCACTCCCATCGGTCTTCCCACTTGTCAATCATTTCTTTTCTCTTTTCTGTCAACTGCAGTAACTTCTCCTTGATCTGTGAGAAAAGAAGGACCCCAGGGACATCTTAATAGGTTGGACCACATCCTCCTAGTCTGCCCCTTGATGGGCCACTTTATGTATGAAAAACACATTTTACATAGAGATCACCACTAATATAGGAAAGATCAGAGGACCACTCAGTCCATCTGTGTGCCAGGAGAGGAGAGAGGAGAGAAAAGCATGGCGACGTTCCTTCCCAGGGGGCTGGGAGGAAGGCCAAGCTCCACCCAAAGTTGCTCTATTGTGAGGTGGCCAACAACGTTTCAAGCCCTCTCCAGACTCCGGGGCTCCCGGGTTGCACACATGCAGAAGAGAAGGGCCAAGCCCCAAGCTCTCTGAGGGCACGTCTGAGCCCTAGAAGGGGGCCTCACACTGATAGCCAGTTACCTCTGTATCACCAGCATCGTAACTTGACTTAGCAATCATGCACTAAAGAGCAAATTGATCTACGGCATAGGGGACAGAGAAGGGGTGTCACCCATGTGGAGGACTGATGGAGGAAGTGAGAGTGACGAACCCTCAGCCATGGTCCTTGAAAATTGTCTTCTGGGCCACAAATTGATTGGTTTTAGACCTACAGTCTTGCCTAAACGCCTTATTCTAACACACAAGAAAGAAGCAAGCAGTTTTGAAATACATGTAAGCATGTGCTTATGTATGTATGAATGCAAACACAGATTTCTCTGTGTGTGTAAATATATACGCATACACATACATACGTACAACACACACATACACACCCAAGAGAGGCATTCTACACCTGAACACCAGCTGCGCTCACCCCTGGGCCCCAGAGCAAAGCAGCACATACCTCCTCAGATGCGTAGTGCTTCCTTGCCAGCAGGGATTTCCCCAGTTCAATGCAGGTCGTAAAACTGTCATTACGAGCGTCGATTTCAGCTTTGATACCTTGATGATTATTCATCAATAGTTCAACAGATGACACATCCCTAAAATTATACAAATAATACTTTCTTTATGAGACCAAGCTTTTCAAATGCTCGTGCAGGTTTCTAAACACGTAATTATTCTGATGGGAACTGACAGCACGGTGTCTGATTCAGTCTGAGCCCAGGTTGGGTCACAGAGCTGCAGCAGAGAGTAGTATTTCAGGGCCAGCTTTGTGGCCTGCCCACTTTTCTCTGCATATGTCTGTGCTATAGTCATTCTTCTCAATGGAGACCAGAAAAACCACTGGATCTCTGTTCAAACTTCTAGTTTAAAATCCAGTTCATCCTCTTCACGAAGGTTCAGACGAGTAACAGGCATCCCTGATCATGCCCTACTGAACTCCCAAAGGTTCAGGACGTGTTTCAAAGAGCAGTAAATACTGTCTCCTTATTTAGACATGAAGACAGAGCAGAAACCAGCTAAGAAATCAATGACACCATGAAGACTTCTCATCCATTAAAACCTACTGACTGGAAGTCATGAATGACCAAGGGAAACGTTAACTGCTTCATACATGTAATAACCACATTTCTCCTCTTGGGGCACAGTCCCTTTCTCAATTATGGTGGGGGCTGGAGCCAGCAGGAGTGAACGGGACGTTGTGGGCATGCCTGCCTGTTCACCTACAAGTTTCTTTTCACTGCTCTGCATGAAACACGGCCAAAGAGAAGATATAGGACAAATACTAAATACAAATCCCAGGACCCCATTAGAGCAGACGTGGAGGGTCAGAGGTACCTTTAGTAATGTGCATAAGAAAGGACAGAGTATTCTTTTAACCTAACAGACACAGAAAAGCCATCTTGTTCCAGGGGTAACATTCACTAATCAGACCCGAGATCCATGGCTGCTGTGAGGCATGAGGCCCACAGACGAGGGTAGGAGGGCCTGGGTGAGCGTGGACCCTGGGGACAGGGTAGGGGAGGACCAGGGAGGGCTCCACAGGGCTCCTGATGACACTGGACGCCTCCTTCCCGGACAACTGTGTGCAGAGTGAAACAGCGGTGCCCCACTCGCCCCCAGGCCCTTTCCCGCCCTCCTCTGGACAGGAAGCTCTGGGGCAAGGTCCTGGTCAGGGAGGCAGGCAGCGTTACCGGGGCTTCTCCTGGGCTTCGATCTGCCGGATGACATCCTCCATCCACAGCATGAGGTCGCGCACCATGCTGAAGAAGCGGAACTTGTCTCCCGTGTCCACCAGCCGTACCCTGCGGCCTTCGCAGGCGTCTAGCAGGGCCTTCCAGGCTTCCAGCACCTCGTTTTCCCGTTTTTGGATGTCGTCGGCCTTGTCGCCCGCGTAGGCTGCCTGGAGGCGGGCCGCGTCTTCCTGCAGCTGCCGCACCTGTGGAGCCGCCGGGAGGTGAGCCGGGCCAGAGCTGGGCCTCTGTGCTACCACCCCCACTGCCCGTTCCCTCTGCACACTGTCCCCGGCCAGTGATGGAGCCCTGGTCAGGAAAGGTCCTTGGAGGTGGCCCGGCGGGTGAAGCTGGTACAGAAGCACACGGTACGCCTTCACATACCAAAAATAAATACCTAATTTGCTCCTGCATGGTATAGAAGGTGTTCCTTATCACAAATGAGAAAAACTGCCAAGAACAACTCATTTTGAAAACGCCTTTTCCATTGCTACGTGATGTTGCTGCTGGAAACAGTACATACATATCACCTGTAAGAGCTCCCACAACAGATTATTCCAACTTGAAAAACAAAAATGCCACATTCAACATAGTTGGAAAAAATAAAAACTGATGCCAAAGATAAAATCTTAACAGCCAAATTTCAACAAAAAGCTTTGGGGAACAAGAATGAAAATAAGTCTTATGAGAAGATGCTACATGGAGATACTGTAATTTGTCATCTCTCATTTGGCAAAAATGGAAGCTTCGTGATGTCTATGCCAGTGAGCTGACTCACCACTGCTGGTACAAACAGCTTACAGCTTCTACAGAAGGCACAGGCAGTACCCACCGGAACCACAAACGTGTGTGCCTTTTGATTTTATGATTCCACTTGGCGGAGTTTATCCTACATATACTTTTACACTTTTAGGAAATGATATACATGTAAGGTTATTTATTGTCACAGTGCCTGTAATTATGTCAACAGTAATTATATAATTCAAATTCTTATTGAGAAGGTCCTTAACTTGTAAATGTGTATGAGTGCATCTGATTTATTTTGATTATCGAGGATGGTCATCCAACAGTGTCTGCAAATGTGGCAAACAGGCTCCCAGGCAGGCACGATAAAGACAGGGGACAGGCTCTAGGAAAAGGGCTCCAAGATGACGGGGCTATGCAGAAAAAGCAAAGCATACAGAGTGTACAGAATATCAACTTTCTGTGCAAAAAGGGGAAAAAACAAGAAGAGGCTTTCATGTTTTTGGTGGGGGTGATAGGGATGGGTGGAGGGAGGATACATCCTTACGAGAGAAACTCCTAACCACAGCTTATCTGTTATCCAAAAATTACCCTCTGTTATGTTTTACATAAAGTACATAATAGTAATGCCATATATGTGATTTGATTTCCATATCCTAAGAGACTTCTGTAAGTATTCTGCAATTATGGCTCAGGTATACACTCAAATGACAATAAGCAAGTTCCTAGGAAACTGTTTGAATAGATAGTGTCCTGTGTGTGTGTGCATATGTGTGTTCGTGTTCAGTCATGTCCGACTCTTTGTGACCCCATGGACTATAGCCTGCCAGGCTCCTCTGTCCACAGGATTCTCCTGATAAGAATACTGGAATGGGTCCTTTTCCAAGGGATCTTTCCCACTCAGGACTGAAGCCCTATCTTGCATCTCCCATACTGGCAGACAAATTCTTTACTACTAGTGCCACCCGGGAAGCCCAGTCTCCTGTGTGGCTAACCTATCTTTCCAAATAAGTAAAGAAAAAACCAAAAACAACCTTTTCCTATGCCTCTACTTGTTTTTAATTTGTTCTCACAACAAGAAAACAAGATGGACGAGGACAGCAACAGTAGGATGTGCACGAGAACGAACTACTGTCTGAGAAGTCCCTGCAGAGCATCACTGAGCTCCCTCAGTCCTCTGCTCCCCGAAGAATGGAGGATGATGGCGGTCAGCTGGCCTCAAACTCTGCCAGCTTCTGGAGTCCACCCACAAGCCCTCCCTTACGCTCTGGTTCTGCTGTTAGTGCATGAGGGGTGGGGCACACACACTTCTGTGGCTGAAATGGCCTAGCCCATTGGGTACGGAGAGGTGTACACCATCAGGCTTGACAGCAGATTCCTGCCCTGGGTATTCCTGGACTCGCAGTGGGCTCCCTCATCTTTCTGAGCCTCACATGGTGAAGGAATTCAATGAAACAGTGAGAGCAACTCCCCATTTCTGGAGTCTCTTGAAGTTCTAAATGATTTTATAGGTGCAGAGGAAAGACCTGCTGCTAGTAAGCCTTCTAGGTACTGTGGAAGTTCTCTGAAGCTTTTTAGAAATGGTAACAATAATTAAAGAACATTCATTCCGGGAGTTAGTGAAGGACAGGGAAGCCTGGCATGCTGTGGTCCACAGGGTCACAAAGAGTTGGATACAACTGAGCGACTAAACAACAACAAATAGAGTTCTTGCTATGGCGTATGCTCTGTACACGCTGTAATCGTTAAAAGCATTATGGAACTCAAGGTTAGAAAGGAAAATTAAACTCCCAGAGATAGTGAGATAAGCTCAATTCAGGCCTGGGTCTCACCTTCTCTAGTGGCCTCGCTCCAAGCGCACAACAGATCAGACTGCATTCAGGATCCTGACATGCTCACATGGTAACTCCAGGACCTTTTATGGGAAGCTGATGAACTTTTGAACAGGGAGACTGCCAGCTCTGAAGGAAAGACTAGCAACCCTCACACTGCATGGTGGGCTCTTTTAAATTCTGCCTGATGCAGACCCTCAGCCACTCCACATATTTCTTTTAAATATTCCCCCCACATTTTCCACCTCTTTGATGGACATGGTGAAGCCACTTAATCTGAGTGGAGCTGTGCCTGTGACCTACATTTCCTTCTATAAGGAGCAGATTAAGGGGAAGAGAATGGCAGTAAAGGCGTTCCCTCCATAGAGCAACCCTCAGAGCACACCAAAGGAGGCAGACACACTAGGTTTCAGGGGCTGGCAGAACCCAGGCTGCCTGTTTGTGCCAAGATTTGTTGGCACACAGACACGCCCTCCATTTTCAGATTGTCCATGGCTGCTTTATGCTAGAATGGCAGAGCAGAGTAGTTGTAATGGACTGTATCTCCCACAAAGGCCAAAAATATGGACCATCTGGGCTTCTACAGAAGTCTGCTGAGCCCTGTACTAGATCACTGATGTGCTTCTGAAAGACAAAAACAAATCCTCTGATGTCCTCAGGGCTGATATCTTTAATAAAACAGACTTCTCTAAGATCATGAAATTTAAGGGAAAAAAACAGATACAATTTATTTTTCATCTAACAGATATAAGACTGAGCAGGAAACTGCAGAAATGAGTATATGAACTAGAAAGTGACTACACTACAGATCCTTGCTGTTATATTGTTACCACTTTATCAGAAATCTTTTAAACAAAGCCTGAGTGTTAACCACTCTATGAGAGGGGAAAGGGCCAGGCACACTAAAACGTTAGAATCTTGTTTTCTCTATTCTCCAATACATAACTCAGACTCTGGTTGATGCAAAACAACAAGGTATCATTTTGGAAATTATTGTGAATGGATGTGCTCAGTCGTGTCCGACTCTTTGTGACCCTATGGACTGTAGCCTGCCAGGCTCTTCGGTTCGTGGAATTTTCCAGGCAAGAACACTGGAGGGGGTTGCCATGCCCTTCTCCAGGGAATCTTCTGATCCAGGGATTGAACCCATGTCTCCTACGTCTCCTGCACTGGCAGATGAGTTCTTTACCGCTAGCACCACCTGGGAAGCTGACTCTGGATGGACATGCCAACAGAATTCAAATTTTTGTTGAGAAGGTCCATAACCTGTAAATGTGTGTGCACATCTGGTTTACTATCTTAATCATGGAGGATGGATATCCGACAGTGTCTGCAAATGGGACAGAGAGCACTATGGCCTGGTAAGTTCTCCTAAATGGAGCATTACAATAATGGCTAACGTGTGTGTGTGTGTGCACACACATGTGCACTTAATTTGGGCCGTTCTCCGAGGCATGCTTGAGAAGCCAAGGAGGGAGGGAGATGTTGAGAGGGGCACAAAGACACTGTATGGAAAGAGAACCTCCCCCCGGCCCAGGGTGGCACCCCGCCTACCTGGGTGCCCAGGGCCTGGATGTCGTGCTCAAAGGTGGTGTGCATTCTCTGTAACGTCTCCACTGTGTTCTGATCTCTCCCGAGCTCCTCGGGGAGTTTCTTGTGTTTGTCCTGGATGCGCCCAAAGATCTCCTTGGCGTCGTGGTAAAACTTGTGCAGTTCATAGGAGGCAGCGAGGATCTGTGTTCTGGTGTCAATGAGCTCCAGGAGGTCGGCCCAGGCCTCGTTGAGCCCATCCTTCCACTCAGCAATAGTAGCGGCATCTGAATGTCCGGAGTTGATGAGCTCGTCTGCCATGTGGTTGACTGTGTCCACGCGTTCCTGCCCAATGTTCCCCGTGTCCCGGGCGAACTCTCGGAATCGCTCTTGGAGCATCTGAAATGGGGATGGGCATAAAGAAACCAGAGAGACCACTATGAACACATCATTTACTGATCACTTGAACACCTTTGGAAAAAAACACCTGACTTAACAGATGTCAGATCCAAAGCCTCATGTCAATCAGGCTTCCTTCTCACACATGGCAGCAGAGAAAGGCACAGCTCCAACACAACAACTTCCAAGTTGCTTGATGATAAAAGTGCCCAGCTGAAATGAAACCCCATGACCTCTGACTCGAGTCTGGAGTGTTTCCTCTGCTCACAGACAGGGAACGAAAGGGGCCTTCCACAGCCCACTGTGTGCTGCACGCCCACCCGAGTTCTGCTTGTGTTACTTGCCGTGACGTGCTCGTAGTCCTGGCCCAGCTCATGCGACCCCGCGACCACCTCCCTCTCGGCAATCCACTGCTCCAGGTCGTCCACCTCGCGGTTGAGCTGGAACAGCCGGTGTCTCTCGTCCAGCTTGCCCCGCCTCTCTTCGGCCAGGTCCTTGAGGCCTGCATACAGCTTGTCCACCTTGGACTGCCGCATACTGATACGTTCACTGAAGGGTGTGAGACGGGGTGAGATGGGGGCGGACCTTAAATGCCATATTTTCTTCAGGGAGACAGCAAATGAGGGCAAATGCCAGGAGGGCACATTATACAAAGTTTCTCAAAGGAATCTGAAGGTTAACTCAGTTAGCCCAAAATAAAAGTCAACTTTGACCTCAACTTCAGGTAACAGAACACCAACATGTAACAAAACACAGTCATTAAGGACAAAGGCCACCCTGACTGTGATGATGGAGGGTGGGGAGAGAAATCAAAATGCTCTGCACTGATGGCTCTGAATGTCAGGATTTCCTTTGACGTTAAAAAATTATTAGCCTAGGATGCAGGAGCCGTCCTCTGTTCTCACGGGCTACATTGCCAAAGGGACAGAAGACATCCCCGTTTGCATGCATTTGACCTTCTCTGGGCTGTACGCTCTTCCCTGCCAGGAAGGCGGGCCCTGCTGCTCCCATTTCCTGGGTCCTGGGGGAGCAGCATCCACCCCGCCACCCTGCTTCTAACTTCTCTCAAGGACAGCCTTCCAGCAGGTAAGTGGTCAGACAAGGACTCATTGATGCCCAGCCTTGGCGATGAGGAAGGCCACCTTCCTGAAAGAGCCTCATCCCAAGACAGCCAAGGACCTCACCTCCAACTTGCCTTGGTTAATGCCCAAAGCCAATCCCTGTCTGTCTGAGACACAAAAGGCAGTTCCAGAGAAAGCCTAAAATGGCTACCACTGCAGTGAGTGTGTCAGTCTGGTACGTAACAGGGCAGGGTGCCACACACTCTTTTTTCTTATTCCTGAGGCATTATCAAGACTCAAAGTATAAGAGTTAAGAGTGGCATCATTTTGTTCTCTTGGAAGCTCTTTTATTTCACAAGTCCACATATCCCTATCCATTGCTCTACTATGCGATTCCTGGTAGCTTACATGGTAAAGAATCTGCCTGTAATGCAGGAGACCTGGGTTCAATCCCTGGGCTGGGAAGATCCCCTGGAGAAGGGAATGTCAACCCACTCCAGTATTCTTGCCTGGAGAATCCCATGAAGCCTGGCTGGCTATAGTCCATGAGGTTGCAAAGAGTCAAACATGACTGAGCAACTAAGAGCATACACACACCGCTCTACTACAACACTTCCCCAAAATGGATGACTTTCTAAACCCAAGCGTAGGTGCTCCTATCGCCCTGTATACCCACGCAAATCCATCTGCACTCCTGACTCACAACACCAATAATCTCTCAATAGGGCTTGGCCAGCAGGAGACAGTTAACCCGTGAGAGCAAGCACCTATCACATAACAGCCCACCCTTTCTGCTCAGCACAGGCCTATTGGGTCTGTTTTAAAAATCTTCCCAAAGACTCAAGCAGGAGGCCCTGACCAGGAGGAACTGCCAGGCCAGTCTCACGTTCATGAAGTGGCACGCACCTTTCAGGATGGCTGTCGGCCACCAGGGCCCGGCTGGTCTTGGAGAGCTGGTGCACCGTCTCCGCATAGTCCTCCACAGCTTGTTCCAGAATCTGGTGCTTCTTCAACATGGAGACGGCACTCTGCTCATCCTGTACAGACAGGGGACCGTCACACCCACAGCCGCCCCCCACCCCCAAATCCAAGCTACCTGAAAGCGGGACCGGCTGACTGCACAGCACAGGGGAGCAGGAGGAGGACTTGGTAGAGAGAAAAAAAGCCCCAAGTGCGATATGGGCAGCGGAATACGGAGCATCTCAGGGGTGGCAAGGCGGACTGGGCTGCAGGAGCCTCTGAAAGATGGCCATGAGGGTGGTGCAGTGACGAGGACCCTGAGATATATGAGGCGAAGCCCAGGAAAACCAAGTGTGTCTTGGCTGGAAAAACTCTCCACATCTAACAGATGTAGATGATAGCATTCTGGTTGGAGTACTTTCAAGTACTTTTAAACTGTCTCAAAAGCATCTAGTATATTGTAAAAGACAATCTTTGGCAAATTTCTGTTTAAAAAAGGGGAGAGCAGATAAATACCATGATTCAGAAAAGAAAATTCTGTACCAAGGGGCAAATAGCCAGGTTCCAGTCACTTATGTCCACCACGCTGCCCCCGTAAACAAGGCAACAATCAGACATTGCACGAGGATGCCACCCCCAGCAGCACAAGCTTCAGGTCTGAGTCAGAGGCTCCCCGGGCATAGGGACAGGCTCAGCCTCTTTCCTCACCTTGGCCTTCTCCTCGGACATCATGTACAGCTCCTGCTCGCTCATCCACGCCTCAGCCTCAGCCGCGTCGAAGTAGTACTGCTGGGCCCTGTGCGCCTCCTCCAGCCGCCGGTGCCGCTTCTCCGTCTCCTCGATGAGGAGGCCCCACAGCTGCTTCAGGTCAGCCAGTCTCTGCCGGATGGCCTCGGCGTTGAGGCTGCTGTCAGTGATGATGTTCTGGCTCCTCTCAAAGATGTCATCGATGCGAGGCTGGTGCCCCTGGATCTCCTTCTGGAGGGTCTGTTCGATTGGGGAATACACACCCAAAGCTCACTGAGCCACAGCAGCACGCTGCTTGTGCCAGGCCCTGAGGCCGAGGAGAACCTGCCTGTCCTCTGAGCTCCCCTTTCTCTGCCTCCTACCGTGGAGCTCGCCCCAGCAGACACGCTTACCTGATTTTTCTTTATTAACAACTGCACAGTCTGGAGGTTGTGGCCGTGATCCGTGGAGGTCGCCAAAGGCATCCTCTCTCCAACCCACAACTGGAAGGAATTGTAAACAGGTGGTCAGGGCCACTCAAAAGGAACAAATATTTGATGCAGACAAGGGCAGGAGGGGAGAGCAAGGAGGCCAGTATGGGAGAGGAAGCCTGTTCAACCCTAGTGGGGGATGAACAACAAGACCCTAAAGTGCAACCCAGGGAACTACATTCAATGTCCTGTGACAAACCATAAAGGGAAAGAATATATGTATCTGTAAGTCAGTCACTTTGCTGTACAGCAGAAATACAACATTGTAAATCAATTATACTTTAATAAGAATTCTTTAAAAAAGAAGAAATAAACAACTACCCCACTGGGAGGGGCGGCCCAGGGAGCCTGCCCTTCTCCAATGAAGGGTACAGGCTAGTCTTCCAGACCTTACTTTTATCCACAATGCCAGACTCTCCAGGAATCCCTATTATTTGTTGTTAAAACGATTGTTCTGGGGCATTAAAGCCCTCAATTTATCCTTAGAAAACTAGACAGAAATCCGGAGGTGTATTTTGTGTGGACACAGTGCAGGACTGTGACAACTCAGCCCACCCAGGGACTGAGGCAGGCCAGGTACGGCAGTGGGAACCCGGGATGCAGGTCAGCCATGCGAGGAGGCACTCACGATCTCGTCCTCCACGTCCCGGTTGAACTGATGGATCTCCTTGGAGGCCAGCAGGTTCTGCTTCCTCTCGTTGAGGGGCTCCAGCAGCTCCATGAACTTGGTCTGCACGGTGAGGCGCTTGCTGTCCACCTCGTCCGTGCTCTTCCCCTCCTGGCTCAGGGCCTGCGCCTGGCTCTGGAGCTCTTCTATCTCCTTCTTCCGCACCTCCATCTGATTCTCCAGCATCTGAAGATGGAAGACACACCCACCTTCACACCCGAGACAAAGGAAACACAGTGATTTTACATGCTCCCCTTTGGTACTGACCAAAACAGAAGACTTGGGAATATTAACTGATACAGTGGAGAGCCCAAGAAATGGTTCTGCATGGCTAGCAAGCCAGAAACTAGTGCTCCACTTTGTCAGCTGATTTTTCCAAAAAACAAAACAAAAACCTCCCTTTCTAAGGATTTTTAAACTTGGGAGCAATAGTCAAGTTTATCTAGGAACTTCAGAGGCAAATGACAGGGGAAATAATTAATTATGGGGAAAGGATGGTCTCCATCTGCCTGTTCAGAAGTCACAGAGACACTGAAAGCCAGCTTAATCACCAGGAAGGAGTCAGGTCTTCAGTTTCCAGTTCTTTTAGGCCAGAAGGATAGCTAACGTTAACCATCTCCTCTCAATTGCTTTAATCAGAAAACTGATTCTTTTTTTAAAAAATACTCGATAGCAGCTGAAGACAGCCTAACTGCTGTCTTACATGAGGGAAAAGGGCGAAAGCATAGCAGAGGTGTCTTGCCCAGGAAACACAACCCTGGGAAGACCACACTGCTCTCCCCAGAGACAAGGGGCTGGCAAATACACTGACTGCTCTCTTAGCTAGGGGAGCACTTGGCCACACACTGCAAACTCAGCCTGGGGAGCTCCTGAAAGATACTACCACCAACCTGCTTGCTTAATCTTATCACAGCTATTTCCTCTCATCAATGTAAATTCATTTGCTCTTAGAAGGACTCTGCTGCTGCTGCAAAGTCACTTCAGTCGTGTTCGACTGTGCAACCCCACAGACGGCAGCCTACCAGGCTCCGCCATCCCTGGGATTCTCCAGGCAAGAACACTCGAGTGGGTTGCCATTTCCTTCTCCAGTGCATGAAGGTGAAAAGTGAAAGTGAAGTCGCTCAGTCATGTCTGACTCTTAGCGACCCCATGGACTGCCTACCAGGCTCCTCCATCCATGGGATTTTCCAGGCAAGAGTACTGGAGTCGGGTGCCATTGCCTTCTCCGAGAAGGACTCTATTGTTATCCAAAAACCCCAAATTTCGCTTATTATCTAGAAGTGCCCTGAACCACTCAGATAACTATCACATATTTAGACATTATACAATGAGGATGCAAACATGGTAACTTTTCTTCAAGTAAACGGTGGAACTAGATGAAGTGAACATTCACCATACTGCTAAGTGGTGATACCATCTATCAACTAAGATGATAATGAAAATATACTCCCATGCATGGACCCCAGTACTCCTATGGTGTCTTTCCAAATTGATTCTGGAAATGTCCCCTGATGCCACCACCAGAGCCCACTCCAAGCGAATGTCTGAGGACATGGTGGGCGAGTTGAGACCAGCAGGACCACAGTGGGGAAACAGCCTGTGGTGCGCCAGCCCAGGCACTTGCCTGCTGCTTTTTCAGAAGGATGTTGACGCTGGTGAGGTCTTTGCCATAGTCGTCAGACTGAATCTGACTCTCCAGGCCATGCAGCCATTTGTCCAGATCTGCACAGCTCTGGGTGAAGAGTTCGGCTTTGTTCGCATCGAAGAGCCGCTGGGCCTTGGTCTGTGTGGTGGATTCAAGGACTTCCCACATTTTATGTAAACCTGTGAGTTTTTCCTTCACCACGGCTTCTGTCTCTGGCTTTTCTGAAATGAGCTGCATTCCCTCCTGGAAAACACACATAAATACAGTTTGCAGAACAGGTGTCACTGTGAAAAACAAGCCTGACATATTTGAATTATGAGTTACCTATTCACTCAACACACACATTTGCACACACAAACAAGTCATTCTATATGGAATTACTGCTCGACAAAATCAGTGATGGCCTGACTGGTTTTCACAGGCATGGAGCAGCAAGTGATGGTTGGGGCTCTGGGATACTTATTGCCAGTAACCTAAAACTTCATCCCTTCCACATCATCCCAAGAGACCTTAACACTTAAACTGTTAAGATTTTGAAACAATATAGCATATGAAGGAAGAGAAGGGAGGGTGGGGAATGTCACATTCATGTTCAGTTACACAGCAGAGAATCTTGCTGTGCCAAAACAATACAGTTTAAATTATTAAAATGAGAAATTTAAAATACATAATATTTCTAAGTTCTGTGGATCCACTCAGTGTCTGTCACAGTCCAGCACACATAATATGATCAACAGAGTGAGGATGCTGCCCCAGGGGCTGGCAGTCTATCAAGTGCAACAGAGGAGACACACAACAGAAACTCAACTCCTAGGATTCTTTACAAGATAAGGCAGGCATTTTGTGCCACCTGGTTGCGTTTCTGCTTGTCTCCTTTCTTGCTGGCTTGAAGGTAGGAGTTGGGAGGTGAAAAGTGGGACTGCTCCTGGCTGTGTAACTCCGTATGTGGTCAAATAGGACTCAAATATGCTGGAAAACACGCTAAATACAAAGGAGCTCATTTCCACCCCGTTAGTTTTCTCACCACAGCCACACCGATGGAGCACCATCAATCCCTAGACTCACCTTCTCGATTTTGTCAAGCCATTCTTTGTTGGAAGCAAGTTCTGCCATAAAGGCTTGATGCTTCAACCATTTACTGTGCAGATTTCTGGCTTCATCGTAAGACATGTCCTGGGCTGTAAGCATCTTTTCATTGATCCAGAGAGACAGCTAGGAAAGAAAAAAATCAGGTTCAGAGACTGTGATCACAGACACCAGCCGTTTCTCTGCCTGAAAACAGCTGTTACGTTGTTAGGCGCAGCACCATGTTTCCACGTCGACAGACAACCAAACGTTCACTTTACAACTCTAACCCGTCTCAACAGCTATCTCCACTGTATGGGTGCTGTGCTTGAGACTTGCTCCAAACTATGCGTCTAACAATAAATCCAGAAGTGTAAAAAGCACAACAGCTATCTTCACTGTATGGGTGCTGTACTTGAGATTTGCTCCAAACTATGCATCTAACAATAAATCCAGAAGTGTAGAAAGCACGCTGAGCCAGCTTTCAAACTGTTTGGCACTCTTAACCAGCTTTCCCTCCAGACACTTGTGTTTAAAATTCTGTGCTAAGCAAGCTAAGTCACAACCTTCTTTCTTTTTCAAATACCCATGGCTAGCTATACCATGCTAAACAAGATTAACTGTCTCTACTACATTTGGTAATCTTTCTACTCTTTTAATTCTACTATAAAAGAAACCAAAGTGCCTACTCTTTCAACCCTCCCTCTTCTTCACGGACATTATCTACGGGGATGACAAACAGCATGAGGAACTTGCTTGCTAAGAGGCAACCACGATGCCCTCTTAGCTCCCTTCATGTTTCAGTCACCTTCATCTTTTCTTCTACAGCCTCTGTCTGTAGAAGACCAAGAACACTTCACAGGACTGACTAAGATCAAGAACACTTCACAGGACTGGATTCTGAGACCCAGCGTGTTTGCTTGGATCTGAACTCTGGGAAGCCTCTTCACAGACGCTGCTGGCCACTGACAGATTTGAACCTAGCCCAGGCCATGGACACATTCCGCTTGTTGGCTCTCATCTCAACTTGCCTGGCTCCTCACTGCCTGCCTGCAGTTGGCCACACCAGGGTCCTAATTCCTACCAGGAAGAGAGAGCTTCAGTTTGCCCAGTTGGAAGATACGCAAACGAACGCAGGGTCAGCCTGGAACCAGAAGCCAGTAAGTCTTCAGGGGCAGTGCCCTTCTTCCATGTGACCATAAGAAGCCACTCTTACACCAGCTGCTGCCATAACAAATCTGCACCCAAACTGTGTCATGGGCCCACCACCAAGGGTTTAGAAATGGTGTATAAACCCCTACACAACCAACCATTCTGAGGCCATTCCCTTGCACTTTGGGCAGCTGCTGGGAGAGGCTTCCCCATAAGAGGGCTCCCACAACACGAAGTCTGTTCTCTGGGAACCACGTCAAGGAGGGGGATGCAGGTCCCGGGAGCACCCCAGCTCTGCTTGTGGCTGAACCCCCAGGCACCCTCCCTACCCCTTTCAGGAGACCAACCACCATGTATGGGAGGGAGGGGGATCAAAAGCAAAAGTAGTGAGATTTTTGATGTCACTCTCTATTAAGGAAAAAACGGCAAGTCCTATAAAGCCCTTGGTAAGCAAGGACCATAGATTTGTTACACAACAACCAAGGCACTGAATTTCCTACTTTAAAAGAATCACCTACTTCCCTTCCAGGTATCTGAGTAGTTAAGGCCTGAAAGGCTAAGGCTATTCAATCTAAGGAGAAAAGATGTTAAGAGGAAAGCAAATGGAAAAACTTTACCCTGTATTCTGCACGTGCACACTAAACATAATAAATGGCAACGATCCAAAGTGCAAAGGACATCCACATATTTGCTCTATTCATAACCACCTACCCAAGAGAGATTAAAAGAAAAAGGAGCCACATAAAAATCAGAGGCTTATAAACAAATCTGCTCTTTGCTGAACACATCATCCTACAGATAAAGCAGCATGTGACACAGCACAATGAGACAGAGCTGTGGAACTTGCTAGTTCATCAGACCTCTACCAGCATTCTGGAATCAGACCCATAGTTATTACCCGTGGGCATTGACAAAGGTCATTTAAGAATATGCTCATTCTCTGCAGAATAGAACACTGTGCAGATTGGAAAAGGATAGGAACAAATGCTTTGATTACTGGATTAAGCTCAAAGCAAAGCGCTGAACCCGCTATGCCGGTGCCACCATGTTTAGTTACGTTGCCCTCCAGGGGAGGAAGAAATCAGTTTCAGAAAACAGGAGGTATGGAGACAAGGAATAGAATAGAAAAGCAGGACTTTTTAAATCACTCATTTTTCAGGGTATCATATTAAAATAACAACACAAAAAACATGATGCTCTTTGCATTGCCATCTATAACTGTGATTAGCTAGGCCCTGCTCATCCTCCCTCCATCCATGGGATTCTCCAGTACTCTTGCCTGGAAAATCCCATGGACAGAGGAGCCTGGCGGGCTGTAGTCCATGGGGTCGCTAAGAGTCGGACATGACTGAGCGACTTCACTTTCACTTTTCACTTTCATGCATTGGAGAAAGAAATGGCAACCCACTCCAGTGTTCTTGCCTGGAGAATCCCAGGGATGGGAGAGCCTGGCGGGCTGACGTCTAGGGGGTCGCACAGAGTCGGACACGACTGAGGCAACTTAGCAGCAGCAGCAGCAGCAGCTCATCCTCCCTGCACTGCAGCAATGAATTCCCCGCTCCGGGAAATATTTGTGGTAGGTGGCAACAATGGCAGAGCTTACAACCCAGCCTCCTCTAGCCTCCAACCAACCAGGAGGCGGGTGTGGCAAGGAGACCATCTGGATTTCCTAGACCTTGAACAGTACCAACAGCAAGCAGCAGCATTAAATCTGACTTCTGGGTGCTCTGTAAGTATCCACCAACACAGTAAGAAGTAGGTTTTCATATGTAGGGCTAGTCCACCCACAGACTCCTTCTCAGAGATTCTGGTTTAAAACGGGCGTATTTTAATGAGGCTAAATAATGGACAATTAATAAAGAAGAATATTCCTTAATAATAGTAGCACCCTTTGCTGGTACTTCTACACCAAGGGTTTTGAAGCCCCCAAACCTGACCTAAATTCTGTCACTTTGTAGAAACTACTGGGCTTCCCAGGTGGCTCAGACAGTAAGGAATCTGCATGTAATCCAGGAGACCCGGGTTTGACCCTTGGGTCAGGAAGACCCCTAGAGAAGGGAATGGCTACCTACTTCAGTAGTTCTGCTTGAAGAATTGAACCGACAGAGGAGCTGGGCGGGCTACAGTCCATAGGGTCACAAAGAGTTGGACACGACTGAGTGACTAACACTTTGACACATTTTGACAAATCTGACCTAAATTCAGTCTTTATTTGTAAACTATATATGCTGAGGTGGTACCCCCAGCAGATCCTATGGTTGTATTAACTTTTAACAAGGTTCAAGGAAAGAAAAAATAGATAAGCCAGGGAGACCTGACACAGCAGTCACAAAGAGACCTGCAAATCATCTCCAGGACGAAGAAGCCCGGCCAAAACCTCTGGGCACTCTTGGAGGGGCAATCACACAGGGCTGAGCCCTCTGGGTGTGCCTATCGGTCACTGGTGTGTGTTAGGGAGTAAATTCCTTATAACCAAGGACGCTCATCTGGAACAAGAATTAACAAAGATCTAAAGATCTACTGAAAACTATTTCCTGTGATTCTACTTGGAAGGACTACATCTTATCTACTTACTTTTCCCACATGTTTCTATTTATGAATCCACACGGATGTGAGTGGAAAATCAGAGGTTGGAAATTTCAACTGAGCCTCTCTCAAAGGTTCCTCTGTCCCCTCACTTCCTGCTTATTTCCTGGCATTCTTTTCCCTAAATTCAGTCCAGATTTCACCATGCTCAGGTCAATGGATTTCATCTCAGTAATCTGTTCTTTAAGCAAAGGGATGGGGTCCCACTGGTTTCCCCAGCAGACCCCCTTCCCATCTGATGTGAGGTTAAAACAAGTCACTGGTGGGGCTTCAGGGGCAACGTTAAGGTACTTCAGGGACTTCCAATCTGGGGAGGGCACAGCCCAGGCTGCAAACGTCTCTTGACAACTTTTCACTCCCTCCAGGGCTGAAGGGCCACTTGGTATTCACTGCAGCACATCATGCGACTCTACACAGCTAACCCTGAATCCATTACTCTTCCCTGGGTCTTGTCTGGAGACATGAATGCCTCTTTAAACAAGCATCCTATTCAAATGGGTTATTCATGCTCGGGAGTGACTTGAAGAGGCACTCTTGGCCTCGCCTGTCTGGCTTCAGGCAAACCCCTCCAGTGACCCAGATTCATCAGCGTGGCCCTGAACATCAACAGACCCTAAGCCACACAGTTGAGGGGCTTTGCTTTCTTCATAAGGTTTAGCTGCTGGAGCACCCATTTTAAGATTCACAGTAAGAGAGCAGTTTAATGGACACGAAGGATTGCTTCTGTCTCTGGCTCTGATTCAACTGTTATAAGAGCCATAGTTAACACACAGCTACAAGTTTGCATGCAAAGGATTCGTGAAGAGTCTGGTCATATTCTTAGCATATGACCTGGATCCTCCCCTCTCCATCTCCAGTTCCCCTTCCCCAAGATCCCTACAGCTTCCCTTGGATATTTTTCATTCCACTTCTGCCTCTGATGAGATTTAGTCTAATAAACTAGAGACGACCGAGTCTCACCATGGTTCTCTGGTGGATAGTGAAATATGATGTGCTTGTGATCTCATGCATGTGAAGTCAGCTAGATGCTTCCTTCCAACCAGCTTGCAGAGAGGTTGCGTTTTACTGGCTAACTTTAGTTTTCCCAGTTTGTTTATGCATGTATCAGGGGAGTATGAAACAGTTTGAGAATCATCAGATTAATACCACATGTTAAAAGTCAAGAGTTTGAGATCAGGATTACTGCTCTTGGCAGGAGACTGAAGGATGGATATTTCAAGGTCTTCAGTGAGTAAGAAAACCGTGTGTATTTTTGAAATCTTTCTTCTTACCTCGGTAGCCAACTGCAGTTCCTTTCATTTCTTTCCTTCCCTACTAGTAACTCTGCCTTATTTTAAATAATAGATGCTTTTAGGCTATAGAATATTTGAGAATATCAGTGTCTTTGACCATGGTGATGTTCTACATCTGCACTGTCCATACAATATGGCAGCCATGAATCACAGTTGGCTGCTGAGCACTTAAAGTACAGCCAGCGTGATAGAACAACTACAGTCTTAACTCCATTTAAAATGAGGCCGCCACATGTGGTTAGTATCTGCTGTGTTGAACAGCACAGTTCTAGACTGTAATAATCTGGTTACTCTAAGTGGTAGCTTGTAGGCTGGAGAACTGACACTGCCCCACCTGCAAATTATATAAGTGATGTGAATTTCTGGCCTCAGTTCATTTTACAATCCCAAGGGCTCTTCTGCCAAATGCTTGGTGGCTCTTGTTAGAAAAGAGGAAATGAGGCGTTAAAGGGCGATGTACCTCCTGACAGTCTTGCAGGAATTTCTGAAGATCCCTGTTGTCCTTCAGTCTCATCAGAAGCTCACTGGCTGCCTCGCGATTCTTCCTGTGTCTGTTATAACGATAATAAAAATGATTTTTTAAAAAGGAATTCTTAAAATACAGAATTTACAATTCAGTTTCTTTTCTGGGTTTCTCCACACGTTGAAAACAATCTGCTGACAGTTCTTGATTATGTCAAGGAGACAAAATAAACAAGGGAGTCAAGCATTCAAATGAGTAAGCCATGGTACAAGAAGCCAGAACACCTGTCCCAGCCACACAGCCAGCCAGGATGCAAGCAACAGAGCTTCGTGACTCTGGTGCTAGGGAAAGACACCATGGGCAGGCACTCAGCACAACTTTCCATTTTAGAAACTGGGAAAAAATAAAATTGATCTTTAGGAAGCTCATACCTGGGTGACAGACCATGTACATGGCTAAGAAAATACAGAAAACCATGTAACTGGCTTCAAAGAACATTTCCTGATGATAAGATTCTCATCATGAGAAAACTTGTCCCAAACAACAGTAAACAAAGAATGAAAATTTTTAGACCTGTGAGATTGTCTACC
The DNA here is from genome assembly GCF_002263795.3 of Bos taurus. Taxonomy (NCBI): domain Eukaryota; kingdom Metazoa; phylum Chordata; class Mammalia; order Artiodactyla; family Bovidae; genus Bos; species Bos taurus. The sequence goes on along the minus strand of NC_037338.1, from coordinate 37,356,042 downwards.
TACTCAATCCCCATCTTTATCAATACATAAGGGTAACCAAGGCTTACAAAAGTTAAAGCACAAAACCTATACCAAGAAACTCAGAAGAATTAGAAGGAGCTGCTGAACTTGGTGAAATGACAAGCGACACCGGGTGCTCACCCCACAGCTCGGATGCAGCCACAGGGCTTCTTGGCACACACCATGGAGGTACAGGAAGCCCCCGGCAAGACTTCTTTCCACTCCCAGGGGCTTTTCCACTGGACTGTGAAGAAGAGCCACGTGAATGCTGTGAGTGCCGTGGACACTACTGCCTTCATGTGCTCCTATTGCCTCGAGAAGAGCCATACTACACCGAGAATCGAGAAGCATCACCGTAACACAGCTCCTCACACTCCCAAGGAACCCAAGTGCCAGCTGGCCTAAGTGCAGGGTATGAAGAACGGTGAAAAGGGAAAGTGAAAATCACTCAGTCGTGTCTCTCTTTGTGACCCCATGGACTATAGAGTTCATGGAAATTTCCAGGCCAGAATATTGGAGTGGGCAGCCTTTTCCTTCTCCAGGGGATCTTCCCAACCCAGGGATGAACCCAGGTCTCCCAAAGGGAGAGTACAAATGGGAAGGTTTGGGTTTTCCTGCCAAATCCCAAGGCAAGTTCTTGCTGCAGTGTCTGGGCAAGATTTCGTGATCAACCCCAACAACCCCCATGGCCAGGAGGAGGAAGAACATGACCTCTGATTCTCCATGAAGCCAAGAAAGGGCAGCTCAGGGAGTACCTGCTACAGGCTGGCTTTTAAAATAGCTTCTTCAAGTGCAAGAAGACCGTAATGACCCACGCGTCACACAGGTTTGCAGTAAGTACTGACAAGGGACACTGGTAGCACTGCTGCCACCATCTGCCTGCGGACCAAAGGGAATCACTCACTGCTCCTTCAGGTCCCAGATCACAGGGACGATGTGAATGGAAATAACACTGTCAGGGAACTGCTCAACACGTAAGATGACATTTTACTTTGTTGTTTTTAGTTGAAAGAGATTCTGTAGCTTCAGGTAAAGGGGTCTTAATATGTTTATACCACTTAAGCAAAATGCAACAATAGAAAACTACTTCTTATATAATGCTAAATTAAAAAAAAAGTTAATGCATAATCAATGATAAAAAAAAATTCCAAGGCAGATTAGAAAGCAAAAACCAAAGTGGCATGTGCTAAGGGTGAGATTAAAAGGTAGTAGTTTCCACCCTCTACCCCCACATTTTTAACACTGTGACTTTTATAATAATAATTTTAAAAGGCCTAAATCCCTTTACTTCAGTGCGATCCTTTCTCAAAGACGAAAACTTAAAAAAACTTTCTTTTAAAGATTGTGATTTCGGATTAAAGGAATTAGTCTTCTAAAAACGTGGGTGGGGAAGGAATGTCAAGCAAAGTCCTTCAAGTTCCCAACCCTCAAGTTCCAGTCACTGTTTGTATGGTGGTTTAAGAAAAATAGAGCAAGTCTTTCAGAGGAAGGTAATCTGAGTTGGAGTTAAGTCACAAATGCAAGAGTTCTGCTTTGAGTCAAAGGCCTGGAAGAAAAGATCTCATTTCTTTCCCGAGCATCACACGAAAATGCTGTCATGGCAAGGAGTAATCAGAGACACGGGCAGTTAAAACAGGTCGTGCAACCTTGAAGCTCACTGAAGTAACAGCTAAAAATAACCTCAGACACTAAGAAAATTCAACATAGAGAGAAATACCACCAGAAGGAATCTTGAACGTATCTCTTATAAAATAAAGATTCACACATGCCCAACAGATAGTGAAACTCAGGGAGGTCCTTCAAGGTTGGGTCATGGATTTAATTAAAGGGAAGGACCTTCCAGAACTTGGCCATAGTTTCTCTTACTCTTTAGAGTGCTGTTTGGGATGAGGTTAAATTTCTTGCTTTCTTTCTATCCCGCACCTCCTACCCCTATAATGAGACTCAAAAGCTCCTCACCACAAGAGGCAGATACTAGGTTCAACTCTGGCTCTTATGAAAAGTGAAGAACCACAGGTAAATGAGTAAAGCGTGCTGGTAATTTTTAAGTTTTGTTCCCATGTGAGATAGGGTCTGGCTTTATGAAACTGGACAGATTTCCTTTTCTCCCAGGACTGCACTGTGGCTAGAATTTCCCTCTGAGCCAGGAAGCTCACACGTTCCTACTCCCCTTGAGCAGGCTTGGACTGCAGGCTCCTTCCCACCACGTCAAAGGCACTATAAAGGCCACTCAAACCCTACCCACATCTGTTAAGTCAGTGTCTTTGTTCTAGCACTTTGATTTCAACGGACTCAGCAGTAATTGACAAGATTTCCGGAATGTAAGTACGTTATAATGATTTTGCATTCTACAAAAATAGCTTCATGGGAGCATCAGAATGTTTCTGTATGGGGATCAGATCCCGAAGGTTCAGATATTTACTTAGCTAGTGCTCCGACACCACCTGGAACTCAGATTTGTATATTTTTATAATAGACCAGTATCCTCTGGGGTCAAGTTTCAGATTTTGAGGTCTCTGGGGATATTAAAGTGAAACCAGAAATCGGGGAACCAATGCTGAGGAAAGTTAGAAAATGTAATCCTTCTGAGGGTAAATCACCAGAAAGCCCCGCCCCTTCTCTCTCTGTTAAGCTTAAGGACAGTAGAGGATCAAGCCCCGCCCCTTCTCTCTCTGTTAAGCTTAAGGACAGTAGAGGATCATCTTCCCACTGCTTTTAACAACAGAAATCCCCAGGAGGCCGTGGAGCCCCAGGCACCCAGGCTCTGAGTCAAGGACAAAAGGAAGCTTAAGCTGCAACAAAGAGCTGCTAAAATGTTCTCTCTTATCCAGGAGTCTCCAGTCTTGACAACATCACCTGCTTCCAACAAGCCCTTGCAGCTGCGGCATGGGAGTGAGGTGGGGGGGAGATCAACACACTGAGGAAGCGGCCAGGCAGCTGCACGCCCGCCTAAACACAAGTGTCCCCAGTGGCTCAGCCCATCTTCAGGAAACCAGCTGTGTGCACCTAACGTGGAGGAACGTGGGATATCATGTTTACAAAATAGTGAGATTTAATACCAGGAGAAAAGGAAATTCTTTTCTCCTTGTTAAAACTGTCTTGCTCAATCCTTGTTTCTCATACTCATTTGAAGATGGAGAGATTTTTTTTTTTTGTAGCTGTTTTAAAAGCAACAGATACAAAATTATAATCTGCCTTATATCCTATTTCCACAGTACCATCTTTAGAGCATATGGTTTAGGATCTGAATCAGTGCACAGGACTGGCTAAAGCCAGGGGCGCGATCTTTACGGGCACTGAGTTGGTCCCCTCTCCACTGCAGATCATGGCATGTCTGTGTGGCCCAGGGTCCCAGGACACCCTCTCGGACACGGTAAGTAAGGAACTGCTCCCCACTGGCAGGTCTTCCTTCTCACTGCACTGGAAGGTTAGAGGAGCCTTGAGGAAGAGTTTGTTTCTTGATGACATCATCTTACAATGAGCCTGTAAATCTGGCCCAAACTGGGACCAGAGGAGATCAGCTATAACAGATACTGGTGACTGACTCAGATAGACCATCCCTGGAGAGAAGTGGCCAGCTCAGAACAGGCCAGAACCAGGCCAGGCTGTGTGTCCAAACCAGATCCACTAGACTTCCCGCTTTAGTAATAACCAAGGCAGAGTGAGTGTTAGGAGAGAGGGTCTGACACAGAATGTGGCCAGGAAGAAAAATCTCTTGGAACTGAAAATAAAAACAAAACAACATCTAATGGTGGAGAGAGCTTGGCTGAAGAGGAAAAGGTCTTTTGTCATAAACAAGATGCCAATACAGCATTATCCTTAGGCCTTCTAATAAAGGCCTAATGATGCTCCCTTTTTGGCTCTGCCAGGTACTCAGGACAAGCAAACCTTGCCCTTCCTCCCTACCCCTCCTGAGACCTCAGAGGAGTCTTGCTTGGATGAAGGTGAACGTGCGTTTGGCTGGATGGGGAAGTGTCTGGCTCTCAGGATCCCATTGGGTGATGTGCTGAGTGTCAGTCACCTCTTACAGGGCAGGCTTATACGCCACTGCTACTCAGCACTCCAGCTCTATCAGTCTTTGATTAGGGATTAGCTTGGCTTTTCAGGCTTTCTTTTGTAGATTAAATTTTACTAGAAGCCCATATCCTGCCCACTTTGGAATTTAAACCCACATCCCCAAAGATGTTGGCCAATGGTACAGATGCTTGAGATCCCCAGGGTGCAAGACTCCCTTAAGAGCCCCAGGACTCCGCACCTGTCATCAATGGAGTCCACCTTCTCCTGGATGCGATCCGAGTTGATGTTCCCATCGCTCACCAGCCTCCGGCCCGTTTCCACAACCGCGTTGATTTTCTCCTCATTGGCATCCATGGTGGTCATGAAATCCTCTTGTTTTTTAATAGCTGCTTCAGCTCCTTCCAAGGTGGTGGGCATTTCAGTATGGGCCAAAACATACTCCTTAATTAAAAAGGGAAAATCACAGCAGGATGAAAAATCATGAGATACAACTTGCCTTCAGAATATTAAAAAAAGCAGCCATCCTCGTTAGTATAGTGGTGAGTATCCCCGCCTGTCAGAATATTAAAAAAAAAAAACAAAACAAACCAGTCTTCCCCATTTCCGTGCAACACACTTTGCAACAACTGCTTTGTCACACTTAGCTAAAATTATCTATGGAGTCAGACAATGTAAAAAGTTGGGAGGCGGGGGAAAATCCCAATGAGATGCAGAAAGTGACTAGATTCCCATAAGTGGTTAAATGCTCTCATTTTTCCTCCAAAGCAAGTGAGGAAAGTAAATGAAGGTTTGTGCATCAGCCACAAGGATCCGCTCAGGTGCCCATAAGGTGATAGCAACAGACACTTCAAACCTAATCTTTTTTTTTTTTTTTCAAACCTAATCTTTCAAGAGACATTATCAACCCTGCTGCTGGTGACCATCCTTAGCTCTTTCTCTAATTTCTGCATTGTGTCACTTGATCAAGACCCTGACCTTTCTAAGAGCAAGGAAGACAGAACCATTCAGAAAAAAAAAAAATTCCCCCCAAATACTTTTAGATTGGATTAATACATCTCAGAATGTTGCCCATGTAATGAACTACATCACAGTATGATGACATACTATGAGACATTAAGAGGTCCTGGACCGTTATTGTGGTGGAACTGTACTTTGCAAGGCAAGGCAGCCTCCATGGGAATCTTCAGTTCTATCCCCTTCATTGCGATGGGTTTCAGTGCCTTAGAAGTCAGGGAAAACAAATGTCTGCCCATTGCTCTTCTAACTTCACATAAGCAGGTGTAAACCAGCAGCCCACAGGCAGCCGAGGCCCAGCCTGATGGGGAGCACGCCAAGCGGTGGGGGATTTTACCTGGTTGTTCAGGAAGGCTTCGGCCTGCTTGGTGTCCCGCAGGAACTGCTGGTGAGCGTGGGACTGGGAGAGGAGGCTCTGCCTGTTCTCCCACATCTTGTGGAGCTCGTTCCAGCCTGTGTCCAGGGCCTGCAGCCGCTGCCGCAGGAACATGTACTGGGCATCTGTCTGGCCCTGGGTGACCATCTCGCCCATGTCCCTCATCTTCTGGTAGTCCTCCTCGTAGTTGTCGATCTCGTTTTTGATGTTCTCGTGCTGCGTGAGGAGCTTCTCAGCCTCGGTCAGGGTGTTAGGCATGTCCTCCGAGGCAATGGCCGTCTGTGTCCTGGAGAGCCAGGACTGGAAGTCATCCAGGTCCCGCAGGAACTGCTGCAGCTTGCTGGCCTCTCCCAGGGAGGCCTCACGGTTCTTCAGCGTGGTCTTCATCTCCTCCCACACGTCACTGATCTCGGCCAGCCGAGACAGGATAGCCTGGGCCTGGTCGGGGTGCTCGGACTCCAGCTTCTCGGCCTCCTTCTGCAGGTCACTCAGTTTCGCCTCGATGGCCACGAGGTCCCGCTCCATGCCAGTCAGCTTGCGCTGCAGGGCCATGACACCCGCCAGGTCGTTGCCCAGGTCCTGGGTGGATTCGATGACTTTGGTCTTCTCCCGGATCCATGACTTGGTTTCGTTGCACTCGAGGTGGTAGTTCTGGATGCTCAGGGCGGAGAGGAGAGCATCCTTCTTCCGGTCCACCAGCTCCCTGAACTGGCTCCACCTGTGGGTGCCAGGGTGGCAGAGAAGGCAGTGTGAGAGACAGGACAAAAAGCGGTGGCTGGACAATGAAATTCATAGTGACGGTCAGAGCTGCCATTCTCCGGCCATCTCTGCTCTGACTACGTACTGTTTGGAAAACCACGTCCCTTAGTATGTGGACACCAAGTACCACCATTGCAAAAGCTCAAGGACACACTCTAATCTGTAAGCAGCCTGACAAGGAGAGGGCCTTAAAGAGCGGAAAGGTGAGCAATGACAAGACATCTGTCCCCTGAGGTCACTTAACTCCTGACTGCAATGCACCTCTTACCTCCAAGCTGCACCTACTAAACATGCCCCATACCCCCAAGGCTTCAGCTGCTACCACGACCCACTGAAACGTATTATTCAATAGAAAGGTTAAGACCAGGACAAAAGTCTACCTTGGTAATTAGGACTTTCGTCCACCAATTACATCTCAAACGTGCTAAAACCCTGTTCCAGAAGTCACTTTAAAAGGGACAGCAGAAGTGCCACCTTGATGCCATGACCCACTATACTGGGCATGGGTCTCACGCAGGCTCTCACTTCCCACATGGGGGAGGGATGCCCTGAACCACGCTGCCCCCAGGGACACTTCTCAGAAAACCAAGGTATGTCAAAGGACAAATGCTGATGCCATGACAATGGCGCCACAGTGTCCGTGACCCCATGTGGGAAATTCCTGACCATGAGGTTCAGGGGCCAACCCCGAGCCTCCTGGCTGGGCATAGGAACCAGCCTGCCGCCACTGCCCTCACGCTCACCTCGTGTTGAGCTTGTCCTGCTGGGCTTTGATCTCCTTCTCACTTGGGTGGCCGCTGTGCATCAGCTGCCGGGCAATCTGGTTCACCACTGCCACCCGGGAAGCCTGGTTGTTCATCTCCGGTTCGAGGCTCTCGAATCTGCAAAGGCAATTCGACAGAGTAGTCACTGCTTGGTCACTGAAGCTGTGCAGGGTGGGAGGGTGGGTGGGTGAAGCCACGGCAGCCACTCACCTGTGCTGGATGACCTCCAGGTCTTCCAGCTTCTCTGGGATCTGCATGTTGTTGAGCCACTGCTCCTTCTCGTCAATCCAGAGCTCACAGGCATCGGCCTCGCTGAACATCTTGTACAGGGCCAGAGTGTCCTGCAGCGCCTGCTTCCGCAGCCGCGTCAGCTCGGCCACCTCCTTGTAGCGCTCCTCAATGCCCGCCAGCCGGCCCTGCACGTCGGGGGACTCGGCGTGCTCCTGGGGCAGGGCGCTGGCTTGCTCGTGCAGCGAGTCGATGGTGGGCCGGTAGTTGGCGATCTCCTCCGCCACGTCCTTGTGCTTCTTGACCAGGGACTGGGTGGAGTACTCATCGTGGCCCACGTCGTTGCTGGAGACGATCTTGAGGATGTCCAGCATCCAGGCATCGATGTCGTCAGCATCCGCCTGGAACTGGTGCAGCAGCGAGGCCTCCTCCAGGCGCTTCTTGCGGATGGCCGAGAGCTGCTCCAGGTGGGCCCACTGCTCGCGGATGTAGGCAATCCGCTCCCGGATCTTCTCTGACCCGAAGTGCTCCTCGGCGATCATGTCTTCGCCCTCCTTGATGGCTTGCTCGAAGTGGCCACTGCGGCCGCTCATCTCATCCTCGAATGCCCGGTGCTTGCTGAGCAGGCGCATGACGCTTGTGAGGTCCTTGCCGTAGTCATCAGAGGACAGGATCTTCTCCTTCTCCCGGATCCAGCCCTCCTCCTCTGCCATCTCCCAGAAGAACTTCCAGAGGCGACGGGACTCTTCCAGGCGGGCCCGGCGCTCGGCCGCCAGCTGGCAAAGCTCTTGGTAACAGAACTCCATGTGGGCCACCCTGTCTCGGATTACCTGGGGGTCGCAGGGCTTGTAACCTGTGTAACATCAAGGCGGGCACATGGGTGTGACAGCAGTAGCATGGGCTCCCGTGCACAATAGGCAGTCGGCTACACCCCTGTTCTCGTTCCTAGGTCCCCCATTCATACAAAGTGCAGGGCCACCTTCTTGAATCTTGATTGGTAGAGGAGGGAGGAACAATGTTATTTTTTTCCCCTGAAGTATTATTTTCTTTTGGGTCACTCAGGAACCAAAAAACGAGGCAAACTATAAGCAAGAAGGCAGCTGCATTTAAATGTTTCTGAACATGCACAAAACCAATCCTTTCCAAACAAACTTAGAACAAATATCTGCACGACCAGGTGTGAAAGCCAAGAGAGCCATGCCAGGCAGTGGGTGTGCAGAGTGTGGTCTGGCAAAGTTCACTGCCCAACATAAGCAAGTAGCACTTGGGTACTGAAGGGAAAGATAGGTCCATTTCAAAAATGTAAGAAGGAGTTAAAAGTGTTCAGAAGGCCACCCTACAGCATCATGTTATATCCCCAACACGGCCCACTGGGAACCCACAAGTGGCTGGTACCTTTCAAGGCTGCACTACCACACAGCTCATCCAAGTCTCTAGAGATGGGCCTCTGGTGATGAGGAGGTACTGTGGGGGTCGGTCCATCCTTACCTTCCCCGTCGGTTGCAAACTTCTGGGCAGAAGCGTTGACACCTCTCACCCGCTCTGCCTGGATGCCAATGTCTGCTTCAACCAGGGCATGCTTCTGTAACAGGTCTTCCACGCCGAGCAAGTGTTTGCCATAGTCTTGAGACAATAACAGCACCTGTACACAAGAGGCACAGAGAAGACAACCGTGAGCGCAACCTGGACTTCAGTGTCTCATAATCTGTGGACAGGATGCGAGCCAGCAGCCAAGCTGTACCGTCCCTCCAGCCACCCTCCCCGTATCTTTAAAGGAAGATGATGGCAAGAAAATCAGAGCAAAACAAACCCAAGAGCAGCAGGAGAGACGTAACAAACTAATGATCATTTATGTTGAATAAGAAGTCAAACCTACACTAAAAAGTATAGAATAGGGGGGAAAAAAAGGAAGGGAGGGGGCATCAGTATGAAATAAACTGGGCCTTCAAGAAGAAACTGGTACAGTAACAACTATTCAAGAAAAGACAATAAAGGTGACAGCTGCTTCATATCACAGTTTAAAGACATCTCCTCGAAGCTGCTGACCCCTTAACTGGATGCTCTCCTTGTCTGGTATACCTCTGTACTTACACAGCCAATGGGAAAAGGCATCAGGTGGAAAAGCTTACAGATCCCATGGACTGTAGCCTACCAGGTTCCTCCATCCATGGAATTTTCCAGGCAAGAGTAATGGAGTGGGTTGCCATTTCCTTCTCCAGGGGATCTTCCTGACCCAGGGATCAAACCCGGGTTTCCCATGTTGCAGCCAGATGCTTTACCATCTGAGCCACTAGGGAAGCTCCTTACAGACCACATCTTTAATCAAATAAGGAGAACAGGGTCAGCTCAGGTGACTATCATCCTTAGGACAACGCCCTAAGCAATGTCTCAGGTTTAAGTTTGAACAGGCTAACATTTTCTTTCATTTCTTCCATCACCCCAATTTGGGGAGAAGGGTGGTCTCATCAGACATCCTCTCCAGATGGAATTTCTACTTCACTCTTACTTATGAGGAGATCTCTGGCCCAATCTGAGTTACAAAGTGGAGGATGAATTCTAAAGTGCAAAGCACCTCTCTGCTAGATTTTATGAACATTTCTATTTTAGGTGGTTAAGATTAATGAGAACATATATGAGAACATCACAAATCTGGGACCATAAAAGGGAAAAACTAATGGTATGAAGTGACCTTGCCACCCTTGCCAGGAACAGTTCAAGAGGTAAGCACAAGAAAGGGCTTACATCCCAGGAAGGAAATCTCACAGGAGGTCAAGCTTGGAAATGAACACAGTGTGCGAGATAAAGGAGGCTTCATGGTCCTGCCTGAAAACTGCCCTACTCTGCCCTGGCTACGGGGCTGAACGCTGGAGGAGAATGGCTGGGCATGAGTGAGCTCTCATCAGGGGCCTGCATCAGAGGACAGGACAGGCAGGGCTCCTCCTGGGTCAGGAGGGAGCTGGGAACTCCATACTCAGAGCTGTCAGTAACAGAAGGGGAGCACTGGCAGACCCTCCAGCCCTCGTCCTATGATACATACACGTGTCCTACACTTAATTCTTTCTGTAACCGCACAAGGGAGACAGTAAGCACATCCTCCACTTGCAGAGGAAGGCAGGAAAGCTGTGGCACTCAAGATCTGGACTCTGGCTGTCTGGTGGCAGGGCTGCACTCTGTCCACGCTGCCTCCTGCTCTTCTATACCACCTGCCTGGGCCCTTCCCCAAAGCAGAGCCACTCACACATAGACCAATGAGACAGAGATCTGGCTCAATGCTAAAGAATTAAAACCACAGAAAATCACAATTACTGATCACCTACTATGGAATCTATCTAAATTAGATCTGAGTCACAGCAGCAGACCTTCAGCTATGGAACTGGTCCTGTTACAACTTCTCACTTCACAGCTCATTTAACATGTGAGCCAACAAGCCTTCCCATGAGTGACATGGCCCTTTGCTGGCTGTACGTGGGCGACTAGACCAGGGGCATTACTGTGTGTTGGGGGTTAGTAGGCGGGGCCCAGAAGAGAGGCCTGACTGAATGAGCTCCAGCCTGTAGGCAGGCATGTCTTTTACCTTCATTTCATCCATCCAGTCCATGATGTACAGCATTTCCTGGAATATCTTCTGCAGCCCCAGGTTCATCTCGAGGCGCTGTCTCCGGGCCCTGAGCAGCTCCAGCAGGTACTCCCAGAGCCGGATGACGTTGTCCTTCCGTGCTGTGATGCGCTTGATGTCGTGGTAGTTCTCTGCCTCCAGTTCCCTGGCCACAGCCACCACAGCCTGCACGCGCTCCTCGTATGCAGCGATGTCAGTCTCAATGGCTTCATGCTTTTTCGTGGCGGCCTCAACAGCAGGAAGGTCAAATCCAAAGTTGTCCTAAGAGATAAGGGAACAGAAAAAACAAACACAAAATTCAAAAGCCATCAGTGCGCAACCAAGAAACAGAAAATGGAAGTGGAGTCCTGAGCACACCCATTAATTTTGGGGGGTGGGGGGTCTCCAAAGTCAAACACTGACTCCAGAGTCCTGACCCCACTGGACTCTGCCTTCCCTGAGGCCCGCAGAACTGCTCATGGGCCCAGAGCAAACCAGTGACACCTCACTTTACAGAGGTGTGAGGCATGTATGCAGCACCTGACCTATGAGACTGGAGCAGGTGATGGCTTATGCTGAGCCAAGAAGAAAAGGAGCCACTGGTTTATTTCAAGGCCAGTCTAGCTGCCTTGAAGGCCAAAGGCTGGAAGAAAGGGAAAATTTTAAAAACTATACAAATATGAATGGTCACACACACCCACTAGCTCTCAACAAACTTTGTTTGAGTTACTTCCAGATCTCTGAAAAGTTAGATAAATAGTAGAAGAGAAACTGTATTGGAAATCATAAACATCCTCTCCATGGGAAGTGGATGAGATGGGATGCTGGATGTGGACAACAGCTGTCCGAAGGCCCCTGGGCGTGGCCTAGGTTCTAAGGGACACAGTTCTGGAGCAGACCTGGGACACCAGACGCTGGTTCTCGCTCAGCCAGGTCTCTCTCATAGCTGCCTTGCGGTCAAATCTGCGGGCGAGCTGTTCCAGTTTCTCCTGTCTTATGAGCTCATTTCGCAGGGCCAGTTCTCGCTCGTGTTCTGCTTTTTCCAGTCTTTCCCAGGCCTATGGAAATGAAAGAGAATGGTTTCTGGCTACGTTCAAGGAACCACTCCTAGGCTGCAGTTAACAGCCAGTGCTTCTCAAAAAGACCTAAGAACTTAAAAGGGGAATCCCATTCCCACCCTCAGTGACTCTTAGCCTTGGGGAAAAAAAATCATTGTCTCTCAGTTGAGCCCCATGGGAATACTCTCCCCTATCTAAATTTAAAGATCCTGTGTTACATCTGGAAAACAAAACAGTGAAGATACGGAACAACGTAACTTAAGTTACAATCTCTTAACTTTCATTGAGAGGAAGCAAAGTATCTTCAACAGCTCTCGGCATATAAAAAAGATAAACGACTTCTTCTAAGAAATCATATTATCAATCTTTCATTCACTGCACTCTGAGCCACTTATTTTTAATTCATAGATCTGAGTGTTTTTTTCTAAATCCTCACCAATTAAATTCATTCCTGTGAAATATCTTATTTCACATTATTTAACAAAGTCCTCTTAAAAGATATCTAAATGTGTACAACTGATCATGGTTCTAGATTTTTTTCAAGTTTCTGCTTAAAAATAACGAAATGAAATACTTGCAGACATAACAGGTATAGAAACAATTTTTTTGACAGCTTCTCTGACAGAAGGCGTCAAAATCCTAAGCCCTAACCTCTAGGGATTCCAGATACATAAGGTTTTGAATTCTCCTCTCTGCAATTGAAAGATGGCTGAGCCAGCAGCCTGGGACAGATGAGAGGTACACTGACTGTGGATCTGAGTAGCAAGGTAAACAGGCTAAACCTGGTTTGATAAAATCTAACATCCCCCCAAACCTCCAGTAAAGTCCCCCAAATCACCACAAGCACTCCACTGATCCTGAGCACTATCTGAGCAACGACTGTCACTCAGTAACTCGACAGGCCAGGAAGGGGTCTTCCAAGATCTCTCAGCAATCAAGACCCACTGAGAGTACCAGAAAACCTACAGGAGGCTGGGGCCCACAGAGCAGGCCAGATGGATGGGTCTTATACCTTGTTAATGTCAGAGATGAGCTTCCCCTCCCGGGGCATGTAGACCTTCTGGTTATTGGCCCTCATCTTGCTCTGAATGGTGAAAAGCAGGACTTCCAAGTTCCCCTTCTCAGTAAATCTAGGCAGAGAAAACCAGCCACAAACATTATCTACTATATTTTGTTTCTTCAAAGGGGAAAACTCATCTGCTTCTGGAGAAAAAGACACTTCATGTAGCCTCGCAATTTTAAAAGCCATTTCTCGCCATCCTGATTTATGCGAAATACGTGTGTGTTACAGAAACCACAGTTGTTGGGTACCGCAGACCTCAATATGTGCCCAATGTGGGGTTTTTCTTGCGGGTGGTTACTGTTCCTGACATTTACATTTGGGGGCACAGAGTGCTACTCTTTTGTTAATCAACTCCATCAAAATTTAGACACCAACCCTGGATGATGAACTTGCTTCACAGTTGAATGCATTCAACAAGGATTATTTCAAACAACCACCTAGTGTCACTGTCAACAGGCTGCAGGGACTTCAGCCAGGAATTTACTACTGAGTGGAGTTTTCAGAAAAAAGGAGGAATGACTCTAGTCATAATAAGCAAGAGATAAGATCCACAATGCTTATTGGGCAATTATGAATTTTTAAAATATGTGAACAATCAAACTCTGGGGGGGAGGGCAACAAAACCTGATCTGAACTGATATGAAACTATCTTTTCTTCATTCACACTTTGTGAATATTTACATGTTTTGCTACTGATACGTTAGTGGGCTTGATTATGAGTAACAGCCTCAGACTACCTGGAGGTTTATAACACACAACATATCTGCTATTTCTCTAAAATCCAGAAATGATGGAATTCTGAAAGACAGTAGGCACAAGCGCTCAGGAGAAGGAACTGGGGACCTGCACCATTTCTTAGGATTCTCATGTATCACATGTCCCAGTGGCACATTTCTACTGGAAAGGGCTCACAGTGGGTACAATTTGTAATAAATCTCAGCAACACAGACTCAGATGAAAAGAAATAGGACAGGCCACTGGGGAAAGGCATTCACTTTGAGATGAGACCATGTGAATCAGAAAAAAGGGGTCTGTGGTTGTAGGAAGGGTAATGCATTCCAATCTGCATCTTACTTGGGGGGCTTCTCCACAGTGCGGTAAGTGTTGAACGCCTGAAGCTGCTGCTGGACCCCAACGAGTGAGTTGGCAAATTTGCGATTGTTCAAAATAATGATAGTTTGTTCAATCCACTCCAGAAGGTCAGAGGCAAGGGACTCATACTTTTCAATCATTTTTTCTGTTTCAATAGCGTTGTCAAGCACCTGTAAACAAGGGTTAGAAAAATGGAAAAGCAAGATAGTATCACTACGTAAGGGGAACCTGACTGCAGCCCTCCAAGAGGCGGCACATGCTTAATGACTGGCTTTGAAATGGTTCTCCAAGACTTTGGCACTAAACTCCAAGAACCATTTGCTAATAGGCACTCAAACTGTGGCTATTATTTGTGAGCAATGACAGCTTAACTCAACTGTAATTGGTTCTGTAACCTCCCAACCCCCAGGCAAAGGGTTTAAGATCCTGAATGATTCCTGATGCCTGGGCTCCAAAATTCCTAGAGAAACAAAAAGGGCTCTATTTGGTTTGGTCATATTCCATGAATGCCTGTGGATTTTCCATTCAATTGCACTGGGAAGACAAGGTCCTCTGGTCTGAGGTGTTTTGAAATATATGGCACGGGAGCATCAGCCAAACAAAAAAATTTTAAAAGCCTTATTCTAAGGCCTTTCCAAGCATGTTAAGTAGGATTTTCACATCTATAACATCAGGCAACTCAATCAGATTTTTAATATCCAATTTTCTGGCAAGGCTGTAGGGGAGGGGTGTTTCGGGTCTGTGTGCCTGTGTGCAGCATTGCTTAGTCATGTCCAATTCTTTGCAACCCCATGGGCTACAGCCCCTGCCAGGTTCCTATGTCCATGGGGCAGAATTCTTCAGGCAAGAGTTCTGGAGTGGGCTGCCAAGCCCGCCTCCAGGGGATCTTTCCAATCCAGGGATCGAACTCAGATCTCCCGCATTGCAAGAGGATTCTTCATCATCTGAGCCACAAGGGAAGCCCAAGAATACTGGAGTGGGTAGCCTATCCTTCTCCAGGGGATCTTCCCAACCCAGGTATGGAACCAGAGTCTCCCACGCTGCAGGCAGATCCTCTGCCAGCTGAGCCAGCAGGGAAGCCCTGGGTGTGAGACCCCCTGTACTTTCTTCCTCAGTGTTTCAGCCACCACCCCCACCTCCTGCTCCTCTTTGGGATGGCAGGTTTCTGCCCACTGCCCTGCCATTGGTGAACTTCATCAAGAACTCCCAGCACCTCAGTGTCTGAGGCATGGTGGCGACACATTTAGACACAAACCTTCAATACGTCTCACAACTTACAGGACTGGTGTGAGCTCACCTTTCCAATTCGTTTTCCTTCAACAGCCAAGGCCTTCATCTTTGAGAAGTAGTGGTAGTAAGTCACCACGTAAGTGATAATAGACTTCTCATCAGGATGGTCCACACTGATATCTGTAACCCAGAGAAGATTCTGTTCAGTGCTCTGCTCACTGCATTGCCACCCAGGCAACAGGAACAACCCAGAAGAGCTGCTCAACACTCAACAGGCCCGTGCCTTCATTTTTGGGGGGCTTGAAAGTTCTGCCATCAGAGTGCTGATTGTAAGGCTAACTAACGAAGATGAAACCACCTCACCGCCTCTTTTATTATATGAACATTCAAAACTGCCTCCTATTGCCAATAAAAACATAAAAATCTTTTTTTTGTTCTTTTTTTTTTTTTTTCTTAGACAAAAATCTTAAAAGACCTGATTCTTTCTCTCAAGAATCCTAGGCCACTGAGATGATGAAATACACACAAACTACTACATGGAAATGAATAACATAGTTAGAATTGAGTCAGATAACTCAGCGATGTGGGTACTACCCAGACACACCATGTTCACCTCCCCTACCCCCAGGTTGCTCTGTGCTTCTTATTTTGGCCAATGGCACCAGAGTTTTTCCCAGTCACTAAGCCTATGGACATCTTTATCTCCTTGTTACTCACATTTAGTCAGTCACCAGGGCTGAGACCAAAGGATTCTATTCACAGAATCTACTGTCACTCTCAGGTCAGACTCTCACGGTCACATAGCCCGACCTGAAGCAATGGCTTCCTCAATGGGTCTCCCTGCTACTCAATTCCCTTTACACACTGCACCCAGCTGATGTTCCAGACGCAGAGCTGTGAGCATCCTTCCTCTAAGCCCAAACTACTTAAAAAGTGCCCTGCAGTCTGAAAAATAAGTCCCGAAGTCCTCTACAACTTCCCGTAACTTTCCTTCCCTCCCTCCTTCCTTTCATCCATCCATCAAATATTTATCAAGCTTCCTCTAAGTGGCAAGCACCATTCTAGACATTTCTCACTCTATAGCCTACTAGTTCTTCTAAGGCGCCATAGATCCGAACCAAATTGAACTATTCACCAACACCACCCCAGCAATTTCCAATATTCCTTCCACTTTCAACTTCCCTTTTCCTGAAAGAGCCTTCCCTTCCCCCATCACATTCTTCCTATCCTCTAGGTCCAGTTTAGAAACTAACACTCCCTCACAGTCATTTCTAGCTGGAATGACTGTCTCCTCTGTCCTCTAAAGGACTTTGTTTATACTCTGCTTTCTGTCAGGCTCTATGATTACTTATGCACATTTCATTAGTCTTGTAAGACTGAGTGCCACTCTGCCCCTGCCCTCCTAACGTGCTGTATATATAGAGAGTGAGTGGTCAATAAGTATTTATTGAGGGATGGAGCAAATGAATGAAGGTGGCCAGTCTTTGGGGTATGGCAATGATGGAGGTACTCAGTTCAGGATACACCGAGGAGAGAACACATGGAACGCTCTTTGCTGACACAGTGGGCTCTTTTCTCAATGTGCATTCACTTGTGCACCTCCACTGCTGCCAGGAGGATAGAAGTGGATAGGGTTGTTTCTCTTAAAGACAAGACCACCGGGGCACAGGGTGGGAAAGCTCCCTGCCCAGGATCACTGAGGCAGCCAATAGAAGAGGGGGCCACAGCTACTCTTCCCACTCCAGGGCCCCCGTGACCAACTCCTGTGTCTGGCTCTGTCAATGTGGGCCCCACGGAGTCAGAACTGGAGGAAGGTCAGGGAAAAAGTGCCGGCCCTGGCCCTGTGTATAATTTAATAAACACAAAATGGGAAATGACTGGAAAGGAGTGAGCAGGCAAGACCTTTTTAAACTTGTTTACAATTGTATTTAAACGGATGCTCTCTGGGACACTGGGCAACTAACAATAGCTAGGGACAAATAATAATCAAGATCAAAACCACAGGATGAATGACAGCAACTGCTTTTTTTAGCTCCTTGTCTTCAAATGACCTGGGGAACATCAATCCCCTTTTCATAGTGGGTGGTGATTAGAAAGATCAACTAATGAGCAAGTTATTAAATTTTTTATCACAGTGATTTCAAAAAAAGATTGTTTATCTCAGCATCTATGGCTCAGGGAGGATGTCTTTCCACAGTAAGGCAGGGGTTAAGTACAAAGATTTATCACAGCCAAAGGAATTTTAGTTTTGTGTTTATATTGAGAAATCACTTAACGGGCTGGCACAAAGATAATTTTATCTCAGCTTCCTGCAGTAAACCTATCAGGGAATCTGATGCACTGGAAAATAGCAAGAAGCCTGCCTGGCAGCCTCATGACCTCGATCTGCCCTTGGGGAGTTTAACTTCCTGTTCTATATTTGTAAGAACTTTAAACTTTCACTCACAAACAGCTTTTTCTCAGTATCTGCTCACAGCTGAGAGCATCTAAAAAGCTCCATCCCTACAAACAAATCCTTTTGCATTTTGAATACTTCTCCAAACGAGAAAACATTATGATAGCTCATGTTAAGATGAAGCCTACAATTAGGATTTTGTTAATAAAGGAGTTACAGCCCATTGGATTGCCCCACACAGGTCTGCTCTGTGTCGTCCACAGTCAGTCTCTGAGGTTCTGCTGCAGGGATCTGTGGGGCAGAGAGAGGCTGGTTCTGTGCAGAGTAAGGTGCTGTGCCACCAAGCAGCGGGCCACAAGGAGGGACTGCGTGTTACTCTTTCTGCCACCCACAGGCTCCTGGTGCACTGTCCTCATTTAAGTTCTTCTTACCCAGAAGCAAATACTGCGCAGTCTGCTAAGGAGGCTCCTAAACCTTCCTGCCCTCAGGCCAAACCACGCTCTTGCCCCAGTGGGCCGACTATCAGTCAACCAACAAGTGCGGAGAGCCTGCTCACGCCCTCTTCCTTAAACACAGAGGCTAAGCACCTATGGTGACTCCCCACTGCCTACTGAATAACCTCGAAAAACTGTTACCTGATGGGCCCCCACTCATCTTTCTGGTTGTATTTTTCCTACTGCTAAGCTAATACTACCCGCAATGAACTGTTAGTCCCCTGTTATACCTTCCTCTTTCTTGGTTCCTCTGCTCATATAAATCCCTCTGCCTACCATGACCTCTCCTTTGGAACATGTTTAAATCATACTCACCTTTCAAAGCCTTTTCAGGTATAATCCTTTACACAAATCCTCAAGTAATTCATAGACCAACATTAAGCTCCTCTTCCTTAGATAATTCCCAAAGCACACGGTGCCCGTAAACAAACCAACATGAAGCAGATTTTTTATTTACTCCTCTTACCCCTCGACTCCTTACCTTCGGGGTCCAAGAGTTTAGTGAGGCCAAGGTGTTGCTCTGCCAGGTTAAAGGCGTTCTGCAGATTGTAGTGTGCATTGGATTTCTTTAGTTTGTCAAAATCTATCAAGTCAGGCCTGTGGAGAACAACAGTGGAACATAACAGAAACCGCAGCTTGAAAACACGCCATGAGACCAATGGTGTCCACTTAGGAGTAAAAACCTAGATATTATTTAATCATCAAACAATGAAACCCAAGTTTTGAATAAACAACCTCAAAGTTTATTAAGAGAACTGAAGAGAATTGGCAGACTCGTTTCCTTTGTTTGGGACACTTTACACACTCTCTCCCACTCTCAAGTAGAAGGCAGGGATTTCCACCGTGGTGCAAATCTAAGGCAACGAATGTGAAGATGGAACATCACCCCGGTTGGCTATAAAAGGGTGTCAACATTCTCCCCCCATGTGGTCAGCGTGACCGCGAAGGACTCACCGGTGTTTGTGTATCAGTGCATTGAAGGCCATGCCATCCCTCCAGCTGGTTGTGAAATTGTGAATATTGACGTTGGGGTACCTAAGAAACACAACACAAGGTAATTACCAAATAAAGTTCTGTGTTTTGCTAAATGCAGTGTTTAAAGAAAAGCCTGTTGGTACTGAGAAAATGTGAGACAGTAACGAAATAAAGACACTGAAGACAATCAAGCTGAAGCTAAGATTGCCTAAACTTCTGCTTGTTGAAAAATAAAAACAAACACATATTCACATGGCTTTCTTGGTAACTTCGACCTGTGATCTGTGTCCTCGATTGAAAACACCACGCTTACTGGTGTAAGGCAACCCTGACTAGATGCCTCCAAGGCTTCCTTGCTTCACTGGCTTTCCATGCCCCCAGCGCAGCTATGAGAAGCCTGCAAACACGATACCTGAGTGCACACATCACTTAGGGAGAGGAAGTAGCTGGGGTTACCTGTTCAAACACTCAGCTTTCCTTCTTCCTTATATCACTGAACTGGATGAAGTTTCATAAATCAAGTACCTTCCTGAAACACTTCCCTATAATGCTTACCAATAATCAATCAGCTACTCTACACTATATTGATTATTAATAACTTTTTATCCGTGGCTGATTAAAAGTTCATTCCTCACTTGATCCCCTTACTAAGCCTTACACTCTTTATGGTTTCCACAGTTATCACTGACTGATCATGCCCATTACAGTTACAACTGTCTTCCATGTAGCCCTGACCTACAAGATTAACCTGGGGGACTTCCCTGGTGGCCCAAGGGTTAGGACTTTGTCTTCCAATTCAGGGGATGTGGGTTTGATCCCTGCATCCCTGATCAGTTGGGGAGCTAAGATCTCAGATGCCTCATGGCCAGAAACTCAGAACATAAACAACAAAAGAAATATGGTAACAAATTCAATAGAAACTAAAAAAAAAAAAAAAAAAAAAAATCAACCTGGGACAAAACCAGTTCTCAGTTAGTACTTGGGAGCTTCAACAGTTTCAGTGAGCAATAAACAAGATGCAGTTCTCTAAGAAATATCTTCACTGAAATTTCAATGAAAGACTAAAAGGCAGGCAAACTCAGATAACATACAGAGATTAAGTTTGTACATTACATTTGTCCACTTAAGTTTACTGCACAAAACTTCCCAAAGCACAGAACTTAGAGGAGAAAGCCCACAACTTTTACAAATACCATGGATGAGATTTTTAAACACAGTTTCAGGGTTTTAAAATTCAAGATAAAATTCTCTCTGGAACTTCCTTAATAATCAAACAGAAGAAAAATGATTGTGCAGATGACAGGTCCAGAATATAAATCAACTCATTCCGTCCCAAGACCTAGCTGAAATGTCAACGTCTCAACCGCTTACAAGTTAACAAGACATCTCAGTGGAAGCAGTGGAAAAGATACTTGTCAACACCGATCAAGTGATGACTCTGCTAAAACTGAGTCTGGGGAGAAGCAGCCCCTAAATCCCAGGTTCATGCTCACCCAGCTGTCTTCATCTGGCACCACAAGAGCAAAGCATCCTTGGCAGATTTCTTCTCTTTGTTGTCTTCAGTTTCTACACTGATATCCTGGATCTAAGGTTTACAGAGAAATATTAGACGAACAGATATGTCAGGTCTGCATATACATAATGAGTAAACTTTAGGTCAACACCTAGCCTTGCAGAATGTCTACTCTGAGGATCAATGAAAACTGCTTTCTGAAGCCAGGGTTCCCCCTTCTTGGAAATAACGACCAGAACTAGGTTCTGTACTTTGCACAAAGAGTAAAGTGAAGACTAGTTACCTGCCATGACTTTCTAGAACCTATCAGGGGTCATTTCTACTCCCAGCATAGCCCATCTTTCTCAACCACAGGCTAGAATGGTGGCTGGTATGGTACACTTTGAATCCCAGCATACTCTATGAAAATACTGTTTTTGCACAACCAAAAATTTCCCACACCAGAGTCAGTGAGTCCTTTGTTGATGAGGACTGTGTATGCACCATTTCCTGAAAACTGACCCAAACTCTCAGAGAAACAGTGCCCTTAAATGCTGTGCTTCCATGCTCTGTGCTACATGGTCTGAATATTTGTGCTCCCAACTCTCATTAATTCTTATGCTCAAACCCTAATCCCCTCAAAAAAGTGATTATGAAGAGGTAGGGACTTTGGGAGTCCTGGGCCTCATGAATGGGATGCGTGCTTTATAAAAGAGGCTCCAGAGAGCTTCCTAGAGCCCTCCACCAAGTGAGGACACAAAGAGAAGTCTGTGACCTATAAGTGGGCTGTCCTTTGACCTTGCTGGTACTCTAGTCCCAGACTTCCAGCCTCCAGAACCGTAAACAATAAATGTCTATTGCTTGGAAGCCACCCAGCCTGAGGCACTCTGTTTAGCAACCTGAACGGACTAAGACAGCCTATATTCGTAAGGTACTCATAGTCTGCTGAATCTCAACAGGACGTAGAGCCTGGTCTACTAGGACCAAAGTCAGACTTCCTAGGTTTGAATCCAGGTTCCCTCACATACTTCGTGTCCTTGAGTGAGTTCCTCGGCTTCCCCACTGAGGAGTGGCTATCTCAGGGCACTGCTGTGCACTTGAAGAAATGCAAAATATGGAGAGCTGGGCTCTTAGTAAGGAAACCTACATGTCAGCTCTTTGGATCACGGGCTGCCTACCAGTTATGTGATTTTTAGACAAATGCTCTGAATGCTCTTCTGTCTTCAGTTTTCTTGACTATACTAATAAAATGTGGAACGGAGTGCAGGAAAATGGTCTCAGCCTAGAAGGCCATCCATTCTCTCTCAGTTCTAACCATTCCAAGTTTTCCAGTCCTGGCCCCTGTCAAAGGTCTTTCCATCTAATCTAGAAACATACCCCAGAATTCTTTTTAGGAAAAAGAGGTAGGAAGAGGATAAAACAGAGACATGTGTAAGATTAAAAAGTTAGAAACTTTCAACTAGGAAAAACACCTAGAAATTGAAATTATTACGCTTCTAAAAAAATTCTCCAAGAGAAGTCTTGAGTTTGCATAAATTCTAAACTACAAAGAGTATGCAAGAGTAACCCTCGCTCAAGGGGTAAAACGCAGACTTACTAGGAAAGCAGGTGGAATTTTACACATTAACCTCCATCAGCTTTCCTCTATTTCAGGAATGTAATCTGTTTTCAGACTTGGTCATTCAGAAACAGAACCTACCCTTCTGAAATGAAGACATCTCCCTATGTGGACTAAGCAAACTCAAAGACCTTTATTCCAGTTTCTCACATCATCTTTTACTCTCTTTTAAAGGGAAAGCAGCATAAAACCTGTCAGTCACCATTGGTATTTAATGCACACCTGATACACACATCAGGGCTGGCCACACCTTGGGGGCTCCTGGACACATACACACACACACACACACACACACAGGTAATATAAGACGAGATTGTACATTCAGGAGCTGGGGGGTGGTGGGGAGAGAGGTCTCTGCAAATACGTGGGGAAGCCTCACAGAGGAGGCAGAATGTTAGCTAGGCCTTGGCTGGGGAGGAGTCAGTAAGTGTTTGCAGAACAGGGGATGGATTGATAAAACTGCTTCAGGAGGCAGGGGCATGGCAGACACCAATCCCCACAGGCCGCGCAGTGACACAAGCCTGTGTTTCTTTCCTTAGAGGAAAGGGAGAAAGTACGTATTGGCATTTACAGGTTTAAGCACAGAAAAAGGCAAGCTGGCCAGAAATTAATTAGTCAGTGACTCAACCCAATTCACAACCCAAGGGCTGTGGGCACCAACCTGCTGTCAAGGGAGGCCATTGTCAGGATGCCCTTCCACGCTCTGATTACAGGCCAAAGGCAAGAGAAACAGAACTTCTTACTCCAGGGAATTGAGGCAAGGCCCAAGGAGGGCCTGCTCAGTTCACCTCTGTTGGCCTAAGGCCAAGAGCAGTGATCAGTGAATTTAATGGTGTTCACTCTATTTTCAAATCATTCAGGAACCAAACAACAGAAACCTATAGAAGAGTTCTGTTTGCAAAATAAAGTCACTCCATTAATAATGTCATCTTCAACAATGGTTCCTGGCCTCAGTTCAGTTCCGTTCAGACCCATTTAATCAGAAGCACTGGGGGCTGGAACCTGGGAACCTGAGTGAGTAAAAAGCCTTCCCAAGAAGTCAGATGATCTATCGGTCCAGGCTTAGGAACCCCCCATTCAGGTTCTGAACAGCTCTGGTTTAGACCCCTAGCCTCCTTCCACATACCCACCCATACCACTAAGCTATAGCCCAATCCCAAGGGAAGCGAGAAGGAAAGCGACGGGTTAGAGGGTGATTTCAGCATTTTAGTAAGAATATAAAGGGAGGCATGCGGTCGCAAAGAGTCGGACACGACTGAGCGACTGAACTGAACTGAAATGAACTGAATAATGTGATTTCTGTTGTGGCTCTTTGTTGGTGAGCTTTTTATTTACCTAGGGAAGAAAAAATCAATCAAGCATCATCAGAGGGGCTTAACGAAGAGGGAAGACACAGAAAACAGACTCTGAGAAGAGAGAACTGTTAGAACTTTTGTTTGCAAAGTAACCTGATGCTAGGTAAGAAGCGTTTCCTGCGTTTCAGATTTTAATTGAAAAGCAGAAGCATGAAGCAACAGCCTGGAGAAAGAACCAGTCATCAGGCCGGAGGTGCCACACAGACAGGAAAGGCTGAGCTCTCTCCTTAGGGGTCAGAAGCAAGCGTGGCAGCCCTGACTGGCCTCGTGATCCTTGCAAGGCTCCTCCCTCCCCTCACAAAGTGAAGCAAATTGACAGAATGACCTTGAGAGTGTTTCTATACTTATAACCTTACCCCTGGGTATAACAAACCCATAAAATCGTCAGTTCAAACGAGCATAAGGCTTCTGCACACTCCCCTGAAAACTGCTTCCTTACACCCAAAGGAGAATGAGAAGGTGAAAACAGAACCCACACAGATGTCACAATCCTATGCAGCTTAGCCTAAAATATTCTGCAATGCATACCATGATCTGTTGAAGTTCAGATAGTCTACCAATAGTAACCTAGCGTTGACCACACCTATACACCTCTACTCCTGAAAGCTGAGTAGCAGACACCAGTGGTGGGCTGAGACTAGGCCCAGAAACCCCCTTAACTGCCAAGAGAGTCGAGACTTTCAGGAGCAGCAAAACTGAGGGAGGAGATAGCAGCTGCCACATGCCCAGAGGGCAGCCGAATGTGATGTGCAGCACACCTGACTCTGAGATGCCATTTCCACCTGGTCCTTCTGGTCGCCCTGGAAGGGGAGCCCAGTTTTGCAGGGATGCTCACACTCGGCAGGGAGGCCCGGTGGCCAGGCCGAGTCCCTTACCTGGAAGCGCAGGATGATGGTCCAGATGAGGCCGAGGGTCAGCCGGTGGTTTCCATCCACGATGTCGTGGGACCCCATGTTCTCAAGATGGACTCTCTGCTCCTTCAGGAACTGAAGGGCCTTGTCCACATTCTCCAGACAGTGGATGCGCATTCGTCCCTTGGTGGGTTTAGGCTAAAACAGAAGAGCAGAAGGTAGAAACAGATCATCCAGGAGGGCAGAAATCAGCTCAGAGCTACAGTCCAGAGAGTTCACATAGTCCCATTCACGCAGTGCTCTCCAACCCACACCAAAATGTTAAAAAAATATATGTTCATTCAGTATTTATCTAATACTAAGAAAGAGAAAAAGAGAAGTTTACTTAAGGGATGGTAACCGATCACCCTTCAGAGGTTTGTTTTATCATGGAAGCGACATAATTTACGTAAGCATGGAAGCTGGAAGTTCAGAGAAAAAGGAGCCCAATTTTCACAAAGAATTTCATAGCTAGCACTGCCATCCATGGAATTTTTGCAGATGCATGGCAGAACACCGCTGAGGATTTTCTGGCTGCTTTAAATGTAAAAATAGGTTTGCCACCTGCTGGTTTGGGTTGTTTCCTGAAGTTTGCTCAAAATGAGAAAGGGAGGACATGCTATAAAATCAGGAGAATTTTCAAGTGGTGGTTTGTGAGGATGATGGAGGGGGTTGAGTAAAAGGGTGTGACTTGCTGAAAAGTTAAAGGAAAGAAAATACAACAGTGGTCTAATTGGAATGCCCCAAAATGTCTGTTCCTTTTATTTAGTTATATTAAAGTCCAAAAAAGGCCCTTTCAAGGTGAATATTTTAAATAAACAAAGCAATAGATAAAGATACACACTCAAAAATCTTCAATGGGTCACTATCACCTCCTGTGTGTCTAGAGCAAGCTCACGCTTCCACTGCCTGGCTCCACCCTTCCTACCCCTCTTTTCACCCATAACTCCCCCCTCTATGGAAGCTGCACCTCGAGCTGATCTCACAAGCCCACAAAGCTGCCACCAGGTTGCACATACCCATCCTGGCTCAGAGATGTCCCTGATCTGGCTGCCATCCTCTCTCCCGAGACATCTCATCATACCCCACCCACCTTTCGAGGTTCAGGTCAAGGCACATCTTTCCTGCTAGAAGTCATTTCCAACCACTTCAACTGTCACAGGACCCCCTTCCCCCCAAACCCATACATTTATGGTCTGGACCACAGGGTTCAGGAACTCATCACATATCTTACATTTTTGCTGTTACTCACATGTACTGTTACTACTTTTAACCCGACTACTGGCTTGGGAGCATGGACTATGCTTTATACTCACAACTTACATTCCTGGAATGTCAGGAATGCTAGGATCCGTGATTCATGTTAGGTCAAGTGACAACGGCACAGCAAATCAAGCTATCTGGGAGGTAAGAAAAAGGTCTGATCTCAGATGTCCATAAAAAGGGGTGGACTCCATCTAAGGTTCCTACAGTGAGCCCCCGTTCTCCTCCTGTCAAGGTGGACAACTGAGGTTCCTGCTGAAACTGGACCGAAGTCGAGGGGTGTGGACTCACTGCCTCCAAGAAAGCGTGTGAATTCTGGGGGGAGGGCTCCTGGCATTCTTCAGGGCTGTTCTGAGGCCTCTTCCTCTTCGCGGCCTGTGCCCTGACCAGCGAGCCCATGACCACACAGTGCAGGTTGGGCCTGGAGTTGCAGAGTGGCAAGGATGCAAATGTTGTGCTAACTGTGGCAGATAGTCTCCCAAGTCTGCCTCTGACTGGCCAGAAAAGGTTTCATATAGTCTCCCAAGTCCGCCTCTGACTGGCCAGAAAAGGTTTCATCCTAACTCATTGTGAGAGAAACAGTGTGGGTGGAATTAGCGTTTGTAAAGTCAACTTGTGTACACGTCAAGTGAAAGTATTCATCACTCAGCCAGTGTCTGACTTTGTGACCCCATGGACTGCAGCCCACCAGGCTCCTCTGTCCATGTGATTCATCAGGCAAGAAGACTGGAGTGGGTCGCCATGCCCTCCTCCAGGGGATCTTCCCAACCCGAGGATCGAACCCACGTCTCCCACATTGCAGGCAGATTCTTTAGGGTCTGAGCCACCAAGATCAGGACTCCCAAAACAGAGGTCGCCCACATGACAAACTTAAGTCAGCCTGCACTGGAGAGAAAGGCCTGTCAAGGAGCCTGAACACAAAGGGTCACTCTCTTGGGAAGAGAGCTCCACCGCTGCTTGTGAGGCAGCACTGCCCCATCCATGGACTATGTCCCCTTGAATAAAAGACATCAAACTCTCTACCACACCGTTTTAGTTCTGTCATCTGACAGAATCTGAGCAGCAATATAGGGAATACGTTGGGGGCTGTCAGGACCTTCTCAGGCTGCTCCAGGCCTAACTACAGTTCTTTTTGACCTGATCTTGAAGAACAACCTCAAACACGCAGGAGACCCCTCAAGCCTCTGTTCTCTCCTACAAAATCCCAGTGGACTGCATGTTCATTTCCATATGAATATGGGGTGCAGGGGTGTGGGAGGTACGGGAGGGGTCCAAATGCTTTCCTGCAGGTTGGAAAAGTGTCAAGTGGCAGGGACCCCGCACTGATGCTGACTGGCCATGCCAGGTGGGGGCTGAGGATGGTTCACCCTGACCCAAATGCAACGCAAGTTCCTGTTAACACCAGCCATCAGAAACACTACTGCATGGAACACAAGGGAAGGAACTGAAATAAAGATGGCAGAGAAACCTCTTTGGTTGGGTAAATGATTAGACTTCTTAGTTAAAAAAACAAACCTCACCCATTTCCAAAAGTCGAGGAAATGGAAAACTTTCAGGAGACCCCTCACCCCACTTTGGTTTTATTTTTTTGCAATTCTTCCAAAAATCAAACCAAGATTTGGGCAGGGGTTGATACTCTGCTTTTCTCTCTCTAAAGTTGTTTTATTTTTAATTTTCCTACTGCTCCTGGCCATTACATCTTTTAAAACATGAAACACGAACAAACCAGATCCATGAATATGCTTCTGCTGGGCAATTCAGTATAGATGCTGCTGCTCTTGTTAAAATATCCACAATTTAAGTTACAGTTTCCCCACTTTCTAGCAAATTGGCACCTTGTTTCTCAACTTTTACCTCTAACATGAGGATAATATCGGTAATAATCTCAAACAGCTGCTCCATAAATGAAATGGTGAACTAATCATTATGGTGTTCTCAAATCCACAAAATGGATCTACAAACAGAGGCACCTCAAGGATTTTCCTCCCAACAATTCTTCTTAAAGTTGTTGGGGGGGGCGGGGGGAGCATGCCCCACCTGAATTTCAAATTGTTTAGAAATAACACACTTCTCTGTAGACAAACAAGAAATGTTCAGGGTCTAGATAGAACTCTCCCACTGAGAGCCAGAGAAGTTGATACACATCAGTTGAAAGACAAATTTAATACCAGATTGGAATGTGCCCCCAAACAGTGGTAATGATATTATTCTTCTAATCCTGACACCCTAAATGGTACTCTACAGGAATAAAAGGAAATGGTGGTAGAGAAAACTTATGACTAGCTGGTATCTGGAGGGAAGAGGAGATGGAAGGAGGGAGGGGCAAGGATGCGAAGATACCCAAACCTCGACACTTGGGGTGTCTAGACATAGTAAGACCTCTGCAATTCAAAGCGTATTAGGAAACAAGGTTAGAAAGCATGATTTACAGAGATAGCTTAAATATTACTATTATGCTGTGCAGCTAGTAATTCAAGCTAGGTTAACTGTTAGGCAGTGAAAGTTGCTTCATCGCCTCACTGCACCTCTCTCCATGTTTTTCAAACACTTTCCCACATTTCATCTTAATTGAAACTCACTCAGCTTCAGTGGCACATGAATCTCCTTTAAACCAAAAGAACAAACCAGATGTGGCAAGGTTAGATGATACAGGAGGAGAAGTAGGAATTAAGACTAAAACTCAAGAATAGCAACTCCTAAGATGTGTTCAGAGACGGTCTCTGAAGTGTTTTGATGCTTTAAATGGTATTTGGGCAGGTTTAGGGAGAATCATCACAGGGAATTAATTTAGAAGGGTTAATAATGATTGCACAGACCTACACGCAGAAACATATATTAGGTCATGAAAACAGCAAAGCTCTCAATATCTAACAATTCTTAGCTGCCATTTTCTGGGCGACTGGGTTAACCTGTTAGGTGGTTTCTATCTTATCACATTTAATCTTCACACTAACACTACACAGTAATAACAATTATTATTCTTGTCATTGTACAGATGAGAACACATCTGTTTAGAGGGGTGGTGAGGTGATGGCATGGCTGGCTGGTGTGGTGAGCTGGGATTCCATAATGTGCCCCCTTCAGGCTACACCGGGAACCAAGTGCAGTACAAACACATTAGTATGTGAAAGGAAATAACGAGGCTTGGGTCCCGATCTGGCAGACAGTTTTCCTTTTTTTTTCCAGAAGAGCTATTTTTATTTTATTCAACTTCCACCTTCTCAAAAGAAAGAAGAGATAACAATGGAGAAAACTGAACACAAAGGATCTGGGGGAGGGGCGCATCTCTCAGTAATAAACACTTTCTGAAGCCTCACCCCAAGAATGGCTCTTTCTGCCAGGAAGAGAAACCTTCCCTGTCTTGTCTCCATTAATTATTGTCAAATTCCCAGTGTGACTAAGGTCCGTTCCCACCGCAACATGCACATTTCTGTCTTCTGCTGTCCTTTCTGATGGGGCAGTTTGAGATGCCATGAATGTGGAGTCAAGGATCAATACCAGACTCGCGTGCAACTCAAACAAAGGGGGGTGCGCTGCAGGCCTGGGTTCCTCTGAGGAAATGCCTGTATTTATGGCTCCTCCTTTAAATCCTAACAAGGGTTCCTGCTCTTCCACACCAGGGCCGTGTTCCTCTGCTTTGTGGTCACGTTTCCTGTTTCCCTTCCTTAGTCCCTTCTGGTCCCAAATCTTTATCAACCACAGCTCCAATCCATCTGGGCTGGCTCCAGACCCATCATCTTTCCAGCTCCAAAAGAGTGGGAATGACAGGGCTAAGTAACCAACCTCCAGCAATTGACAAGGTAATTTTAACTGCTTAGTAGAGCAGCCAGTTCAAGCCCCGCCCCTCAGAAGTGGGGTGGTCCTGGGCAAATTCGCCTTAGAAAGGAAAAAGGGAGCTGGATGGCCCCTCCAGGTTCATGGTGGACTCAGCCTTGAGTTTAGACCAATTACACGCTGTGGGGCATCTGGGTTTGTAGAACGGTGGAGTGATTACAATGGCAGGGTTTTTGTCAGAGCCTAGAGATGGGAAGGAAATGGCAACCCACTCCAGTGTTCTTGCCTGGAGAATCCCAGGGACGGGGGAGCCTGGAGGGCTGCCATCTATGGGGTCGCACAGAGTCGGACATGACTGAAGCGACTTAGCAGCAGCAGCAGAGATGGGAAAGACAAAGCAAACGTTTCCTGGAGCTATTTTTAGCCTCCATGAATAGACGAGGATGACTTGAAGGAGGACTCCTGGCAGGGGATTTTGGGAGGACCCAGGGGAGCTGGGCCACTCTTCCACCCTGCTAAGCCCCGCTCCCTCTGACTTTTCTCCATGTGTCCAGAGCCACCTTGAAGCCACCTGGAGCAATAGATCTCCAGGGCTGCAGGGAGACAGAAAGCCAATCCTGGGAGCTGGGAGAAGCTGACTGCCGAACACCAGCTGGATGGCTTTGCTGGTTGCTTACTGTTACAGCATCTGTGAAATCAAGGGATCTAGCTTTGGGGCCCCTAGTCCCTTCCAGCTATAAACACAGTCTGTAAGCTGGAGGGGAAACGACTCACTAGCACACAAAGCAAATTCTAAAGTGCCTGCTCATCTCTCATTCAGGTGTAGAAGAAATAGAGAAAAAGACACTACAGGTCAGTGTGCCAGAGTGACGGAGACTTGCTTATGTCTTTGCCTTTTAATCAAAAATCAATGCTTGCTACACACATATGCATGCCTCTACTTAATACACAGAGGAGGACGGAAACACTAATTCCAAAATCTCGTCTGATACAACAGTCAAACTTATTTCACATTAAGTCCCCAAACACCTCCCTACACATCACACTCTTCAGTTTTAAGAAGAGTATAAAATGATTCTTGTCCAATTAAAATTAAAGGGGAAACAACATACCGCATCTCATTAATTCCTGCCCATTTCCTTCCTGGTGGGGACCCATTCCCCAGGACAATCTTCTCCTTCAGTAGGGCTCAATGAGAAATGAGGGGCCCAACATACAGGAGAGTGGCTGGAATCTAAGTTATATTCCTCAGTGGTGATACTGCTTCTTCTCTAAAGTGTAAGTTGTCCACTTCATTAGACTGAGAATTAAACAGATTATGTGTATAACAGCAAACACTGAAAGTGACTGACTGTCATCACTCCTTCTGAAAGCAAACTCCACTTTAGCCAGGATGCTCTCCCTACACCAGCTTCCTCCTGACGGCCACCCCAAGTGCTCTCTTCACTCTTCCTCACGCTGACACACGGCCCCTCTATTCTATGGCCATCCACACCTGAGCCTCTCCTCTTGAATCCAGTTGCAACCCCACCCAATGGGTAGGGTTTCTTGACACTCCATCCAGAAGGCCCACTTCCTCTTCTGAACTCTAGTGCTTTGGGGCCATTCTTTCAGCTTTTTATCACATGGTATTACTATTACCTGTTACTATTAGTTCATTTTTTGTATTTGTGCAATTAGACCTGAATTTAACAGGGACATTCTTCTCTGGCTGGTTGTTAGAACAAAAGCAAATGCTCCCTCACAAGAGATATAAAAAACAGGCAGGTTCTGTGGCCAGTCCATAAAATCCCATCTCTACAACAATACATGCCAGCACGGCTCTCCTAACAAAGATTTTATATAAAATGCACTCAGGGTAGTTCAACATGGGATTTATTTAAGGCTTAGCAAATCTCACGGTAAGTCTATCTTCTCCACCTAGTTCAGCCTGTTTTGGAAGTAACGGTGGTTAAAAAAAAAGAAAAAAAAAAAAATCCTGTTTTTGTTGCTTTGTCTTCTTTGAGACTGATTAACAGAATAAGAAGACAGAATATTAGGAAAATAACAGGACAGCAGAAATCAGTGATACCTGTTATTGGTAATGGTGGGAGCTGCGGGAGAGTAGAGGTGTTCAGAAAACCTTGTCCTCTCGGTCAGAGAAGAGGGCTCAGTCTGGCAGGAGCAAGGCAGGAAACCATCTCACACAGAACCAGTCTTCACGCTGAGGCCCACAGAGGGAAGGGGGCACAGGCCAGCTTCTAACTTGGATGAGGACCTGTGGGCTCTACTTCACTCCCAAAGTCCAGAGGCCTCAGTCCTTCCAAATATCAGTGGGTCATGCAACCCTAACCCTTCATGTCCCATTTCTAATCTGGCTTTGGGACCTGCAACTAATGGCAAAGTGACCAGCACAGTTCTGTGCTCACCGCTTCTATCTGGTCGGTTGACGCCAAAGTCAAAGGCGGTCTATATTCTTTTGGGGGGCCTTCTTTATATTTTATCTTTCTGTTTCATATTAGGGTACAGCTGATAAACAATGCTGTGATAGTTTCAGATGAACAGTGAAGGGACTCAGCCATACATATCCATGTATCCATTCTCCCCCAAATACCCCTCCTATCCAGGCTGCCACATAACACTGAGCAGAGTTCCACGTGCTATACAGGAGGTCCTTGTTGGTTATCCATTTAAAATACAGCAGTGTGTACATGTCCGTCCCAAACTCCCTAACTGTCCCTTCTCCCTGACAACCATAAGTTAGTTTTCTAAGTCTGTGAGTCTCCTTCTATTTTGTAAGTTCATTTGTACCATTTCCTTTCAGATTCCTTATATAAGGGATGTCATAGGATATTCCTCCTTCTCTGTCTGACTGACTTCACTCAGTATGACACTCTCCAGGTCCATCCATGTTGCTGCAAACGGCATTATTTCATCCTTTATAATGGGATGAGTAATATTCCATTGTATATATGTAAGAGGCGGTCTATATTCTTTCTGGAACTTTAAAGTCAGATATTTATGAAGTTATAGTCCATGGTAATTTCAGAGTAACACACTGGAAAGGAACGGTTTTGTCATCAACCCAATCCCAGTCTGCAGCAGCGTCCGGGCTCAGCCTCAGATTCCTCACTGCCTCATGAGCTAACACACCTTGAGGCAAAGACAGCGACATGGAGCCAACCCAAGTCATGACTAGGGGTGGGTGGGGGAGATTCCTGCCTTCTCATGTTCTACAGTACTTAAGAATCAAGTGTCTTGATAACTCCAACATCTAACCCCAAACCTGCTCAAATCTAACCCAGATTTTATTAAGTAGAAATGCAGGGTGGGGTTAGGGTGAAATGATGTGGATCATTAAGTGAATCTGTTTTTTTGAACTTGGTACAGTAAAAATCAAGAAAAACTTCCTCCTCTGTGAAGAAGGATGAGCTGGCTCCAAGAATCTGCTAATAAAATAAATTTAGATACTCCAGTCCCTCAAACATCTATCTCCTACACACTGCCAAGTTGGTGGTGCGTGCTTGTGCTGAAATGCCGCCGGAGACACAGCTGCAGATGGAGTGCAAATGTTTGTGTAGCCCAGGGATTTGGATCACTGGTGCAGAAAGCCCAGAGCTGACTGAATGTTATCTGATGAGACACATTTATCTGTGGACATTAATTTACCTAGGCCTGGAAGTTCTAGCAATAGCGCTCATTCTGGAATCTGAAGATTCAAGAATCATTTGGGGCAACCCCTCATGGATGAATCTTATCTTCCTTGGGGAGCATCTCTAATGTAAGTCCCTGGCAGCATCTGTGGCCAACAGCAGAGTGTGGTCTGTGTCTTTTCCAGAAGACTCCAGATAAGCCACAGGGCCAAAAGAGCCCAAAATCTCCAGTACAAATGAATAAGAGCTGTAGCTCGCTCTTTCTATGGTGTTAGTCACTCAGTCATGTCTGACTCTTTCCTGATCCCATGGACTGTAGCCCACCAGGATCCTCTATCCATGGAATTCTCTTGGCAAGAAAACTGGAGAGGGTTGCCATGCCCTTCTCCAGAGGATCTTCACAACCAAGGGATCAAACCTGGGTCTCCTGCATGCTGGCAGATTCTAAATCATCTGAGCCACTAGGGAAGCCTATCTATAGTATCCTTACTTTTGTTTAACATTCTTTTTTTTTTTTTTTTGCCCTGTGGTACAGTCTGTAGGATCTCAGCTCCCTGACCAGGGATGGAACCAGCGCTCTCATTAGTGAGAGCTCAGAGTCCTGCCACCCGGACCACCAGGGAACTCCCCATGGTATCCTCACTTTTGGAATAAGAAGACCGATAAGACTCTGCAACCAACAGTCAGAGTTGGCTGGGAGGAATGGATAGTAAAAGAAGCCAAGGCACTCGGGGTTTTACGAAGTGGCAGGGCACTGCTAAAGACAATCTCTGCCCGTGACTGCCTGAGAGGACGCAGACAGCAGCCCCCTCGTGTTCCTCCACCCCTGCTCCCCTACTCCCCCAGGCCTCTAGGACACTGCAAAAAAAAAAAAAAAAAAAAGGAAATATATATCCTGCTGGCAGCAAATAAAGACAGGAGTGGGAGGTTTCTACAAACAACCAAGAATTATGCTTTGTTGGCTGTTTTCTTCTTCTCATATTTTTGTTGCCCTGTTCAGAATGAAGGGCAATGGGCTTGACCCCATTTATTATGTGGACATTATCACAGACAACAATCTTCTTGGTATAAAAGAACTACAGGCCTTCCAGGGTGAACCATTTACTCCCCATGAGACCATACTGGGGCAAAAATAAATGTTCAAACTAATTTTCACATAACCTTTAATGATTTTTTTAGCTACTTTCAGAACATCATTCCCCCTACCCCAAATCAACAGACAATTACACTCAGTTGAACATTTAAGAGGGAAAAGGGGGTGGTGTTGGTGAGAAACTCTGGTTACAAAAATTATATTTAAAGGTGCATATCACAATATTTCTGGTCTAGACTGTCAAAAAACAAACCAAAATGCACTAAATGACCAGTCCTCCCCGTGTGAACCCACTGCCCCTACTCCCACCTCACAGACTGCCTTCAAGGAGGCATCATGGCCATGGAGGCAGGAGACTCCTTTGTCTGTTTGTTTCGTCCAGTTTGACCCATAACCTCAAAGAAAATGAGGCAGCAAGACATGCATGCTCAGGAACAAAGAACATGGACCAGAGGTGCTGAAGAAGAGACAGTGCTTGCTCTCTTCTGGGGACCCTGTTCCTGAACGGAGGGCTCAGGAGACAGAAACCTGACTATTACTACCCGGGCTCAAAGAGGCAGTTCTGTCTGTGGGATAATGTTAGAACAGGGGACAACCTCTGCCTATGGTTAGAGGTGTGTGGGTTGGTCTGCATACAGACCCACTGTGGCTGTCAAGTTGCAGGGTGGAGATCAAGTTAAA
This sequence comes from Bos taurus, assembly GCF_002263795.3. NCBI lineage: Eukaryota > Metazoa > Chordata > Mammalia > Artiodactyla > Bovidae > Bos > Bos taurus. Next base: position 37,321,184 of record NC_037338.1, on the reverse strand, counting down.
AATAAGGCTTTCTGGCAGCCCTGCCAACCACCAGCATCATATTTTCCTGGTGATGTCACTGCAGATGTGGGCTCGATCCCTGGGCGTCAGCCTTTGGCTTGGCCCCACTGCCACCTATGGAACTGTCTATGCTCTGGTAGAAGACGGCATCCATCTCTACACCAAGGCCAGACAAAACCTGTTGGGCCAGTTACAGTGACTGCATTAAGATTTTGGGGTCTAAGGTTCACAAACAAAAGTCACATCAGAGACAGCGGTGGCAGCTCTGGGCAAACAGAATGGGGAGAACATTTTCACAATAGGCTGACAACTCCTCTGCCCAAAAAGGCTGGGTGAGTTCATCAGAAGCTCCACGTTTCCAAGGAGACAAAACACCAGCCTCTCCCTCCAGCCCAGAATAAAAAGTGTGTGTGGAAGAAACAAAAAAACGCCAGACACTACTGAACTCAGTTCCTGCTACCTTAAAATGGCACCTCAGATTTTCCAAAGAATCACTAAAACCCAAGCTTAGAATTATTCCATGATCTCAAGGGATACAGATTCATCCCGGAGGCCAGCGCCCAAGACTGGTCCTTAAATTTCCGGCATCATGCTGTTTAACAGGGGACACCAGCCAGGATCTTTCTGACCAAAGACAGTAACTTTGCCAATAACCAGAACAAGGCCACTTCATTACAGTTCAAGAAAATCATCCAGATTCAAAACTACCCTGGAGCTTTCCCCACCGTGCTCATCACACTCATCAAGTCTCTGTACCTCACAAGTATCAGTCATTAACCACATAAATCTGCAAGAGACAAGCCCAGACTTGATTTTTCAAAAACATTTCCCCACCTATGGTACAAGACACTTCACAGCCGCCACCCACCACCCCCCTTACCAGTCTCTCTCCAGAGAGGACCTCCAGTAGCTTGATGAGCATCCGTCCATCCCGAAGGTCAGTGTACAGATCTGTGATCCGGCAGGACACCCGGGCAAGGTGGGAGTTGACCCACTTGGTGAAGGTCTTCTTTTGCACAGCTTCACGTTCATCTGTAAGCAGAGGAGAACTTGCTTTACCACCAATCACAGCCTGGGGGTGGTGGGTGAGGGGCATGAGATGCCAGCCAAAGGAAGAAGAGCAAAGCTCAACTGTAATGAACCTCAAAGTCAACAACTCGGGAACAGAAGAACTGGACAACCCTTGACTGTCTGAGCCCCTAAGCATAACCACCGGCAGAGCATCCTTTGCTTGCACTCACTTCATTTTCTCCACCTCTGCTGAGGAGGCAGCAGGATATGGAAGGCCACAGTGGGCAGTCCCGCCTGATAGTATATACTTGGCTGGCGAAGTTTCTAATGTGTGTGTCACAGCAATCACTCCTCTAAGGCAAGTGCAGGAGAAGCACTCTGTGCAGAAGGACATGGGGCAGGAAAACTCAGCAGACGGCCAGCAACTGCTTCTTCATGTACAAAGGGTCAGGCATCACCTGACAGGACAAACTCACCTGTGACCTTGATCTACTATGACCCTTTTGCCTGCTTAGCTGGATGTTCAGTGAACAACAGAGAAGATGGTGGGCAGTGTGGCAGAGTACAAGGAGCGCTGGCCAAGCCCTGGGAGAGCAGGGCATGGGCCTGAGGAGACTTGGTCAAATACGTTCTGAGACCCTGGGCTCAGTGTCCCCTTCCATAGAGTGGACGACCATCATTTCCAAGCTTTCGTGGAAGCTTGTGCGTTCGTGGAAAACACCACTGCTGGTTTACAGTCTAAAGTGGGGTGGCTGTACATCTAAATCATCAAGGAAACAGGATTAAGCTTTCCAAGCCTCAGTGATCAGTCTGTCCAAGCCAAAGCCAGAAACTCTAGACCCAACTGCCTAGAACAGGCCCTTCGCACCCCATACAAACAGGCTTCCCATCTCCTTGCTCTGCAGAGTGTTTTAAACGCAGGCCATTGCAGATCTTCAATGGAGAGCCATGGAGTGTGCCCAGGCCACTGATTCAAACTCCTTGACTGTTCTCTACCAAGCTCAGCAGAGAGCCACAGAGTGTGCCCAGGCCCACTAACTCAAACGCCAACTGTCCTCTACCAAGCTATCCTTTAATCACATACTCACCCCACCGCCAACAGCATGAATTTGTCCTGAAAGGACCCAAGACTTCCTCTTTCCTGTGTGAGGCCCAAGCCCACCAAGAAGAAACTACAAGAAAGGGAGGAGACTCCAACAACGTTTTATGTATTTCTGCACCACCAAGTGGCAAGTAAAAAGCAGCCTTGCTGATGGGGCGTGTACTTGGTGGCCTGGATGTTCTGGGTTCCTAGGATGGTCAGGGGGCCCTGGGAATATCTGCCTGGAAGGTTCTGCTAAGGCCTCCACCCACCACAGGGAGGAAGCTAGACAGAGACAAGTCTGTGTGAATCACTCAGTCGTGTCCGACTCTTTGCAACCCCATGGACTGTAGCCCACCAGGCTCCTCTGTCCACGGGATTCTCCAGGCAAGAATACTGGAGTGGGTTGCCATTTCCTTCTCCAGGGGATCTTCCTGACCCAGGGATTAAGCCCGGGTCTTTTGCACTGCAGGCCGATTCTTTACCATCTGAGACAGAGACAAGAGATGAGCGTTTACTGCTGCCAACCAGGCAGGTGAGGCCACCGGGGCACCTTCCAAGATAGCTGCCCACCTGCACAGCCAACAGCTTGCCTGGACCCAATCTCCCGAGAGAACAGCCCACCAGAGGAAAAGAGGGCCTTCCCCCACGACAAAGGCCTACTGAAAACAGACAAAAGATCAAAGAGGGCAGGACTGACAGAACAAGGAAAAAGGCAGCGAGGGCCAGAGTGGAGACTGAAAAAGGAGCTGCGCCAATAACATCATGATTGGTGGCAGAGAAAAGACCCCATGCATTATTAATCACATAATCATCCTGATGGCTGGTATCTTTACAACAGGGACAAGGGAGCTGCATTTTTTGGCCTTAGGTTGGCTGTTCTGAAAGAGCAGGTCCAGAGCAGAGCACACAGACACATGAGGCTTCCCCTCGGGGCATGCCACAGATGTAGAGTGACTTGTGGCTCAGAGGTGTTCAGGGTCAGCTAATTTCTTTCTAAATTATATATCTTTTATGTGCTACATGGTTGGAAATGTCTTTAATAAAGCCCTTGATAGTATCTTAGGCTGTAATTAAAGGGTCTGGGGCTCCATGTCACTACCACACCCAGCCTCTCACGGGAACAAGATGGAAATGAAAACCTGCTTGAATAAAGTTATTCCTGTATCAACAAGTACCACATGTGCCCCCAGCCAACTGTCACTCCTTCAGGTGAATCTCACCTTATAGAAACACCTCCGGCTGCTTTCAGGTTCTGAACGAAGAGGTTCCTTTACGAGGAGACTCTGAGGATCTCCTTCCAGAGACAGTCAGCCACCCCTACAGCACCCTGTCCCAAGGAGTCAGAGCCCAACCCCAACCCTTGTCCTTGGGAAGATGCAAACAATGAGGCCACAGGGGGATGGAACAGAGGGAGCTGAGCGGAAAGAGACGAGGCTGAGGCTCTGTGAGGGGGAGGCTCTCCAGGGCGACTGAGGTCCCCAGGACCTCCAGGAAGAAGTGGGGAAAGAAGAGGAGAAAGAGAAGTTCAAGACCAAATCTAAACAGAAAGAAGGAGAACTTGCTCTCCAGCCCCCTCTCCCACATCTCGCTCTCTCCTCTGCCTCCAGCCTCAAGAGCAAGCTCTGCGTGGTGTGAGCGTGCTAGAAAAACTAGAGGGTTCAAGTTCCTCAGGGTTGCACCACTCACTGGAAAAGGCATGGAAGATTCCATCCAGGGACTGGTCCAGAACCAATGCCCTACGACATGAGGGGCAGGAAATGGGCTCAGCCGAGAGACACAGAGCCGGGCCGGCTTAGCGTGTCCTCTTACAATGGAGTAATTGGTGAACAACAAACATTTCTGAAGCCGGAAGGAGGGGAAGGGAGGGGGAAAAAAATCTCCCCAGCAGGCCAGCTGAGGATGAGGCCTCCTGTCTTTGGGGACTCCATCCTTTGTTCTGCCCTTCCCGGGAAGGCGCAGTGACATCACCCCTGCACTCCCAACCCAGCAAGGCCGGGGTAGATCTGGCCAGATGCCTGCCCAAGGAGGAGCTGGGAGCCCTAGAGGCAGACAATGGAAGACAGTTCAGAGGCATGTTCCCTACTTCAAACTGCTTTTGCTGGGCCTGAGCTAAGTAAGGAGGCAGCCAGAGCACCAGAGAAAAAGAGCGCCTACTTCTAGTTCTACAAATAGGAGCAGCTCTGGAAAAGGGAGCACTTATAAGCTCCACTTGATCTGCTTATTTAGACCAGCGGTTCTCAACTGGGGGCCACTCTGCTCCTGAGAGCACATAAGGTGATGTTGGGAATCGAGTGGGTGGAAGTAAAGAGATGCTGTTAAACATCTTCCAGGGCACAGGGCAGACCCTGCAACAAGGAACTAACCAGGAGAAATCCTGGGTTAGACCTCTGGGCTTACACCAACTGAAGCTGACACTAGGACACCCCAGCAGGGGTACTATTCATTTATTCCCTTTGCCCAGGTCAAAGGCTTTTTGACCTGGATAGTGTGCTTGTTGGCTGATGGCAAAAGAAACTCCCTGCCCTCAGGCTCATTCAATTTCACAAAGAGCTGCCACTTTCTGGCAGGGTAGGACAGGCAGTGGGCTTAGTGGTGGTCAGTGTGACATGGGCATTTCTGTCCCCCATGCCATCTGCACCCATCTTTGCCCTTTCAGGGCCACATACTGCTGTTAATCAATCCAAATCACGCCTGTATCTCCGCCTAAGAATTCACCCTGAGGAGCCTGACATTGTGGCAAATTCCCATCCATCTCTGCCCCAAACTCAGCAGTGGTGTCTGAAAGGAACAGGTACCCCATAGCTGCTCCCTGTGAATGTATTTCAGCCATGCTTGCCCTTCACCTCCAGCCTTATGCTTACGCAGAGGGACTCACCTAAAGGTGGGTCTGGCATTCAATGAGAGGACATCAAAGTGCCTGTCATGTTCTAACTCTCACACTTTTCTCTCACCCTCTCCCTTTCCCAGCAAAGTAGTCTGTTCAACAACCCCAACCATTCAAGTACCTTCCCAAGGATCATGGAATCATATCTCAGGGTAGAACAAGGCCTTGCAAGTCATCTGAGTCAACTTTCTTTTCTTTCTTTAAATCTTTACTGAATTTGTTACAGTATTGCTTCTGTTTTATTTTTTTATTGGCCAGGGATCAAACCCACACCCCCTGCATTGGAAGGCAAAGTCTAAATCACTGGACCATCGGGGCAGTCCCTGAGTCAACTTCTTTTCAAAAGCAAAAACTCCCTTCTACTGCACCTGAACCAGCTATTTAATTTTTTTTTTTTAAAGGGGGAACTGTGTATATACAGTAGCTGCTAAGTCACGTCAGTCGTGTTCGACTCTGTGCGACCCCACAGACGGCAGCCTACCAGGCTCCCCCGTCCCTGGGATTCTCCAGGCAAGAACACTGGAGTGGGTTGCCATTTCCTTCTCCAATGCATGAAAGTGAAAACTCAAAGTGAAGTTGCTCAGTCGTGTCTGACTCTTAGCGACCCCATGGACTGCAGCCTACCAGGCTCCTCCGTCTATGGGAGTTTCCAGGCAAGAGTACTGGAGTGGGTCGCCAGTGCCTTCTCCGGTGTATACAGTAGAGCAGGAGGCTAATAGTTGTACAGAAAGAAAACAACTTGTTCTTTCTCTTTAAAATAACAATACCATTCACCACATACTTACTGTATCCCTGGTACCGATCTGTGTACTTTATTCCCCTAACTATTCCATGACGTGGGACCTATTAACTCTCCAAGGCAGGCTGGCTCCAGAGCCCAGTTCTCAATCACTACTCAATGATGCCTCTACCACAATATTCAAAAAAACACGTTTCAATGATAATACTATGAATCACCCTCATCTCACCATCGTAATCCAAGTTTATACTTTTTTAAAGGGTCCACTCCATCACTGAGCAGCTCCAACTGTTGGGGTGCCGTCTCCATCAAGACTAGATGGCTCTGTGGCCTGCCGAGGAAGCCTGCTCCACCTCTGATGCTATGGAAAATAGATTTCCTCAGTCCTTCACATAAAAGCCTTCAGGTCTGAACACTCCTCACTGATCCCTTTTTGCATGACGGTCACAATGTGGTGCACAGATTGAAACCCAAGATGGTACCTGAAGACTTGACCACCTCTTGGAGACCTAAATATCACCGAACACCTACCAATACAAGTTCGGACTTGAAGTAGCCACAGCAACAGCAGTCCAGAAGCATTAACTGGGGATCTTTAATCCCCGGGTCGGGAAGATGCCCTGGAGGACGGCACGACAAGCCACTCCAGTATTCTTGCCTGGAGAATCCCATGGACAGGAATCTAGCAGGCTACAGTCCATGGGGTCACAAAAGAGTGACTAAACAACAAACATATCAGAGGTGCAACCCTCAGATACAAGAAAAGTGGGGAACCACGTGAGGAAAGGGCAAAATGAAGCCCTAGCCCTCGGAGGGAGAGAGTGGTGAGGTGGTCAGTGTGTAGGTGCAGGGGTTGGCAGTCAGAAAGGACTTGTAAGGCTGCTCTCAAAAATAAGTTTGCCAGGACCACAAATTCTATTGTGGAACCCTGAGAACCTATAACTGAAAAGCAGTTCCAAACACGAAGATCCAACCAGCTAAGTCTTCTTAGCTCCACAGGCTCAGACAGGAACTAGCCAACCACCAGGTCAGTGAGGACCACTGGGAAGCAAATAAGAAACCCAACCTTGAGTGAGTAACAACATTTGCATTGGCCTCTGATTGGAAGGGGTGAATTACATTGACTTTCTAGCATGGTGCTCTTTCCTGAAAATAGAATTCTACAAGATGACACTATCATGCCTCTGAACAATAATTTACACTTTCTCAAAGCTCACTAACTCAGAAGACTAACTTGGTCAGGGATGTGGGACACCAGAGTGCTCTCCAGCAAAGCCCGAGGCTTGGGGGGGGTGGTGGGCTGTTCAGTGTCATCAGCCACCAGTGACACTGACTGTACTGGGTGTCCTGAGGTGTCACTCTATCTCTTCCACTGTTTAGGTTAAGAAGGATTAGGATCTTTTCCTCTGCTATCTAGACGCATTGTCTTTTGTTTTTGATGTGTGTGTGTGTGTGTGTGTGTGTGTGTGTGTATGTACGTGCTTAGCTGCTCAGTCATGTCCAACTCTTTGTGACCCCATGGACTATAGCCTAATCTGAAATTTTCAGAAGACGTCTCATAGAAAGAGGATGAGATATGTAGAACAGAGAAACATACCTGCTTAATTTCAACCAAAGGGCTGCGAATATCCTCTTCATCATCGCCTTCTATAAGCACATAACTGACTTTCTTTTTAGGGAATAACTATGATCAGTATTGGAAGGCTGGAACACTTTTTAAAACTAACTTACTCTAGAGAACTGACTCTAACTGGAAAAATGAACACTGTGTTAGCACGAGTTAAGCTACAGGTTATAGAAATAGCTTTGACGAACAGAAGGGCATTGTGTTATGGAAATGATTGTACAGTATCTTTCCACAACACCCTCTGTACAGAAAGCTAAACATAACCATATTCACCATATGCTTCAGCTCTAGCTATGGAAAGGGACGGATGGCAGCCAGGGATGAAGAAAGGCCTGGAGGCATGAAACCATCTCTGGATGGAAAAATAAGGGAAACACAGAAACAAGGACTGACAAATGCCTCCATTTATTATTCTCTCAATGACTGAATTTATACCTGACTGAAAGAAGGAAAATCTTTCTTCTACTTTTCAAACAGTCAGAACCTGTTGGTGTAACCTAGTGTTTTCTATCAGGATCTTCCTCAGATATGCTAAGATAGTCACCTATCTTAAGCAAGAGTTGGCAACCATGTAATTTTTCTCTATATAAACACACAGTCAAGTTAGGTATAGACTTGGGTTCAGAGAAGGAAATGAGGTACAGAATGGAAGCAGAAATCAAAAGGAGACAAGACAATCATTCCATGAATACATCCCACAGGTAGCTACTTAAATCAACAATACTGTAGAGCAAGCTGAGTAAAGACTCATCTGAAGTGGAGAGTATTAATAAGCTGCAATATTTACAAAGTGCATACTTCATGCAGAACTCTCTACGCAAGACTTGCCCTTGATGAACTGAAAGCCTAGCTGGGGAAACTACATGGAAAGTTAAAAAATAACAAAAAATATTACAAAGCAGTACAGCTGCCATGAGGATGACCTCAGCAATTTATTTTTTGGGTGTTTGGAAGGTAAAACCCACTATAGTTAGGATGGGTTCAGGCCCCATCATCCAACAGTTACTGAAATCACTTGCCTCGTGCTTTTCCTATCCTTACCCTTCTTAAACATCAGTGCCAGAATTGTCTCCTCCAAACAGTGGTGTTTCAAAGGCACCACTGCACCAGCACCTTCAGTGTCCCCCAGCCATCTATAAGACAGTCCAAATCTAAGCCTGGCATTCAAGGGTCCTAAGCAGCCTCTGGCAGGACACCTGCTTTCTCTGGGATCCTTCCCAATACCCACCCATCTCCCTGCTCAAATCCAACCCAAAAGATCCTTACTCATCATGTTCTCAACACTCACTTTGCACATTCCTTTCCTCCACCTTTGCTTACACCATTCTAACCTGGAAAGTACTTCTTTTAAGACCCAAGTCAAGATTAGTTCTTCTAAGAGGAATGTACTTGATGGGATGAAGTCTCTCTCTCCTCTGTTTATTATGTACCCTGTGTCCTATCTCCTTATCTGTCTGTAACTGCATCCAGGCCAAGGACCCAACTCCATATCCGCTTAGAGCCTTAGCATGCGCTTGGAGACTGGGGGGTGGAGGATGCACAATAAACGTTTGCTGAACATCCAGTGCCTAACAAATAAGCTCTCAAGTTAAGTCTTGTGGCTTCCACTGCTGGTTCCAACTGTTCATGAAGAAAACTGAACTGCAACTGTTCTTTGGGGTCTGATAAATGATAAAAATGCAATTTTGTGATATTGTCTTTCAGATAAGAAGGGGTCCAAAAGCTAATCTAAAAAGTAGTTTCACAGAATTTTGTTTCTGCTTTGTTTGGGAACAATTGCCACCACATGCCCATACAATAAGAGTGACGCTACAAAAACACAGAAGGGTATAATTATAACATTATTTCAACATGACCCAAACAAGCCAAAAGTCACAAGACTTAATTTATACTAATTTTAACAACTTATCCATTAAAGCCCAATTCTTGAGGTTTTTTTTTTTTTTCTTTTTAAAGAATTCTAACTCAAAACAAAAGAATACAGTAGGGTGGAGGCCCCATATGTGCCTTGGCTTGAAAAAATAAATAAATCATTTCCCAAGAGTGACATGCAAAATACACAGAGCAGGAAACCGGAAACAGGCAACTGGCTGAATTGATAATAGAGAATCAAACTGTTATCTTGAGGCAGCAAAAGGAAGGAAACTAATCTTTTGACTGAAGGCCCTGTGACGGATTAGTCTGGGGGCCTTTAATTTATGTTTGCTGATTTGTATATAAATAGAACTTGAGTTAAAATACTTTCCCAACAGTTTAACCAGCTTCACGGACAAAACACATGTAAACATCTGTTCTAAATGCATGTGTAGTAAATATGAAATTCTCTGCTAACACTTAACACTCTGATGTGCAGACTATAAAACAACCGTGAACTCCCCGTAACCCGGCGCCTACAGTTTATGTCAGGGGGCAGGGCTTGCAGCTTCCTGAGGGTCTTTCTTGTGAGCAGCACAGCCCGGCTCTGCCAGGGTGGAAACCAAGGCACACAGGGGGAAGCTCTGGAGGAGGCTGCAGTGATGAACTGAGAAAGCAGGCCATATTCCAGGGCTCCCGCCCTGCCATTTTATCACCTCAAGGTGAGCCCCTTAAAGTCACAAACACCGACACCAAGGCTGTGGAGGAGCCAGAGGTGACAGTAGGGGCCAACTCTGAAACCAAGGCAGAACAGTAGCACTGACTCCCCTGAGATGAGAACCAGGGTGAACACCACCAAACCAGAAGGGACGAGTGAGTGCCTTGAAACACAGAGACCCAACCTCAGGAAGAAATATTCTGAAATCATCTGCTCAACCTGCCTAGAAATTTGTGGCATGCTTCAAAACACCTTTACAGACAGAAATCCATCCCACTGGCTCTGCTACTCTCCATCTCTGTGGGTCAGGCCAGCAGGGATCAGCCTGAAAACTACAGCCAGGGAAATCAAGAGGGTGAGGGATGGAGTGCGTCCTCCTTCACTCCTATGCACTGCTGGACGCTGCAGCAGTACCTTGTTTATTATAAGCTGCCAGTTCTGACTAGACAAGGCCCAGAAAGGGTCTGGGGATTCTGCTGAGGGCATCCGGCTAGCAAAGGCACACCAGGATCAGAGCCTAAAGGAATCCTGAAGCTCCCACTCACATCCCCTCCTACTGTGCTTGCGGAAAACACGTTATCTCCCAAACAGCACAAAAACCTCAGCCATCCATCTTGGCTCAGTTTCTTCATGACCAAAATTTAAAACAGGCATTAGCAAACTCTGGCCTTAGAGTCTGTTTCTGTACAGCCTGGGAGCTAGAGGGCTTTTTCTTTCTTTTGAGGGTTGGGAAGGGTCACTGAAGGAGGATGAGGAGACAAAATAGAGACCCTGCATGGCGGCAAAGCCTAACATAGTTTCTATCTGACCTCCACAGAAAAGGTCTGTTGAGTCCAGGTTTAAAACATCTTTTAGAATATCCTTGGTCTCACATCCCATTTGCTAGCTTCTGTTTTCAAGGACATGCAGCTAGGCTGATGTGCTATGGCCACATGCCCTTTCTTTTTTTTTTTTTACTAGGACTCTGCCCACACATCGGGTCAGGCAGGGGCGGGGTGAGGAGGTGGGGGGACCCTCTCAGCTGAGGAGTATTTATCTGGTTACCACCACACAACAGGATTAACAGCGCTACCCTGGCTGTCAGGAGAGACAAGGCATGGTGAACACCACACGCTGGAACTCAAGGCCACACCTTCACTTCCTGTTCAAAGGATGAGGAAGGGCCATGAGGCTGGGCCCAGATTCCAGGCTCCCGCCCTGCCCCCTGCACACGTGCGTGCGCACACACACACCTCAGGCTCTCGATTCTTACTCTGAAGGACATTTTATTCACCATCACCTCTCCTCCCTAGTCCTTCCTGGGAGATTACAAAATATTAGGTAAAGGTAAACTGAGGGTAACTTGTAATATACTCAAAAGATGGAACAGGTTTGGATCTAAAAAGATGGTACATCCTTAATAAACTTTTATGCAGAATGCTCACATTAATACAGACTAACTAGGAGAGAATTTTCTAAGGGGCAAACATAATAGGTACACTAAAGCCTTTATGAAGGTAATTTAATTGCAATATATGATGGTGTGTGTGTGGTATTACTTTTTCTAAGCAACAACTAAAGAAACAGTGAATAATATATTCTAAACCAGACTACTATATGGCACACAAATTCACAGGTAAAGGTAAAATTCTGCAAGTCATTGTTAAGGGCTTTTCCTGCAATTCATTTTTAGGGGCTTAAAGGGAGGTTTGTATTACAGGACTCTCAGGTACGTGTGGTGAGAGAGGAGTTTGCTATGCATCTTTTTTCATGTAATGAGCAAAAAAGGGAGCTATTCTGGACAGTACACTGAAAATCAAACAGCGCATGCCCTAGCTCTTGATGACTTGTCTTCTTCTCTAGTTTTCCAGAATTCTTCAGGTCAATGGTGCAGGGAGTAAAATTGAAATGTCTTTCATACACTAGAGTCACATTATTGTCAGATACTCAAGATACAAGAGGATACTTACTACTTGGTGTTTTCAAAGAGGCTGATGCTGCCAACAAGATGACTGCTCCAACTCCAGCCTCTCGGTACAGTTCCTGATAGCTAGTCTATACAGTGAGGATGTCCAAATTAACTGTAATTCACTGAGGACAAAAAGCTCAGATCCAAAAGACTCTTGTTTTAAACCACACAAACAAGAAGGAAGGAGCAAAGACCTAAAAGTCACCCTAAAGCTGTCTGCTTTTCACGAATAGTATAGTGTTTACTGTCAGAGGCAACAAGAAAACCCAGGTGGCACTATGGTAAAGAACCAGCCTGCCAATGCAGGAGATGTAAGAGACATGGGTTTGACACCTGGATAGGGAAGATCCCCTGGAGGGAGGGGGAAGGCATGGCAACCCATTGCAGTATTCTTGCCTGGAGAATCCCACTGACAGAGGAGCTTGGCCGGCTACGGTCCACGGGGTCGCAAAGAGTTGGACACAACTGAAGCGACTTAGCATGCATACATAGTGCTCACTGGGCTTCCCTGGTGGCTCACTGGTAAGGAATCCACCTGCCAGTGCAAGAGACGCAGGTTCAATCCCTGGGTTAGGAAGATGCCCTGCAGAAGGAAACGGCAACCCACCCCAGTGTTCTTGCCTAGGAAATCCCACGGACAGAGAGGCTTGGTAGGCTACAGTCCATGGGGTCCCAAGAGTCGGACATGGCTTAGCACCTAAATGACAACAACAACAATAGTGTTTACTAAAATAATCATCTCTGAATGAATTGACTATGGAAGTGCCCATGTAACAAAAATCTAAGGTATCATGGAAGGCCTCCAAAGAAGGCTATGTGTGTAAATTTAATCTAAAAAGAACTGGCATTTTGAAACAAAGAAGCCACAGTGATGCCTGTTATCACTTGTATCTATATAATGATGACAAGGTTTCACTTAGTGAGAAGAGAAGTTATATATAAAAAAAATGAAACAAAATTTTAAAACTGGCCAATTTTAAAACTGGCTTCTTTCCTGAAGAGCATTACAAATTAGTCACCTAAACCCCTTCTTGCCAGTAACCACGATGCACCGCAGAAACTATCAGGGATGAAGTGGCAGAATAATAAATTAAGTAAGGCTGTCTCAACTTCAGTGCCAAACTTCAAAATTAAATAAGCCCAAGCTTTCATGTGTGTTTGGGGAAAGACGTCCAAACTACACTTGGATTTCTAACTAGCAGTTGTGCCAAGATGAAAATACAAAATGCATAATGCTATAAAGATAAGCTCCTCTCTGGACTGCACTAAATAATTTTAGAGCTTAGCACTATTTTCTACATGATATCATAATGCATCAAACCCAAATCTCACTTCTTACTGTATATTCTTCATCCAAGAAGCAATAACTGAATGATAAATTCTGACCCAATCTTCGATTATATATTTAACTCAGCCAACTATTTTGCTGGAAATTGACTCCACATAGAACAGAAAATGGTCTACAGTCTAGTATCTGACATTCAGCCATACAGGTCTACGGTCATTTTTTTTTTTTTTCCCAACTTGGGTCAATCTATCAACCAATGAGCAATGATTTATTGAGTAAATGCTATAAAGACATTGGAAAGAACACCTAAAAGTTCTGAGTTCTTACCTATGGTAATCGTTTCCTAATATATGCAAACATTAAATCATTATATAGAACACCTGAAACTGGTAATACTTTACATCAACTGCATTTCAATTTTAAAAAGCTTACCAGCAATTTTCAATTCCTTAAGAATTCATAGCACTAGATAACTGATGCCCATGCTCAACTACCATTTAGTTATTTTTAAGGTGTCAAAATGAAAAAGAGAAAATTATCACTCACAGGTTAAACAATTCTGCTAACTTCCTCTGTGGTTTTCCTCAACCCCACACATAGAATAAGTGGTCACCCAAGATTTTTTACAAAGCCAAATAGTACAGTTTTGGTGGGCAGATTCTATAAGTACACAGTGTACAGTACTTTGCTTTAATAAAGGAGGACAGAAAAACTGGAGGAGGAGATGGCCTCACAGTCAAACCCTCTAATGATCTAGTCAAACAGCTGGGCGGAGGGTGTCCCTGGACAGGCCCTCACTCTAATCAAAGGAGACCAGGACAGTTAACTAGTTTTTTTTTTTTTTTTTTTAATCAGTATCTATTTCTCATTGACGGGAACTTTCATCAAAGCTTTAAAGTACAGTTTTACAGAAGACAATGCACCAGGTATGCCCTAGATCTGGTGGAATCTTCCTAGCTTACAACTGGTCATTTACCTTAATTTCTTAAAATGAAAAAAGTAACAAAAGGGGGCGTGAACAGGAAGATTAGTTTTTTCGCTGTTTTATTTGTCTTAGAAACTTAAATCTGTTGCACAGTGTTGCTTAACTTAAATGCAAGTGTCTTCCCACAGAACCTTTCTATTTTTTTTATTTATATTTATTTATCCTTGGAAAAAAAGTTATGACCAACCTAGACAGCATATTAAAAAGCAAAGACATTACTTTGCCAACAAAGCTCCATGTAGTCAAAGCTATGGTCTTTCTAGTAGTCATGTATGGATGTGAGAGTTGGACTGTGAAGAAAGCTGAGTGCTGAAGAATTGATGCTTTTGAACTGTGGTGTTGGAGAAGACTCTTGAGAGTCCCTTGGACTGCAAGGAGATCTAACCAGTCCATCCTAAAGGAGATCAATCCTGAGTATTCATTGGAAGAACTGATGCTAAAGCTGAAACTCCAATACTCTGGCCACCTGATGTGAAGAACTGACTCATCTGAAAAGACCCTGATGCTGGGAAAGATTGAAGGCAGAAGGAGAAGGGGACGAGAGAGGATGAGATGGTTGGATGACATCACCAACTCAATGGACATGAGTTTGAGTAGGCTCCATGAGTTGGTGTTGGACAGGGAAATCTGGTGTGCTGTAGTCCATGGGGTCACAAGGAGTCAGACATGATTGAGAGACTGAACTGAACTGAACCTGTTCTTAATTGGGGCACGCTGGATCTTTATTTGTGGCATACAAACTCTTAGTCGCAGCATGTGAGACCTGAGTTACTGAGATCCTGGTCCCCTGGCCAGGGATCAAACCCAGGCCCTCTGCATTGAGAGAACAGAGTCTTAGCCACTGGACCACTAGGAAAGTCCCTCCATAGAACTTATATAACGTCCCAAAGCACACCCCCCACATGCAGGCCCTCACCCATCCCTTTTCTCTCCCATCACTACAAGCAATATGTTAACTCTCACTTCACAACATTGAGGGCTTATGACAGGTGTGTTGACCTGGCTGCTGTGGTTTTATCCATCTGTAAGGGAAATGGGCCTATCACAGGAGAAGCTTGACTCCTGGTTACCTAGACGTGGCCTGGGAACTCTACTGCTATAGCTGACTTGTTCTTTGGGACATTTTATTGCTTAATAAAGACCTTGGCTGTTTCTCCTCAACAGACTCTATAAAGATAATAATCTTGGAACTGGGTGGGAAGGGCTGGAGGCTCAGAGATGTTCCGTTGGGGTGGTAGATAGCAGAAATTCCACTTCCAGGACTAGGTGAAGGAAGGTGAAAATAAACTGTTTCTTGAATTTGAAAAACAAATCTTATCCAAAGACACAGAGAAATGGACATATGAGTATGTACTGGGTAGGAGGCTAAGTGGGCAATATAAAAATTTTTTAAATGCATTTCCTCCATGTACCAATCACACCTCTATATACTTTGTAGAAATACTTGTACATAAAGATGTACAGGATATGAACTGCAGATTTTTTTAAATAATTGTAATAAATGGAGGGCAAAAACAACATGTTGTTTAATTGTTAAGTCATGTCAGACTCTTTGTGATCCCATGGATTGTAGCCCTCCAGGCTCCTCTGTCCATGGGATTCTCCAGGCAAGAATTCTGGGGTGGGTTGCCATTTCCTTGTCCAGGGGGTCTTCCCAACTCAACCCAAGGATTGAACTCCTGAACTGCAGGCGGATTCTTCACCGCTACACCACTGGAGAAGCCCTTACTGCCCCCCACCCCTACAAAAAAAAAACAAACCATAAGACCAAAAACAACTAAATATATTAATAGACTGATTAAACTATGATTCATTCATATAAAAGAACACTATATACATGCCAAAATAGAGTAAGGGAAACGAATGAAGAGTTACTTAGAGAATCGCATATATATTTTGCATGATCCTATTAGTATCTATTTATTTATGTTTAAGTATATAAAAAGGTATAGGAAGATACTTTTCAAACCATTAACTCTAATTATCCCAAGAGAGCAGCAGATGTAGAAGGCATTTCTGTTTCTGTATTTCTGCACTGTTTTTTTTGTTGTTGTTAATGAACACATACCATTTTTTAAATATGTCAAGGGCATTTCCATTTGCAGAGAAAAACATGTAACTCATTTTTATTTGATAAGAGAATTAAGGTTCACCAGTGGGTCTGAGATTGATGAGTATGGGGGGAAAAAAAGGGGCACTCACCAGAGAAAAACAAATTCTCCCTGGGCACCACAAAGGGTCAAATGTGAAATGCTGCCTTCAGTGAGCACTCCTAAATAAATAAAATACCAACCTGAATTTCCATGTCTTTCTTCTGGAGACTACTCAATGAGTATTTAACCTTATAAAACACTTATAAGCACAATAAGGCAAACAAATATTAATACTCCCTTTCAATAGGGAACTGAGGATATTATTATAACACAAAAATTAGTGACAATCACTGAAGAAACACTAGTTTTCAAATCAGGATCCCCAAGGGCATGCTCCAAGTACACTTTCTCACCTGTGCTTTGGTCAGAAACATTCCATTACTGGAGTTCCACTTCAGATTTATGGGAAAAACAAATTCTATTTTTAAAAGGTATTTGCAAACTGCTGTACTGAGCAACGGGAAATAAAGAGAGATATTATGCAGTTTACTGTTTAATGACACACCAGCCTCGATGACAGGTAATTATACTGCACGGCAATGAGGAACAAGCAACGCACCGGAAAGAGATTAACCGATCAGACATGAGTCAAGGGGTCAAAGCTTCACAGTTGAGATTTGACTCAAGATGACATCACAAATCAGCAGCAAGGAGAGGATCAGAGCCCACCAGCTGGGGTTGATCTACCTACCAGCACTCCAGCCACTCAAGTGGGAAGTTCCACGGACGTGATCCTGAACAATTGGGGATCTCCCATATCCACCCCCATACTTACGAGTTTATGGAGCACTTACCAGAAGGGCCACACAACGCCCTTCTGAGCACTTCACCCAAACTTATTTAATTCTCACAACCACACTGTGCAGCAGGTACTCTTATCATTAAACATATTTTGCCTAAGAATAAACTATAAGGCTCCGAAAGGTTCAGTGGCTTGCCCACAGTCACAAAGCAAGCACAGTTCCAGAAGCCAGGCGCAAGGACTGGTGCCACAGCCCTCACTACTCCAAACAGAATTGTACATCAGCAAAGACCTTACCAGCACAATTAATATGAAATTAGGCTCAAGTCTCAACGATGAATTGGTTTATTCCCAACCTACAGGGACCATGTAGAACTAATTCCCTTAGTTCATCCACCTTAATTCCTGACAATTCCAAAACCAAAACTTTTACTTATAATTCAATGATGGCAGAGGTCCTCATCAGAAAGCCCTCCATGTTTTCAGCTGTTCTTCCCCTTTCACCAGGGTCTCTTCAAGGTACATCAAGGCAGGTGCTCTTCTCCCCTGCCTCCCACTGGGGAGGGGTGTAATTCACCGTGCCCTCAGTCACCACCAATCCAAACCCAAGATCAACACCTTTCTTTCTGCCATCACCTTTAGCTATAACACAGAAATGTCTTATGATTCTCTCCTATCCCAAACCCCATTTAAAGTATTTTTTTAGATTCTGGAACCACTGAGTCAAGAACATAGCTTTGTGATTGTTTTGCCATCATGTATTTTTTCAGAGAGATGAGATCATTTAACATTGTACTTGTTTTTTTTTTTTAAAGGCATCAATATCAACCCAAAGCTTTGAAAAGGCCTAGGTTATACACAGCCAGACTCCAGGTGTGTTTTCCTTTTAGCTTGGTTTCCAGAGCCATCCTATTTTTGGCCCTGATAACTACAGGCACTCCACATACCAAACCACAGAGCAGTGCCTCCTCAGCCAGGGCAGAGAGAAACGCCTGATGTCTGGCATGGGGAAAGGTCTTCATTCAGATTTGAAAGTAAGTAGAGCAATTATTTAATAAAAATACATAGCTCGGGGTAATTAGCAGGAGCAACAAAAGTGTTTAGCTGAGTTTTCCCTTTTTATCTTGAGGCAGTTCCAATAGACAAATGCTCAGGATTAATGAAGTTTAATGAGACCTGCAGCAGCTGGCTACTTAGTCAGTGAAGAGGAAAGCAGTATTGACAAGGGAAAAGGGGCTTTATTCCTGTTATAAGCCCAGGCCTTGGACAGTTCTCCTACACTGTGGGGCTATACCCCCAAGAAAATTCCTGAAAACCTCAAAGTGGTCCCAGGGCATATTAAACAAATATTTTTTTCTTTTTTAAAGGCAAAGAAACCAAAGCATGAATGCTGGCTTCCCCAGAGCTGGTTCACCAGATGAGGAGGAGTGGCTATGGGAGCCCAGAGGCTGTGGCAGCTTGGCACCAGCCATAGTTCCCAAAGGAGCAGCACCAAATTTTGTCAACATCAAAGAGTGACCACACCCTGGGGAAGCTGGACAGTCACCATCTTATGTCTCACTGAAGATCTTACAGAGAATCCTCAATTCTGAGCATCCCTTCCTCCCCAAAACTAAGAATATTTAAAAGGCTATTAATTATGAAGAAGCAGCACTTAATAACAAAGGGAATCTCTTCTGCTCTCCATCCTGCGCTTGGATCATCATTTTAAAAACTGCACAGCAGGAACCCAAATCCTTTCAGAACTAACTAGTTACTAGCAGCAAATTCCCCTTCATGGATCACAGCCTTGTCGTGGTGAAGGGGCTTGCATAACTCAATGAAGCTATGAGCCATGCTGTGCAGGGCCGTCCTATGACCATTACGACGGGTCATAGTGGAGAGTTCTGACAAAATGTGTCCACTGGAGGAAGGAATGGCAAACCACTCCAGTATTCTTGCCTAGAGAACCCCACGAACAGTAGGAAAAGGCAAAAGATATGACACCAGAAGAGGGGGCCCCCAAGTTGGAAGGTGTCCAGTATGCTAATGGGAAAGAGCTCCATTTTTTCTGGAGCTAAGATGTATAGCTCCAGAAAGAATGTAGTGGCTGGGCCAAAGAAGAAATGACACTCAGCTGTGGATGTGTCTGGTGGTGAAAGTAAAGTCCTTTGCTGTAAAGAACAATACTGCATAGGAATCTGAAATGTTAGGTCCATTAATTAAGGTAAATTGGACATGGTCAAGCAGGAGATGTTAAGAATGAACATCAATGTCTCCGGAATCAGTGAACTAAAATGGACAGGAATGGGCGAATTTAATTCAGATGACCATTATTATCTACCACTGTGGGCGAGAATCCCTTAGAAGAAATGGAGTAGCCCTCGCAGTCAACAAGAGTCCAAAATGCACTACCTGGGTACAATCTCAAAAATGATAGAATGATCTTGGTTTGTTTCCAAAGCAAACCATTCAACATCACAGTAATCCAGGTCTATTATGCCCAACCCCTAATGCTGAAGAAGGTGAAGTTCACCAGTTCTATGAAAACTCTCAACACCTTCTAGAACTAACACCAAAAAGATGCCCTCATCATCATAGGGGACTGGAATGCAAAAGTAGGAAGTCAATAGATACTCAGAATAATAGGCAAGTTTGGCCTAGGAAATCAAAATGAAGCAGGGCAAAGGTTAACGGAGTTTTTGTCAAGAGAACACTCTGGTCATAACAAATACTCTTTTCCACAACCCAAGAGATGATTTTACACATTGACATCACCAGACAGTTAATATCAAAATCAGACTGATTATGTATTTTGCAGCCGGAGATGGAGAGGCTCTAAGCAGTCAGCAAAAACAAGACCTGGGGCTGACTATGGCTCAGATTATCAGCTCCTTTTGCAAAATTCAGGCTTAAATTCAAGAAAATGGGGAAAACCACAAAACTATTCAGGTATGACCTAAATGAAATCCCTTATGATTATACAGTGGAGGTGACCAATAGATTCAAGGGATTAGATCTGGTAGACAGAGTGCCTGAAGAACCAAGGTCAGAGGTTCATTAGCACTGTGCAGAAGGCAATGACCAAAACCATCCCATAAAAAATGAAATGCAAGAAGGAAAAGTGGTTGTCTGAGGAGGCTTCACAAATAGCTGAGGAAAGAAGAGAGGCAAAAGGCAAGGGACAAAGGGAAAGATATACCCAACTGAATGCAGAGTTCCAGAGAATAGCACGAGGAGATAAGAAGACCTTCTTATATGAACAATGCAAAGAAACAAGAGGAAAAAAAACAGAATGGGAAAGACTAGGTATCTCTTCAAGAAAATTGGGAGATACAAAGGGTAAATTTCATGCAAAGATGGGCACAATAAAGGACAGAAACTGCAAGGACCTTATAGAAGCAGAGGAGATTAAGAAGAGGTGGCAAGTATACACAGAAGAACTGTACAAAAAAGGTCTTAATGACCCGGATAACCACGATGGTGTGGTTACTCCAAACATCCTAGAGTATGAAGTCAAGTGGGCCTTAGGAAGCATCACTAGGAACAAACCTAGTTGAGATGATGGCATTCCAGTTAAGCTATTTAAAATCCTAAAAGATGATGTTGTTAAAGTCCTGCACTCAATATGCCAGCAAATTTAGAAAACTCAGCAGTGGCTACAGGACTGGAAAAACTCAGTTTCATTCCAATCCCAAAGAAGGACAATGCCAAAGAATGTTCAGACTGTTGTACAACTGTGCTCATTTCACATGTTAGCAAGATTATGCTCAAAATCCTTCAAGTTTAGGCTTCAAAAGTACATGAACCAGAACCTCCAGAGGCACAAGCTGAGTTTAGAAAAGGCAGAGGAACCAGAGATCAAATTACCAACATTCATTGGATCATGGAGAAAGCAAGGGAATTCCAGAAAAACATCTACTTCTGATTCACTGACTACACTAAAGCCTTTGACTGTGTGGATCACAACAAGTAGGAAATTATTAAAGAAATGGGAGTACCAGACCACCTTACCTGTTTCCTGAGAACCCTGTATGCAGGTCAAGAAGCAATAGTTAGAATAGGACATTCAACAACAAACTTGTTCAAAACTGGGAAAGGAGTACGTCAAGGCTGTATACTGTCACCCTCTTATTTAATTTATATGCAGAGTACAACATGCGAAATTCCAGGCTCGATGAATCAAAAGCTGGAAGCAAGATTGCCAGGAGAACTATCAACAACCTGAGGTATGCAGATGATATCACTCTAATGGCACAAAGTGAAGAGAAACTAAAGAGCCTCTTGATGAAGATGAAAGAGGAGAGTGAAAAAGTTGGCTTGAAACTGAACTTTGAAAAAACTAAGATCATGGCATCCAGTCCCATCGCTTCATGACAAATAGATAGGGAAAAAGTGGAAACTGTGGCAGACTTTATTTTCTTGGGCTCCAAAATCACTGCGGATGGTGACTGCAACCACAAAATTAAGACACTTGCTCCTTGGGAAAAAAGCTATGACAAACCTAGACAGCATATTAAAAAGCAGAGACATCACTTTGCCAACAAAGGTCCATCTAGTCAAAGCTATAGTTTTTCTAACAGTCATGCACAGATCTGACAGTTGGACTATAAAAAAGGCTGACTGCTGAAGAGTTGATACTTTTGAACTGTGGTGTTGGAGAAGACTCTTGAGTCCCTTGGACTGCAAGGAGATCCAACCAGTCAATCCTAAAGGAAATCAACCCTGAATATTCATTGGAAGGACTGATGGGGAAACTGAAGCTCCAATACTTTGGCCACCTGATGTGAAGAGCAGACTCACTGGAAAAGACCCTGATGGTGATGCTGAGAAAGACTGAAGGCAAATGGAGAAGAAGCGACAGCACAGATGAGATGGTTGGATGGCATCGCCAACTCAACGGACATAATTTGAGCAAACTCTGGGAGACAGTGAAAGACAGGGATGCCTGGCATCTTGCAGTCTATGGGTCACAGAGTCAGAGACGACTAAGTGACTGAACAACAAGCAGCAAGTTTCTCCTTCTATCAAGAAACAACAAGGGAGGGAAGTTTTTTGTTCAAAGAGAATCTGACTATACTCGGATATAATCTTATCCCCCTAACACACACACACACACACACACACACATACACACACACACACACCCCTACACACACACACACACACACACACACCCCCCCGCCCCGATGGCAATACTAGTTATCTTCCTAGTTGACAAGGCCTGTGCTTCAAATTGCCTTCTCAATAATGTGGATGAATCTGCTCTTTATATATTTAAGAAACAGGCTATGAAGAGCCAGTGTGGGCCTTAAAACTGAAAAGTGCATGGCCAAAGTGGGTCAGGAGCCTCTAAATGTTGCTGGTTTCCTAAAAGTTTCAGGTGCTTTGTTTTAGTTCTACACATAGTTCTATCTTTAACCTCCACCATTCAGCATACCAGCAAGAAACAAAATCTCCTCCTTATGTAACAATAAAGTCACCCCAGAGTAACCTTCACACACTGGGTTTTTACTTCAAAGAAAAACAGCCTTGCAGCCATCTTTGCCATGAAGAGGGTACTCTAGGGAGAAGCCTGAATTTTTTCAGCATTTGCTTCCTTCCCCACGAGGACCAGAGGCTGTTAGTGCCAGCCTGGAGAACACTTTCCTAGATGGCTTTAATGTAAATGAAATTATTCCCATTAATTATTGACATAAAAAAAGGTCATACACATTTGTCCTAGCAACACCAGAGAGCAGTTCTTGCCAGCAGCTTTCTGACTCTGGGAGAAGAGAAAAGAAACACTCATTAGTTCAGCAGAGATTCGAGTTTATAACCTGCTTCCAAAGTAAATACAATTAACTGCTCAAGGGTATTTACTTTTACAGTTTTAGGATCTCTGTCACACTGTACTTTCTGGAAAGATCTGAAACAATACAGTCATTCCAGTCTTCATACGGTGGCTAGAACCGGTTCCGACATTCTCATCAACCCTGTGAGACTGACATTAATCTAAACCTAAAGGTCAACACTCAGAACTGCACATGGCAGATACGTGTTCCACATTCAAAAGCAGGACCAGCAGCGGTGCTCAGCTCCCTTGATGTGCCCCCTCTGGACATGCACCCCAGCCAGTGAGGATCTGGTCCGCCTAGAGTGCTGGTATTAAGACAGCAGCACTTTCCTGTCTCCTGTGCTCTTTCTACTATACAGATTAGAAGCAACCCTCACTGGGCGCTACAGTCCCTCCATGTGAAATGTGAAAGACTGTGAGTTTAGGTGGTTTCAGAAACATCTGGTTTGTGATATTATATGGTTTACCCATATATCATATAATATCACAAACACACTGGCTGTCATCTCTACAGAATTAAAAAACCCTGTAACTGATAATCATGTATTCTGCCTCTTTTGGGGGACATTCTTTCACGTGTGGGGTACCACAGGCTGCATGGAAGCTGTTATTCATTCTGACTGCATGCTCCTTCCAACATCTGAAGCACACTGCATCTCTGCAGATAAGGTAAAAGAGATCTCTTGAACTATATACAAATCCATAAAATAAGCTTTACTCTCAGATCAAAATGGGAGTTTACAACACACACACTTGCCATATGAGAATTTTCCATAGCACTCTCAACAGAAAATTTCTTGGGGAAAATGTGGAGCAGTGACATGGCACCGTTCAGCTTAATAATGTCAGACCTTGCCAAGAAAGATGAAAGACGTTCACATTTTTCTGGATAGAGGTGTGCAGGGAGAGAACAAACCTAGTGTTCACCAAACCAAAGACCCCATGACAAGTCTTGTGATTCTTGACTCTCCAGCAGTAGAATTATCATCACACATACACACACACAAGCACATGACCATCAGGAGACACTTGCCCAGGCCAAATTAACTAATTTCTTGGACTAGGCGGGGTACAAAAAACCAAATTACTTGCTTCTTTTATGCCAAATGCACAATAGATGGTAAACAAAATCAAACTTGTGCTTTTAGGGTAGAACAAGAAGTAAGGATGAATAAGTGGCCCTCTTAAAAACCTATTTTTCTATCTGCTACAGGGAACTCAAAAGGTGGCCTGGGGGAAAAATATCTGAACAGCAGCTGGAAGTCTTCACATACACTTGGCAGCAGCCAAACCAGAAATAGGGATTATCTACTTCATTCACACGTTGGAAATCACAGAACAAAAGGTAACTAACTTGGCCCAAATACACCCACAAATGCTCCAGCAGCTGAAAATGTTTAAAGTCAAGAAAAATCTGCCAACTTCAAGAATCTGAACTTAAAATGTAGGTCTGGGCTCAACTTTATGCTCCTAGTTAATGCCATCTCTGTTGAAAACTGCTCCAGGATTACCTTCTGTACAGCCTGCACCAAGGAGTCCATCAGTTCAGTTCAGTTCAGTCGCTCAGTCGTGTCCAACTCTTTGCGACCCCATGAATTGTACACGCCAGGCCTTCCTGTCCATCACCAACTCCCAGAGTTCACCCAAACTCATGTCCATTGAGTTGGTGATGCCATCCAGCCATCTCATCCTCTGTTGTCCCCTTCTCCTCCTGCCCACAATCCCTCCCAGCATCAGGGTCTTTTCCAATGAGTCAACTCTTCACATGAGGTGGCCAAAGTACTGGAGTTTCAGCTTTAGCATCATTCCTTCCAAAGAACACCCAGGACTGATCTCCTTTAGAATGGACTGGTTGGATCTCCCTGCAGTCCAAGGGACTCCCAAGAGTCTTCTCCAACAACACAGTTCAAAAGCATCAATTCTTTGGCGCTCAGCTTTCTTCACACTCCAACTTTCACATCCATACATGACCACTGCGAAAACCACAGCCTTGACTAGATGGACCTCTGTTGGCAAAGTAATGTCTCTGCTTTGGAATATGCTATCTAGGTTGGTCACAACTTTCCTTCCAAGGAGTAAGCGTCTTTTAATTTCATGGCTGCAATCACCATCTGCAGTGATTTTGGAGCCCCCAAAAATAAAGTCTGACACTGTTTCCACCGTTTCCCCATCTATTTCCCATGAAGTGATGGGACCAGATGCCATGATCTTCGTTTTCTGAATGTTGAGCTTTAAGCCAACTTTTTCACTCTCTTCTTTCACTTTCATCAAGAGGCTTTTGAGTGAGTTCCTCTTCACTTTCTGCCATAAGGGTGGTGTCATCTGCATATCTGAGGTTATTGATATTTCTCCCGGCGATCTTGATTCCAGCTTGTGCTTCTTCCAGTCCAGAGTTTCTCATGATATACTCTGTATACAAGTTAAATAAGCAGGGTGACAATATACAGCCTTGACGTACTTCTTTTCCTATTTGGAACCAGCCTGCTGTTCCATGTCCAGTTCTAACTGTTGCTTCCTGACCTGCATATAGGTTTCTCAAGAGGCAGGTCAGGTGGTCTGGTATTCCCAGCTCTTCCAGAATTTTCCACAGTTTATTGTGATCCACACAGTCAAAGGCTTTGGCATAGTCAATAAAGCAGAAATAGATGTTTTTCTGGAACTCTCTTCCTTTTTCCATGATCCAGCGGATGTTGGCAATTTGATCTCTGGTTCCTCTGCCTTTTCTAAAACCAGCTTGAACATCTGGAAGTTCACGGTTCATGTACTACTGAAGCCTGGCTTGAAGAATTTTGAGCATTACTTTACTAGCGTGTGAGATGAGTGCAATTGTGTGGTAGTTTGAGCATTCTTTGGCATTGCCTGTCTTTGGGATTGGAATGAAAAGTGATCTTTTCCAGTCCTGTGGCCATGCTGAGTTTTCCAAATTTTCTGGCATATTGAGTGCAGCACTTTCACAGCATCATCTTTCAGGATTTGGAATAGCTCAACTGGAATTCCATCACCTCTACTAGCTTTGTTCGTAGTGATGCTTTCTAAGGCCCACTTGACTTCACATTCCAGGATGTCTGGCTCTAGGTGAGTGATCACACCATCGTGATTATCTGGGTCGTGAAGATCTTTTTTGTACAGTTCTTCTGTGTATTCTTGCCACCTCTTCTTAATATCTTCTGCTTCTGTTAGGGCCATACCATTTCTGTCCTTTACCGAGCCCATCTTTGCATGAAATGTTCCCTTGGTATCTCTAATTTTCTTGAAGAGATCTCTAGTCTTTCCCATTCTGTTGTTTTCCTCTATTTCTTTGCATTGATCGCTAAGGAAGGCTTTCTTATCTCTCCTTGGTATTCTTTGGAACTCTGCATTCAGATGCTTATATCTTTCCTTTTCTCCTTTGCTTTTCACTTCTCTTCTTTTCACAGCTATTTGTACGGCCTCCTCAGACAGCCATTTTGCTTTTTTGCATTTCTTTTCCTTGGAGATGGTCTTGATCCTTGTCTCCTGTACAATGTCACGAACCTCTGTCCATAGTTCATCAGGCACTCTATCTATCAGATTTAGTCCCTTAAATCTATTTCTCACTTCCACTGCATAATCATAAGGGATACGATTTAGGTCATACCTGAATGGTCTAGTGGTTTTCCCCACTTTCTTCAATTTAAGTCTGAATTTCGCAATAAGGTGTTCATGATCTGAGCCACAGTCAGCTCCCAGTCTTGTTTTTGCTCACTGTATAGAGCTTCTCCATCTTTGGCTGCAAAGAATATAATCAATCTGGTTTTGGTGTTGACCATCTGGTGATGTCTGTGTGTAGAGTCTTCTCTTGTGTTCTATTAGCCTTTGCCCTGCTTCATTCCGTATTCCAAGGCCAAATTTGCCTGTTACCCCAGGTGTTTCTTGACTTCCTACTTTTGCATTCCAGTCCCCTATAATAAAAAGGACATCTCCTTTGGGTGTTAGTTCTAAAAGGTCTTGGAGGTCTTCACAGAACCATTCAACTTCAGCTTCTTCAGCGTTACTGGTTGGGGCATAAACTTGGATTACTGTGATACTGAATGGTTTGCCTTGGAAATGAACAGAGATCATTCTGTCATTTTTGAGATTGCATCCAAGTACTGCATTTTTCAGATGTTAAACTCCAAAATTCTATCAGTAATACTTAAGGGCTGGTGTCCTTCATTCTATGTTCTCAAAGTTCCTTTACAAATAATTTTGTATACTAGCAAGATACCAGGCAGATACAAACAGACACAAACAAACAAAAAATACCACTACCCAAACCAAAATTTCTAAACAACAAAAACTCAATACTGTGAGAATAGAAATGGTGAGTTTATGATATGGTGATGAATAACTTGTACCACTGGGGGAAAATATCAGAGTGTGCACTGTCAGCTCAGTTCCTCTTATTCTGACAGAATGGCCAAAGTAAACTACCATCAAAGAAAAGGAAACAAAGTCTTTCAAGATTAAGCAAGGTTTGAATTTTATATCACATCTATCATGCTGCCCCCTCACTATTGCTGCCAATTAAGAGCGAAAAGCAGCAGAAATCCTTACCAGTTGGAATAGGATCAGGAATTTCCACTTGTCAGCAATGACTTTCACCAAATCAAGGTTTCCCAGGTCCTAACAAAATGCTGGAGAAGGCAATGGCAGCCCACTCCAGTACTCTTGCCTGGAAAATCCCATGGATGGAGGAGCCTAGTAGGCTGCAGTCCATGGGGTCGCTAAGAGTCAGACATGACTGAGCGACTTCACTTTCACTTTTCACTTTCATGCATTGGAGAAGGAAATGGCAACCCACTCCAGTGTTCTTGCCTGGAGAATCCCAGGGACAGGGGAGCCTGGTAGGCTGCCGTCTGTGGGGTCGCACAGAGTCGGACACGACCGAAGCGACTTAGCAGCAACAAAATGCTAATCAAAGATCTACACAGCCATAGGCCTCACTCATCATGTAGGAAATACTCTTGAGAGGCCGCACAGCTCAGGGCTAAGGATTCAGAGTCCAGAAGCAGCCTGCCTGGGTTGGGATGCAGACTCTACCACTCATAGCTATGTGTCCTTGGGCCAAGGGTCCCTTACACCTCGGTTTCCTCACCATCCATCGTAGGATGGAGGTGATTCTCATCTCACAGGGATGCTGGAAGGAGCCTGTGAATCAACACACGCAGTGGACTTACTATATAGAACTGTGCTGGCCCAGGGTTACAGATCAAGAGGTTTTAGCTGTATTACCATTACAGCAACGATGACTGCTAGGCTAGACTGTAAGGAGGGACCTACTTTCCTTCTGTCTTTGCAAGAGGATATATAGCTGGTTTTGCTTTCCCCTTCTTCACTAGCCTGTAAGTTCCACTACTGGACTGGTCCTGTGAGCCAGAGAACAGAGAAGCCAGAGATGCTTGCACGTTTTTGGCAGTGGGCATCTACCTGGTGGGGCCTCAAAGGAGCTTTTGGTGAAATGAAAGTTACCACAGATGGCCAGGAGCACCCTCAATGCATCTATTTGCAGGGGCCCTTAAATCTGCACCCAATGATGATCTAATAACCCTTCCCAAGAGGTGAGAGAAGTGAGATGCAAGTTGCGTGTGCAAGGTCATTTCACCAACATCAGCTGCTAGGCACCTGATTCCCTGTACCTGTGCCAACATCAGCTGAATGCTGGCTAACAAAAAGGAGGCAAAAATCCCAACTAAAAATAATAAGCGTTAATAACTGAAATCTATACATCATATCTGAGGCAGTGGTCCAGTCTCTCCAACATATCTCAAGGTTCTGAAGCCCCCATTCCCACTCCTAGGCACCCACCACCTCATTACCTAATCCTGGTCCTGAGGTCAAATGTCAACTCCTACAAAAAGCCTCTCTCAGATCCCACAACCCAGGGATGTTACCTGCATGTCTCAGAATACCAGCCACTTTCCACCAAGTATTCTCTTTTAGAACATAATTTCAGACAGTGGCTACCTTTTTACACCTCTGTGTCTCTCAGTTCAGTTGCTCGGTCATGTCTGATTCTTTGTGACCCAATGGACTCCAGCATACCAGGCTTCCCTGTCCATCACCAACTCCCAGAGCTTGCTCAAACTCGTGTCCATCAAGTCCTGTGTCTCTAGTGTTTGCTTATTAGTACTGTAACGTGTTCATTTGTGCTTGCTGCAGACTGAATGGGTAAATGGATTCATTGGCTCCTTTAGAGATTTCAGAGCTATAAAGGTGTTCTAAAAACTTAACCGCCTTCATCCACAGAACTTGTTGCTTGGTCGCTAAGTTGTGTCTGATTCTCTTGTGAGCCCATGGATTACAGCCCACCAGACTTCTCTGTCCATGAAATTTCCCAGGCAAGAATACTGAAGTGGGTGACATTTCCTTCTTTAGGGGAACTTCTCGACTTGAGGGATCGAACCTGCATCTCCTGCATTGGCGGGCGGATTCTTTACCACTAAGCCATTAGGGAATCCCTCCATAGCACTTATTCTTATTAATTAGAGGTGCAGGCTACTCTATTCCAATCACCAGTATGAATTGGGAAAACAACTAGAGTGCATTCTAAGCAACTGACTCTCAGGTTTTTTGACAGCTGAATTTTCAAGACAAGTTCTAGATAATATTTATCACCAAAATAAAGAAACTAGAGCCAACAGCAATTTTTCTGATCTTCAAAACTTCCCATCAGTGTTCTAGCTTTAAGTCATTATTTGAGCAAAGGTAGCAGAAAAGGCAGATCTGGGTGATGACAGGAATCAACAAAGGCCATCAACATATCCACCTTTCCCTCTAACTCTGCTGCCATAACCTAAACTGAATCAGGCTCTGGAAGCTGTCCTAAGCACCCACCCAAACATGTTTCTCTAATGCTACAGGTCGATTCCTGTCTCACCTAGGAGAAAGGAAGAAATACAAGGTTTCCACGATGGCCTAAGCAGAGGCGTGTTGGGACCCAGTTTTCCAAATGTAGGTGAGCATGTTTTTCCCTCCCCTTTTGGTTCAGAGGTTTGTGGGCAGGTTCAAGTGAGCCTCTGGTATATAGGAAGCTGAGCAGTCTGGTTGCCACTGAGTCACCACTGTATCACAAGAGAGGCTTGGCTGCAGGTATTTCATGGCCAACAACTCAGTACCCAGTGCCCTACAGTATTAGCAGTGGATCTATATCCATGTCTATAACTACATTCAAAAGGACCCTGATATGCCAAGGCTGAAAAATCACCTGAATTTAGGCTATTACATGGCTCAATACCCCATCCCCCACAAAGAGCCTAAGTGCATTTACCAAACACTGTATCCACACGTGGGTGAGCGTTAGCTCTGTCCTTTAAGACAGGGGTCCCCAACCTCTGGGATCTAATACCTAATGATCTGAGATGGAGCTGATGTAACAACAATAGAAATAAAGTGTGTGATAAATGTAATGCACTTGAATCATCCTGAAAACCTTCCCCTACCCCCAGTCTGTGAAAAAATTGTCTTCCACAAATTCTGTCCCTGGTGCCAAAAGAGTCGAGGATCACTGCTTTAAGACAGGCAGATACATTACCCATCCCCACAATGTTATGCCCCTTGAAATATCAATGATAAGCAAATCAGCAGATTACACTGTTTTTAATGGAAGGATTTACTCAGCAATAACAACAGTCTTATCAGACATTGACACATGAGAAAACTATTAGCCTTCTGTTTTCAAGCATGTGTTCAATGTGTTCCTAGGTTAAATGGTACACTTTTAAACACCTGTGAATTGGGTGAGATCGCAAATAAGAATGACTGAATACAGGTTTTAAACAAAATTAAAAACAATAATAAAAACCAATGCAGTCCACCTCTGTGCTGACAGCCATGTACACAAGCCGTGCTATCGGCCTCCATCTATTTAGAAAAAGCACATGCTTCAAGCTCAAAGAAATGCTGAAAAGGGTTCCTTCCTGCTACAGAATTTCCCAAAGTCACCCATTTTGCCACATGCTGGATAAGAACCTTGCCACCTCATTGCACCTTTCTGATCCTCCAGTTCTTCAATCTGCTCAGCAGGTGTGATACCAACTATCTCACAGGGCTAATGGACAGGTAAATCCTATGTAGGTGATGGCACCTGATTTACACCTAGACTTCAGGCTGGAGGGCCCACAAAAACGTTTTTTAAGTTACATTCAGGGCAAGAGAAAGCAGCTTGTGGTTGAACTTCTGTATCACCGGCATCAGCAGACTCATGAACAATGCGATGGAAGGGTGTGACCTCCAATTCCAAACCAGACCACACTGATACAGCACTCACAGCACCCCAGCTCACCGCAGGGTGACACAGGCATGACCCTTGCTGAACACAGGGTGGGCAGTGACTCCAGCAGTGGAGGGGCTTCCTGACCCTGGGGCAGAAGTGCTGGCCTCCAGAGGCAGGAGGCAGGAAACCTCATCATAAATCTCACTCCCAGAGGGGAGGACGCTTTCTGAGGAGCCAGTGTTGAGAGAGATGCTTCAAAGCAGACAAGAAACCATGTGGGCTGCTGCTGGAAGATGTGGTCCAACTGCTCCCTCCACACCGCACCACACCTAGATCCTCTCCGGTGATAACGATCTCTGAGAGGCGGTGAGGAGGAGGGTTCTGTGGACACACAACCAGGTATGACTTCCAGGCCCACCGCGTACTAGCTGTCTGCCGCTGAGCAAGTTGCCTCACCTCTCCAAGGCTTGGTTTCCTCATCTGTACACAGAGATAACATCTGTGCCCATCTCTTGCGTTCTCTCAAGAGCGCAATGAGGTAATGTGTGTGATACATGGCACAGTTAGGTTACTGTTACTGAAAGGTCTCTGCTTCTGTCCTCCAGGGACACCAGGCCAGTTGAGTAGATCTCAGCATGAGGACAGTCTCACCATTTGTTTTCTTACCAAAAACTGCTGCTGCTGCTGCTAAGTCACTTCAGTCGTGTCTGACTCTGTGCGACCCCATAGACGGCAGCCCACCAGGCTCCCCCATCCCTGGGATTCTCCAGGCAAGAACACTGGAGTGGGTTGCCATTTCCTTCTCCAATGCATGAAAGTGAAAAGTGAAAGTGAAGTCGCTCAGTCGTGTCCAACCCTCAGCGACCCCATGGACTGCAGCCTACCAGGCTCCTCCATCCATGGGATTTTCCAGGCAGGGATACTGGAGTGGGGTGCCATTGCCTTCTCCGCACCAAAAACTTCTTAGAATCAATTACGAATTTGTATTTTTCACAGGGAGTTTGTACATTATCATGTAAACTGATTCTTACAGCAACCCCGGAAGCTAGGGGAGGGCTGGTGTTCTCCACTAGGCAAGTATACAAAGCAATTCCCCTTCCTCATAGACACCCAATCAAATCCTATTACAAAAATGGTTTTCCTGTCTCTTGTTTGTGAGCTTCTTGAGGACACAGATGGAAATTGTACCCCACTGCCTAGCAAGGAACTACAGACAGAGGCCCTCATCAGGCACAAAGCTCAACAGGGGCTCAGTAACGCCATTCATTATTCTAATAACCAGGTCTCCTGCTCCAATAGAAGTTTGGTTTCTGGGTTTTTCATGCAGGGAACCTTAGCAGATGACTTATAGTGTGAATTTCCATGGAGGGGGTGGGGGTGGGGAGACAAAGACAGAAGATACCAAATCAACTGATGCATCACCTGGGCCTCACTTTCCTCTCCCAAAAAGCACTGAGCATTAAAGCGGCTCCTGATCAAACAAAGGGGGAGCCAGGACCCAGGACCCAATTCATGTGTGCAGACAACTATGAGCTCATAGGAAAATGAGGTAAGAGAGGTCATTTCAGAATTCCTGGGTGACAATGGCTGGGATGGACATCTGGGCCTGCCCTCCCCTCTGACCACCAGCACACCGGGGGGTGGGGGCAAATCCTCACAGAGGCAGCCGGGTCCAATGTCCCTCCCTCAGTTGCAATCCTCTCCCTTCCCGGAGGGCCATGTGAATTTGCTACCCTGATAAACAGTGCGTGTGGTTCTGGGGCCAAGGACTCCTGGTTAAGCCCAGCTACAGTCAAGCCCACTGCAGAATGAGTATGACTTTTAAAAATTGCTTCCTTGTGTGTCCAGTGAAAAAACAACCTTTCTCAAAATTGAAATCATACATATTTACTGAGGAAAACTGTGCCTTTCTTTTTTTTGGGGGGGGGTGGGTAGAAACTGGAAGGCGCTGAGGGTTGGGAAGTAGTAGTTCTTGGGCCAAAATGACTTTTCTCCATGGCTGTTTCTTCCGTTTCAAAAGCCAAGCTTGCACATTATCTGGTATCTAAATTTCTGAGGCTCTGCCTTTATTTGCTCAGAGTATTACTAACCGCCTGTCTTCTAGAAAAACGTTACTCATGCGACATCACTCCAAGAAAGAAATATCATGAGTTTTATTTTACAGCCATACAATGTAAAACTCTGAATGGCTACCACACCCAGAAGAATGGATGGCGGTTTCTCAGGGCACACTTTTACCTCTTTTGCCGTGTATTAATGTCACCCTTAAACTTTTCTCCTGGTCCAACTACTCTTGGCCACTCAGTCAAGGAAAAAGAAAAACAACAAAAGGAAGAGACAACCCCATGCTTACATTAATCTCCAGGCACCAGTTCCCCTCTCGCAAGCACTGCAGTAATGCTTGTGGGCGCCCTTCTCTCCTCCCCATCAAAGTTCAGTTAGTCTCCCGGTGCCGCGCAGGGTACAGGGACTACTTAAGGGAGATCCCGAGGGTCTTACCAAAATTTCATTTTATCAAAAAAGAAGAAAGATCCAGATAAGCCCTTCCTGAAGTTATAATTTAGGCACATCATAGAGCTAAAGTCTTTATTGTGAGTGATTCATTCTTTCATTCAACATATTTCTCACCACGTGGCCCATGAGGCCACCTCTTCTTAGGGAGTAAGAGGCAACACGGAAGAAAAGCTGCTAACTCATTTTAGAACAACTCCACAGATATTACTGCCTTCATTACTTTATTCATCCATTCATACGTTCCTTCGTTTGTGAAACATTTGTTTATGTGCCAAGCACCAGGAAGGAATGCAGGGATGAACTAACACACACACAGAGAGACATTGTCTCTGTCCTCCATACACAGTAACAGGTGCTTTCATACACAGTTAGGGTGACCCAGCGCCCAGCTTGCCTGGGACTTGGAGTGATCCCCTGCATGTGGAACGCCCAGTGCTAAACTGGGAGAGTCTGTCAAATCAGGATGAGTGGTCACCCTGCTTAGATAATATACTAATTCATGCTTCCCAACCATTCCGGGGGCTACTTATTCTTCCAGTTTTTATAGATGAAGAACATGGAGCTCAATGATGTCCCTGGCAGAACCAGAATGTGAATGCTGGCTTCTGTGAATCCACAGCCCGTGTGCTTTCCACCACTCTTGTGTTTCTGAAATGACAGAGAAAATGTCCTACTTCTGAACACGACAGCCTTTCTCTCCACCTCCAGGTTCTGACCACTTTCCCTGAGCGCTCTCCCCTGGCTGCTGCTACCCAGCCTCCACCACAGGCTGAGTGCAGCTGGGATTTCATCTGCTTGGCAGTTGTTCGCAGATAACACGTAATCTCCCTCTACCACTATAAGGCCAGATTTTTTTTATAGCAAGTTGTTTAAACCTCTGTAGGAATAAATGTCTCCCTCAATAGGAATCAGGAAAAGTATGTTTCAAGCACCAAAAACATACTTTGCACTCAAGTTGTATTCACTCTCAACTACTATACATTCAAGCTAGCAATGTACAGAAACTCACTGGCATTTAACAGTTCAAACAGACTAGGCAGATTTTCAAAGGCTCCATCCACTTTAAAACAGACCTTCAAAGTTTCTCTTTAAAAAAAGGAAAAAAGAAAACCTAATTCAAAATGCCAAGGCCACATTCCAAGGGATAACCACCATTTTTGCCTGTCAGTGTGGCCAAAATAATGTCTATGGTTTGCATAAGGATTTCAGGCAAAACACACACACACACACACACACACACACACACACACTCACTCACTCACTCACTCACTCACTCCTCCAACTGGTTGTGCTTAAACCCACAGCTCTCGTTCCAAAATTCCAAGACAACTGCACCCTCAGCTGGCGGGGGGGGGGGGGGTAAAATTCACCCAAGTAATGACACACCCTATGTAATTTCCTTGCCACAGGAGAACAGAGCCTCCAGAGTTTTTATGTTTTGCTCACATTCTTCATGAATGAAGCGTGCCTCAGTGATCCTCAAATTAACTTTCCACTCACATCATTTAAGCATTAAAAAAAGACTTTAAGGCCAGAGCTTTCATAGGGCCTTTGTGAGACCAAATATAGGCCAGCCTGTGTCTCCATGCTACTGTGTGTGATTACTGGATTTCCGACTTAAAGGTCCTGTGCTGCTTGAAAACAAGGTTGGGGGAGAGAGAGAGAAAGGCTAAGACAGGCCTTTCAAAAGCAAACACAGAAGAGGCATTCAACAATCCACAGAGGGCGGTTAATGTGAGTTTGGCTACAGTAGTCTCTTCTGACAATGGGGTGGATGCTCTGGCTGCAGCATTAGCTGCTCCGCATACTTTTTATGAACTCGGAAGAGGCCCCACTACTGTGTCTTCAACCTACATCAAAAGTCACCAGGTCAGAGAGAGCACTGCCAACCTTGTGTACTTTCTAAAAGGAAACATAAAAGGCCATGTTCCGGCTGGGTGCATTTTCAGGCAAACTTGACACTTTTCTAAACCTGGTAAAGGAAGCCACACCCAGAGCAGGTTTCAGGGGTGGGGGTTGAGGCACTCAAGTTCAAAGACTCGCCCCTGCTGGGTGCTGCTTTGCCTTTCCACCTAGACCTGTAATAATAAAGGCTGCCATTGACTACTGAGGGCCCACGATGTGCCAAGACAGTTTCCATGGACAATCTCCCTTATTCTTCCTACAATCCTGTTACAAAGAACTTGTATTAACCCCACCCCATAGCAGAGACAGCAGGCTCGGGTCGTTAGATAAATTGCCTTGGTTTGGAAAGCAATTTGGCAAGAGGCATAGAAATAATCACATATGAAATGTGTATGATAAAATGCTAAGTAAAGAATCAAAACATAATGACTATAACAGTGTTACACTGTATGTAGATAAGAACTCTAAGAAAGTTAAGATCTGTTGGGACTGCAGGATTACTGTTTCATTTGTATTCCTTTTGGAGGTGACCTAATATGGCTATGAAATAATAATATAAAAAAAGTTTTTTAAGTAATACAAAGAACAGCTAAACGTTTAAACTTTGTCTATTAATAACTTTCAACCTTGCCTTTGAAAGAACACCATCTGAGTCACCTCCTGACTACTACTCTTTCAGTACCCACGCCCCTTCCCTGGTCACAAAGGTTCTGGACGGAAGCCAGTCAAGAATAGAAGTCACTTTTCTCCCCACCCCTTTTCTTTCTTCTAAGAGGGAAAAATTCTGGCCGACAAGCTTCAGCAGGTGCTTTTTCTCCCCTACCTAATCAATAACCAGTCATTTTGAAGCTTCACCTGCAGGCTCACAGGAAATGAGCACTTCTCAAGTAACAGATATTTAATGTATTTCAAATCCACTTTAACACCAAAACCTAAAGGCACTGCTGGGTAAGTCTGATATATATGAGACTGGACTGAAGTCTAACCAACTGTAAGAACATCAACATTCATTTAATTGGGATTATTTTATTAAGATGGAGTGTGGGAGAAAGGGGGTATTTTTGCTGGAAAAAAATAGTTTAAAAGTATATAAAAGGTTTAAATCATGAAGCAAGAATGGACTTAATAAGCCTCTACTTCCCAGGACACCATGTTGAAATTTTGGAAGAACTTAGAGAAAGTACTCCCGAGTATTTTTTTAATTCTCTATTAACACCAAATGGATAAATGAAAAGAAACTTGCGGGTTTTTAAAAATAAATCTCACAAATGTCTAGAACTGCAGGATTATCAAGTAAGAGAATCCTAGCCAAATTCTACAAAGATTTACAAAGCTAGGAATTAACCAACCATGCTTTAAAGCCCTGTAATCTCCTAGAGTAATAATAAATTGCTTTAATTAACTATTATTTATCTAGATACTATATTATTTTTACAGGTAAAATAATCCAGTTTGCTTAAAACACACCCCCCCAAAACTCCTTCCTTTAAAGCAGACTCTGTATGAAACACAAACGTTAAACCTTAGAGGGGTCATAGCCTCTTTAGGCTATGTCCTTCCCAGCTCAAGGGCTAGAGGAGTAGGCAGAGTTTATTTCCAAGGCAGTGCTTCTTAGAAGACTTGGCTGTGCCTACAAACCACTTGGGGATTTTGTTGAAATGAAATTATGACTCAGTGAGTTTGGGGTGTGAGCCTGAGATTCTGCATTTCTAACAAATTCCCATCTACAGAACACACTGAGTAATAAGGTTCTAAATATCTTGCAGTTCAAAATTCAGGGAGGTTATGTTGTTCCTGTTTCTCCTCACAGCAAATGCAATAGCTTAAGTGGTTTCCGACATCCTCACCTGACCATCATCCACCCTCCAAGACAATTATTACACTCAGGAAGCAGACCAGCTTTCCCTTAAGGAGAAAGAAATCATTTGAAAAAGTCACTCACTTAAAATCCTTCAGCAGTCTCCCACTGCCTGACTGACTCCCCAGCTCCCTGACGTGACTGACACCACCATGCATCCTCTGGCCTCTAGAACCCCTCTTAACAACCCTTCCTCTCTCTGTACTCTGAGCTCTGCCTACCTGGGCTCTCACCTGGAACATGTTTATTCCTTCACTTGCTTCTGCTCATCAGCTCGGCCAGCATTTCCAGCATAACCGAACCACGCTTACTCACAGGATTCCTAACCAGAGAACAGCTGCTTACTGAAAAGCAGGCAATCAGTAAGTATTACGCATTAATAAACAGAACCAAAAGCAAGCCCTATGTTATTTAAATCAGTTTTATCATTTTACTTCTTAGGAATCTTCTTGCTTTAAAAAAGCCTAGATTAGTAACCAACTACTGGCCTTTTATGGGCTTGCCTGGTGGCTCAGTGGTAAAGAACATGCCTGCCAATGCAGGAGACGCGGGTTCAATCCCTGGGTTGAGAAGATCCCCTGGAGAAGGGCATGGCAACCCATTCCAGTATTCTTGCCTGGAGAATAATACTGTGGACAGAGGAGCCTGGCGGGCTCCATGGGGTCACGAAAGAGTCAATCACGATTTAGCAACTAAACAACAACTTTGCGCTTAAATGACAAGTCCTTTGCACCCATAATATACAAACTGCCAGATGTTTAATTAAGCCAATTAAGCAAAAAATACTGAAGTGCAAAAAGGCATTACAATGCCTCTATCACTTATCTCCCCCCATTATTATTGAAGCTGAGGCTTCAAGGAGTTGACAGAAGCTTGTCAAGCAAAAGGGAGAAAGAAGTAAAGTGAAGTGAAAGTTACTCAGTCATGTCTGACTCTTTGCAACCCCATGGACTATAGAGTCCATGGAATTCTCTAGGCCAGAATACTGGCGTGGATAGCCTTTCCCTTCTCAGGGGATCATTCCAACCCAGAGATCAAACCCAGGTCTCCCCGCATTGCAGGTGGATTCTTTACCAGCTGAACCACAAGGGAAGCCCAGGCACTAAGATCTAAAAACAGCTGGGGGGGGGGGGGGGGGGGAAACAGCTGGGATCTACCTGGCGTATTTTTGATAATGTGCATAAGTGTGATTCTAGAAGGAACAGATGAGTGGCTGTGAAGCTCTGGTTCCCTGAAAACTGAAGCCCAGATAGATGATTGAACCCGTTTGGCAGTCATGAGGTGGCCGAGGCCTGCAGATGCTAAACGGCTCCTCTAGTTGAGCAGGGTTGAGCTCATTCCTGACTAGTTAAATACTTTTCCGCTGCTACACAATTTTGTTCTAAAATATACTTTCCCCCAACTCTTCATTCTTTAGTAATAAATCAGATAACAGTATTTACTGCTATCTGGGAACAAATCATGCAGTCTGTTCTTCCCAAACCCTTCCACCCCCAAACTGTAAAGAGGGTACACATGATCCAGTAAGAAAGTGTTTCTCAAACCTGAGTGTGCATCACAGTCACCTGGCAGGCTAGTTAAAAACCTATGAATGTATGGTAGTGTATTTTCCATGGAATTTGCTGTATGACTCAGGGAACTCAAACTGGGGCTCTGTAACAACCTAGAGGGATGGGAAGGGGTGGGAAGTGGGAGAGACGTTCAAGAAAGAGGAGACATATGTATACCTATGGCTGATTTATGCTGGTGTATAGCAGAAACCAACGCAATATTGTAAAGCAATTATCCTTCAATTAAAAATAAATTAATAATGCAGAGTACATCATGAGAAACGCTGGGCTGGAGGAAGCACAAGCTGGAATCAAGATTGCCGGGAGAAATATCAATAATATGCAGATGACACCACCCTTATGGCAGAAAGTGAAGAAGAACTAAAGAGCCTCTTGATGAAAGTGAAAGAGGAGAGTGAAAAAGCTGGCTTAAAGCTCAACATTGAGAAAACGAAGGTCATGGCATCTGGTCCCATCACTTCATGGCAGACAGATGGGGAAACAGTGGCAACAGTGGCTGACTTTATTTTTCTGGGCTCCAAAATCACTGCAGATGGTGACTGCAGCCATGAAATTAAAAGACACTTACTCCTTGGAAGGAAAGTTATGACCAACCTAGACAGCCTGTTAAAAAGCAGAGACATTACTTTGCCAACAAAGGTCCATCTCATCAAGTCTATGGTTTTTCCAGTGGTCATGTATGGATGTGAGACTTGGACTATAAAGAAAGCTGAGAGCCGAAGAATTGATGCTTTTGAACTGTGGTGTTGGAGAAGACTCTTGAGAGTCCCTTGGACTAAAGGAAATCCAACCAGCCCATCCTAAAGGAAATCAGTCCTGAATATTCATTGGAAGGACTGATGTTGAGGCTGAAACTCCAATACTTTGGCCACCTGATGTGAAGAGCTGACTCATTTGAAAAGACCCTGATGCTGGGAAAGATTGAGGGCAGGAGGAGAAAGGGAAGACAGAGGATGAGATAGTTGGACTGCATCATCGACTCGATGGACATGGGTTTGGGTGGACTCTGGGAGTTGGTGATGGACAGGGAGGCCTGGCGTGCTGCGGTTCATAGGGTCACAGAGAGTCAGATACGACTGAGTGACCGAACTGAACTGAATAATAATTCAAAAACCCCCTATGAACAGGCCCCACCCTGAGAGTTTCTGGTTCACTAGGTCAGAAGCAGGGCCTGAGAATTTACATTTCTAACAAGTTTCCAGGTCATGATGATGCTGCTGGTCTAGGAACCTCATTTCGAGAACCATTCCCATAACATAGTTCATAATACTACCTTCATTCATTTACTCCTTTAACAAATACTTAGTGACTGCTACAGGTAAGACAGGCTGTATCAGACTTTCATCTTTACCCACCCAGGCTTCATGAAATGTAAAGCATGCAGAGGCAGATTCTCAAACTGTAACCAAAGGCAGGATGTGAAAATCCCAAAAGAATGACCAAGTACTTAGACTTTAAATCTTAAAGGAAAAGAAACCAAGAAAAGATTCTGATCACCTCTCCCTTGAGGAATACTTAGAATTTAGTGGCATCTGAATGGAACCTCAAAAAAAAAAAAAAAAAAAGATCCTGAAACAAGAAATAATTCTTAGGGGAAGAGATCAGGTGAGCAGGGTCTCAAAGCCAGGAAAATGCAGGGGAATTTTAGGGAATCCTGAATACTGTGGAGCTAGAAGTAGGAAAAGCTGGAGGTGGGAAGGCTGGCTAGAGTCAAATCTCACATGTTTGTGCAGGGAGATCTCTTATCAGAGTCTGCCTCTGGTGAGGCTAGGGCAGCTGCATGGGGCCAGCTGGGCATAAGGAAACCACAGAAAGAGACGAACACAGAGCAGGAGGCAGTGGGGCTGTAGACAAACCCCTTTCTAGGTTCAAAGTATAAGAGGAGACAACTTGACAACAGTCACCCAAAAACTTCCTTGAGCCACAATGTTTACAGTCCCATTCTTTTACTCCCTTAAGAGAAGTGGTATCTTTTCCTCAAAGGGAATATCTATGTCCCTCCTCTTTTTCCTAACTAGTCTCCAAGAGTCCTTTTAACAGTCATCCCAGTCAAACACTGGACTTAAGCTAAAAGAATCAGTGTTTCAAGCTCATCAAAATTTGAAGGTGTCACATGTTCAGAAATCTGAGCGGTTCTGGGCTTGTTAATTTTCCATGTCACCAGAACGTATTCACAAAGAAGGCAATGGCACCCCACTTCAGTACTCTTGCCTGGAAAATCCCATGGACGGAGGAGCCTGGTAGGCTGCAGTCCATGAGGTCGCTAAGAGTCGGATGCGACTGATCGACTTCACTTTGATGCATTGGAGAAGGAAATGGCAATGCACTCCAGTGTTCTTGCCTGGAGAATCCCAGGGACGGGGGAGCCTGGTGGGCTGCCATCTATGGGGTCGCACAGAGTTGGACACGACTGAAGTGACTTAGCAGCAGCAGCATGGTCCTACAGGAGGAGACTGAACTTGGGAGTCAGAAAACCTGGATTCTACGTAAAGCAATTATACTCCAATTAAAAAATAAACAGAAAACCTGGATTCTGGGAAAGGCAGCATCATACTGGTTGATTAACCCATTATCAGTTTCTTTATAAAAAGGAAGAGAATACCCCACAGGATTATTATTAGTACCAAGGAAATGCCCACTTATTTAGAACAAAGTACTAGATCCCATGCTGGGCACTCTGAATAATCTCATTTAGTTAATTAAGGAAGATGGTACATATTAAAGTGCTATAAATATTAATAATTAGCAGTAGTAGCACATCACTCAAAAAGGATTCAAATTTACAATCTCTTAGGAACTTCTAAATTTTAAGCTGAAACTCTGGCAAACTGGTGAAAATAATTTTAACTGATGATTTGTCCCACATAGTTATCTGGGCTTAGAAAACCTATAGTATTATAGTACAGTATTCCAAGTACCCAGACCAAAACCCCGATCTTCTACGCTTTCGGTAAACACAGAATGTGCTTATAAATCTTTGCTGCTCCCCACCCACCCATCCACCCCGCCGACCAGGGTTATCATTTGATCAGGGTTGTCATTTGTCACCAACTCTTTCCACTGTCACATTGGGAAGTATTTGAAGGCTATTAGTTTATATCTAAGAAATTAAAAGTTTTCTTCATGACAAGCAGGTGTAAACCTAGCAATCATCTCTCTATAAGCTTTATGAAATTATATAAGACAAACATCTAGGTACCATAACAAGCTGGAAACGTTCTTTTTAAAAACTTAAGAATGCATTTTCCTCATGACCCTTGGGTATAAAACCAGCAATATTCTTTCCCTAGCAGTTTAGAAATCAACACCAAAAGATGAAGAAATTCAAGGAGGCAACCCTGAGATAGCATGTAATAAACTTGAGAGTAACACATTCCAATGCCTGCAACTCCTTCTACGTCCCACTATGTCCCAAAGAAGACAAGTGGAGAATTTCTCCATTTCTCCTTCTAAACAGTTGGAAAAATTCACGGAACCAAGACAGCTAAGAGAAAATACCTTCTCCAGAAACATCAGGTGCTGGACATCAGGGTCAGGATGCAAAGAAGGCAGGAAAAAGTTCATTCTGATGTTTTTCAACTAGATTCTGTCTTCATTACAACTCCACAGCTAGAACTGATAGGATCAGTGCTCTGAGGGGGCAGGCAGGTAGGAAGAAGAGGGAAGCACTTCACAAGGTCACCTTGTCTCTTCTTTTTGCAGAAATTAAGTATTAATTTATCTAAGTATCTAGAAGTCTGGGAGGAGAAAGTTCTAGAATAACAATATGCAGCCTGAGCTTACTACGGCCTGGGACCTGGAACAAGCAATTTCACCCTATCTTTAAAACCTCAGAGGGATGGGCAATATAGGGATAAGGGATGAAGGCTACAAGGATATATTGTAACCACAGAAAACAGAACCAATATTTCATAGTAATTATAATTGGAGTACAACCTTTAAAAATTGCAAATCACTACACTATACACACTTGTAACTTATATATTGTGGTTCCCTTGTGGCTCAGCTGGTAAAGAATCTGCCTACAATGCGGGAGACCTGGGTTCGATCCCTGGGTTGGGAAGATCCCCTGGAGAAGGGAAAGGCTACCCACTCCAGTATTCTGGCCTGGAGAATTCCATGGACTATACAGTCCATGGGGTCACAAAGAGTCGGACACAACTGAGTGACTTATACTGTACATCAACTATACTTCAATTTTTAAAAAACCTTACAGGTATGCACACAAGATGAGATATAGACAAAGCTCCTATTAACACATCTGATGCATGGTGAGCACTCCATGAAATCTTTTTCCAACCAACTCATCAGAGGAGACAAGGAGAACCATACTGGAATAAAAGAGCGTAAGCACAGTCTTAAAAAACAAAACGGTAGGAAGGGTTTCTATTGGTAAAATGGAAGGACCGGGCCTTTGAGGCAGAAGGTAGACAATGAAGGCAAAACCCAGTGCTGGGTTTCATGAAGAGTTGCAGGCTGCCCACCTGGAAGATTTATTCAGTAGGAATGTAAGAGCTGGTATAGGAATTTTGTGGTCTGCGGCCATTTGGAGGAAGGTCCTGAATGCCAGGCTAAGGAGCCTGGAATTTAATTTATGCAAGAGGCAGGCGAGACAGGTTCTGAGTAGGGGAGGAGCAGGAGTATCCAGCTGATAAGAAGGGAAGCTAGCTGATGTGAAACTGGAGAAAAGGTATCATCATGAACTTCTCTGTTACTACGAACACATTTTTAAAAACATGTGAGGTTGAGTTTTGTTGTGTTTCAGCAGTCCTCTCTTACTTAACAAAGAAAAACAAAACAACAAATCCAACGGTATTAGCTACATGAACAGATTCTGAGTAAGGTGGTAACTTGATCTTACAGGTGAAAAATTCGAAAGAGATCTCAGTGTGCAGGGGTGTGCCTGTCAGGTGTGTGCTGGGTGTTGGTGGTTAAGGATTGAAGCCATTACAGGTGGAAGGTCCTACCTTTGTCAGGAGCATCAGTATGAAAAAGATCTCAGTCCCTTAAGTCAGTGAGGTTTTGTTTCTAATTGTACTTATTTACTTATGATAAATCTCTATAAACTATTTTATCTAAAAGACCAGGCTCATTTTATAACACTGTATTTCCCTATGCGACAACATCAAAAATCAGTCCCTCCTGAGATTTTTAGGATCCAGTGTGAAAATATTTGAAATCAACAAAAATGCAGAAATATCTCCTACAAAATCACAGTACTCTCAAGTATAGATGCTAAATGAATAAGTTAGAACAAGAGGCACTAGAAAAAGAAAAAATCAATACTGATTCAGAGGCACTGTTTGCTAGTATTGGGTTGGAAGCACTAGGTAGGATTAAAAAGAGGGAAAAGGTTGCTTAATAGGCATGTACAAAATTAAATCAGCAGACAAAATCTATATGTTATCAAAGATATGATGATAGGAAGAACTACAAATACTAAAAAACTAGTAATATACACCACACAGGGGATGCAGGTGGGATGGGGAAAAGTTTTATCAAAAAAATTCCTCAAGGTGCTTCAAATGCAATCTATCCCATTTGGAACGAAGGACAATGCCAACTGTTTGTAATTCTCCTGGGATTCACCACACTTGGGAGTTAATTCACCCTTTCTCAGTTCCTCAACATGGGTTATAGAAATACCAACACTAAACTTGTGCAACTTCTAAACCACGATATTTAGAAATAAGAAAGCTATCTGGAACTAAATGAGGGGGCAAAGGTCATTTTTTT
This sequence comes from Bos taurus, assembly GCF_002263795.3. Lineage (NCBI taxonomy): Eukaryota > Metazoa > Chordata > Mammalia > Artiodactyla > Bovidae > Bos > Bos taurus. The sequence continues at coordinate 37,276,540 of NC_037338.1, read as the reverse complement.
AAAAAAATCACCACACAAAATGTGAAGCTCATCCCTTTTGAAGGAATTTCCTTGGGAAACACTTATGAGATAAACTATCAAAGGGACACACTGATTTTTTTTTTTTTTTGAACTTTAAATTTTACTTTTCCAGAGAGGACAGTTTAAGACATTTCCTGTGTGTTAACTCCACCCTTCTCAGAGAGCAGTTTTACAACCGTCCTCAAACCTTTCAGAATAACAGTCTTTTGTTATGGGTGGCCCTGTGGGCACACTCCTCCCCACACCTTTGTATATTTTCACCTTGGTTCTGTATTTCTCCAGAGACTACAGGAGAGTGTTGACTGGACCTTAGCAACAGGTTTTCAAGTCGAGGACAGCCTGTGGTGTTTTCTCCTGGGCAGTGTGACACAATGAAGTGGGGAAAAAGGGTCATTTGAAGAAGAGGTGCATTCTGAATTCTCAGAACCTCAAACTTCACACTGGGGCCTTTGATCACACACCCAGAAGATAACGGACACACCCAACTCCTCCAGTTTCCACCTGCAAGTTCCAGCTCCGGCCTTGCTAAATTTGCACCAAAAAGCAAATTCTACCTTCGAAGAGCTGGAGAGAAAGGAGGCAAAGACCCACAACTGTTCCCTAGCGGGAATGGAGCTTCCTCTTAGCTAACTGCCGGAGGAATGCAGCACAGCCTAGCTAATGTTTAAAATCACGTCCTGTTCTGCCTCTTGTTTTCCAGAAGAGTGTCATTACTGTCAACTATTTCACAAGACAAATAAACCTGTGAATGAAATATATCCTCCCCCCTCTTTCCAGTGAAAACACGGGAAGACTGGGCTGCTTCCTTCCTTCCTCCTCCTCACAGGAACCACATTTGTGGCACTGAGAGGAGTTAAAATAAGAAACACAAACGAGGTCTGCAAAGGCTACTTTTCAGAGCACCAGAGTCATTTCCAGTCTATTGCTGATTCCGGGGGCTTCCTAATGGAAGGAGTTGTGTTTTCAGTTATGAATCCTTTTTCATGAATCAACTAGGAGACTCCGCCGGCCAGGCCTGCTGGCAGGGCAGGGCAGGGCCCGCCAAGGGCAAGGCCCACCCCAGCCACAGGCTGCAGGCCCATTACCCCCACAAAGTGCTCCCCATAAAAGTACGTGCGGTAGAAGATTCATTCAACTGTTCGAGACTAATAAAGACTCCAAGAAACCTGCAATTGATCCAACTAATCCAACCCAATAGCGCTGGAATGGCAATAACTGGTTTTCATTATAAATTACATAGCCCACTAAATTGATGGGAAGGCTCTATCCCAACACAAAACATCAAAAGAGTTAAAATTAAGCTCCGGAATCAAAACTGTAATTTACCCAAGGCTTAGGTTCAAAAAGACCACTCCCTCCTTCCCTTTGCCATTGTGCTACAGGGTGTCCAGCAGTGCACTTTACACCTTTAGGCTTCCCAGAGTAAGAGGCTAGGGACTGGGAGATACAGAAGTCCTGGAATCAAATATTTGCATACTAATAGGTCTATTAGCATTGGTCTACTGAAATGCAAGGACAGTTAAAAAGGGAGAAAATGTGTGTGCTGTGGACAGTAGATACCTGACAACCGAGAGAGCCCAAAGGAAACTGGAGAGGGAGACTCCAAATGGTGGCTTCTCTGGAGTCAAGAGTGAGAAACCGTCTCCTTTAAGTAGAGCATGGGCTGCCTGCAGCCAACCAGAGGCTTTGGAGCTGGGCATGCGGCCGCCGGGCTTCAGCAGGGTCACGTACCATATGGCACAAATAAAGCTTCAGAACCCCGGAGGCACGACTCCAGGGCAGGCCCGGCCTTAGAGTGCGGAGCTTACCTTGGAGCTGCTTGAATCTCCCTTCCAGCTGGTTGAAGTTGTAAGGCACCTGCCCCGTATAAGCCGGCGACAGCGGCCCGGAGATGCTAGACGTCCTCTGCAATTCCATTATGCCCAGCGTAACGCCCCGGCGGGCTGAACGGTGGAAATCCCTCTCCGGCCTCCTCCTACCCCCATTCAGCACGCAGCGGCTTCCGCAACGCCTGGCTTTCGGCCCCGGCGAAAAGGGCTGGACCTTAGGCAAGCCCCATGCCGGTGTGAAAGACCAACAGGGTGATCTGATAGGAAGCTGGCCGCAGGAGAGTCTACCTTAGCCCGGTCACTCACGCATCCAATTCCTGTGGCTTTCCTTCCTTTTGTGGCCCTTGGCTCTAGGCTTGAAATAAATTACCGAGAAGGGGCGGGAGGGCGGAGGGAGGGAGGCCGCAAATCCCACTTAAAATTTTTTAAAAATACGGCCAATCCTGAGTATGCCCTAGTCGCCGAGCCCAGGAGCTCGCGGGCGCAGCGCACACACCTCCTCCCCGCTGCCCGTGGCGGCCGCCGGTTTGTAATTTAATCAGGAGCCACTCGCCGTGCGCTGGGCGGTGATGTCACCTGATTAGCATAACAGCATTGTAGAGGAAACGCAGGCTGTACCACGAGGGGCGCGGGGGAGGCCGGCGGGCCGCAGCCCCCCACCCATCGGCCGCCGCGGAGCCGCCGACCCCCAGGCCGGGTCCAGGACGCGCCTGCTGCGGTGGTACCTTCCCGAACCAAGCTGCTGGAATTACAATCTTTTGTTGAGAGCCTCACGTAACGGAAAAGTCTCCGATTACTATCACAGGAAAAGAAGGCGGCCCTGGAGGGTCAGGAGTCCCGCAGGTCCCCGGCCGCGGCGGCTCATCCACTAGGCAGCGTCTGAGGAGGCCACGCGGACCGCGCACCTGGGCGCTCGGCGTCTTGAGCGCGCGGGCGCCGACCACGCGGCGGTGGCACCGTGTCGGCGGGTGAAAGTAAAACAAAGTCTCTCTGGGCTCCGGGGCAGGGACACAGCGAGGGGATGGGGGGAGCGCTGTAAGTTCAGTCTCACGGAAGGATCTTCTCAGCAGGCTTCTGCTGCCGGCACGCCATGTTAAGCGGAGGGTCTCTGGGTAACACCAGCCCCATAACAGTAACGACGCAAGATTTCTGGGAGCACCGTGTTGCAAGGCATTGTGGGAGAAAGGTACACAGGTAAACACCTCCGGGATCACTGACCTGGATGATCTGAGGAACCAGTGAGGAGATAAAAGAAACCCCGCTCAAATCCTATTGTGATTTTTAAAACGAAACCTTTCAGTTTTTGAGTTCTTCAGGAATTTAAAACTCTCCTCCCTGGCTTCTCCCACCAATCTCAACTCAAAATAAAATCCTCTACATAGGAAATGTCTGTATTAGTTGCTCAGTCGTGTCCGACTCTTTGCGACCCCATGGGGTGTCCCCCCCCCCCCAGGATCCTCTGTCCATGGAATTCTCCAGGCAAGAATACTTGGGTGGGTTGCCATTCCCTTCTCCAGGGGATCTTCCTGACCCTGGGATGGAACACGGGTCTCCAGCATTGCAGGCAGATTCTTTACAGTCTGAGCCACCAGGGAAGCTCCCAACATAGAACAGTGATCAAAATGTGTTCTTGGAAAATAACTGACCCTAATTACCCCGCGTCCAGCCATCCCCTTTTTTAGTAACTACAGGCAGACAACAAATTACAAACTTGGGGTTTCAAGCGTGGAGCCTTGCAGCCATACTTGCTGAAGAAGGCAATTTCATTCCTAAAGGATTCCAACCTGCACTAAAGAGGTGGGCCTCCACCACAGGTTTACTTTAGTCCCCAGGGCACTTGTAATTCAAGCAACTGCATCCTATTCAGGGCTAAAGTTAAAACAAATCCAGCATCCAGCTAACTGCTCAACTTGGAACAACCTCCATTCCTCCCATCCACACTGCTGGGTTTTTAATACATCCAGTGTCAACCCCTCAGCGTGCTAAAGCCAGTCCCAGGATTCGAAGCTGTTCCTCCTCCAAGAGGTAGAGCATTTTCTAAAGCCACTTTACTGCAGTTCAAAACACTGACAGCAAGGTGGCAAAATGTGGGATCTTGGAAGCAGCACTTGAGGAGGATTCCCAAGACTTGAGTTTCTAGTCCTGGCCAAGCCGCTTAATCACTTATGACCTTAGAAGAAACCCTGGATTCTTTCTAAATCTCCACTGTCAGGCAGGGATAATTAATGCCTACCCACAAGATTACTGAGGGAATGATGTGAAAATGCCCTAAAAGTCATCATAGTATTCACAATTAGGAGTATTTGATTTTCCCCCTATGTATCACATCAAAGCTACAAAGGGCAGAACTGAAAATGTCCTCCTAACAGGCCCCTCTTCACTATTAAATATATTGGTGGTGTGGTAAGTCTCTTAAGTGTCTAGCTATGGGTACAGAAAATGGGACTGCAAAGTGCTTGCCAATTTACAACACAATTTAAATCTTTAAGCCACTTAGTGAATAGAGTATGAGTCACCCCACTCTTAGTCTCCCTTTCAGTTCCCTCTGATATAGGGAACTAGGTAAAATAAGCTTTCTAATTAGCCAGGTTACATGTGATATGGCGGAGGGGACGGCTGGGACTATTGTAGCCACATTTGATCCTAAAGAGCAGACTTCGAACAAGCCAGGCAGAGTGAACATGTGTAAATATTAGAAAGGTTTTGAGGTTAGCAAAGGGTTAAATAACCCCCTAGGGGCAAGACGTGAAACGTGAGAATGTCTGGTGTGATGGGGCCAAGGAAGAAGAAAGGACCCAACCCTAATGGCTCACGTGACCACCTCCACCTCAGCAGGGAGGAGAAGGGAAAGGCAGGCCAGAGGCGCTCAGTCTTTATTCCATGCAGTATCTCCTGGACACCAACTGTGTGCAGGGCACGCTGCCTGGTGTTTTTGGAGGTGTCAGAGATGACTGGGAGAGCTGGTGGCCAAAAGAAATGGGACAGATATGTATGCCAATAGTCCGAAACCAGAAGAACAGAAGATGGGGTCGGCAGGGGACCTACTAGAGTTCAGAAGACAAGGGCACACCTGCCTAGGGAGGCAGGAACGAACAACTCCAGGAGAGACAGGCATCTGGCCAGACCGTGGAGCACAGGCAGACCCTCTACAGAATGAGATGAGGGGGAAGCCCCTCTCCTAGTTGGGGGCGGGGAGCAGCCCAAGTACAAGAGCGGGACTGCACTGAAGGAACTGCACCAGCGGGGGATAGGGCAAGAGAGAAGCCAAAAGAGTCAGGTTTGGAACCACAGAAATTTGTGAACCAGAGGTGGACAGGGTCTGGGTTGGGCTATAGGGATGATTAATTGGCAGGGTAGGGTAGGTAGAATTAATAGAAAGCAGAGAGACCAAAGGCAGCAAGGTCACTTAGGTGTTCACTGCAGTTGTCCAGGTCAAAAGGCTAGTTAGCATGTGGCAATAGAAACAGAAAGGAATGGGCTGATGCAAGAGTTAATCCACAGGACTTTGGTAACCAACTCGAGTCCTATAGGACTTCAAAGTCATCGGGAGGTTCAAAGGTCAGGGTTGAACTTCAGACTCTGGGGATTTTAGAGATGGCCATGGTGTACAGGGTGGGTTGAACACTTCCTTCCAGACAGGCTGCAGCTCCATGGGGTGATATGTCCAGATGTGGTCAGGGACGTGGAAACAGAGCTCAAGGCTGAAGATAAAGTCCACGTACAGGGTCAGAGTGGAGACTGCAGTAGCTGAGGTCTAGGAAAGGGCATAAGAGGCAAGTAGCCGAGCAGGGAGTTGTGGGGAAAGCTGGTGTCTGGGAGGAAGGAGAAACAACAGTGGAGATACCAAGGGAGTCAGAGAGGGGAAGAGATACTCAAGCAGGAAAGGTGGCAGACAGATGGCAGCACGTGCTGCAGAAAGAGCAAGGAACAGAGAACAGGTGGTCCAGTGTGTGAATTAGGTCATGGGGATAATACGAGCTGAAGCGAGGCCACGGGGAGTTGGAGAACAAGAGGGAAGATGGAGGACAAGAAGGTAGCTATGGTGAAGTCAAGATGAGGGAAGAGAGCTTCAGGACTAGGAAAGGGTTCTAGGCCGGTCCGGCTGGCATGTCCTTCGCTTCAACCTCAAGCTGGTGCAGGCAGGAAAAAGCCGATGGGAAACGGCTCACAGGTGTGGACAGGCTGTCTTAGCCAAGAGGGGGCCCCCTTACCTTCAGAGGCCAGAGGGCTAGAGATATTCTGAGGAGGAAAGGAGGAATTTAAAGGAGCTTGCCCATCTCTAAGGCTCTTTAAGGTGGCTCAGATGGTAAAGACTCTGCCTGCTACGTGGAGGACCCGGGTTTGATCCCTGGGTCAGGAAGATCCCCTGGAGAAGGGAATGGCTACCCACTCCAGTATTCCTGCCTGGAAAATCCCATGCACAGAGGAGACTGGCCGGCTACAGTCTGTGGTGTCGCAACGAGTCAGACACGACTGAGCAACTTCACTTTCACTCTTTGCCCAACTCCAACTTGATAAAGCAAGAAATCAAGGGTCCAAGTCACAGTTTTATTTATAGTGACCTATGAAAAAGAATCCTGAGGACACCTATGGCAGAACCATGCAGCATGTGAATAGGAACATCAGATGGGGTCAGGAACATCAGGGGTCAAAACGCTCAACAGTTAAGCTGCCCACAGAAACAGCCCCTGCCATTTTGGCCTATCCCCGCCGATCTTCTCTAACTTAAAAAATTACTGTCCCTCCCCCATGCCAAGGATATCAACACGCATGGCCAGCCCTGAGGACTGGTTGTGCCTGCCTTCAGGTTGCATCAAGATTTCAAGGCGTGAGAATTCCCTGGTGGTCGGAGAAGGCAATGGCAACCCACTCCAGTACTCTTGCCTGGAAAATCCCATGGATGGAGGAGCCTGGTAGGCTGCAGTCCATGGGGTCGCAAAGAGTCGGACACGACTGAGCGACTGCACTTTCACTTTTCACTTTCATGCATTGGAGAAGGAAATGGCAACCCACTCCAATGTTCTTGCCTGGAGAATCCCAGGGATGGCAGAGCCTGGTGGGCTGCCGTCTATGGGGTCGCTCAGAGTCAGACACGACTGAAGTGACTTAGCAGCAGTAGCAGCAGCCAGTGATTACAACTCGGCATTTTCACTACTGAGGGCACAGGTTTGATCCCTGGTCAGGGGACTAAGATCCTGCAAGCCTTATGGCACTGCCAAGAAAAAAAAAACAAAAAACGGTTCCAAGGTGTAATGAATGGACACAACTGGTCAAGTCAGCTATGGGACTAAAGCAACTGAAGCCCAAGTAACATGTATCTGCTATCTTTGTGATGACAGAACGGGAAAAGCCCAGTCGCTATGGTTATCTGCAGACAGCACAAATCAGAAGTGCTAGGGTGTGGTGGAAAGACTCAAGTCCACAGACAGGTACTCAGGATCACCTCAACTCCTGAGGGTCTCCCAAGGAGCTAAGTAATTGCATGGGTGCCTTACCACCCTGGACCTTGCAATCCTCGCCCCCAAATCAAACAGGTTGGAATATATGGTCATAAAAACTCCATCTGGTTCTAAAAGTATGAGTGATTTTGGTTCAATCTCCACATAAACTGAGTGGCCATAACAATAACAACATCACATTATTATAGCACCTTGTACCCTTCACATGCATCTTCTCAAGTAAGGTAGGTATGGTGTCCATTTTTCAGACAAGGGAACTAAGGTTCAGAGAGAGATAGTGGGCCCAGGGCCCACAGGTGCTGAGTCGGAGCCACAGCTGGACAGCAGACCTACTGGTCTAGCGCTGTTTCTCCTAGGTGTTCAGAGTGTAATATCAGCTAACTAATGGTGTCTGCGCTTCTCAGAAAAATCCTGTTGTTGTTTAGTTGCTAAGTCATGTTTACCTCTTTGTGACCCCATAGACTGTAGCCTGCCAGGCTCCTCTGTCCATGGGATTTCCCAGGCAAGAATACTGGAGTGGGTTGCATTTTCTCCTCTGGGAGATCTTCCCGACCCAGGAATTGAACCTGCGTCTCCTGCATTGGCAGATGGATCTTTATTGCTGAGCCATGCGGGAAGCCCTAAGACTCTTGAAATGGTATTAAGGTGAACCTAAAACCCAAGACAGCCTCCACACGCCTAGACAAAACTCGGTTTGGGTCAGGATCAGGCACGTTCTCTGCTGGTTCACACCGAAGTCACCACTTGGAGGGTCCTCTTGTTGTGAACAGGTTTTGTTTGGTCTTGTTTTTCTTCCTTTTCTCATAATTGGTGGACCTGTAACTAACATTCAGTATGATTTAGCATGGAGCATGTGAGAACACTAAGGGGTTGAGATTAAACCTCTGGTTGTGCCAAAAGGCTTTACGTAGTCTGGGAGGTCAAAAGGAAAAAAAAAAAGGAATGCTTTTCCTGCATCACAGCAAGCTTGACAGGGTATAAACCACGGGGTGTTCATTTCCTGAACATCTAAACATTAGCGAGATTGAAATGTCTGGGGAGGATGGCCAAAATGCTAAGCTGTGATGGGATCTGTGCACATTCAAGGACTTGAAAAGCTGGGAAAGCAGTGGTAGGAACAGGGAGCGACAGAAAACAAGGTTTCACATACAAACTGTTTTGCCAAATTCTCTGCCACTTTCTTCTGTGGTTTCCAGATCTGTCTTTCGTGCTCACTGCTGTCAAATCTCTTGACAGTTGGACGACCACAGCCAATTTCTCCCAAGCGGTTCTTTACAGGAAACCAAAATACTACTACAAAAATAATCTTCTTCCAAGCATGTGGCCAGACAGACCAGCAAGCTTCCAATCATTATCGTTCTGTCTCATCTGCCTGATTCTCAGTCTGTCTTACCTCTCTGGTCCAGCCACTCCCTCCTCCAGGAGCCTCCTGCCCACCTCCTCCAGTCTTCATTCTCCTTCTATTTCCATACATAATGCCTGGAGAGCCTCCCACACAATAACTACCTATTACCGTTGCCCTTACTCCCCACAGCCTGCTCAGCAAGCAGCTGCTCTCAGGAAAGGAAAAAAAAAAAATCCCTTTTCTCAGTCGAAAGGGCCTCACTTAGAAGAAAACTCAACCAACCAACCAAGTATACAACCATAATCCAGCCAAAACCCCGAAACAAGAAATTATCTGAAACCTCCTCTTTCCACCACAAAGAGCAATTCTCACAAAGTCCCACTGGCAGACACATCTGTGACGCTGGCATTTCTGTGCCATCGCTCCCTGCCTGCCAGCCTCTCCAGAATGTCTCCATTTTCAGGGCCTGGGCAGCTGGAAGCAGTCAGCAGCACTTCCCCTTCCCTCACAATCCACACGACTCCGGGATCAGGGCTGAGACCACCCCAACACTTAACCCTGGAGCACCGCCCACTGAGGGTCTGGGTCAGGGCTTGGAAATGCAAAGCTAGAGGAGGGAAAAGTAGTTAAAGACAGACTTGGAATCTAGGCAGCTGGCTCTGCCACTTTCTAACTGTTGTGATTCTCTGAGACTGAAAAACTGGCACAAAAATGGTACCAACCTCACTGAGTGAGTATAATTAAGTGAGTTAAATGTTTAGAGATCTTAGTGCCATCATAGCAGCTATGAGTAATAGTCTTTAAACATCTCATGGAGGAAATCTCAAAACTAATTCTGCCCCACCTCTTCACCAAGAAGGCTCCCAGCTGGAGGATGCTGCAGGTTCCATATGAAACCACTGTTCTCGGGCTGGGAATCCCTTTGGATGTGGGGACAAGGGCAACTTGGAAGAGCAAGACCAGTCCTCCACCTGGAAAGCACTCACAAACCCCATTCCCTTTTCTTTAACTCATCCTATTATGCACTGGGAAAGGCATATTCAAAACCATATTTTATAGTCAAAGTAATAATATCTCAGAGATAGTAAGAACACAGTACTCACTATAAAACAAGTTACAAAAGGCCTATGTTTTTAGAAAGGCCAATGTTCTTCTGAGGTGGGGCTGATGCTTCCTGGGTGGTGCAGTGGTAAAGAACCCACCTGCCAATGCAGGAGTTACAAGACATGCGGGTTCGATCCCTGGGTCAGGAAAATCTCCTTGAAAGGGAAATGGCAACCCACCCCAGTATTCTCACCTGGAAAATTCCATGGATAGAGAAGCCTGGCAGGCTACAGTCCATGGAGTCACAAAGAGTGAGACACAAGTGAGCACACACGCACATCAGATATGATACTTCAAGACTAAGAGTAACTAGAACAAAGATTAAAGGGAGGGCTAAAGGTATTTTGCATCCACAACTGCTGTCTCTGTGCCTTGAAGATGATGGATGGATGGATGGATGGATCTCTCTCTTTACACACACACACCTCACTCACCCCTCCCACAAAATCATCTAGTTATATATGGCTGAAATAAGCAGGCAAACCTAATTTTTATTTATATCCTTTTCCTGTTTCTTGTTTCACGGGTCACAGCAGAACTGAATACAAACGACCGACATCTCTGCTGAGAAGGAGAAAAAATGGCAAGTTACACTCAGTAACAAGCACCCAAGGTCCCGGAGAAGGAAGGAATGCAGTTTATTGAATCTTCTAGCTCAGCCAAAGCTAATCCTGCATTCTTATCTCATCTGTTATCTGTACATGCAAAGCTTCCCCATACAGGCAAAAGAATGCCCCAGTCTAGAAGCCCCACCTTTGGCAAACAGGTGTTGCTATGCCTGTGAATATACAACACCAGGCAGAGCCAAGGCTCCTGTACACAGGTAGAGTGGTTCAAAGGAAAGAACATCTGAGGAATGCAGTTGGGGCCAGGTCTGCTCTTGCCCAGGATTTCTGGTTCTGCTCCCCACCTCCAAGTTGGAGGGGAAAGGCTGACACCCAGGTGTTCAGAGCCATCAGGCCAGCGTTTCACAAAGGGGCAGATAGGACAGTGACAAGACGCTGCTTCCTGGTGGCACAACTCGTGGGAAAGACCCGGGAAAAGAGGAAATACAAATCTATTCTTTGTGAAAATAGGCCTTTGGACCCTGCCCACCGGTATTCACACCCTCTTTATCTTTTCCAGGAGCTTAACACAGACCAGGCTGTAATAAGAGGAATACAGCAGGCTGAACAGGCACCTGGAGAGGAAAGGAGGGAAAGGGAGTAGGGGGTGCAAACTCCATTTAAGACATAGGCCCCGCCCCTCCTGGTCTGGGGAGTGCAAAAGCCAACCCCTCCAGCAAGTTCTCAGCCCCCCATGTCCCCAGCTCCGGCCATTGGAAGGACCTACAGCGTTATAAGTGATTTCTTCTCTGCAGGCACTTTCAGCCTAGTGGAGGACACAGAACACACGCATACACACCCAAATGCAAAGATGTGGTAATGCCTAACAGTTAGGTTAGTGACAGTCACAGCGAGGACCACTCTGAATGGATCAACAACAGTACTTTTCTCCCTGCTGAGAGAAGAACAGAGCAGAGCAGGCTTCCTTCCACCCAAACGCTCTCTGTTGCCACACCATCCTGTCAGCAGTTTCAATGTGGCTTCTCACCACATCTCTGCCAACGTGTGCCATACGAACACGAGTGTAAGTGCGTTTATTAATTGCGGGGGGAAGGGGGTGCAGAAATGTGATTTCTTGCTCTTGGAAAAACAGGCCCCGATAACCCAGTTGCAGGGCCATGGAAGAGTGCTCACGGCCCCAGCATGACGAAGCGTGAAATACTTTAAGGGAGCAGTCATTCTTCATTCTCAGCACCTGAGCCTCTGCTGATCCCTCAAGGAGATAGCACAGCCTCCTTCCCACAGGGCCTGGTGAGGCAGCCACCCACTGGGCACAGGCCCTGAATAATTCATTGTCCGCCCAGTCACTCAGTAGTGCCAAGGCCCGCCAGCTGGCATTAACTGGGAGGCAGGCTCCAGGCCTATGATGAAAGAATGAAATACTATCAACTACCTCGGAGACCTTCTTTACAGGAACTGACAATCCTTCCCCATGCTCTTTTTCTTCCCAAGCAAAACCAAGTACTTTTCCACCAGATCTAAATGTAGTTGACTTTTACTCTAAGGAGGACAGGGTCCCAAGTATAGATGGTGTTGAGTGGCGGGGGAGTGACTTCCTCAAACAAGTACTTGGTTAGGGTGTCATTCCCCTGCTCAGCATGCTGAGATGCATAGGTAAAGGGCCAGATGCTGTGCCTGACACCAGACAGATGCCCCATAAATGTCAGTCCCCATCCCCTCGTCCTACCTGTCTGTCTGCTTCAGCCAGACCAGTCCCTGCCCCATCACCTGTCTCAGGCTTTCCCATCTCCACGCCTCCAGTCCTGGCACTCCCCTCTCCTCTCCCTCTGTCTGAAGTCCACCCATCCTTCAAGCCCAGCTCAAAACTTCCCTCCTCCAGGAAGGCTTCCCAGACTATCCTAGCTGGGATTCTGGCTCTTTCTCAGAAACCCTACACCTGCACTGTCGGCCCCCCTTGTCTGGCACCTTTCATGGGCTGCCCCTGCCCTAGAGTACTGCTTATCTCTTCCCAAGAACCGGTCTTATCTACCTAATTAAAATAATGGAAAGTGCACCAGCTACACAGAAGTGAAAAGTGGGCTGCAGTCTCAGCCACTGACGCTGACCAGCCTTGCTGACCTGACTCAAGTCCCTCGGCTGCTCACAACGTTCTCGCTAAAAACCAAGGGATCTGAAGCACCAAATCTCCAGGGTCCTATGGATACAATGCTCTTGGAAATACATCATGATCTGTTTTAGGGAAGACGCAAGTCTCACATAATCTTCACACCTAGTCCAGTATCCTCTAAGAAACAACTGTTCAAAAGCGATACAGCCACATCAGAAGCCTGAACACAGAACAGAGTCAGGGCTCTGTGAAGGGAACTGACACTCTATGGTGAACTGCAGGGCCTGTCCACCTTATGTTATACTCCCTTGTCCATACCTTAATCTTTCACAAGAGGATGAGAGCTAGAGCTCCAAACCGGGGTCAAAAAGGGCCTTCTCAAAATTCACCCATCTGAGCCAACCATCTTATTTACAGAGAAGAAAAACAAGGCCCAGAGCAGCATGCCCAGAGACACAGGTAGTTGCTGCACACCAGCAATCAGAAAGCACGCCTTCTGAATCTTTGCTGCTCTTTCATTTCCAGGGAAAACCTGAAGGTAACAGGGGCTGAGGACAAAGGAAGTGGCACGCATTTCTTGTGCCTTGTGGTCAGGGAAGTGAGTCCAGGGCTTGAAATCAGAGAAAGGGCACACTCATCCCATCTCCTACCTCCCTTCCAGCATCCAACCTGCCTCCTCTGCAGCATCCAACCTGCCTCCTGTCTAGCATCCAACACCAAGCCTACGGAGCCTACAGGCTGGTACTAAGTGGCAGATGGCCCATATCTTTCTGATATCCAACTTGAACCAGCAGAGAGACAAGGAGGCCCTGGACTATGGTACTGGCCTCTTTGATACCACCCTCCCAGCCTAGTAGAGACCTGGACTCACAGTCAGCTACCAGAAACCTGAATCCCAAGGCCTGTTGTGCAAAGACACCCCCCTCCCCGCCCCCCCTCCCCCCGGCCCCGACCTCTCTCAGTTTTCTTCACTGGACTTTCCTCTATTGTTCTTATGATGTTCAGGGGAACAGTTTACTCAGGAGGCTTTTTTTTTTTTTTTTAATCTGACCAATGGATTTTTTCACTATAGCTAGCACTTCAATGACAGGTAAATAATGAGAGAGAGGAGAGAGACTAGGTTCTTTTCTAAAACCTGCTATGGTCACTTATAACCACCTCTCCACTCATCTTTTGCTACCATTTCTATCACCCTTTTAAATTACCATCTACCAGGAAAACCAGGCCTTATAACCATGATGATACCTTTTTTCCACTTGCACCTTTGACAATAACAATAAATGCTTCAATAAAGGATGGGTATAAACTGGAACCCTTGTCTACTGCTAACGGGAATGGAAAACGGTGCCACTGCTATGGAAAACAGTATGATCGCTTCTCAAAGAAGAATAGAATTACAGATGATCCAGAAATGTCAATTCTGGGTTTACCCAAGACAACTGAAAGCAGAATCTCAAAGTGATATCTGCACACCCATGTTCACTGCAGCATTATTCAGAGCAGCCAAGAGGTGGAAGTAATCCAAATGTCTATGAAGGAGTGAATGGATAAAGAAAATGTGGCATATACATACAAAAAAGAAGGAAATCCTGTCACATGTTTCAACATGGAAGAACCCTAAGGACATTATGCTGTCATTACAAGGACATTATGCAATAAGCCAGTCATAAAAAGACGGGTACTTACAGTACATGGAACTCTGCTCAATGTTATGTGGCAGCCTGGATGGGAGGGGAGTACAGAGGTGAATGGATACATGTACACGTATGGCTGAGTCCCTTCGCTATTCACCTGAAACTATCATGACATTGTCAATCACCTATACTCCAATTCAAAATAAAAAAGTTAAAAATAAAAGATGGGTATTGCATGATTCCACTCACATGAGGTATGTAGAGCAGTCAGACTCGAGGAAATAGAAAGTGGAATGGAGGTTGCCAGGAGTTGGGGGAGGGGGAACCTGGGAGCTGTTGTTTAACGGGAATAGAGTTTCAGTTTTGCAAGATAAAAATGTTCTAGAGATTTGTTGCATGACAATGTCAATACAGTTAACACTATTGACCTGTCCACTTAAAAATGGTTAACATGGTAAATTCTATGTAATGAGTCTTTTTAACCACAATTAAAAATAAAATTAAAAAGGTCTTACAGTCTCAGGGGGAACCCACTACTGGGCATGGCTATAAAAGCAGATCTAAGGCCAAGTTTCGTGCCTATGACTCTAAACTTGAACAAAACGTTCTCAAAAGCTATCAACCAACACACTGATTCCTTCAAGTCCTCTCTTTAACCCTTAAGAAGGAAAAAAAGAAAAACCTGGATGGGAATTCTGCCAACTCCCATTTTTACAACAAAAGTCCCAATAAATTACTTATTGACTCCAAATTGCCTCCAAGCCTCATGTCTGCGTACATAGTCCTCCAGAGTCACTTCCATTCACCCCAGTTACCCCTAACGTCAGGCCTTCTGATCTCTACACGCCCAACTTTCATGAAATTGTTCAAAAATTATTTTTTCAATCAGCCTCTTTGAGGTCGAATCCCCAAACCACAAATTTGTAATAGCAGTTTTTGGTACGTTAGGAAGAATCAGTGGCAACACACCATAGTTCAGCAGGCATGCACACACCTACACAATCTGGGTGTGGGTACAGGTGTGAGTGAGTGTCTCCATGAGCAGGCCCACAGGTGCACAGGATCACCTTGGTAGATATTAAACAGAAATGCTTTCCATACTCCTAAGGTTTTGTGATACTCCATCATCAACTCTCCTGAAATATTCAGACTCACTGATACCCTCTTAGTGTGGGTACATCCATAGTTTTCTGTCAAGAATAATTTTCATGTAAAAAGGGCCCATTAAGCAATGGATCACAGCTCTGACTGATCAAAGTGTCCTCCATCCTGCCTAGGTAAGAGTATGGAAGGGCAAATGGCAAAAATCATTACATAGAAGAAGGGCCTGTAATTGGACGTGATTATACTCAAAGTCTTGTTAACACTCTGTAAGAGCCTGCATTTCTGACTCATCAAACATAAAAAGTTTACAAAAAATTAACAAGAGACTAGGACTTGAGTCAGAGTCACATGGCATTTAATATTTCCTGGAGAAGGACAAAGGTTGCTATTATCAATACACAGTCTACATCTCACTGTGTACACACAAACCACTGGGAAAAGAGGCCATAACTCACCCTGGCAACCACAGGAAGGCAGTCTGCTAACTCCTCAGGAGCCCACACACACTCTTGGAGGCCTATTGTTGTTCAGTCACTAAATTGTGTCCGACTCTTTGTGACCCCATGGACTGCAGCACGCCAGGCTTCCCTGTCTCTCACTATCTCCTAGAGTTTGCTCAAACTCATGTCCGTTGAGTCAGTGATGGCATCCAACCATCTCATCCTCTGTCGCCCCCTTCTCCTCCTGCCCTCAATCTCTCCCACCATCAGGGTCTTTTCTAATGAGTTGGCTCTTCACATTTTGGCTCTTTGGCCACATTAGATGGCCAAAGTACTGGAGCTTCAGCTTCAGCATCAGTCCTTTCAATGACTATTCAGGGTTGATCTCCTTTAGGTTTGAGCTCCAAGGGACTCTCAAGAGTCTTCTCCAGTACCACATGCCCATGGGGGCCTATGGACCTTAGTATATCTAACCAGTCCACCTCCTTGTTTTTCAAATGAGGACAGTGAAGCTGAGAGAGGCTAGATGATTTCTCTAAAGTCTCAACTAGCCAAGCCCAGCAGCATCCCAATCTCCGGACTGCACTAATAGTATTGACAGCAGCACTTTCATCAATGCCATAAACAGCTTTGGGATCTAAAAATAATTTTCCCTAGACTTTAATGCCCATCTTTAATGTCTGGCTTTTCTATAACAGTAGAAGAGCAGTGGGACAGTAGGTATTTAAATAAAGTGCCCAGTCACTTTGCAGGATCCTAGGATACCTTTACTAATTTAATTTCATCCTTCCTTAAATAAAACGTACCACTTTTCAAAAGATGTTTTCCAAGTTGTTTCTATAACCTACCAACAGTCATATCTAGGATATATTTTATACCTCCATACCTTATAAGGTAATTTATACCATCATACCTTTTTAGTATACTACTTAACACAAATGTTTGACCTTTAAAAAAAATAGGTCACTTAGGTCTCCCTTTTAAAACTGGTCACACTTCTCTTGTGCTTGACAATCAGAAGAAAGAACGCTATAAAATATCTGATTCTTTATTCAGCTTTCCTATTAAACATTGGTGACATTTGACTCTATCAGGAAAGGTTTTAAAGTCTGCTTAATCACCACTGATGCCACAAATGAGTATTCATTACTTAAAAAAAAAAATCTAAAAGCTTTGTTCTAATATCTGTTCCTACAGTAGTTCTAATCTTCTAAGTTTACTCAAGGTATCTCAAAGTCTTATTCATAATTCTCTAACAGGGAGAGGTACAATATTCTTTTTTCCATGAATTAAAGGGTGTTCAGAGGCCAACAAATACTTATGGGAAGGAGGACAATTTCCAAGGGAGTTAGAGAAGCTGGGTCACAGATAGGCATCAGAGGCTTTCAATTACTGCCCTGGAACGCAGGGCTCCTGATTTATACCACCACTAAAGCAGGCAGGCTGGGCAAATAACAACCTAATTCAGAAAATCTCAGACTGAAATCTGTGAAACAGGGGCTAATGCCCCCTACTGAAGACTGCTCTTAATATTATAGTAATATTTTTATAATCTTGCCCAAGATGAAAGTGATACACAAATTTTGAGTATTACAAATAATCCCCCTGAAAATCTAGCAATATTTCTTCTTTACTATCCCCTGATACCAGACTACAGCTGTCTCAACAAAAGGGAACAGGGCCCTAAAGCTAATAACCCCCGCAGAGGACCAGCCTTCTCCCAGCAAGTGCAGGCAACTTGACTTGGATGTTCTTTTTTTTTTGGCTGTGCCCCACAGCATGTGGGACCTTAGTTCCCTAACCAGGGATTGAACCCAAGCCCCCTGCATTGGAAGGCAGAGTCTTAACCCCTGGATGGCCAGGGAAGTCCCTCGACTTCGATGATCTATGCTAAGCTCGTCTGTCTCCCTCCAAGGAACACGAGTCTCCCACTTACATCTCCATCCCTCCCGCTCCCTCCAATCTTAGCTATTTGCAGAGAAAAAAAAATTTTTTTCTCAACCTCCACTCCAAGAAAAGATTTAAAATATTTTTTATGACACGCTTTCCCTAAATCATTCTCTCAAGAAACGTTTAAGGTTCTGATCATGTAATGTGCACTGAGTGCAAAAACCCCAAAATAGGAAAATGCAGCAAGAGAAGACACAAATGTGAAGAACTTCTTAAGAGTTTTTTTTTTAATTAAAAAAATGAGGCTTTTCCAATGCCCTCCCCCAACCCCCCTCCCCCACTCCCAGGAGAAGGCCTGGCCTCACAAATGCCCTGTGAACACCACAGCACAAAAGGGCACAGGTCAGCCCTGTCTTCAGGCCATCAGACATATGCCCGCGTTCCTGTTTTTCCACTTGACTTCTGATCCACCCACTGTGCATTCATGTGTCATTTCTCAATATGCAAGGCCTCCTTGTAGGAGGAGAGAGGAGCCCTCTCTTCACAAGATTGATCTTCCAAATGTGTGTGTGTCTTAGGTGCTCAGTTGGGTTCGACTCTTTGCAACCCCTCGGACTGTAGCCCCCAGACTCCTCTGCCCGTGGAATTCTCCAGGCAAGAATACTGGAGTGGGTTATCATGCCACCCTTCTTCCTAATGCAGTGTTATAATTCACAGCCCCTACCGCATGCCTACCGTGTACAGATGCTGAGCTTGGCACCTTCCATGTTAAAGTTCTCTCAACAGTTCCATAGGGAGGATATTATGGTTCTCATCCTATAGAATTAACTTTGTCTACTACCTTACAGCTGGTAAGCAGCAGAATAGGCATTTAATCCCAGACTCCAGGCCTCAAAAGCCACTCTCCTGTCTCAGCATCAGACCGGAGATGGGCAGCCCTGGATGCCTGAATTCAAACCTAGGAGTAGCCGGGTGCTCAGGCCCTAGGAGGACCTGCGCATGGGTGTGTGGGGAAGCAGATGAGAGCGCCCTAGGGCCCATATGGTTCCCCAAAGCCAGGCAGAATAGAGGCAAATGCAAGCTAAGGAAAACATAATATAGTCCTGAAAACTGGAGGCCATGGGATAGAGCAAAAACAAATAAAAATTAACAGTGACCTGCCTTGCATATTTGCGACCAAAATGCCCCACGCAACTCTGAAGATACCCCAGCTTCTGGCACCAGAGCAAACAACTTAGCATGAGGCTTCATATGAGCAGAACCAAGCTCCCTCTCCCCCAGCTGCCCTTTCCCACCCCACCCCTCAACAGTCCACTACAGAGCAAGGCCTAGAGATCCAGTTTAAGTCCTTGCTTTCTCAAACCCTTGGCCATCGCCCCAGTTTTAGGGCCTCCTCCTCATCTCCAGACAAATTGACAGTCTCCTTAAATGGCTTCCCTCCATCTAGCTGTTCTCCTTGGCCTTCCTCCATGGTGTCCCCAGGAGGGCTCAAGTCCCACCTACCAGTGTTCTCAGGTTAAGTCACCAGAAGGTTCAGGATCCTTGGGGCTAAAAAAACCAGGTGAGGCCATTCTGTTTCATGCAGAGTGGCTCCAGGCTTGCCATTTTACATACTGAAATAACAAGTATGAGTCTACCTAAAAACTCTCCTGAACTCAAGTGTAGAAAGCCACTAGCTTGAAGGACGAAGGACTGAACTCCTTGGCATGACATTCGAGGCCCTCCTCATTTACTCTTATGGCTCTCGCTTGAGCTCCTTCTCACTTCTGGTGGCTCCCCGAGGGAGCTGGGCACCATCATGCCATTCAGGGCACCACCTGCTCACCGTGAAACTCTGTTGCATCTACTGACACTGTCTCTCCTCTGCAAGAACTACAGAAAATCTTTTCTGCTGACCACAGGCTTGTTTCCACTTCATCATCTATCTCTATACAGTTGACCCTTGAACAACATGGGTCTGAAATGTGCAGGTCCACTTATACATGGATTTCTTTCAACAGTAGATGCTACAGTGCTGTATGATTCATGGTTGGCTGAATCCAGCAGATGCAAAACCACACATACAGAGGAACCACAACACAGAAAGCTGACTATAAAGTTATATCCAGATTTTCTATTGCATGGAGGGTTGGCATCACTAACCCCTGCATTGTTGCAGGATCAGTTGTATTTCTAATGCTATTCTCAGTACCTGGCACATAATGAATGCTCAATAACTACTTCATTCATTCATTCACTAATGAGTGAATAAAACAAAACATGAAATAATCACTCTAATCATCGTGATTCATAGTTTCAAAACAGAGACCATGCAGATGTACTTTCAAATGAACCTGTTACCACAGGATCTTCCAACACTTGTTATAAACTCGAACTAGGATATCGGAGAAGGCGATGGCACCCCACTCTAGTACACTTGCCTGGAAAATCCCATGGATGGAGGAGCCTGGTAGGCTGCAGTCCATGGGGTCGCTAAGAGTAGGACACAACTGAGCGACTTCACTTTCACTTTTCAGTTTCATGAATTGGAGAAGGAAATGGCAACCCACTCCAGTGTTCTTGCCTGGAGAATTCCAGGGACGGGGGAGCCTGGTAGGCTGCCGTCTATGGGGTCGCACAGGGTCAGACAATACTGAAGCAACTTAGCAGCAGCAGGAGGATATCAATACTAGCATTAAAAAAGAGGAACTGAAAACATCAGAGCAACGCATGAAATACATGTAAACACTACTTCGCAAAATTCAAATGTGGGTGGACACACACACATATACCCATATATAGTCCCTTAGGATAGTTCAACTTAATTTTGCAAAAGCAATATGCATTCGGTAGAAACCATACTTCAATCTGTGAATTTTGATCTTTTCCCAGAGTACCAGTCTGCATTATGATACTGCTTTGTGATGCTGTGCAGCAGCTCCAGTCAGCCAGGTGATCAAGAGGGCAAACAACCAAGAGGGCAAATACACCTACAGCCCTTCTGGCTTCCACTTTTAGTGTACATTACATGTACACTATACATTACGTGAGACAGACAACACTTTATTATCAAACGGGCTTTATTAGAGTCAGACTAATATTAAGTGGTTCTGAGCACATTTAAGACGGGCTAGGCTAAGCTATGGTGCTCGACAGGTTAGGTGTATTAAATGCATTTTGGACTTGTGACATTTTCAACTTGCTGATGGGTTTATCAGGACATAACCTCATTGAAGATCTGGACACAAATTTATGTGCATACTGTACTGCTACAAAAATTCATTTCTTACTGATTATTTCCCTCAAATTTTTTGTTTCAAAATCTTAAATCAGTTATAGGTTAGATCAATGTGATTACTCTAAGGTCCTCCATTCAGTTTTAAAAACATAGAAACTACATGCTTCGTGATAAAATTGAGTTCAGATAATAATGATGTTGAGTGTGCCAATTACAATGGCTCCCTGAATGTGAAAGAGTTAAAAAGAAAAAAAAAAAAAAAAAACTACATGTGGGCACACCTGAAGATTATGGCTGATTAAATGCACAAAGACGGCACAAGCACACCTGTTAATTCAGTGCCAGGGGTTTGGGGTTTCAAATTAGTATCAAGTGCCTCCTCCAGCGTGGCCTCCTTGCCATCCTGTATTTCTCAAGGCAGTCTTAAATACTTCTCCATTATTTACAAGCATCCTACGAACATGGGCTTTCCCTCATATGCTTGGAGGCAGTTCCAGGGATGGTGTGCTCAGGGCAAACTCGGGAGGCATACATTGATCCTCTGCAGAATGACCAGTTCCAAATACAAAAGTCTGTATCTTCACTGCAGAATCACACGGAGGGTAACAGATTTCATCTCTAATCTTATTTCTCCAAGATCAGTATATAACACAGCTTTGGGACTATCAATCCATGGAACTATCAAACCCACATACTGGTTAGAAGAAAGGTAAAACTGACCGGGGGGCCAAGCTGGCTAAATGACAGGCTGCTAGCGCTGTGGATTTAGAAAGTTACTAGATTGTTTCTGTTGTTGCTAACCACAGAAAAAAAAAGGCTTAAATTATACAACAGTGAAAGCAACCACCATGACAACAGCACTCAAGTCCACCTGGAGCCTAGTCTGGGGGACAGAGGAGTGGTCCTTGGCTGTCACAGCAAAAGTGAAGTCACTCAGTTGTGTCCGATTCTTTCTGACCCCATGGACGATAGACTACCAGGGTCCTCCATCTGTGGGATTTTCCAGGCAAGAATACTGGAGTGGGTTGCCATTTCCTTTTCCAGGGGATCTTCCCAATCCAGGAATCGAACCCAGGTCTCCCACATTGCAGGCAAATGCTTTACCATCTGAGCCACCGCAGCAAAATGGGAAGTAATCTAGGAGCCACACACTACAATGATAGCATTCCCTTCTCTGTCATGCATGTTCACCACATGTACCAAATTCCCTATGCCCTTAAAGTCAGGATACAGTATTCCAGGAGGAAAACTGGCTGACATACAAATTTGTGATGAACCATTAAATTATCAAACGCCAGTTGCTGGCACCCACTTGAGGTTAACAATGACACACAGGAGAACACAGGCAAACTTCAGGACCATCCAGGAGTGCCTGCCTCTTTAGAGATGCCCCACATTAAGCATCTATAGTATCCCAGAAACATGGGAGAGAGAGAGACAAAGAGGGAAGAGGCCCAGAAACACTGCAGTGACCCGAAGGAGGAGCAGACAAAACAAGAAATCTTCAGCTTTAACTCTTCTGGCCAAAAAACAAATAAACAGACAGACAAAAAAACCTAGGGGCAGACCTGTGCAGAACAAAAAGAGGCAGGGGCCATACTGACGGCTTCGTGGAAGAATGTCTGATCCACCGTATAATGGTCTATAGCAGCTTCCAAACAATTTCCCAAACCCCTAGAAACCTCACTGTCAATTAACAATGCAGTAGGGAGATCGGATCCTGCAAGGACAGAAGTCTAAAGCAATGCTCTTTGGTGGGGGAAGACTAAACTCCCGATTCTAACAATCAGCTGGTCCTGCTACTGTTCACAATAATTTACATGGAAAATATTTCAAACTTTTATAGTACGACAGGTGCCCTGTAAGAAAGTGCCATTCCAGATTTTTTTCCCAGTATGGTGACATCAAGCACAACATCAGCATGTTCCTCACCAACATGGAATCTGTTTTGAGGAAATAGACTGTATAAAACAGTCATCAAGACATACATCAAACTTTCAAAAGGAATTATCTTTAGGAATAGAGACAGGCTTGGGGGAGGGGAACATTCACTGTCTACTTCCAAAGAGTTTGGATTTTCTTCTTTTTTTTTTACAGTGCATGTATTGCAAAGTATGATATATAATGCAATATTAATATTTTATAATATATTTTAAGCTAAAAGTCTTAAATACATAGAACTAATTTTTCAATGGGTATTACAGAAATTAGGGAGAAATTTTCCCCAATGAAGTGACACTTATTAGTTCTGACCATGAACTGGTTCTTCAGCACAAGTAGCAGTATCACATTCTGACTTACACAAAGAATGTTGAAAAAACGTGACACACCTTTACTGTCTTTGAGAACTTCTTAGCAATCAGCCAGAGAGACAAAGCACGGATACATCCACCTTGAGCACACACACAAAATTAATAAGACAGGCTGGAGCAGCAGTGAGAGCTTGGTATTCCCGAAGACTTAAGAAGGTGACCCAAATGGTAATGTGCAATGCAGAGGGTGCCTGGGGACCTGGCAAATGGCCCAGCATCTCCCTGACTTCAGCCATCTGTTTCTTACGATGCCTACAGACACAATCATGTGGCTAATAAAGCCATTTCACATACATGCTCAAAAAATCAAAGGACTCTGAAGAAATTTAAACGTGTGTGGCAAAATTTTTATCAGCCTCACCCAGTAATACATCACTACCTTAGGGTTCTGAAAACTCACAGGTCTACAGAAAAGAGATCAAAACTTCCCTTGAAAATTAAATAATGATAATCTGAAATCAGAATTGTGGGAAATGGGTATGTTTATCAATCGGAAAATGGAGACTAAGATTCAGATTTTGGGAAACTGTGACACCTTGATATAACCGTCCCATGTACTGACTTTCTTATATAGCCTATTGCCCAAAATAGAAAACGTACTGGTAAGGAACATGCTAATGTACTTACGTCACTATACTGCTAAGAAATCTGGAGTGACATGCTATTACCAGGCACCTGTCACACTCTTCTGGTCGTTGAGGCCCCAAAAGAAACAACAGTCTAGACTGTTTCCAAGTCCCTAAATCACCAAGCAAATTCACAAGTTAATTTAGGTACAAACTGAACAGCTAACTCTAATAAGGCACACTCTAAAGACTGACACACTAGTGTTCATTTCTCTATATTTTTTCAAAGGTATTAAAGGAAGCTGCTGAGCCTTCCCTGGTGGCTCAGACAGTAAGGAATCTACCTGCAGTGCAGGAGACCTGGGTTCGATCCCTGGGTCAGGAAGATTCCCTGGTGAAGGGAATGGCTACCCACTCCAGTATTCTTGCCTGGAAAATGCCATGGACACAGGAGCCTGGTGGGCTACAGTCCATGGGGTTGCAAAGAGTCGGACATGACTAAGCGACTAACCAAAAGGAAGCTATAAGCTTACTGGTTGCTTTGTTTTAAAGAAGCAGTTAGTCAATGGTGAAAGTCACCGTGCCATTTTATAAAATAGTTTTATCTCTGAATCAAGAACATCAATCTATCCGAAAACAGGCCATGAGCATCTACTGTTATGCACTGCCATCTGCCCAGCATCCACCCCCTTTTGTAGGAAGAGCTCCATGTGGTTCCAGGGAGAGCTACCATGTTCTTCCATCCCTCTGCACCCCCACATCACAGTTCACCCGTTCAGGTCAAGTTACCCCTTGACCAAAGTCTAGTAAATTACAGCCTCCTTATCAAACAGCCACCAATGTTGCCAACTGAAACTAGAAAAATGAGGCAAGAGGTGGATAGCAAAGCTCAGGGGCACATGGCAGCTACATTCCCTGCTACCTGGAAGACTACCTGCAGGAGCAGAAATAGAAGCTAAAATCAACAGACTGAGGAATAGAAACCCTTACTTTCTGTTGTTCTGGGGCCTGTCTGCACCTTGCCTTCTCTTCTGATCGGCTGTTTGGCTCTTCCCTTGGTCACACAAAATACACCAGTATCTTTCCCCCAAAGTCCTAACATAAAGTGCCTTCCCCCACCACACCACAATTCTGCATGAGAAATGCCAACCACAGCCTCCAACTGCCAGCTGAATTCTCTCTAAGCCATGGATGGACAGGGTTGGTGTGTTTTATCCACATAGCTTCTTACTCTTCACCAACGTTATGGATACTGCTCCTAAAGGTAGTCATTTGTAAGTAATCAGTTGGTCATGACCTGGTATAAAAAGATTCTCTGGGCCATCTGGAGCCCCATCTCCATACTCAACCTCACAGAGATGTGGACTAGAGAAGCCAAGGTATTGAATCATTTAGCAATGAGACCAGAACAGAAAAGACTGGCAGGAGGTAGAGTTGGAACTACAACACACCACAGCCACGTGTGAGCTGACGTATGGTGAGCAGACACCAGCACTATGCAAAGGGCTCCCGTCAGCGAGGCACCCACCCCACCTGAAAGATGAAGATCGCCTCCAGCCCCACCGCAACCTCAGTCACTAACGAATTTCTGGGTCTCCCAAGCTGGAAGCTTTGCAGTAACCTGTGCCCCAACTTCACCACACTCTACCTTTTTTTATTCAGATACTTAAGTGAATCCCTGTTTCTGACAACCAGAAAGGGCGAAGCCATAATAATTCTGAATGCAGAATTCTTTCCAGAGAAGCCCATCAGCAGGCATAAACCAAATGCTTGTTACCATGGTACCCAGAACCCTCCCACTGGATTACTGTATTGAATGTGATCATGTAAAAACTCATGACAGATACACCGTTTAATAACCAAAGCCATCTTCTTAAATCAGCTTGGTGTCAAACATCAAAACTGTAATTCAAGAAACTAACATCTCCCCAGATCAGTTTTCTCTACAAATTAGAATACTAAACTGAATGGTACTGCTGAAAATGGCAGTTAAATAAAAAACCGTAGCTATCTGAATTTCATTGCAGAATTGACTTTGTGATATTTTTAGTTTGTTCTCATTGTGAGATGTGTTTTTAAAGTGGACAGGACTTTATAAATGCCTTGCATATAAATGATATATTATCTTGTTACTTTCTTATATTTTCTTCTTTATTTGCTCATGGGTCCGCTTTGGTGGAACACTGGCTAAAGAGTTGAACGGTATAAGTGAATTCAACAGAGGGAACAAAGATGACCATACAAGATGACCAAACACCCATCAGTAGGTTTTTCTGGTGACCACATCCAAGTAAATGAAGAAGTATTTAACTCCACAGTATCAGATGCCTACGAGAGATCTGCCACCTGCTCCAAGGCAACTGCCAAATAAAATCACAGTATTATGGTGTTGGCAACTTTTACAGAATTTTTTCTGTTCTTCCCACTCATCTACCACCATTACTTACATAAGAGAACAGAGGGAGAAATGAGGTATTGACACATGCCACTGCAAGCAATATGCAAATATTTTGCTAAAGTAAAAGAAATTGGTCACAAATAGCCACATATTGTAGGATTCAATTTAGTTGAAATGTCCAGAGTAGACAAATTCATAGTCAGAAACTAGATTAGTGGCTGCCTGGAGATGGGGAGGAATGAAAATGGGAAGTGACTGCTAATGTGTATGTGACTTCTTTTGGGGGTGATGAAATGTTCTGAGATTAGTGTTATTAAATATAACTGTGAGTATATTAAGAACCACTGAATTGTATACTTTACAGGGGTAAATTTTACAATATGTAAGTAATACCTCCTTAGACTGCAAGGAGATCCAACCAGTCAATCCTAAAGGAAATCAGTCCTGAATATTCATTGGAAGGACTGATGCTGAAGCTGAAACTTCAATACTTTGGCCACCTGATGCGAAGAACTGACTCACTGGAAAAGACCCTGATGCTGGGAAAGATTGAAGGAGGGAGGAAAAGGGGACAACAGAGGATGAGATGGTTGGATGGCATCACAGACTTGGCAGACAAGAGTCTGAATAAGCTCCAGGAGCCAGTGATGGACAAGGAGGCCTGGCGTGCTGCAGGCCATGGGGTCACAAACAGTTGGACACAACTGAGCAACTGAAGTAATATCTCAATAAAGCTGATACTTAACAGACAGACAGATGGCTGTGGGTAGGAGGTGTACATATGCAGAGAGAGTAGGAAAAGCAGAAGACTGGATAAAAATGATAATGTTTTCCTCTTTTGCTTACCTAGGTAGTCTCCAACAAAAGACAGGTCACATTCCCTAAGTTAAATCATAAATCAACCATAAAATATAAGGAATTTCCCCCTAAAAATGGTGATCGGAGTTCCTCAAAAATAAGAGACTGACTTAAGGAAAATTTTCTTGTTGGGTGAGAAGTTAAGAAAAGGGCTAAGATGTAGTGAAGGTAAAAGTGTTAGTCACTCAGTTGTGTCCTACTCTTTGTGACCCTATAGGTTGTCGCCCGCCAGGCTCCTCCATCCATGGCATTCTCCAGGCAAGAATACTGGAGTGGGGTGCCATTCCCTTCTCCAGGGGATCTTCCCGATCCAGGGATAGAACCCAGGTCTCCTGCATTGCAGGCAGATTCTTTACTGTCTGAGCCACCGGGGATGCAGCAAGAGATGATAAGGGAATGAAGATAGAGAAGTTCTCTGCCAAATGAATAAAACTTGAAAGTGACTGAGGGGCAGGAATGGGGGCTGGGTTAGGAAGAGGAATGGTGTGTGGTTAAGAGGTTTGATAAAGGAGAGGCTGGTGCTCCCAGACAGGATCATTCATCTCAGCTACTATGGAGTTTCAGCCACTGCTGAGATGAGAGAGAATTTGAAGACTATAAGGAATAGGAGCAGGAATCCAAGCAGATTTCAAAAGTCAGGAGGGGGTCATCTACAGCAGCAAGGAGAAAGAGATGGGAGGGAAATCTGAGGAATCTGTATCTAAAAGAGAAAGAAAAGATTTCTGTAGTCCTACGGATGGGACACTACTGAAGCTTTATATATACAGAAAATAAATTGAGGGTATAATCCAGGACTGCATGTAATGACCTAAACAGACTTTCTCTCAATAGCTTTGCATAAACCCCTTTGATATGAAATATTCTTCCAGATTCAGATTTCACAAACAATAGGTGGTGTATTTACTGGGCACTAGGGACCATGCCGCTCTCAGAAATAATCCCAAATAATGCATAATTTAGGCAAACAGCCTCAAGAGTAGATGAGAACAGAGACTGGTGATTTAGTCACTAACTCCTGTCCGACTCTTGCAACCCTGCCAGGCTCCTCTGTCCATGGGGTTCTCCAGGCAAGAATATCGGAGTGGGTTGTCATTTCCTTCTCCAAAGGATCTTCCTGACCCAGGGATTAAACTCATGTCTCCTGCACTGCAGGCAGATTCTTTACCAACTGAGCTACCAGAGAAGCCCCCCACTCCATCATGCAAAAAGCCTTTCCCTTGGGGCATAAAAGTGTTCCATCTGAACAGGGTGGTGAGCACGCGAATAAGAAAAGCTCTAGCTTAATTTTCAAGGAATGAGTCCAAGCTCAAGGTGGTGTACCATCTTGGAAGGCTGAAAGTGCTTTCTATTTTCATGAAAGGCATTCTCAGAGCCCTGCAGCCCAGCCTCTCCTCTTCTGCTGCAGTGGAAACGGAAGCAGCTGCACAAAGGTTCAAGACTCAGTCTCTCTCCAAGTTCCAATGGGTTTTATATTACTAGACTCAGACTCCTAAAAATGGTTTTGGTTTTTTTCCCTCTTGCAATCAATCTTTCTCTCTAAATTACTAGAGTGCTAGTTGCCTACACTACTTTCTTGGCACTGGCATACAAATAAACAGGCTTTTATCTTCCTAATTGGATCATTCCAGACCATGTTTTATAGATCTCTTTGCATATTCAACAGCAAGCTGGCGCCATACTTTCACTAGAAGGAAGTAAAATATTTTATATATATTTGTTTGTTTATGTATTCATCCTGGCAGGGGAGATGGATTGTACATTAACAGGCGTATTCTGGGAAGCAGAATTCTATGTAAAACCACTATAGTACAGGAGATCTTAAAAAATATGAAGCCAGTATCTAAACCATCTAATTAAAAAACTCATTACTGGTAGAAAAAATAAGACATCTCTCTCAAAAAAGGTAAATTAAAAAAATCTTCTACTTTTTTTTTAAACAGGAGTTACTGTTTTTTTTTTATTTTTTTGCTTTTAATTAATTTATCTGGCTGCATTGGGTCTGTTTCAGCATGCAGGATCTTTAGTTATGATATATGTGATCTGGGCTTCCTAGGTGGCGCTAGTGGTAAAAAAAAAAAAAAATCTGCCTGCCAATGCAGGAGACATAGGAGTTCAGCCCTTGAATTGGGAAGATCCCCTGGAGGAGGGCATAGCAACCTACTCCAGTCTTCCTGCCTGGAGAATCCTTTGGATGGAGAAGCCTGGCGGGTTAGGGTCCATAGTCAAAGAGTTGGACACAACTGAAGTGACTTAGCACACACATGTGGGATCTAGTTTCCTGGCCAGGGATCGAACCCAGGCCCCCTACACTGGGAGCTCAGAGTCAGCCACTGGACCACCAGGGAAATCTCCTCTTCTGCAGTTTCAAAATAAGTTTCCACCATCTGTGCAGGTCTATCCATTTGTGAATTAAGTATACTAAATCATATAAGTATGTAACCTTAATGATAGCTTGAAATTTGCAATCAACCGGCAGAAAGTAGAGGCAAGTTCTGCTCTAACTCTCATTGTATAGAATCCAGGTCTTTTCTTCTGGAGAAAACCTCGGCCTAAGTTTTTTTTATCTGTAACTGCAGAGTATTTTTAGGATATAGTTTTGAAACGTCCCCACTAATTTTAATTAGCACTAGAGAGCTCATTTAGTGCCCTAAGAAATTTCCTGCTCTCCCGGAGATTACAAATTAAAAGACCCATACAACCACAGGGCCTGGGGGTGGGAGTGGGGGTTGGGGGGAACCTCAATCACCCTCCTGGAGGAGGATCCACCCTGAAGGGGCCTATAATGAGGACAGGGATTTCAGCAAGAAATGCTTGGTCACCCCAATGAAAACTTCCCTTTAAAGGGAATCTAGTTGATACATAGTTACTAAATAAGTGTTATTTACTCTATCCATGTAATGTAAAAGATACAGTTAGGTGCTTTCACTTCATTTTCTCAGCTTCCTTGATTCTCCACAACCACATAAACTCAAGGTCAATTTTTTTTGTCATTCCCACAGCTTTGCAGAAAGGCTCTCCTGAAAAATTTTAGCTCATAAATGCTGATGAGTGACAACTCCCAAAGTCATTTTGGTTTTAATTTCTGACATTTTTTGAAATGTTCATTTGTACATAGGCTTTCTCCTACTACTTCTCTGTGCCATTATATTGGGGGGGGGGCATTAATCAAAATTTGGGGATGTGATATTAGATGTTAAGATGTTTTTATGCTTTTTCCCTAATTACCAAATTGTTCAGATTTATTTCAGGAAAAAGTTCAAATACAGATACAAAAAAAAAAAAAATCACTCAGAAAGAAACACGAAATATTTTGGTACACAGCCTCCTATTTTTTAAAATTCACTGTTTATGAGTGTTGATATAAAGATATTAATTCTAATTACTTTATTAGGCTAAGTGTTACACTTTTAAAAAGATTACTTTTTCTACCTGCCTTAATTTGTGTTGATTCTACAAAATATAACCTAAACCATAAACACCCATCACTTGTAAAAAGAAAACATTTACCTTTTACATTTCTTTAAAAGAGTAAAAGCTTTTTTTAAAAAAGCATGTAAGCTTCAGGCTCACAGCAATAGAATTCTCATCTATATACACTACAAAGTGATTGCCAGCACAATTCCAGTTACCATCCATTCACCAGTCGACACCCTCTACCCCCATTACCCACTCTCACCCCCCTTTCCCTACGGTAATCACTAATCTGATCTCTGTGAGTTTGTTTCTGGTTTATTTGTTCATTTGTTTTGTTTCTAGATGAAATGGCCTCAGACACCTGGCAAAGTAGACCAGATGACCATCAGTCCTCTACACCAGTCTCAACACATGATTCCCCAGACAGCCGTGATAGCATCATGTGGGAAACTGCTAGGAACGTAAATCATCAAGTACCATCCTGGACTTACTGGATCAGAAACTCTGGGAGTGGGCCCATAATCTGTGCTTTGACAAGATCTCCACAACATTCTGAAGCCCACTCAAATTCCAGAACCACGGTTCTAGACACTGCTGGACTGGACTGTTACTCCTGCCATTAGCATGGTAGGCTTTTTGGAGAGCTCAGAGATTGTTCTGTCACACAGACCTGGGAAGTCAGGAAACAAGCAAGATAGTTTCCTCAATAAACAGATGGTTTTCCTGGAGTCTTCTGGATTCACTAAAAGCAATTTCTTTTTTCTTTTCACGTTAAATATCCTGGAGGCAGCATGTTTTCTTTTCAATAACTCCTTACAGTTATTCATGGCTTCTTCAAGCCACAGGATGCATTCCTGAGCCTTCTCAAGATCTTTCTAACACGTCTGAATTACCCATTATCATTCCTCTCACCCATGAGCTCTGAATCATTTTGCATTTTATCGAATATAAAAAAATAGTAGGCTATACACTTCAGAGCTGGTCTGCCTTCAGCCGCTTGTCAGCAGTGTGACCTTGGCAAGCTACTTAATCTACCTGTGCCTCAGTTTCCTCCCCTGTCAGTTCAGTCAGTTCATGGGCTTACCTGCAGGTAATAATAACCTCCCCCACAACTGCTATGGGATTAACTGTTAAAATATGCCATGAACAGTGCCTGACACACAGGAAGCATGTTTACTATCATTATCATTTGTTCAAGCACCTGGATAACACAGAAGGAAAGACATTTTAGGAAGTGTAAGGACAGCTGATTAATCCTAGAACAGATGGGGACCTCCTCTGGAACTACAGTAACAAAGAACAAGGATCTGCTCTGCAATCGGCAAGTAAAAGCAAAATACTACAGTTGACCCTTGAACAACACAGGGGTGAGGGACACCAATTCTCCACACAGTTAAAAATCCCCATTGTTCAAGGGTCAACTGTACACAGCAGTCTGGAACCAGAAAGCAACTGACTGGTGATCAAAGATGACTGGTCACTGTAGTACCACACTGGTCTAAAGGCTCAAATGAAAACTCAAGAAAATGAGGCAAGAGACTGAAGTACAAATCAATCCACTAGCACAGGACAGGATCATGGTTTCCATGAGGTTCCATGTTAGTGAATAAGCTAGAAAACAACACTCCAATTCTAGAGTGACTATCTGGTTAGTCACTTACTTGAGTCAACTTACCTCAAGTCAGGTAAGTTCAAGAAAGATCTTTAAGTCACCACCACTCAAGAAACAAACTCTCCTAAGGGCA
Source organism: Bos taurus (assembly GCF_002263795.3). Taxonomy (NCBI): domain Eukaryota; kingdom Metazoa; phylum Chordata; class Mammalia; order Artiodactyla; family Bovidae; genus Bos; species Bos taurus. The sequence goes on along the minus strand of NC_037338.1, from coordinate 37,244,531 downwards.
ACTGAAAATTTTCCCACAGCATTCAGTTGGCTTCATCCCCAACATCCATTTCCCTCTTCCTCTTTTCCCATTATATTCCACACTTTTTAGCCTAGCTGTCTGGGTGGGACTGACCCCTCATCAACCCCACCACTCCCCATTCCCTGCACTCCAAGATGCACCCTGATTAGCTGATGTCAACCAGCATAACCTCTTGTGACTCCAGTGGAGAAAGGTTCTGAGAGAGGCATGTGAAATGAGCATAATCAGTCAAGCTGGTGAGGCGATCCCAGGGCCTCGGAGAAGCACAAGACTGGGCAATCAGAGGTGTGCTTCTCTGCTGGATGTCCTTTCAGACAGATCCGGAACCTGGGGCAGCCATCCTGGGACTCCAGGACCCAAAAGCCTACCTGATAATGGCGTCTACACCAGCAAGCAAAGCCAAAATGCAGAGAGACAGAAAATGGATCCTGGTCACACCATTTAAGGTCAGGAGCAAGTCTAGCTTAAAGGTGAATTTATCTACTGCTCTGTCACTTCTCTTTGTCATCTAAACCATTCAGGATTAAGTTCCTCCTCTAAGCAGTACATGCCTCTTAATCACATTATGCTGTAAAGGTAACAAAAAAGTGAGCTATCTTCACAATTAACAGTAAACTTACCTTTTTAAGCTGTGACTTCAATTTATAGGTCATAATTAAAGATATCAGGAAAAAACACATAAACCTGATTTTCTCACTCAGAAATCATTTTATTTGAAATCTCAAAGTACAGAGGCAAGATTCTGAATAAACTCCACATGGTTTACATGTATTCAGTACTGCTGACTTTTCACTGTGACTGAGCCCCTTCCTGATCTTCAGGGCCATCTCAGGACAGAACACTCCCTGCTCACCTAGGGCCCTGGTAAAAGTGTGCTTTAAGAACTGAACAGCAACAAGGGGGTGAGAAATCACAACGTAGGGGACACGTGCCTGTTAACTTGATCAATGGCAGACTTACCTGTATTAAATGTGCCCTCACCAGATTAAGCTACTGCTCTTCAGATCAAAAACTTCTGCCATGTGATACAAACTAACCTTAGCCACTCAAAGTGAGTACTGTAACACATCTGGTTAATTCATGTAGCACACTCCGTAAGTAAACGTGTTTATTTGTATTCTGTTGACCCTTACACCAGCAGTCCCCAGCCTTGCTGGCACCAGGGACCACTTTCGTGGAAGACTATTTTTCCATGGACCAGGAGTAGGGGGATGGTTTTGGGATGATTCGAGTGCAGTACATTTGTTGTGCACTTTATTTCTAATCTAGAGCTGCTGCTGATCTGACAGGAAGTACCAGTCCATGGCCCAGAGGCTGGGGACCCCCGCCTCACACAACATGAGTTTGAATTGTGCAGGTACACTTACACAATTTTTTTCAATAAATATACAGATACACAGTAAATGTGTTTCCTTATGATTTTCTTATTAACGTTTTCTTCTTTTCTCCAACTTACTTTATGGCAAGAATATAGTATATAATACATTTAACTTACAAAATATGTATTCATCAACTGTTTATATTATCGATAAGGTTTCAGGTCAACAGTGGGATATTAGTATTAAGTTCTGACAGTGAGCTATTAGAAGTTAAGTTCTTGGGGAGTCAAAAGTTAAATGTGGATTTTCGAATGTGCAGCAGGTCAGTGTCCCTAACTCCCATGTCATTCCACGGTCAACTGTATTTTTATGTCTAAGGTACAGTACACTTCAATATTCTGAAACGTAAGATGTGCTAAAAATAAAACAGTCTGACAAACACAGGGCAACTCTTTCTGAATGGCTACACAAACACCCTGTGCTCTGAATCATTCTGGCCTTGAGACCGACCATTCTCCAAATAGGGGACTGGCCATCTTCTAAAATGGTCAGCTTGCTCTCGGAGGACATGGTCAAGTAGATATGAGTCTATCGTGCAAGGGCAACAGAGTGCCTGATTTCAAAGGGATCTGTAAGGCATCCCAGGCCTCGACGGTGGGGCGGGAGGGAGACCTACCTGCCAGAGCCTTGATGCGCGACCGCTCAAAGAGCCGTGCGGAGCTGTTCTCATTGTCCCAGTCGTCCACGTCCCAGCGGTTGTTGACATCGCTGTACTGCTGCTGGATCTCAATGTTGTCATAGTCTGTGGCTACTGTGGTCGTCATCTTGGACCGTCTCAGCTGCTCCTCCACATCAGCGCCTTCTTACAGGTCTCTGAGAAAGAAAAGGAAAACCCTAGTCAGATGTCTAAGCCGTTGGTCCCTACAAACCTACTGAGCAAAGGTGAGCAGAAGGTAACACAGGTCCTACGTGCCAAGAGTAGGTCTTGGGAGTCCATAAGAGCTGGTGTGTAAGGTCAGCAATGCCTCATAACATGTGTGTGACCTTGGCCGCAGCACTTAACATCTGAGACTCCGTTCCCCCAGACATTAAAGGGGGAAGATACTCTACAGATTGTTGAGAAGACTGAATGAGATGATAGATGCCCAACAAAGGGTGGGTTCTTCCTTCTTTCTAATATTTAAACTTTGTAATTTTAGAATTTCATTGGAGCTGGATGAACACCTCCCTCAGGCTTCTGAATGAACAAAAATTTTTTTTAATGTTTATTTACTTATTTGGCTGTGCCAGGTCTTAGATGCAGCATGTGGGATCTAGTTTCCTAACCAGGGATTGAACCCAGGCCGCCTGCATTGGGAGTACAGAGTCTTAGCCAGTGGACCACCAGGGAAGTCCCTGAATGAACAAATTTATTTCTATTGTATGTCATCATAAACTATAAGCTTTTAGCTTCTCCTAGAAATTCATACAACGTGATGTGAGAGAACTAACATGACTTTATCTAACCATCTCATTTACATGTTAGAAAACTGATGCCTAATATTAAATGACATAGTAAACCTAGATAGCATATTGAAAAGCAGAGACATTACTTTACCAACAAAGGTCTGTCTAGTCAAGGCTATGGTTTTTCCAGTGGTCATGTATGGATGTGAGAGTTGGACCGTGAAGAAGGCTGAGCACCAAAGAATTGATGCTTTTGAAGTGTGGTGTTGGAGAGGACTCTTGAGAATCCCTTGGACTGCAAGGAGATCCAAACAGTCCATTCTGAAGGAGATCAGCCCTGGAATTTCTTTGGAAGGAATGATGCTAAAGCTGAAACTCCAGTACTTTGGCCACCTCATGCAAAGAGTTGACTCATTGGAAAAGACTCTGATGCTGGGAGGCATTGGGGGCAGGAGGAGAAGGGGACGACAGAGGATGAGATGGCTGGATGGCATCACTGACTCGATGGACGTGAGCCTGGGTGAACTCCGGGAGTTGGTGATGGACAGGGAGGCCTGGCGTGCTGCGATTCATGGGGTCGTAAAGAGTTGGACACGACTGAGAGACTGAACTGAACTGAACTGAGTGACAGTACTGGTGGTGTTTAACAGGCATCAAAAAAGTGACTAAATAATGACTGAAATTACGTATATGATTGTGTTACTTCAAATTCTACTACCAACCCCAATACCCCCGCCTCAGGGGCCCAACCACGGCCACAGTGTTTTACAGGGATAAATGGGAATTCTCAGAACTTTGGTCTCAATGTTTGGCCCACTGACATCTTTGCTTTATCACAGGGCCCTCAAGAGAGTTAGGTGAAACATATTTAGATGTAAATATATAGCTTCTCCCTTCAATATAGCTATTATTCATTCATGGAACCAAAATGTACTGAGGACCCAGTACATGCTCAGCACTGTTCCAGATGCCGGGGATAACAGTAAACAAGGTAAGGACCCAGCACTAGTGTAGTGAAGCTTACGCCCTAGTAGGGTGAGCTGGACATACAGCACACAAGAAAAGGCAAGACAGCTGAAAGAAAATAAAACGAAGCTACAGCGATGTGACAGAGGATAACATCAATAATGCTGTGTTATAAACTTCAAAGCTGCTCAGAGGCCAGACTTAATCATTCTTACCACAAAAAGGAAATGATAATTATGCGAAGTGATAGAGGTCTTAGCCAATGCTACAGTGGTAATCACACTATATTATATAAACATATCAAAACAACATATCTTACACCATTTTAAACTTACAAGCTTAATCTTATATGTCGGTTATATCTTAATTTAAAAATAAAACAGGCATTGGGGGCAGGAGGAGAAGGGGACGACAGAGGATGAGATGGCTGGATGGCATCACTGACTCGATGGACGTGAGCCTGGGTGAACTCCGGGAGTTGGTGATGGACAGGGAGGCCTGGCGTGCTGCGATTCATGGGGTGAATTCAATGGATGAATGGCTATTTTAGAGCTGGTGGTGGGTCAGGGAAGGCCTGAGTCAGTATGTAAACTGAGACCTCAATGATCTTTCACACTCAGATCAAGAGGAATAACGTTCTCGGCAAAGGAAACCGCATGTGTAACGGCCCTACAGTGAGACCAGCACAGCTTGTTGGAGGAATGAAGAGCTCGGTGTGGCCAGAGTCAGGTGGGCAGGGTGAGAGACAAGGAGATGGGGATACAACAGCAGGTGGGGCCAGACACGAAGGGCTGTTAAGTGTGATGGAAGACACAGCAGGCTTTTAACCCAAAAACTGACGTTACTGGACAAATGTCTTTAAAAGGTCAATCCTGGTGCTGTGTGAAAAACAGATTCTAGGAGGCAACGATATGTGCTTAAGTTGTATCAGCGTAGTCAAATTCCTGCATGTTTTGTATACACAACCATCCGAGTAAATTAAAAAAGGGAAGAGGAAGAAAGATGCCTACCCTCCTCCACTTAGTTGTGGGAAAATATCCCAAGGAAAAAGATGTTTGTCATCTCCCCAACTATCCTGCCCCACCTGCCCCATCTTAAGATTCAAAAATGATAAGATTTTGTACCTGGATGCTCATTTCATGAAAACCTCATTCAGTGTGCACCAAGAATGCGCACAGAGACCAGAGTCAGCAGACCCAATCGCTGGAGCTCTAATCAAACCAGACACCACCTGGCAATCCCAAAGGGACCAGTTGAGCTGTGGACAAAAGCACTGCTTGAGGTGCAGTTCACCTTGTGGTGGCAAAAGCACAGACACCCCCTCTCATCACTAGCTGTTTTCTCACAAGCTGTCGACCAGCACATCCTCCATGTTCCTTCCTAAGTGAGAGTATCGTGTCCACCTCACAACTGAGCCACGCAGCTGTAACTCACAGAGTCAGCCACCTCTGCTCAAACAGAAACTTCCTGGATGGGAGTACACTCCCAGATTCCCATCGAGGCAGACATTATCATGTCAACAACATACATTTAACAGTAGATTAATTTTAACACCTCCATTAGCAATGTATTTAGAAGATTTCATAAAAACAGGAAAATTCAGACACCTAAGCCAGTGAGTGTATCTATAGAAGAATCTTACAGTTGCTTTCAACATCCACAGTCATAATCCCTTCAAAAAGAAAATCAATATTGTTATGTACCATTTAACCTGGAGATGTTAATTTTTAGGACTCCATTAAAACCAAAGATTTCTACAAAATTTAGCCTTGGAGGATGTGATCTCTAAGGGGAAAAATGTGAAAGTACTGTTAATTCCAAAATGTTTAAGCCAACCCAAGGTGAAATCTGACTACCACGTACCTCTTTCCAGATTTGTTTTGGCTATTTGGTGCCACCTGCTGCCCGATGAGAGCAACCCACACCACGTCAGGGCAGTGACCAACCTGGGCTCCACCAACGACCACCCCCTACCCCGACCTCCGCCAACCTCTGACTATACAGTAAGACCAACTACAACCGATAAATCTTCCAACCACTGACTTATCCACAAATTCCTCAACAAGCAAGTATTGGGTCCTTAACGCAAGTTTAAAATAAGTAATTTTAAGAATATAAGCACAGGTTTTCTACATTTTCTTCTTTTTTTTCCAGTTTTTTTTTTTTTTTTTTTTTGATGTGGACAATTTTAAAAGTCTTTATTGAATTTATGACAATTCTACTTCTGTTTTATGTTTTAGGTTTTTGGCCATAAGGCATGCGGGATTCCTCAACCAGGGATCAAACTGCACTCCCTGCATTAAAAGGCTAAGTCTTAACCACTGGACCATCAGGGAAGTCCCTCTAAGTTTTCTTCTTTAATGGTGTTCTTTAATAATGCCATTACTCCTCCAAACCTCAAGAGGGGACTGGGAAACAAGAGTTCCTATGAGTCTATAAACAAAAGAAATACGATTATATTATTTTTGATTGTTTCACTTGAGCTCCTAAGAACTTGGATACCAGGGGCATTTTTTTCCTCAATGTTCTCTGTCCAAAGACAATACCCGCGCCAAACTATAGAGTGTTTATGATGACAAAATTTTTAAAAAAACTTCAGGGGTATGTCAAAGCTGAAAATCCCACCTCCCCATCAGGGCCGTAGTGAAAAGGTGCCTCTAGGTATTCAAGAGCAACCGTGCAGGAACCTGACGGTGAAGGAACTTCAGAGACAAGGCAAGAGCATGGACAAGCGCATGTCCTTGACACAGGGATTCCAGAAAGCCCAGCAAGCAACACACATCACTATCCTATAACCCACTTCAACAAGGACAACGGTGTCAGCTGCGGGGCCAACTTGCAGCACACATACAGGTGTCCCCAGGAGGTTATCTATGAAGGGCTAGATTTTCCCAAGGTGCTATCAGTCATGTGTCCCAAGGGCCAGTGAAGCAATCTGTACTTCAATGGCTGTGGGAAGATTAGGAGGAGAGAAGAGAGGAGGGCTGCCCATCTTGGAACCCTGCCTGGTGGTTGGTCTGCCATCAGAAAAGCTGGAGAGGACTGTTTAAGGCTGGCGTGAGATAAAACCACCTCCACTGCTGAGAGGGGTTCTTACTGCCTCCCTGGCTCAGTGAGGGCCTGAATTCCGACTTGATCACCACAGCAGGAATCCATTAAATAATCCTTGAGTGAATAAAAATCACTGATACCCTAGATGTGATATGAATAAAACCCATGTCTTCTGTGGCTACATATTGGGAAGATAATTAGAAGGGCATCTCTGCTCTTTTCTTACCACGTGAGAGTGTGTGTGTGTGTTTAAGTAAGGAATAAGTTAAAAAGACAAGCCCCCTCCACAAATTAGTCTGCTCTAATCCTCTGTCCTTCTCTAATTCCTATGAACTGGAATTTTCCAAAAATACAGACATTCCACAAAGCTTTATCATTTTCTACTTCATGAAGAAGACAACTTTATTCCTTCAAGCTGGCAAAGACAGAAATAGATGAGGAAACTATTATTGTAGCCCTACGAGGCAAAGAGGTGCCACCGGCTTTGGCCTGTGTGGCCACAAGGTCACAAACAACAGAAAAGAAACTGGAGCTTCACCACTCCCAGCTTTGGGAGTTGAGTTATTAGTTCTCCTCTTCTTTGAAAGTCAACACCTGGCAAAGTCTAGAGGGAAAACATGATCTGTTTATTTTCCAAGGTACTAAATCTATTTTCCCTGTCACATGGGTATTAGATCAACGCACAGGGTTTTGTTCTTTATGGTTTATCTCCAGGTTTCCTTCCAACGCCCTCTTCTGTTTTGTGGGATGATGTTATCCGCTACTCTGTGCCAACAATCACGACCCAGATGGCTAAGGGCAGAGTCTCCTAAGGATCACCAAGCCAGTGTCTACAACTAAACTCCTTCTTTCCTCCAAATCCCGTTTACTGCTGCCTCACTCCCTCACTGAACGACACCTCATTTTCCTAACCGACCTCAGCTAGAAACCTTGTGGTCATCCTTCACTTTTCTCTCCTCCCATATGCAGGCCCCCTGGTTTGCTGCACCTCCTGAAAAATCTCAAATTGGCTCAAGCAATAGCTTCTCATTCCAGAGCCTCACCTCTGATTTCAATCCCTAACCCACTCCCCTTACACTGCCGCCAGAGGGACCTTTCTAATATGTAATTCTAATCACTTGATTCCCACAACTAAAATCCACCAAATGCCCCCAACCTTCAGAATAAAAAATCCATATGCCTTCTGAATAACGCCCAGAACCCTGTGAAGAGAAATGAGAACATCTGTGAGGGCCCAGCCCAGCTCTCCAGCCTGGTTTCAATAGTCTTCTCCTCAAGTCTTACAACTCGTGAAGGAAAAGGCACACTCTGGTCTCACCTCCAAACTACAGCCTAGAACAACTCTTTGCTCTTCCCACAAATGCTAGCTGTTACCTCATCCCGGAAGCCACACCTGGTGCTTCCTCCACCACCACCACCCGGTCTGAGTTAGGCAGCCCACCTATGTCCTCCCTCCTAGGCTTCTCATACACCTCTACCCTATCACTGTAAGACTGTTTCATAATTTCAAAACATCTACTTACTAACCATCAGCAGGACACAAACTCTTAAGTTCAAGTCTCCATCACAATGTCCTTATATTTCTCAACTCCCAGCAAGGTACCTAGAAGTTAAGTGCTGGCCAATTATTTATGAACTGGCTGGGTGAGTGGGAGATTGGATGGAAGATGGGAAGGTGAGGCCACAGAAGCAACGGCAATTCAAGCTGCCACACTGGTACCATCTCCATCAGTCATATAAAGCCCAGAACACACAACTCTCCTGAGCTACCCAGATATGCTGGGCTCTCTGCTTTCAAGGCAGTCACTCTTTTAGACTAGGCAGTTAATGAAAATGAACATACATTTAATAAAGTGCTTCTCTATACACATATATTAAAATGTATGTTTCCCTTTTTAATTTAGTTTTTGTCCATGAAAGTAATTTATTTTTTGTCCCAACTACTCAGATATTAAACAGCAAAGCAACAAAGAGAGAATAAATGGAATTTCCATTGGCATTACATACATGCAAACATACTTCATTAGTACCCAATATTAATTAAAGACTTAAATAAACTAAATAAAGAAGAAGGTGACTTAACATTTGCCAACCCTTTTTGAGGAGGAAAACCATATGCTAACCATTACTTCAACAGGACTCACAAATCCAAATGTTCTTCAAACACTTAAAAAAAACCCTCTCACTTCGCTCACAAAAAAAACTTGAAAAAGGATACATTGGACTGCTGGTGGTCTCATCTTAAAAAAACAAAAAGATCTTGCTCTGGGACTCTGGAGGGACCAAACTACATCTGAAAGGTTCCAGAAAGGGACCTCTGAGAGTTCTGCCTTAACCCTCTCAACTCTTCAGTGGCCAGAAAGCAAGAGAGTCACACCCTGTTCACAGTTTGCTCCTGAAGCTTTCTGAAGCGCAGCACGTGTCAGCCAAGAGGGAGGAGTCTTTGCAAGAAGCCACACCTGGAATCACTGTGATGAATAAATCTGGCTAACCAAGCATTGCTCAGGTTCATGGAGCCAGTTCCACAAAAAGGCCCAGAAGTCCATCCTAAACAACGCTCTCTGCTCACCAACACCAGGATGCCCAGGAAAAGTCCCAGTGTGATAGCTGACAACATAACAAAAGGCACACAAAGTCCTTCAGAAACGTTTACCATTCACTTATGCGGTTATCTAGTTTACTTGAAACTTTTTATGGGAACACATCTACTGTACAGAGTATGATACGGCTGCATAAAGCAGCCTAAATTCATCGACTCAGACCATTTTGAGAGGGAAGGGTGCTCAAAGACCTGTTTAAACTTAAATCTCACTAACAAAGGTGGTCTTCAAATACTCTATAGTCATCTTAACATCTGTCTGCTTCACCTATGAGTGACAGAGTGTGTTAAAATCTACCGCTATGATTGTGGATTAACACGCTTTCCTTGTAGCTCCCTGGATACATGCAAAATCATAATTATCTTCTTGGTGGGTTGTCAACATTATGAAATATTCTGACTTTATCCCCATGCATATATTAATTCTACTTTTATTGATAGTAATATTTGCCTGTCCCTCCCCACCCTCATTCTGCTCTTTAAAGTAATTTTGTTTTAGGTATGTCTCTTATTTTTTATTCTAATCCAAGAGTCTGTCAGTTAGTGGGCAAATATAACCCATGTATATTTATTAGGATTACTGCTATATTTGAAGTTTCAACCAAATTATTTTGCTTTCTATCTTAATTAACAAAATGTGGAAACTGGGGCCTGAAGACTTAAAACAATAGGATCAAATCATACAGCCATGAACCCAACATCTGTAATTTTTTATCACCACTGAATCTAGAGCCACTAGAATCATCTAATCTTTAAAATGCAGAGAGCTGATGAGGCTGGCAATCAATGACCACTCTCTCTCTGCTCTCTCTCTCTGCTAAGTTGCTTCAGTCCTGTCCGACTCTGTGAGACCCCATAGACGGCAGCCCACCAGGCTCCCCCGTCCCTGGGATTCTCCAGGCAAGAACACTGGAGTGGGTTGCCATTTCCTTCTCCAATGCATGAAGTGAAAAGTGAAAGTGAAGTTGCTCAGTTGTGTCCGACTCTTCGAGACCCCATGGACTTCAGCCTACTAGGCTCCTCCATCCATGTGATTTTCCAGGCAAGAGTACTGGAGTGGGTTGCCACTGCCTTCTCCGAATGAGAACTCTAGTACTATTAAAAACAACTTAATTTTTTTGCTGGCTTACTTTATGCTGAGCATGGTGCTTTATTTGCTTTTTCATTAGTCATCTCCAGTAACCTTCAGAGCTAGATACCATTATTACCTTATTTTATAGATTAATAAATTTATTAATTAAATAAATTAATATTTATTAATTTATTTATTAATTGCTCTGCCAGTGGTGGTGGAGCAAGGAACTGAGGAAGCCAGGAGGGTTTGAACCAAATATTTATGACTATATGAATGAATAAATAGCTTGTGTTTTGAGGAACAACCCTTTAATAGTGATCCATATCAGAAAACTATCTAATGGACCCAAAGTTCTTTAATAAATAAGAAAATAGATTAGTCTCCTTTAAAGCCTAATTACCATGTAAGGCAGGCAACCCACGTAGCCAGGTGTCCTAGCTCACATATTCCCAAATGGGGACAATATTTCCCGAAGAATGAAAATTCACTTGGGGGTTGGGGAAAAAAAGTTTCTTTCATGTAAGCACAGATATGGTATATCTGTGAAAAGATATGAAGGAATATGAAAAACAGGTTAAGAAACCACTGTTCAGGCTAAAGAAAACGTGTGTATTACCTTTAAGCAAATTAAGATTTGAAGGCAGGGCTTAGAAGACAAGAACATAAGAGCACATTACTTTGTACTAAAGAATTGGAATTTCATATACCATGGGTCCCATTCATCGCATCTCTGATGTAAAAACTCACAGTAGTGACTCCTGCCTCACACTAACATAAGTAATTCAGGGAAGCGGTGATGGTTTAGCCATCTTCTGTCTACAACACTCAAAGCCTAAAGCACTCACAACAAACCTTCTGCTACAGACTGAATGTTTGTGCTCCCTCCCACCAAAATTCACATGTTAAATCCTAACACCCAATGTGATGGCATTTGGACCTGGGCCTTGGGAGGTGATTAGGTCACCTAATGGAATTAGAAACCCCAGAGTGTAGGCATTCCTTCCATCATGTGAAGACACAGCAGGAGACACAGATCAGGAAGACACGGACCAGGAAGCAGGCCCTCACCAGACACCAAATGTGCCAGCACTTTGATGGTGGACTTTCCAGCCTGCAGAGCTACGAGAAATAAATGTTGTTTATATACCACCCAGACTATAATACGTTGTAACAGCAGCCCATACAGACTAAGACCCTTTCATTCCCAACATTCAGAAGTAACTTCTTTACTATCCAGATGATAGATGCCACTGGAAGGCCAGTTCTAATTTTATGAATAAAGTTCTAGCGATAAATTTTATTTTCTAATATGGGCAAATTAAAATAGGTTCTACTACTTGGAGGAGCAAAATTAACCCTTACTATAAAGAAAATTACATATTTTAAAAGATTTACTATCAGAAGATACACTGACTTATGGACTCTGTGGGAGAGGGAGAGGGTGGGAAGATTTGGGAGAATGACATTGAAACATGTAAAATATCATGTAAGAAACGAGTTGCCAGTCCAGGTTCGATACACGATACTGGATGCTTGGGGCTAGTGCACTGGGACGACCCAGAGGGATGGTATGGGGAGGGAGGAGGGAGGAGGGTTCAGGATGGGGAACACATGTATACCTGTGGCGGATTCATTTTGATATTTGGCAAAACTAATACCATTATGTAAAGTTTAAAAATAAAATAAAATTAAAAATAAAAAAAATAAATTAAAAAAAAAAAGAAGATACACTGACCATAATTCATTTTATAACAATCTGTTTAAAATATCACATCAAGGTGGCTTAAAAACTTATCATTACTATACAGTATGGCCAAGAATATTATTCTCTAAGGAAAATTACAATGTAGGGGGAATAACAAAGCATCTCCCATTTTATAAACTTTACAATGAATAGTGAAATTATAAACAGATTTATTGAGTGTCTTTAAACAAAATAAAAATTCTTATATACTGCATAGAAATTTATCCCCATGTACTATTCATACATTAAAATTTTAAACAAAGTACCTTATTTCTTTTCTCTACCTACATATGATACCATCTAGATTCTAAATACAAATTTGTAAGGTCTAAAAATTTTTAACACTAGCTTTATTTCAAAAAAAGACTTGCAAAAGTAAGGTCAGCTTTTCCTGTATCTACCTATAAGCCTGAAAATCACCTAATGTGAACCAATTAAAAACATTTAAAAATAATTCCTATTAAAATACAAGGTTTCCTCATATACTTTACAGTTATCCTTGTTTTTGTTCTATTAACATAGAAAGGCAATTACAATTGAAATCATTACCTCAATGCAGACCTAACATCACGGTCTTATAGCCAACGTGGAGTTTCTGAGCCACTATAAATAACCACTTTGGTCTTACTTTTACTTCCAGATAGTTTTAAATTACATTAGGATGTCTGTCTAATGGTACTGCTGCCAAAACGCCAATCCTGACTTTGAGTGAGCTTGGCATTTCACAGCCTTATTCTTTGGGAAATGGTATCAGGAATGAGTGCCTGCACAACAGAGGAGCAATAACGTGCTATTTGGAAGCTGACTTTTACTTCTAGAACAGCCCATTGCCAAAATCCTCTGCAAATCTTATCAAGTGAAAACGCATATCTCAATTTTCTGGAATAATGATCAAATGACAGAAAAATGTAAAACCACAACGCAAGGCAGCGCTACAGGAAATGATGAACAAGGCACACACACTAAGATCCGTGAGAGCTGGGGTCCTCCCTGTCCTGCTAACCTTTATACCCTCAGCACCAGCACTTCAGCCCCCGCAGATGCTCAAAAACAATGGTGAAAGAAAACGGCGCGAGGCATGGGTAGTGTCACCAAGGAACATTCTAATGCTGGGCCACAATGCCTCCTTCTGCCTAAATTATATGAATCCTGGATCCAGATAAACTGTAACTGTTATGTAAGGGGTGACAGTCTCCTAACTCAGATTCATTTAGGAAAGAATGAATTTTTATAAGAAATTTCTTTTCAACTCACAAAGTATGAAGGGTCCTATCTGGAGAGGAATGGAATAATCACAAATTTCACAAATCTCATTTGGGATAAATAAACATACTGATCTTAAATATGTCATATTCTGAGAATCATTCTCCTTTGCAAAATGGCTAAGATCTTAGGCTTGTCTAATAATACCAATTTCCAAAGGTTTAAATATTATAATATGAATTCATTTGTCTTGAAGAGCAGTTCAAACAAGCCTCACTGCTTGGATTTACACTTTAGCAGCAAACCCTCCCCTCTGCGTGACTGGTAAATGTTTCCCAAACTATTTAGAAATCTGCAACTTTTCAAATAAACAAAATGAGTAAAGGTTGGCCTATGATACTCGAAAAGGAAAAATGACATCAATCCCGGAAAGAAACATTCAAATAATCACCATTTTAACAGGATCAAACCTCTACTACCAAAATTTGTTTAAACTTTCTCAATTTGAAAAAAAAAAAGTTTGTTCTTTTTTAAAAAAACTTTTAACAATACAGACTGAAATCCATATGAATCTTACACTTTACTGTTTAAAACTTGATTACAAAGGTCCTCAGCACCAAGCCTGGTAACAAAGGTCAGTTAAAGCAAATGTGGAGATTCCCTTTCACTTTTGGTAATATTTAAACACAGATATTGGGCTTCCCAAGTGGCCTTAGTGGTAAACAACCCATTTGCCAATGCAGGAGATGTAATAGACACAGGTTCAATCCCTAGGTTAGGAAGATCCCCTGGAGGAGGGCATGGCAACCCACTCCAGTATTCTTGCCTGGAAAATCCCATGGACAGAGAAGCCTGACAGGCTACAGTCCATAGCGTCGCACAGAGCTAGACATGACTAAGTGACTTAGCATGGCATAGGAGAAAAATGAGCTACCCTGGTTAAAATACTGCCTAAGCTTAGAATTACAGAGGATCTCTCTGATACACAACCAAGTATGTGTTCACTGTAGGTGACCAGACACAAGCACACACATCCACTGAAGGGCCAAGCCAGAACCCAACCAATGTTCCAAACTGGGCAGAAAGGCAAAGCAGCAAGCACAACCTGTCCATATTTTGCTTGGCTCCCGCTCTATTGCTCAAATTACTTCAAAATGAAAATGAGGTCTTAGCTGGTGAAGTCCTCAATCGGGTTCAAAAGCAAAAGCACACCAAGGCTACACTGTACAGCACAGGGAATTACAGTCATTATCTTGAAACAACTTATTTTCTGTTGTTTAGTTGCTCAGTTGTGTCCAACTCTTTGCAACTCCATGGACTGAAACATGCTAAGGTTCCCTGTCCTTCAGCATCTCCCAGAATTTGCTCAAACTCATGTCCATTGAGTCAGTGATACCATCCAACCATTTCATCCTCTGTTGCCCCCTTCTCTTGCCCTCAATCTCTGTCAGCATCAGAGTCTTTTCCAATGAGCCAGCTCTTCACGTCAGATGGTCAACGTAATTGGAGCTTCAGCATCAGTCCTTCCAATGAATATTCAGGGTTGATTTCTTTTAGGATTGACTGGTTTGATCTCCTTGGTGTCCAAGCATCAATTTTTTGGCGCTCAGCCTTCTTGATGGTCCAACTCTCACATCCACTCATGACTACTGGAAAAACCATAGCTTTGACTATACCAACCTTTGTCAGCAGAATGATGTCTATGCTTTTTAACACACGGTTTGTCATACCTTTTCTTTGTAGGAACAAGCGTAATAACCTACAATGGAGTATAATCTACAAAAATACTGCATCACTATGCTATGTACCTGAAACTAACATAATACTATAAATTAACTATACCTGAATTAAAATATTGATAATTAAAAAAAATTTTTTTTTAAGGAGAGAATGCAAAGGAAACCAGCAACCTTCCCTGTTCCTGCAGAAGGATATAGGCTTAAAAGAACAAGAATCAGAGGATCCAGACAGCTTTGACTTTCTTTAAGAGTTCCCTGGTGATGTGATTTTGGAAACTATTTTTTAATTTCTTATCTGACCAAAGTCAAGCCTGTACTGTCATCTCCTTGTTATTTTAAAAATACGTTATTAATAAACCAATTTTCTACTTCCCAAAATATCTACAACATAACACACACTTTAGTTTTTTCTTCCTCCAAACACTTTCAAAGAAGTTTGCTGTTTCTTTTGTCAAACTCAGCAACGGAGTAAAGAATGAACAGGACAGGAGGACAATTTAGAGAACTGGAGGGAATCAAATTATGTTAGCATCCGTTGATTCTGTGCAGAGAGAAAATGGAGTGGGCACCTCAGCAGTGGCTCAATTTTTAGTGGTGTCTGAGAGAACTCTAAAGCTGCCTTTCCTGCATTAAATGCGAATTTCAACCCAGAAAGTATCCTAATTAGGAAGGCTTTCTTTTTTAAAATATTCATTTATTTATCTGTGCCATGTCTTAGTTGTGGCATGTGGGATCAAGTACCCTGACCAGGGATCAAACCCGGACCCCCTGTGCTGGGAGTACACAGTCTAGCCACTGGGCCACCAGGGAAGTCCCAGGAAGGCTTTCTAATCTCATATCAGCAGAGACGTTCTCTCTCAATCATTTGTGACTTTAAAGATAGGGACAACAGACAAATAAGAACTGAGTCAGCCTAAACATTCCTTTCTCCAGGAAGGCTCTTCTGAAGCCCCCAACCCAGGGCATCCTGTTAAATCTTTTCCTCATGGCATGTACCAAGAGTGTTTAAAAAATTACCTGTTAAAAGATTAGCTCACCTTATTTACCATACTCTCTATGAATTACTAGGTATCTCTTTTTAGCAACATATCCCTAGGTATAATGCGTAGCACATGGTAGACAATAGGTAAACATTTAATGAATAAACTTCATATGGAAAAAATTTTAATCATCCAACGGTATTAGAGGCACTGTCCCTAACAGAGCAGCTGTATCAACAAAAAATTTCCAGTTTATCCAAAGGTAACTTTGTTCAAATTAAAGCCATAAATAGTAAAAACTCAAACAAAACTGAAATAAATCTAAGAATTATTTATATTTTACATTTTCTACTATACTTATAACATTAAATTTTTTGATTTCCCATAATCACCAAAGGAAAAACTTCAAATGGCAACCTCAAATGTCTACCTAAATTACAAAGGTTGATTTCCCAAGTCAAGTCTTTATTGCTGGCTGAATAGCAATACTCAGAGGGTTGACTGCAAAACTAAAAGGTAGTGGGAGAGATTCAAAGCCTAGCGCCCAGGCTGGTCAACACTTTCCTCCTCATCAGAAGGCACAGTCAGCAACACAGAGGACCCTGGACCAAGAAGGGGCTCCTATTTATTTAAGAACACATTCTACATTTAGATTTTTTAACTACCCAAAGTTAGAAGAGGTGAAAACTGACAGCAGTGCAAAGAAAATGTGGTCAGCTCAATAGAAAGCACCAGCAGAAGGCAGGGCAACTGTCAGAAATAAAATAATCACCAAGGGTTCTGAGCAGCTCAGAGGGTCCAGACGCGGGCAGCCAGGCTGTAAGACACCTTGGGAGTCCAGGACAAAACTTAGGACCCCCGAGGGGAAAACACTCTTAAAGCAACACCAGACAACTCTCTTTAAGTAGCTTAGGAGCTCTCATGTGGGCGCTGGCACAGACTCCTTGGCAGGCTGTGAGCAACAAATTCATAGTGACTCAGGGTTAGAAGGAGCTTTCTAACAACTAGAGCTGTCCAAAAATGCAAAGGGCTGGCCAGAGAGCAAGGGAGTTCACCAGCATCGGCAGAGGCTCACCCAGGGTGGGTAAGTATCGTTTGACAGAGCAGCCGCAGCAGGCTGAGTACTGGGTGCAAAGAGGGGCTGCAGGAATTCCAACATCCCTTTCAACTAACAGGCCTCTGTGATTTGGTTAACCACAAAGTGTTCACCGTTCTTCTGATCACACATTGTAGTCATAACTACAGTGCTCACAATGTGGTTCCCCAGGCATGCACCATACCCTCTTCCGTTGGGCTGAGCATATTCCGAAAGAACGGTTTTTCGTATTTTTAATGGAATCTTTTATTACTTTAATTACAACCATTCTTTGTTGGGGTATTTTCATATTAAGAGAATGTCTCCATTCTCTTTAAAATAAAAGTACTCTTCTGCAAACATTTATAAACATTCACATTGGGTTTCACAACCCCATGGAAAAAAATGGGCAAAAGGTTTTGAGAACGCCTTTTATATTTTAATGCAAACATTAATTTTAAGAGTACCACTGGAAATATTTATCATTGCAACTATTTTATTAGTTAAGTTTATACTCTTTAATATCACAGGTAGCAAATAAAACATCTGTTCATTAAAAAAAAAAACTTCCTTAGAAAATACTGCCCATGCTGATGTGACATAGTTTTGAGGGCATTATTACTGAGTCAGGGATTTTGTCCTTCACAAAAAGTGGAGACATTCCTGCTATCTGAACAGGTGTGAAGATGCAAAAAGTTTTTAATCTAAGGAAGTCACAGAACATCACAATATGAAACAGCTTGTGCGTTATAATTCTTCTGTTGATACAGCTTATACGAAAACCTTTCTTTGATTCTTCAGTCTGAGGAGGAGACTGTACCTGCGTTTCAAATTTCCCTAAGAAATTACTCTGTGATTCTCCTGATCAGAGTTTTGCTCTAACGGTGGGGACTGGACTGCATCAGTCCCACCCACTGTACTTAAAGGTGCTCACATATCCAGCATCAGTCACTTTGCAGCTTAGTTCTGACATGAGGATGGGGATACTCAGAAGATGAGCTGGTGACAAACCAGATATACAACCAAGGTACCGCACTGCTGCCAAACTGGTTTTATTTTGGCTATTTTAAAATGCAGTTCCCAGAAGCATCCTTATCTCACCCATTTTTTATAGGCAGATCATGATACCACCAAAACATGTCTGAAAAAAAGTGAACGTACATGTTTGGAAGCATCAAGAAAACATGAGAAAGCCATTCACTGCAATCACACTAAGCTATGGGACAATGAAGAGTTAGGCATTTAGCAGTTCCTAAGCCAGAAGCTGGTTGGTTTTGCCTTATGGTGATGGGTCTCTAGGGCTTCCCTTATGGCTCAGCTGGTGAAGAATCCGCCTGCAATGAGGGAGACCTGAGTTCGATCCCTGGGTTAGGAAGATCCCCTGGAGAAGGGAAAGGCTACTACTCCAGTATTCTGGCTTGGAGAATTCCATGGACCGTATAGTCCCTGGGGTCACAAAGTGTCAGATGGGTCTCTGACATTGATGTGCTTCTTGAAAAGAACTGATTGATATATTCAAAGACATAAAGAGAAGGCCTGTTTGTAAGACCAGGGATGAGAGTATGGATCAACACGGTGACCTACAATGATGATCATTCTCAAGCTTATGGAGACTTTTTGCATTTTCACCTTGGATACTTTGAAATTCCTCAGATTCTCTGAGGGACTAGGGAGCCGCTGTCGAAGAGATTTCTCTAAAATGCATGTTGCCCCACACTGGTCTGTAGAAGGATGACAGGAAGTGTGCTGGTCTTCTTTGTATGCTCTGACTGCAAAGGCACTAAGCAAATGAGCAAACAGACCCCTCACATGACGCCTAGTCTTCCGTGTACACAGAGTGTTGAAAGACTGGCCAAGTTCCCGCGAGATCATTCTCCTGTCTCCAGATGGAAAGAAACAGAGTGAAATACATCAGAATGGAGACTCCAGCCTCTGCGGGCAGGTGGAGATTGGATGACCAGGGTCCAAAAATGTCTCTTCTTTTAAACCAATAAGCTCAGTAGAATAAGCTCTACAAGGGAACAAAATTTGTTTTAAACTTCGGGATCACTACCAGAAGACTAAGAATGTACTCAGTTGCTGAAACCCTTCTTAGTGGAAAATCCAGTGCCAGCTTCGCAGGCAGGGAGGGTCACCCCCAGAGGGACCATGCAGTGCTGACAAGTGCTCTCTCCTCAGAGGCAAGCTGGCTACTGTGTCAGCCCTGGACTCTGTGCAGAGCTCCCTCTTGACTGAAGGGAGGCACAGCCAACAAACACGCGCTCTCTTCAACCTGACTGCTCACCACTCACACACACTCCAGGAACTCTCTCTAAAGTTCCAGAAAGTTCCTGCTAACCAGCTCGACAGGCTTTCCAGGTGAAGGATGAGGAGTCCCCTCCCCCTTGCTCTCAGCGTACATTTCAAAAAGAAGAAGAAAACAAAATCAGCAAGGCCAGCACTTGCCCTTGGTTTTGCACTGATGGAGAGTTTTCATTAACACGTCTCTGACTCAGAGCTGCTGCTGCTGCTGCTGCTAAGTCGCTTCAGTCGTGTCCAACTCTGTGCGACCCCATAGACGGCAGCCCACCAGGCTCCCCCGTCCCTGGGATTCTCCAGGCAAGAACACTGGAGTGAGTTGCCATTTCCTTCTCCAATAGAAATCTGTTAATCTTTACATCCAGGACTGTGCAGGCAATGTAGGCTGGGAGCTGTCACCTACTCATATGCATTTTGGCTCAAGACACACTCTCTGAAGTGAGTATTTATCTGACTTCCTCTGAATGGCAGGAGGTCTCTTCCATCTCTGCTGTGCCTCTCTTGCCAGAAATAGACAGTGAGGTCAGGAGCAGCCTCTCTGATGTAAACCAGCTCCTCACAGAGCAGCAGGTGGGAGGCAGGGAAATCAGACCACTCTGGCGGCCTGACCATCCCACAGGAGCTCAGCGCACGCTGCCCAGTGCAGCCTACAATTCTCAGGTCCTTGTGACCGCCTCCTAGAGTCACAAACCTTCACATCAGCCTCTCGATGACAGCAGAGCTAAGGTATTCAGGTCCAGAAAGCAGAAAATCACCAGCTTCCCCATCACGGCCACAGTCTCTCTGGGAGGGGTGTGGGTGCAGGGTCACTTCAAAGGCCAGTGAGTACTTTAAATAAAGGATGTGTGAATTCTCCAACTGACACCCTGAGAATAAAAACACACACATTTTCCTTTCCTTCATTTGTTCCATTTCCCTGAGTTCCACATTTGGAAACAGATACTGTCATATTACAAGAATAGACGGCAGGTCTGGAAATGAACCGAAGCTCTTTAGTCCAGTCTTGCTTTACAATGCAAATATTTTTCTATCACACATTCCAAAATATGCTAATCATCTACTGCAGCACACATTTTCAGGGAGCTATACATACTTACCAAAATTTCTTCAAACTTTCAAGAAAAGTCTCCATGCACATAAACTGCTCCAACCCCCTGGCTTCCTCTCCTCTCACAACTCCCCAGTCCTCCTCCTTCGTGATCTCCTCTCCTCTAGGAGAGGGGGCTTCTACCCCCGAGTGGAATGCCCGGTGTGAGCAGACAGGGTGAGCCGGGTCACCACCCCCAGCACCACAGCCCACCACACAGCTAGAGCACCCACCTGCCGGAGCAGTAACCACCAAGATGAAGTACAGTTGAGGAGGGCCTCGCAGACAAAGACATGAGAAGAGCTGGAAACGACCAACTCAGAGTGCACATGGTCCATCCCCTCTCATTGGATACCACACACCTGCACCTTATTGTCCAGCAGGTTAGCACTTAATTGGCTTAAATTATCCTTAATGGACATACACAGCATTAGCCATGGTCAGTTATAGCAAACACTGTGCCTAATTAATACATACTGTTCCCTAAAAGAGAAGGAAGCATCTGGGAGATGCAGGAGGGGACCGGCTATTTGGTGGTAAACAGCAAGTAGTCCAGAAGCTACCATCTCATTTAGCTAATTACAAATCTGTTTCTGGTGGGTGGGGGGGGATCCGGGCTGCGGGGCAGAAGAACCTGAGGCAGTTCACCTCCCTTCTCACTGAGGAATGAGGCAGCTCCAGTGGGAAAACAGAGGGGGTTTCTACTTGGGGGAAAGGGACAGGGAGCTCAAGGCCCTGTCCTCTGCACTGGGTCCTGTTTTCTGAAGCCTCCTGGCCTGACTCTGCACAGGGCAGTCCAAGGGCCTTTGGGGAAAGATCACCAGGGATCTGCAATCAGAGACTCTGCTGTCCCTTCCAGAAACCAATTACCCCACATTCAGGTCAGAACCAGGGGAGGCTTGGGACAGGTAACTCAGAGGCTCTGGGCCTCGGCTGCCTTGCCTATAGAGAGGACTGGGCCAGAACAGCAGTTCCCAACCCTGTGCACACATTACAATCACTTTTGGTGATTCTGTGATTAAATTAGACTCAGGCAGCAGGATCTGTAAAACTAAAGTGAAAGTCACTCAGTCATGTCCGACTCTTTGCAACACCATGGACTATACAGTCCATAGAATTCTCCAGGCCAGAAGACTGGAGTGAGTAGCCTTTCCCTCCTCCAGGGACTCTTCCCAACGCAGGAATCAAACCCAGGTCCCCTGAACTACAGGCGGATTCTTTACCAGCTAAGCCACAAGGGAAGCCCAAGAATATTGCAGTGGGTAGACTCTCCCTTCTCCAGTGGATCTTCCCGACCCAGGAATCGAACCAGGGTCTCCTGCATTGCAGGCCGATTCTTTACTTAAGTGTTGAGAATAATGGATCAACTAGAGCCCCTTCTAACTTAAACAGAAAAAAAAATTCCTAAGCCCCAAATATCAATGACGTCATCTGCACTCCTCCCCTTAAAGGGCAGTGGATGGGGATTTAAAAAGTGAGTGCACTGCTAAGTAAGGCAAGTACTGTCAAAGCCATCCCGGCCCCAGGAACACGGGATGAGCACAGAGGCTGCAGCCACCCTGAAGGATCTTCAAGTTTCCAGTCAGCTCTGAAATGTGGACACTGGATTTAGATTTTCTTCCCTATGCTGCCTGAAACATGAGTCTCACAATAAACTATATCTTCAACGAAAATGTTGTGGTTATTTTAAATAAGTCTTCAGCTAACAAATGAGACTGTTTGCCATTGTTGATTTGTTTTTAAACAAAGAATGAAAAACTACTTAAGCATTCGTTCATCTCCTCACTTTCAGTGGATAACAGACCACAGAAAAAAACATAAAACAAGTCCTAAGAAATGAACAATTAACATAACAAAAAACTGAAAAGAATTATAATACCAAGATGCCAAAAATACTGATTACATTTCAATCACTATTTGCGCTTTCATCTGGAAAACATATCCTCCGCTGGAAAGTACCCAGGATAACAGCTGCATTGGTTTTTCAACTTTCACAAACACTCTAAAAGTTAGCCAGAACTCTGGACTGGCTGACATCCAGGGTTTTATTATTATGTACCATTAGTTCATAGTGAGAAACGTGGGCTAGGGAATGGAGAAAGCGAAGTAACAACAGGGGCTTCGTAATCGTGTGCAGATGTGAACGTTTCTGAAGTTTTATTTGCCAGAAAATGCCTCCCACGTTATTTCTATTACCTGGAGGCTTTATTAATTTAATTAGGTAATTACAAACGTTATATTTTTAGGACATCATTTAGATACTTAACGTTAAACAATTTTTCTTATGTCAGTGGCTGGGCCATGCTGACATTTTAATATTTTTCATATGTAACGCAAACTGGTCAGTGTTCTTCCCCTCTTGCTCCACTCTTTAGCAAGTGCGGAAAACAAATCACCAGACCGACAACCAGTCCCCTTCTTTCCTTATGTCCATTTCTTGTCACATCAATTATGGCTCAAAAGTCTCTCACTTTTAGTACTTCATAAATGTTGGGGTTTCTATCATTTTCTTGAAACGTTTATAAAAGCCAAACGGAGTGGTACAAGTCCAGTACAGGCTTTTCAATCTCATGACCCTCTAAAGCTAAACAACAACAACAAAAAGAGGGACCAATACAGGTTTCTAACTTCTATTAAGTAAAGAACAAAAACTACAACAAACAAGAAAGACTACTACGTGATACTGCCACTATTCTATAAAGACTCCAAGGGTCATCACCATCATCATTGGAAAACTGAAAGATCTGTACCTTATGCAGAAGAGGACAAATGCTGATCTTACACCAGGCTTCTCAAGTGGGCAGTGAGCGACCCACAACACACCTGGTCCCACAGGTGCAAAGGGAAGCATAAGCTGGTAGGCAGATGACGAACACTGAAACCCAAGTCACCTGATCAGGAACAGGCACAAGGCTCCTCCAGGCGTCTGCATCTCTACCTGGACATTACTTCTGAAGTCCCTTCCTGTTCTGAAGTCCAACAACCATTAGATGAGAACACTCTGCTAGACTGTTACCTATTTTATTAGGACGAGGGATAAGAACCATGTCTCTTATGCCCCACGGTGTGTATCTCCAGCACCTAGCACAGCAGTTGCCACAAAGTAAGGGCTCAATCAATATTTACCGAATAATGACTTTTCTCACCTCTGCAGTATTAAAGGATTTTAAGAAAGATGCATTGATGATTGATGTCTGGTAGCTTCCTGAAAGAAATATAACATGGATCTGGCTGTAATTTTTAATTTTATGTATGTATGTATATTTGTATTACTTAACAAACACTTATATTAAGAACTCTATGTGTCAGGTCTTTGACCTTTACAAATACTAACTCGTTTAATCCTCAAAAGGTCCTTTTCTAGGCAGGCATGCTTATCTTTCACATTTTACAGATGAGAAAATTGTGACACAGAGTGGTGAAGGAACTTGCTTAAGGTCAAAGCAAGTTAGTGGAGTCAGGATTTGAAACCAGTCTAGTTCCTGAGTCTATCCTCTGCTGTCCAATATGGTTGCTGCAATCACATGAGGCTATTTAATTTTAAAGAAATTAAAACGGAATGAAAATCAAAATTCAACCCCTCAATGTACTAGCTATGTGCACTCAGGAACCACATGTAGCTCAGGGCGACAGAACTGAACCATGCCTGGGGGAACACTCCCCCACAGCAGAAAGCCCCACTGGAAGCGTGGTCTCCACTCTCAGGCGATGCCCCACTGCGGCCTCTCCACCTGGCTGTGGCCCCAGACTTTGCACTCCCACCTCCGTGCTGAGCCCCCAGTGCAGCAAAATAGAACACGAAGGGGCTTTCCAACTGGAGTTCTGTAACACCCATTCTTCAAGCAAAAGTATGTAAAAACGATAGCAGCTTGACTCTTGATAGATGTCCTCAACAAGAAAGCTGGGCTTGTTTTTTCCTTTGTTATACTCTATTCTTCTCCTGGCAGGATGTCTGCAGAAATGGTCTCTGGCTGTTAGGTCACTGGTGCACACTTGCACCTGTCCTGCTGTGAAGGGCAGAAATTCTGTTTTATAGATTTTGTAAGCAGAGTTCAGCCAGAGGGTAGCCCTTCCCAAAATTCAGCTCCCAAAATATTTGTGGACATTAAAAAAAAAATGCAAAACGCATATCACATGTGGTTCTTTCTGTAACATGGAAACAAAAGCTTTTGGTATCAAGGCAGCTTTAAATTCTGTCTCAGAGGAGGATTCAGAGTGGGCTGCCTTTGAGGGGTGGACTGGAGGGGGTGTTAGGATTTCTGCAACTCCCAAAATAACTACAACTCCCAAAATAGCAGTTGTGAAAGTTTAATTACCTAAGAAGGGTAACACATCACATCATTGTTCAATATAACATCTGAACCCAAAAAGACTTAAGGGGAAATGAGACACAGGGCGGGTAAACTTTGGTAGAAAAAGAGTCAAGTCCCAGAACTAAGGGCTAGGAAAACAAAGAAGTAAAGTGGAAAAAACTTTGGGTGGAGTGAGTATCAAGGGAAGAAGAATGAAAGTAGGAAGACTGAAAAAAACAAAACAGAATGAATTCATAGTTCTGCTGTGGCTGTCCCAGTTGTAAAATTCTCTCTCTGTTAAATGAAGCCAATAAAAGATCTATAACAAAATATTATATTCGCATTCCTTCTCTCCCTTTTCTAAACTAGGCATTTTTTAAAAAATGATGATTACTTTCAGAGAACTCCAGAGGGTTCCCCACAGAAACTCCAGGGTTTCCTTGACACCCATGCATCATATGGGTCAACAGATGACAAGTTTCTCTGGCAGTAAACAGAGGAGGGAGCCAGGTATGCTGGCCTCCTGGCTCAGGGTGGGGGTGGTGGCATCAAATACCCACAACCAGGAGCTCAATCAGAGAAGGCAATGGCACCTCACTCCAGTACTCTTGCCTGGAAAATCCTATGGACAGAGGAGCCTGGTAGGCTGCAGTCCATGGGGTCGCTGAGGGTCGGACACGACTGAGCAACTTCACTTTTACTTTTCACTTTCATGCATTGGAGAAGGAAATGGCAACCCACTCCAGTGTTCTCGCCTGGAGAATCCCAGGGACAGGGGAGCCTGGTGGGCTGCCGTCTATGGGGTCGCACAGAGTCGGACACGACTGAAGTGACTTAGCAGTAGCAGCAGCAGGAGCTCAATGTGGCTGGACATCAGATCTTCATGTTCCATGCCATATGGCTGTCCCCATTCACAGCTGGCCCTCTGCATCCATGGGTTCATCCACAGAGGGCCGCCTCTACTATGCCACTTTATATAAGGGACCTGAGCATCTGTAGAATTTTGTATGGAGTGGGAGAGTGTTCCTGGGACCAATGCCCCCAGATACCAAGAGATGAGAATACAGTTTCCTGAACAACCATCTCCACAGACATGTGCTCACATCATCATTTGTGATTGCTGCTGAGTGCTGTTGTACAGTATAGATGTACTATAACTTTATTTAACCAAGTTCCTACTAAGTGAACTCGCTCAGTTGTGTCTGACTCTTTGCGACCCCATGGACTGTAGGTCTACCAGGCTCCTCAATCCATGGGATTTTCCAGGCAAAAGTACTAGAGTGGGTTGCCATTTCCTTCTCCAGGGGATCTTCCCGACCCAGGGATCAAACCCGGGTCTCCCACATTGCAGGCAGATACTTTACCCTCTAAGCCACCAGGGAAGTTTTGTTCACTATTCTCAAAAATATTTTCATGAATGTGGTAATATCACTATTAACTGTGTCCATTATTTTGTTAGGGTCAATTTCAAGATAAGAAACCTACTACCCTGGAAAAATGGGTTCTCCCACCAGCACTGCAGGAGAGGGCCTGTTTTCCTTTCACCCTGATCACACCAATTAAGATAAGAAATGAGGAGATTCAATTGCATGTCTT
Organism: Bos taurus; assembly: GCF_002263795.3. Classification (NCBI taxonomy): domain Eukaryota; kingdom Metazoa; phylum Chordata; class Mammalia; order Artiodactyla; family Bovidae; genus Bos; species Bos taurus. Next base: position 37,218,040 of record NC_037338.1, on the reverse strand, counting down.
TGCTTACTAATGATGTGACCTTGAACGTTTTCATTATCTAAACTGATCACTTCTTTGGGCAAATTACTAACTTCTCTATGCTTCCGTTTATCTGTAAAACAGGAAAAATAATTTATAAAAATAATTATAATATTGTAATATATAATAATAATATCACTTATTATATAATAATAATTCTCTATCTCATAAAACTGTTTAAAGAATTGAGTTAATGCATATAAAAAGCTTAAAACAATTCATAGAACATTAAAAATAACTTATTATTTATACTTTTTAACTTATTTCTGATAAGAAATCTTTCTTTGAAACAATAGAGTTCACATTGGTGGTTACTTTTTCTGAACAGCACAGATGAAATAATTATCACTGGATAACAAAGAATCACTGTATGTATCTACATGTAATTGTACCAGTGGACCTCCCTCTCCTTCATTTAGTTATAATATGCACTAGATCAAGGCTATTTTTCTGTAATATAAATAAAAAATACATCTGAATCAAATTTTAATAAATTGTACATTCATAGATTTAATTTTAATAAAATTCTGCATTTTTCCAGAATTTTAAAAACTTTATAATAAAATCTTATAACAAAAAATATTCCAAAACAAAGTTTGGTTAAATAAATCATGATATATGTAATATGTTGACTCTCATGCATCAATATTTAGGTGTAAAACATGGAACAATGCTCAGATGAAACACCAGGTAACAAAATAAACAGATGATGATTCTATTTCTGTTTGAAAACATATACTTATCAGGAGTAATATACACACCAGAATGTTAAAAGTAGTTCTTAGCACTGGGTGATGGTATAAAAGGCAATTTAAATTTTATTTTTGAAAGAAAACCATGTTCTCCTTAGTTTCTGCAAAGAACATTGCATTTTTTGAAAGGAGAAATGTTAAGTATTTCTACAGGTGGGATTCCAGTGTGGTGTCCAGTTTCTTGGACAGTGCAGAGCTGTCTGGCAGGGCAGCCCCTCTTGGATAACAAGATTCTCTCTGGCAGGAACATTCTCTGGACAGACTGGGGAGTGGAATCTCATCAGGGCTCCTTGAGCTTCAAGTTGGTAATTCCCGCCTCCCCATCCTCCTAGACAATAGACATGGGGAAAGGCCCAAGCTGATTTTATCTTTCTCCTGCTTACCATCCAGCAATGATGCCCCGAGGCTTTCAAAACAAAGTTTCAAACTTTGAAAGATTCCAACTATATGATAAGCACACAAGGCCCCTGCTTTCCCCCAGTGTCACCCCCTGCCACAAACCTGCACACCCTCAATTCTCGGCAGCTCAACTCTCTCACAGTTCCCAGACTCTGCATGTCCACTGAGACACCACTCAGTGGTGTCACTCACACTCAGCTCAAGCTCCCCTCCCACAGGGGGCCTTCATGGTAATCCCTGTGCACAGCATTTTGCATACTGAACCACAATCATCGGCTCATTCCTGCCCACCTTCTTGACTGTGAGTGAGTTGGGAGGGATACAGCAAGCAGAGTGGGAGAGTCAGTAGACAAGTGGAGACAGAACTCCTTGAGGGAGAGTTGACAATTAATAGCTATAATGAACTGCACATACATAAACTACATGAGTTGATAAGTTCTGACATAAATACACCAACCCGTGAAACCATCACCACCATGAAGAAAATGAGCATATCCATCACTCCAGAAAGGTTCTCTGTTCCCCTCTATGTTTCGCTCCTCCTGGCCCACTTCCACCTAACCGCCCCCCTCCAATCTCTGACCCCCAGATACCCACCGATCTGCTTTCTGTCCCCACAGATTATAGTCCGCATCTTCTATATACATAAAATTATTTAGTATGAACTATTTTTCTGTCTGGCCTCTTCACTCAGCACAATTATTTTGAGATTCACTCATGTGCTGCATACAGCAATAACTGATTCTTTTGTTATTGCTGAGTAGTATTCAACTATATGGCTATAACTCAGCTTATGTATCTGCTTACCTGTGATGGACACCTGAGCTGTTTCCATTTAGGGCTACCACAAATGAGGCTGCTATGGACATCTGTGTACAAGTTACTATGTGGAAAATGTGCTTTCATTTCTCTTGCGTAAATGCCTAGGAATCCTTGGGTCATATTAAAGGTCAAATGATCTTTTTTTTTTTTTTTAAAGAAACTGCACGACAGGACATTCTAATAAAATTTTTTTAAAAAAGCAGAAATCAATGAGCAGATGCACCAGGGGAATATCCTTTTTAAAGAAAGATAATAAATCCTTTTATAAGAGACGAATCATTTTACAGTGTGAACATTCTCTGTGACTTTTAAAATTCAATCTTCACATATGAAGCTTTTTTTACCATGCAAATGAGTCATGCCTATATTAATTACAGTTATATAAAAATCTGCGTTCTGTCCACTGACCAATTTCCCTACATTGAGCCTTGTTCTTTTCAGGATTTGGACGGCACCATTCAATTGCTTCTCTCACTGGAAGTCTCTAGAGCAGTGTTGTAAGAAAGAGCATGACGTGGTAACTATATCAGTCTTGAAAAGGATCCTTCTTTGTATGTGTTCCAAGAAAAGACAGTAACCCACTCATGTGACTTGGGGGAGGTATAGTAACTTTCTGTGCCTTTGACAGCCACCCTATCAGCACCCAAAATTAGTTGGGAGATTTAAAAGGCCTTCTGTGCAAAGGCCTATTCAGCAGTAAGTACAACATAAGCTGAAAAAAGAAAGCAATTCTACATAGAAATATCCTATCTTGACACTTAGGCTGGGACCCTCTCCAATTTCAGTTCAGTTCAGTCACTCAGTCATGTCCGACTCTTTGCGACCCCATGAACTGCAGCATGCCAGGCCTCCCTGTTCATCACCAACTCCTGGAGCTCACCCAAACCCATGTTCATTCAGTTGGTGATGCCATCCAACCATCTCATCCTCTGTCCTCTTCTCCTCTGGCCCTCAATCTTTCTCAGCCTCAGGGTCTTTTCAATGAATTAGCTCTTCACATCAGGTGGCCAAAGTATTGGAGTTTCAGCTTCAACATCAATCCTTCCAATGAACACCCAGGGCTGATCCCCTTTAGGATGGACTGGTTGGATCTCCTTGCAGTCCAAGGGATTCTCAAGAGTCTTCTCCAACACTTCAAAAGCATCAATTCTTCACCCCTCAGCTTTCTTTATAGTCCAAATCTCACATCCATATACGACCACTGGAAAAACCATAGCCTTGACTAGATGGACCTTTGCTGACAAAGTAATGTCTCTGCTTTTTAATATGCTGTCTAGGTTGGTCATAACTTTCCTTCCAAGGAGTAAGCATCTTTTAATTTCATGGCTGCAATCACAATCTGAAGTGATTTTGGAGACCAGAAAAATAAAGTCAGCCACCATTTCCACTGCTTCCCCATCTATTTGCCATGAAGTGATGGGACCAGATGCCATGATCTTCGTTTTCTGAATACTGAGTTTTAAGCCAACTTTTTCACTCTCCTCTTTCACTTTCATCAAGACACTTTTTTAAAATTCCTCTTCACTTTCTGCCATAAGGGTGGTGTCATCTGCATATCTGAGGTTATTGATATTTCTCCCGGCAATCTTGATTGCAGCTTGTGATTCTTCTAGCCCAGTGCTTTTCATGATGTACTCTGCATAGAAGTTAAATAAACAGGGTGACAATATACAGCCTTGATGAACTCCTTTTCCTATTTGGAACCAGTCTGTTGTTCCATGTCCAGTTCTAACTGTTGCTTCCTGACCTGCATATAGGTTCCTCAAGAGGCAGGTCAGGTGGTCTGGTATTCCCATCTCTTTCAGAATTTTCCACAGTTTATTGTGATCCACACAGTCAAAGGCTTTGGCATAGTCGATAAAGCAGAAAAAGATGTTTTTCTGGAACTCTCTTGCTTTTTCCATGATCCAGCGGATGTTGGCAATTTGATCTCTGGTTCCTCTGCCTTTTCTAAAACCAGCTTGAACATCAGGAAGTTCATGGTTCACATATTGCTGAAGCCTAGCTTGGAGAATTTTGAGCATTACTTGACCAGCGTGTGAGATGAGTGCAATTGTGCGGTAGTTTGAGCATTCTTTGGCATTGCCTTTCTTTGGGATTGGAATGAAAACTGACCTTTTCCAGTCCTGTGGCCACTGCTGAGTTTTCCAAATTTGCTGACATTGGGTGCAGCACTTTCACAGCATCATCTTTCAAATAACTTGATGATTTGAAATAACTCAACTGGAATTCCATCACCTCCACTAGCTTTGTTCGTAGTGATGCTTTCTAAGGCCCATTTGACTTCACATTCTAGGATGTCTGGCTCTAGGTGAGTGATCACACCATTGTGATTATCTGGGTCGTGAAGATCTTTTTTGTACAGTTCATCTGTGTATTCTTGCCACCTCTTCTTAATATCTTCTGCTTCTGTTAGGTCCATACCATTTCTGTCCTTTATTGAGTCCATCTTTGCATGAAATGTTCCCTTGGTATCTCTAATTTTCTTGAAGAGATCTCTAGTCTTTCCCATTCTGTTGTTTTCCTCTATTTCTTTGCACTGATCGCTGAGGAAGGCTTTCTTATCTCTCCTTGCTATTCTTTGGAACTCTGCATTCAGATGCTTATATCTTTTCTTTTCTCCTTTACTTTTCACTTCTCTTCTTTTTGTAAGGCCTCCTCAGCCAGCCATTTTGCCTTTTTGCATTTCTTTTTCTTGGGGATGGTCTTGATCCCTGTCCCCTGTACAATGTCATGAACCTCTGTCCATAGTTCATCAGGCACTCTATCAGATCTAGTCCCTTAAATCTATTTCTCACTTCCACTGTATAATCATAAGGGATTTGATTTAGACCCATTTAAACTCAGAACACATATAGGCATATGGTTTATAGAATATAAAAGTAATAAGGAGCCTAGAGAAAATTATAAGAAAACTGCTCTTTGGCCCTATCTAAACTTCAAAGGATTGGGTTTTCTGGTAAATATTGTATTAAATATTCTGAAGATGCATTAAACTGAGTAATAATTTTCTAAACATAGTTTTAAAAGAATCTGTGTATAAAAGCATAATAGAGATAAACAGAGTCTGACAGCTTTTATTATTTCTATTAACTCTGCTGCTCTAGTTGATATAAGCCAATAAATCTCATTCTTATTCCACATGAAAAGAAAGGAAACCCACCCAGTAGAAATTCAATTACATTTCTATTGGAGGCTAGGAATATCTTTGCTTGAGACATAAGACACTTGTCCATGTGTCCTCAGCATGAAAACCACTGATTTACATTGGGCTTCCCTGGTGGCTTAGAGGTTAAAGCGTCTGCCCGCAATGCGAGAGACCTGGGTTCGATCCCTGGGTCAGGAAGTTCCCCTGGAGAAGGAAATGGAAACCCACTCCAGTATTCTTGCCTGGAGAATCCCATGGATGGAGGAGCCTGATGGGCTACAGTCCACAGGATCGCAGAGAGTCGGACATGACTGAGCAACTTCACTTCACTTTACTTCTCCAGAAGCAAACCTTTTGGAGAAGGCAATGGCACCCCACTCCAGTACTCTTGCCTGGAAAATCCCATGGACGGAGGAGCCTGGTGGGCTGCAGTCCATGGGGTCGCTAAGAGTCGGACACGACTGAGCGACCTCACTTTCACTTCTCACTTTCATACATTGGAGAAGGAAATGGCAACCCACTCCAGTGTTCTTGCCTGGAGAATCCCAGGGATGAGGGAGCCTGGTGGGCTGCCGTCTCTGGGGTCGCACAGAGTCGGACACAACTGAATCGACGCAGCAGCAGCAGCAGCAGCAACAGCCTGCTTAAGTTTGAAGGCATCTGCCACACAAGTCAGTCAGTCAACACAGGGGCAGTAAGATACCTGCAAGGAGATTACTGGAAAGCACAGCTTTAGAAACAGGTGTTAAATGAAACTCTTTAGTTTCAGCAATTCTTGTCTTAGGCATGTATGGGAAAAGCTGAATTTGGATAAAAATTTGAGTGCAATGATGCTCACATCTTGTACTTTTTATAGGGGCGAAAAAATTTGAAGACCACTTAAATCCCTAATAAGGGATCTTACAGTCACAGAAAAAAAGTTTTCAGAAAACATTATTAACATGGATACAACACATAATGTAACAAAATGAACACGATTTAAAAAGTGTTAAATAAGGACACAAGTGTGTGTGAGTAAGTTCAAATAAGCAAGACCAGGAAGAAGTATACTAAACTGTTAAAAGGGATTATAGAACTGTATTGCTATCATAATCAGAAGCTAATTTTAATTACAATATACCAGCAAAACAAATATTTTACCAGTTTTTTTAAGTTCTTATAGTACCATGTTATTTCTCTGGAAACATCTAAAGAAATACCTAAGTTCCCCAGTGATGCCAGATGTTAATTTCTTCAAGGGCCTGTAAACAAAGGCTAATTGGAAAATCTGGATTTAGACAAGAGAAAAATAGGAAGAAAATTACATAAAAGCGATTGTTTAAACCACAGAAGTTTCAAAAGGGTTAATTTAAATGCTGCACGTTCAGAGGGCACTTAAAACACAATGTTCAAAATTTTACTTCACGTACAGCTCTTCAGGAATATGTTACTCCAAAAAATCATTCTAACATAATACGACTAAAAATTTCTGACCAGTTCTTCACCAAGAACGTTGACTACTACAATAGCTCAAGTCTTAATATCTAGTAGGTGATGAAAATTTTTTCTACCTAACTCTACAGTAATCAGAAGAGAACACATTTGAAAATTCTTGAATCTTATTAATCATGTAGGAAAAATCTTCAACTTTTGAATATGGATCTGAAGACTCTTCGTAATATAGGACTACGTGGGAGAAAAGGTCAAAATGGAAATGGCAACCCACTGCAGTATTCTTGCCTGGAGAATCCCATGGACGGAGGAGCCTGGCAGGCTACAGTCCACAGAGTCACAAACAGTCGGACATGACTGAAGCAATTTAACCCGACACCCTCACAGTAATGGACCATGATGCCCTGGGATACAGTTTTTCCTGTCAGTCAGGTTTATTATTAGCAATTTCTTTGGCTCCCCCCAAAATTATGAACTATAACCTTGACTTTGGTTAGAGCATTTCTTGACTTAATTATTGCTTACTCTGCCATTATGCCCACTAAAATTCATCCTCTTCCATACTGGAGCTCAAGTGAGCTTTGAAAAACACACAAACTTGCCTAAAATCTTTCAACACCCTCCCCCTTTCGTCTTTTGGGAAAAACTTCCTTTCAAGGTGTACATGACCTTATGTCTTGCTTCACTTCTCTTTATCCTCAACATATTCCCTTTGTTCTAGCTGTAATAGAGCCCTTTGACCAAAGCATACTATCTTCTTTCTCCTTCCTTTTATGCAGGGAGATCCTCCTCTGCTTGGGACCTCCCACACCCTTATTTTTCCAGCTAACACCATTCATTCTTCAAGAGTCATCTCAGGCATCATCCTTCTTCAGAAAGGTGTCCCTACACCTATCCATCACCTACCTGCCCAAGATACAGCAGTTCTGTGCCTGTAGTTTACACCGATCAGGACAAAGACTTATTACTGGTTCCCTGTTTCCTCCCTGAGCACTCGCCCCATAAGAGAAGAACTGTCTTGTTTCTGTGCCCAGGTGCCTGCACAGAGTCTGTAAAGGGAAGTACTCAACATTCTGACTGAAGCTCCACGTCCACCAATGACAGTGAGGCAGTGGCCCTACTAAGTCCCATAAAACACCTCTGCCACTCAGAGGAAACTCAGACACTGTCAGTTTATCACAGTATCCAGTTATCTTAAAGGGCTCATTCTCAATCCAAAATTTCTGGAGAAACTGCCTTTTGAAAGAACGTGCTTATCACCATTTCCGTGTTGAAGACTGTGCAAATGTCCTATTTTCCCTTTTTGGTGGCCCCTACCTGAATTAAAGCATTACCAGAGGAGACCCCTTAGATACTTCCAGAATTAAAAAGATCTGTTTATAAAATCTCCAAAGAGTTGTTTTCTATTCTCTGCATCATCAACCCAGCGAAAGTAAACAGATTTGGAGTGGCCTGAGAGATTATCTTGAATCTTGAATGAGGAATGCTGAGGTACTCTCATATTCCTATGGAAACACACAGCTAGGAATAAATATATTTTAGGCTTGAAGAATAATCACAGGTCCTCTCCTTGATCCAGAAAAATCCAACTAATTAAAGACCCCAGTGAAAAGATCATTTCAAAGAACATTATCTATAAATAACCCACATACTATTTTGCAAAAAAGTCCCAATTAGGGATTTCAGTATGCATGCTCTTTGCAAAAGCTCTTAATCATCTGAAAAATATCAGCTATCAAATCAGGATTGTGATTTTTAAAAATCAGTACCTTGGGGAAATGGAAGGGAGGTTCAAGACGGAGGGGACATATATATACCTATGGCTGATTCATATTGATGTTTGGCAGAAACCAAATAGAATTTTGTAAAGCAATTACCCTTCAACTAAATAAATAAATTTAAAGTTAAAAAATCAGTACCTTACATCTGTATATTGCCATGTATTTTTCAAGGTACTTTCAATTACGTCATTTTATTTGATCCCATTTTTGGCACTCACTTTTCAATGACAAATCCAAGGATTAAAATTTTTTGTTAATTTTCTATCTCTAGAAAATTGGACTGTTATTTTAACATCTGGTGTTAAAGATGTAAAAGAGTAACAAATTATGTAAAGATTCAAGAGTAACAATTCTCTTAATTTTTGCCAGTAAAATTAAATGCTGTATACAAGTGCATTTGTTTAGTGCTTAGTCTCTCTACAGAATGAGTCCTTTGTAAGATTAATAACTTCATCAAAATTGAAAGCTGGAAAATAATTCATGGAGAAAGTGTGAAAAATTCTGTTATTTTTTTCCCTATACAAAACATACCATCTGGAGTTATTTTTGCAGCCAAAAATATATCAGGAGATAGGACTTTTTATTTTAATGCTTGAGAAGAAATGGTAAATCCCAAAGTGTCTCACTGCCACTGGGATGAGACAACGAATGACACTGAAATCTGAGAAAAGGGGTTCCAGAGATCACCCTCCAAGCTCACACCAGCTGTGTGACCACACAGGACCTATAACATGCCACCTTTTAAAATGAAGAGAAAAAAAAATAGGACTCTGGGAAGGAAACGGGAGCAGAATTCAAGACAGCCAAATTTTAAAAATAACGTGAAGTCAATTTCAAAAAGAAGACTACAGAGTGAGGTAGACATCACATCTGACTAAGGTGAAACTGGAGAATCACTGATTCTTGGGGGTGGTGGAGGAGACTTAGGAAGGTCCCTGGTCTTGTCATCCTTCTGGCTGCCAGTAACAACAAGGAAATCAGTTCACCTCCCTAGTCCTCAGATTATTCTTCTGAAAATGGAAGGAAATGGTTCTCAAACTTGGCAACTCACCAAAATCACCTGCTGCTGCTGCTAAGTCGATTCAGTCGTGTCCGACTCTGTGTGACCCCAGAGACGGCAGCCCACCAGGCTCCCCCATCCCTGGGATTCTCCAGGCAAGAACACTGGAGTGGCTTGCCATTTCCTTCTCCAATGCATGAAAGTGAGAAGTGAAAGTGAAGTCGCTCAGTCATGTCCAACTCTTAGCGACCCCATGGACTGCAGCCTACCAGGCTCCTCCGTCCATGGGATTTTCCAGGCAAGAGTACTGGAGTGGGGTGCCATTGCCTTCTCCGACCAAAATCACCTAGGAAATCACCTAGGAATTTTAAACACAGACTCCTGGGCCCATGTCTATAAATTCTATTCACCAGGGATGTGATGTGGTCAGAACCTGTGATTGTTTAAAAAGTTTCTCAGGTGATTCTGATGTACATGTCTGGAAACCACCAAACAAGAGGATCTCTAAGGTACCACCTCATCTTTGTAATTGCAACCTAACCTCACTGTCAAGAATCCAGGTCTATTTATTTCCGGAAGATTTCTCAGTGTACTTAGTACACTAAAAACTGAAAGGTTACAGTATTACAGAACACAAATTTTCCATAGTTTGGGGGTAAGTTTCCTACTTGCCCTTTAAAACTCAATTCTATAAAGACCTCTGAAATCCACAAGCAAAAGAAGACAAGTTGCACTCCATGAGTTACCAGGATGGCTTCCTACTACATAAGATATTGATGAATCAATGCTTGCTTTTCTATTAATCTTCTTAGAATTTATTTTTGGTCTTTCTAATCTACCATTTTCCTGCTTTTTTAAAAAAGTTAACATTTCCTTTCTAGCTCTCTGAGCTTAAGAAAAGAGAATACAGAAAATTAGGCAAAGTAGGTGTTGGATGTAGTTCAAAATAAAAGATGAGCATTAATAAAGTGTGTATAAACTACGGACAACGGGACAAAAAGAAAACATACCTCTTTTCCAACAGTCAAAGGCAAAGCAGACACATGAGCCCTCATTTTCACTGTAGCACCATTACAGAAGCCAAGACACGGAAACAACCAATCAACAGAGGAATGGGTAAAGAAGTTTTGGTACCTATATACGATGGAATACTACTTAGCCATAAAAAGAAGGAAACGATGCAATGCATTTGCAGCAAGACCTAGAGATTATCCTAAGTGAAGTAAGTCAGAGAAAGACAAATATCGTATGATATCACTTTTATGTGGAATCTAAAATATGATACAAATGAACTTACTTACAAAACAGAAAAACAGCCACAGATATAGAAAACAAAATTACGGTTACCACAGGGGCAAGGTGGGGACAGGGGGTAGGGATAATTTAGGAGTTTGGGATTAACATATACACGTTGTTGTTGTTGAGTTGCTAAGTCATGTCCGATTTTTGTGACCCCAAGGACAATAGCCAGCCAGGTTCCTCTGTCCATGGGATTTCCCAGGCAAGAATACTGGAGTGGGTTGCCATTTCCTTCTCCAGGGCTCTTCCTAACCCAGGGACCGAACCCTCATCTCCAGCATTGGCAGCTGGATTTTTTTACCACTGAGCCAAGAGGGAAGCCCACAGATAAACATTATTGTAGAAAAAACAGAAAACCAACAAGGACCTACTGCACAGCACAGGGAACTATACTCAGTATTTTGTAATAATGTATAAGGGAAAAGAATCTGAAAAAGAATATATGTATGTGTGTATGTATATATAAAACTGAATCACTGCACTGTACACCAGAAACTAACATTGTAAATCAACTATACTTCAATAAAAATCCTAAAAATTAAAAATAAATAAAATATTAACCCCTCCTCCAAAGAACAGAGTGTAAGTAATGGGGGTGGGGGGGATGTCCTGACCACTTACTCCACTGGGGCAAGCAGGCAGTGCTGTGTGGTTATAATTTGGTAATACAGATATTTAGATGCAACCATGTCAAGAACACTTACCTGGCAAGTGTCCCAAAGTGAAAAAATGAGCCCTGTGACAGGCATTGACACTTCATCCTGATTTAACAGCAGACAATGACAAATAACACAGGAAAAACTCCAGTGACTCAGACACCCTATTGACCCTATTGAGACACACACACACAACCAGGAACCACTTGCATTCTTTTGATTCATGTGTTATCAGAGTTCTTCCCGTTATCAGAGCTCTTCCCGTGCTTGCCCTGTGCCCATGAATACTTGGCATTTTCTTTTCAGTGGGCTCACAGAAACCAACAGAAATCTGTTCCTGGGGAGGTGCTAATGTCCAGAGAAACATGAGAGAGAGGGCTCAGGCTGGAGGGTACAGACAAGACCGCCAGCCTCATGGCAGCCTCTCCACCTGGCAGGTTTCCCACTCCTGCAGAGGA